>NC_135886.1:62439519-63174026 GCF_964194155.1 Cetorhinus maximus
GGTCTGTGAGTCAGTTCTTAATCCCCAGCATTCATGGAAGCTGCCCTTGCAGAGGTAACCTTTTGTTCCTCAAGGCGCATTTTTATATTATAAGGGAGATCATTTTTAAACTCTTCTAACAGCACCAATTATCTTATTCCAGCATAATTATGCTCTATCTTTAAAGCGCATACCCATCAGTCAAAAGCAATCTGTTTGATTTGTTCATGGTTTGCATGGGTTTCGTATGTGAATATTGCTGACAATAAGCTTCTGGCACGAGTTCATAGGCACCCAGAATTCCATCCTCACTGAGTGCAGCAATTGTAAGTTAAACCTTTTCTTACTGTCATGGGGATCATGTGACTGTATAGGTGAATCAGCCCTAAGTGTGGGTAATCTTAGGGGCGAAGTTTTCTAGCCTTGGCCTTGGTACAATCATGTAGCTGCATCTTTTTAAACTGAAGTCCCGCCGCTCTCCGTTCCCTTCTTAAACTGACGTCCACGCCGCTCTCTGTTCCCTTTTTAAACTGAAGTCCCGCCGCTCTCCGTTCCCTTCTTACACTGACGTCCCACCGCTCTCCGTTCCCTTTTTAAACTGAAGTCCCCGCCGCTCTCTGTTCCCTTTTTAAACTGAAGTCGCCACCGCTCTCCGTTCCCTTTTTAAACTGAAGTCCCCGCCGCTCTCCGTTCCCTTTTTAAACTGAAGTCCCCACCGCTCTCCATGCCCTTTATAAACTGACGTCCCCGCCGCTCTTCACGCCCTTTTTAAACTGAAGTGCCATTGCTCTCCATGCCCTTTATAAACTGACGTCCCACCGCTCTCCGTGCCCTTTTTAAACTGAAGTCCCGCCGCTCTCCGTTCCCTTTTTAAACTGAAGTCCCCGCCGCTCTCCGTTCCCTTTTTAAACTGAAGTCCCCGCCGCTCTCCGTTCCCTTTTTAAATTGAAGTCCCCGCCGCTCTCCGCGCCCTTTTTAAATTGAAGTCCCCACCGCTCTCCGTGCCCTTTTTAAACGGAAGTCCCCACCGCTCTCCGTGCCCTTTTTAAACGGAAGTCCCGCCGCTCTCCGTTCCCTTTTTAAACTGAAGTCCCCGCTGCTCTCCGTTCCCTTTTTAAACTGAAGTCCCGCCGCTCTCCGTTCCCTTTTTAAACTGAAGTCCCCGCCGCTCTCCGTGCCCTTTTTAAACTGAAGTCCCCGCCGCTCTCTGTGCCCTTTTTAAACTGAAGTCTCTCCTGCTCTCGGCGTCCTTTTCAATTGTGATTTTGGGTATTGTCGTGATTATGTGGACTATTGTGGGTTATTATTGGGTTACTGGGTTATTAGTGGGATTAGTGTGTTAATCTAGTGATTGTGGCTAAATTCTTTCCTATTGTTTTAGGGGTTACATGATTGTACTGACGAATCAGCCCTAACCACGGGTAATCTTAAGGGCAGTGAGAGAGCGAGAGAGCGACAGTGAGAGAGAGCCAGGAGCAGTATGGCCATCAACAGTGTGAGAGCGAGAGAGTAGCAAATGCGTCATTACCAGTGAGAGGATGCACGAAACAGCAGGACTATTAAAATTGAGAGAGAGCGAGAGACCATTAAAGAGCACGGAGAGAGAAATGAGAGACCATCAAAGAGCACAGAGAGCAGCTAATTGGTGAGTAGGATTGGTGAGTATTTCTAGTCCTTAAAGTAAAAGGTCTTTGGCTTGCGTTTAGGTCTCTAGTCTTTTTTTCATTTTTTCTCTTTTTCTTAAAAATCGCTTGTTAATAAGATCGATACTGGTGTGTAAAATAATTATAATAAAGTGTAAAGAGCGGGGGATTCTTCAAGTGTAAAGAGCAGGGATATTTGAGTAATTAGTTAAGTATTTAAATAAAATATGATAGCGATGGCAGGACAGGTGATGTGTTGCTGCTGCAGCATGTGGGTGATGCTGGACACCAAGGTGCTCCAGAGCGATAACATCTGTATTAAATGTTTGTCACTCGAGGAACTTTGGATCCAAGTTAAAGAGCTGGAGTCTCAGCTGCAAACATTGCGCCAGATCAGGGAGGGGGAAAGTTACCTGGACAATTTGCTCCAGGGGGCGGTCACACCCCTCGGCTTTGGTAATTCAAATTTAGTCTGTGATGAGGGACAGGACGGTGTGACTGCAGGTGAAGAAGGATTGGGGAACCAGGGGGTAGCGTTTGAGGAGCCTTGGCCACTGCAACTGTCCAACAGTCCTTGCAAGTTATGAGCGGGGACTACAGGGAGGATGAGGGAACTGACCACAGCACCGTGGTACAGGGAGCCATTCAAGTGCGGGGAGGGAATAGAAACATAATTGTGGTAGGGGACAGTATAATTAGGGAGATAAATACTGTTCTCTGCAGCCATGGACGTGAGTCCAGAAGGCTGTGTTGCCTGCCCGGTGCCAGGGTTAAGGACTCCTCAGGGCTGGAGAGGAACTTGAGGTGGGAGGGGAGTGATCCAGTTGTCGTCATCCATGTTGGTACCAACAACGTTGACAGGACTAGAAAAGAGGTTCTGCAGAAAGAATTTGAACAGTTAGGAGCTAAATTGAAAAGCAGAACCTCCACGGTAATAATCTCGGGATTACTACCTGAGCCACTGGCAAACAGGCATAGGGTAAAAAAAATGGCAAGGAGTTAAATGCGTTGCTCAAGGTTGGTGTGGGAGGAATGCGTTTCAGTTCATGGGGCACTGGCACCAGTACTGGGGTAGAAAGGAGCTGTAGTGGGACTGGCTTCACTTGAACTGTGCTGGGACCAGTGTCCTGGCGAATCAAAGAACTAGGACTGTAGAGAGGGCTTTAATGTAAATGGGGGGATGGGGGGGGGGGCGGCGGTGGGGTGGTTCTGAAGAGGGAATACGTAGGCCAACAAAGCAAACGGATATGGCAGCCTTGCAGAGCAGCTATTTAGGAATTGATACCCAGAGTGTGACAGTGAAGGACAGAGTGTACATACATTAAAAACAGCAGCAAATAGGGTCAAAAGGGGAAAAATTGGTAAAAAGGCAAAATTAATGGCTCTTTACTTAAATGCACATAGTATTCACAACAAAATAAATGAATTAACGGCACAGATAGAGGTTAATGTGTATAATTTTATAGCCATTACAGAGATGTTCTTACAAGGAAATCAAAGTTGGGAACTAAATATTCAGGTGTACGTGACTTTTCAAAAGGACAGGCAGGAAGGAAAGGGTGGTAGGGTAGCTTCATTAATACGAGTTGGAATAAGTAGGATAGCAAGAAATGATCTTGGATCAGAAGATGTAGTATCCATATGGGTGGAGGTAAGAAATAACAAGGGGAAGAAGACATTGGTGGGAGTAGTCTATAGTCCCCCTAACAGTAGCTATATCGTAGGACAGAGGATAAATCATGAGGGAATGATGGCATGTAAAAAAAGCCGTACAATAATCATGGGTGACTTTAATCTTAACGTAGGTTGTGAAAATCAACCTGGCAGAGCTGGCCAGAATTCATGGAGTGCATTCGGGACAGGCTCCCAGAACAATATGTTTTGGATCCAACCAGGGATCAGGCTATTTTGGATCAGGTAATGTGTAATGAGGCAGGTTAATAAGTGATCTCAGAGTAAAAGGTCCCATCGGAAACAGTGACCATAACATGGTAGAATTTAGCACTCAGCCTGAGAGTGAGAAACTTGGATCAGAAACAAAGGTGCTAAACTTAAATATGGGTAATTACAAAGGAATGAGGGCAGAGTTGGCTGGACTGGACTCGGAAAGGAGTTTAGCAGAAAAGACAGTTGATAAACAATGGCAGACGTTTAAGAAGATAGTTCATGACCCTCGAGAAAGATATATCCCAGTGAGAAAGAAGGATTATAGGAAGGGGATAAACCAAACATGGTTAACCAAGGGAGTTTTAAGGTTAGTAGCAAATTGAAAGAAAAAAACATACAATGTGGCAAAGATTAGTGTTAAGCCTGAGGTTTGGAAAAGTTTTTAAAACCAACAAAAGATGACCAAAAAAAATAAAGAGGGAGAAAATAAACCTTGAGGGTAAACTGCAAGTAATATAAAAATGAACAGTAACAGCTTCTTAAAATATATAAAAAGGAAGAGAGCGGCCAAAGTGAACAGAGGCCCCTTAGAGAATGAGGCTGGGGGAATAATAATGGGGAACCAGGAAAAGGCAGAGGAGTTGAATAAATACTTTGCTTCCGTCTTCACAGTAAATGACACTAAAAGCATTCCAATACTAAATAATCAAGCAGCAAATGAGGGGGAGGAAATAAATATAATAACTATCACTAGAGAAAAAGTACTAGTGAAACTGATGGGGCTAAAGGCCGATAAGTCCCCTGGACCTGATGGGTTGCATCCTAGGATATTTAAGGAAGTAGCTACACAAATAGTGGATTCGCTGGTAGTAATCTTCCAAGAATCCTTAGATTCTGCAAAAGTCCCAGAAGATTGGAAAACACCAGTGTAATGTCCTTGTTCAAAAAGGGAGGGAGACAAAAATCCCGTAACTATAGGCCAGTTAGCTTGACATCTGTCATTGGAAAAAAGAGTCTATTATAAAGGAAGTAACAGCAGAGCGTTTAGAAATACATAATCAATCAATCAGAGTCAGCATGGCTGTATGAAGGGGAAACCATGCCTGACAAATTTATTAGAATTCTTTGAGAAGGTAAAAAGCAGGATAGATAAAGGGGAACCAGTTGATGTAATATATTTGGATTCCCAAAAGGCATTTGATCAATGCTGCACATGAGGCTACTTAATAACATAAGAGCCCATGATATGGGGGGTAGTATATTAGCATTGATAGAGGATTGGCTAACTGATAGAAGATAAATATTGGTCTTTATTTCAAAGGGAATGGAGTATAAAAATAGGGAATTCTTGCTGATCCTATACACAGCACTAGTTAGGCCACACCTAGAATACTGTGAACTATTTTGGTCCCCTTATCTAAGGAATGACATATTGGCATTGGAAGCAGTACAGATAAGTTTCATTAGATTGGTCCTGGGTATGGAGGGATTTTCTTATGAGGGGAGGTTGAGTAGGTTGGGCTTGTACTCATTGGAGTTTAGAAGAATGAGTGGCGACCTTATTGAGACATATAAGATCCTTCTGGGTCTTGACAGGGTAGATGCTGAGAAGTCGTTTCCCCTTGTGGAAGAGTCTAGGGCCAGAGGGCATAATCTCAGAGTAAGGGGTCACCCTTTTAAGACAGAGGTGAGGAGGAATTTCTTCTCTCAATGGGTAGTGAATCTGTGGAATTCTTTTCTGCAGAGGGCTGTAGAGGTTGGGTCATTAGGTATATTCAAGACTGAGATAGACAGATTTTTAATCATTAAAGGAGTCAAGAATTATGGGGAAAAGGCAGGAAAGTGGAATTCAGGATTATCAGGGCAGCCATGATCTCGTTGAATGGCAGAGCAGACTCAATGGGCCGAATGGCCTACTTCTGCACCTACGTCTTATGGTCTTATGGGCGGAGCTTTTCAGTCATGGACCTGGTTCAAGGCTATATCTTCTTTAAGAGCTGTGTAAATAAAGTTATCTGTTTCAAGTTAGAAACCTGTCCGGCATACCAATTTTATTACAATTGGCGAGGAGGATAAATAGCTCTGACGCTGCACCTCACCTCATTAATGTGAGTACACCAACACTTCAAGAAAGAGAGAAAAGAATGCTCACCAGTCATGCCACTCTTTGGCAGAATTGACCCTCATGATATGTCCATGGAAGATTGGAACAAGTTCATAGAGCATCTAGATTTTTATTTCATGGCAAATGAAATTACAGTGGAGGAGAATCAGAAAGCAATTCTGTTAATTGTCTGCGGGAGCTGGACATATAACCTCATCTGTAATCTGACGGCCCCAAACGTGCCCAATTCTAAATCTTTTAATGAGCTGGTAGACCTCGTGAAGACACATTTTCAGCAGAACCCATAGGTAATAATGCAGAGATTTAAGTTCAACTCCAGACTAAGGGCTCCAAGTTGAGTCAATTGCAATTTATAACGTGAAAGTAAAACAGTTGACGGAGCACTGCGACTTCGGGGATACCCTCAATGACATGTTGCGAGATTGTTTGGTTTGTGGCATACACGATGATGCCATTCAGCGCTGCTAACTTACAGAAGTTAATATTGATTTGAAGCGCACCATGGAGATAGCACTAGCAATGGAGAGTGCTGAGAGGGACTCACAGGCCTTGCGAAGTGTGCAAAATGGCACCATTCTTCAGTTGGGTCGGGAACCTACTGCTGGGTGTGGCACGAAAACCAGAGAGACATCTGCAAAGCGGGAGACAGTCTCTACTGCTCAAAAAATGAAAAGGCATACTGGAAGTATCTCGCCAGCAATTCAGAAATTAATTTTTTACAGATGTGGGGGGTAACTATGTACCAGAAACCTGCAGATTTCAAGAGGCAGAATGCCACAACTGTCAAAATAATGGGCATGTAATAAAGCAATGCAGGAGAAATCATGACAACCAACCAGACAGCAGACCAAGATGTTTGAAGTGCATAATATAACACAACCAGAAGCTGCCGATACTGATATATATTCCCTACACGACGTCCATGCTGTAAAAACTGAACCAATCACCATCAACCTTCAAGTGAATGGGAATCCTCTAGTCATGGAGGTAGACATGGGAGCCTTGACAACAATGGGAGGAGAACACAGATTTAAATACCTAAGTGAAGGTACCCAACTACTGAATCTGGAGCAAACAATGGCTCAACTGAAGACATATATTGCTGACATTGGAGAGGCAATACAGGTGAAGGGCATCACCACAGTACCTGTGTCCTATTAGACATCCCAGCTTCCAGTGATCATAGCAACGGGTGAAGGACCTAGTCTTCTGGGCCAAGATGGGTTACAAAATATTAAGCTCAACTGGTCAGGAATTTTTCAAGTTAGTACAGGAGGAATTCCTTAGCTGTTAAGGAAGTATGACAGCGTATTTTGTGACGAGTTGGGAAAGATAAAAGGCCTACAAACTAAAATATATATAGATTTGGAGGCAACACCCCAGTTCTTTAAGGCCAGACCTGTGCCTTATGCCCTAAAGGAGACGGTGGATGCAGAATTGTGCTGCTTAGAGAAGCTGGGCATCATCCAGCCAGTCCAATTTTCAGAATGGGCAACGCCCATAGTCCCTGTGATGAAACCAGATCAAACTATTTGCATTTGTGGAGATTACAAATTAACTGTGAACAAGGCTGCTGAACTGGATAAATATCCTATCCTGAGGATTAGAGATTAGTACACCAAGCGCAAGTTTTTCCGGCCGGCGAGCGGGGATGGGGCCCGCTTGCTGGCGCGTCCCTACGTCACCCCGCATCATTTAGATTTTCAGAACTGTCAATGGCCTATTAAGGCCATTAAAAAGCTAATTAACTTGATTGATGGACCTTAAGGTTGGCGGGCAGGCCGGGAGCCCAGGCGGGCCTTGGAAAAAGCATGAAAGCTCAATCACGAGCGGGATGGGGTTTCATGAGGGCTTTTAAAAGTTTAGCAAATGTTTAAATAAAAGTTAAGGACATGTCCCAACTCATGTGACAGTGTCATATGACGGGACATGTTTGTGAAATTTTTTTATTACCTTTCGGTCAACTTTTGAGTCAGAGGCGATATCCCTGAGGCAACATGCGTGAAAGAGCGCAATCCCGGCTGAGGGATTCCCCCCTCCTCGTGCCCACACAGTGAGTGCACAGCGATTCCTGGCAGACGTCACCCTGGGCGGGCCTTAATTGGCTCCCCCATGTAAAATAGCGGCACCCCCCTGACCGGAAGGCCAATCAGAAGGCCGGCCACCAGCACACACTCCCGCACTTCTCCCCCAATGGGGGGAAAATGTTCCCCCAAGCCTTCCTCATTTGCTGTCACACCCTCCTGTCCCCGACCAGTAACCAAACTCAGACGACAACTAGTACTGAACCAAAGTGGTGACTGTCTCCTGGATCAAAGTGTTCGGCTAACTCTCCGCCTCCCTGATGTTCCACAATGTTGGCACCTCGGACCCCAGCTGAACAACTCTGAGCTGAATTCCCTTGAGATTCAGACACTTATTGCTGATCAGGTTGTCCAGCATCAGAATGTTCTCCACAAACTCACATTTTCTGCAGCTGTGACACACCACCTGCACTGCCAGCCCCATGTAACCTTGTCTTTTTATTTAATCGGTTATTAAGTATTTAATCAAGTTAGCTTACATTCTTTAGATTTTTAACTAATATGTGAGCTGCTTTTGGATTGAAGCAGATTAAGTATTAACCTCTAATGCAAAGCACTGCAATTACTGGAGACAAAATGCAACACATCCATCCTCCTCTGTACCAAATTCCCATTTGTACCAAATTCCCAACATTTATCCTCTGAGAAATTCCCTGCATCAATCACTCAGCTGCGAAAGAGCAAGTCCAAGAGACTTCTTTATTGTTTGCTGCATAAAAGATGATTTATAAAGAGATTCCTCCAATTGTTTGTACACGTGGAGAGATGTCAAAACTACTTTATTATAATAAATAAAACTTTGGAGATGATGAAATGAGACTAGTGTTGTGTATTAGTCTCTACTTTCCCTGGGGTCTGGGCTATCTGAGAAGGAGACTTCAGGAGTGATATTATTTGAGGTGGGGGTTACAGAGATAGGGTTTTCTGAAGCAAGTTGGGGATTTGTGTGGACGGGGTGGAGTTATCTGAGGAGGGGGCTGTGGTGGGGTTGTCTGGAAAGATTGCTGACAGGGTGAGGTTATCAGAGGAGAGAGCTGCAGGGAACTGAGGAGGGGTTTAGTTTTATTCATTTGTGGGATGTGGGCATCACTGGTAAGGCCAGCTTTTATTACCCATTGCTAATTGCTTTTGAGAAACTGAAAGTGAAGATCCAGAATTTTAACCCTGCAGTGATTAAGGAATGGTGATATATTCCCAGGTCAGGATGGTGTTTCTATGCGTCTGCTGTCCTTGTCCTTCCAGCTGGTAGAGGTCATGGGTTTGGAAGGTGCTGTCAAAGAAACTTTGCCGAGTTGCTCCAGGGCACATTGTGAATGGATGGTCGTTCGAGGCTGATGTGAATGAGACTTGGGCCATGTTGAGAGTGGGGAAAGATGGGGCAGCATTGTCAAGAGTACACCTGTGGTTGGTCATTGCTGTTGTGGGTCATGAAGCAATGTTCAGGTGAGCAGTCTTTCTGCTGCCTGGCGGAATGGGATGCCAGGCTGCTTTGTAGCATACACAACTTTTAGATCATGCACAGAGGCCCAGTCTGACAGCTGTTCTCCCGCAGTGTTGTTGTTGACGTGCCCCCACATGTGATGTTAGCTGTTGAAGTCACTAATGTAGATGATTGGGTGTGCTGCAGGCTATATTGTGATTTTGAGCCACTGTTCATTTGGTGGCTTGTAAACATTTGCAAGAAGGCCTTGTGGCGCAGTGGGTAGTGTTCCTGTCTCTGAGTCAGAAGCTCTGGGTTCAAGTCCCGCTTAATGGCTGACAATTCCAAATGTGGCAAAAGAGGCTTCATATCAACCTGCAAATCTTTCCAACACACACAGGCGGTAAGAGTGGGAGAGATTCCTGGTCAGCCAAAAATTGGAAAGAAAGTTGGAGTCTCTACCATCCCTATCCATAACTCCAGAGGACAACATGCGTGCTAAAGTGCCTGTTGGCACAGCAACTTGGACTCTCTGAGTGAATTGTAACACACGCCATTGGATGCTTGTAATGGTCAGCTCATCGCCTGAGATGGAGAAGGCAGCCTTCTGTGTCTTTGGTGAGGCTGTTCTTGATGCAGGTGCTAGGCTGTATGTCTAAACTCAAAGCCAAAACCACACTGGAATTTGTGGAAGGGCAAGAGAGATAGATGGACCAGGATTTTCCCCTCTCATTTGTGTTGGGCAAGGGTGGGAAATATCACGAGAGGGCCAAAAAATGGTTTTAAGCCATCGTAAGACCAGGTCGTGCATTACAGCCGCCAATGAGAGGCCGTGGTTCCCACGTCAGAAACATTTCAATATATTTGCATCTCATTAAAAGGATTCCTCACTGGAATCAGCCCCGAATGCTGGATCATGCGGGCATATTGGCGTACAATTAGAACGACGTGTTTCATAACATAAGCGACGTGCACCTGGCGACCTGCATTCCACTCCTCACTTCGAGGTTCGTTTGCCTACCTTGCATCTTGCAGCGCTCACAGGAATCAGCACCAGGCTTTGCAGGCAGCACTACATCGCTCTCAGGGGGTTGTCACAGGCAAATCTCTACTTCCTAGACCAGTGGTAAGGTGGGGGTTGCCTGTACTGTGCTGCAGGGCTAGGGCTGCACTGTGGAAGGGGGGGGGGGCACTGCAGCCTATTGATGGGGAAAAGACATTGTGGGGGTTACTGAGGGTGTGGGGTAGAGTCTATTTAGTCTGTGTAAGTGGCCTCAAGATGGGATGGGCGAGGCCCAAACGGGCCATGGGCACATCCACCTCAAAATGCTCAGGGGCCATTAACCAGATATGCACCACAAAGATGATGGGATCCAGGAACACAGGGGGAGGGTTGAGAGAGCTGTGAGGGAGGGAAACCAGAACAGGAAGCTCCCCGTGACAATGGGAGGGGTTTCCATACTCACACAGGGAGGGTCCAAGCTGGTCTGGCAGTGAGAGTTCTGCACCACCATCTTCCAACCTGCAGCGATGGTGCAGCACAAAATTATAATGAGGAGAAGCTCTGCTGGCGAGGGCTGTGTGGGCAGATTGGAGGACAGGTGCATACACTTGTGGGGGGGCAATTAAAGGGGCACCCAACTGAACTATATATGAATTAGGAACATACAAACATACAAATTAGGAGCAGGAGGAGGCCATTCAGCCCCTCGAGCTGGCTCCGCCATTCAGCAAGATCATGGATGTTCTCTTTGTAACGTCAACCCAACATTCCCACCTACCCTGATAACCTTTCATCCCTGTGTTAAGAATCTACCTGGTCCCGCCTTAAAAATACTCTAAGGCCCTGCTTCCACCACCTCTTGAGGAAGAGATTTCCAAAGACTCACAATCCTCAGAGAAAGAATTTCTCCTCATCTCTGTCTTAAATGAGGAACCCCTTATTTTTAAACAGTGGCTCCGAGTTCTAGATTCTCCCACAAGAGGAAACATCCTCTCCACATCCAACCTGTCAAGACCCCTCAGGATCATAAAGGTTTCAATTAAGTCACCTCTTATTCATCTAAACTCCAGTGGCTACAAGCCTAACCTGTCCAACCTTTCCTCATAAGACAATTGTTATGTTCCTTCTTTCAAGTTGCTTTGCTCAGTGAACACAGTTGCATGTCTATCTACTGATGGGTGAGTTGGCAATCAAGATGATGCAGATGAAGAGACCATTGTAAGATGAAACACATGCTGTTTATTAACATAAGTAACGGAACACTAACACAAGTGCCTTCTCAAACCAAACCCCACTCTAAAACAACCAATTAACAATGTAAGCCATGCTACCCAGCAATTGGGTAACATAATCAAATGGTCAATCTGCTCACGTTCTCTTAAAGGTGTGTTGCACCTCAGATTACCACAACAACCCACCCATGTCAGGAATTAGTCTAGTAAACCTTCTCTGAACTGCTTCTAACGCATTTACATCTTTCCTTAAATAAGGAGACCAGTTCTGTAAGCAATATTCTTGATGTCATCTCACCAATGCCCTGCTCAACTGAAGCATAACCTCCTTACTTTTGTAATCAATTCCCCTCACAATAACATTCTATTAGCTTTTCTAATTACTTGCCGTATCTGTATACTAGCCTTTTGCGATTCATGCACTAGGACACCCAGATCCCTCTGAATCTCAGAGCTCTCACCGTTGAGATAATAAGCTTCTTTTTTATTCTTCCTTCCAAAATGAAGAATTTCACATTTGCCCACATTATACTCCATTTTCCAGACCTTTGCCCACTCACTTAACTTATCTATGTCCCTTGGTAGCCTCCTTATGTATTCTTCACAACTTATTTTCCGACCTATCTTTCTGTCATCATCAAATTTAGCGACCATCCCTTTGGTCCCTTCATCCAAATCATTTATATAACTTGTAAAAAGTTGAGGTCCCAGCACTGATCCCTGTGGCACACCATTCATCATATCCTGCCAACGTTGAAAAATACCCATTTATGCCAACTCTATGTCTACTGTTAGCTTGCCAATCTTCTATCCATGCCAATATGTATCCCCCATGAGCTTTTATTTTCCGCAATAACCTTTGATGTGGCACTTTATCAAATGCCTCCTGGAAATCGAAGTACAGTACATCAACTGATTTCCCTTTATCCATAGCACATGTAACTCCCTCAAATAACTCCAATAAATTGGTTCAACATGATTTCCTTTTTACAAAACCACATTGACTCTGCCTGATTGCCTTGAGTTTTTTCCAAATGCCCTGCTTTAACATTTTTAATTATGACTTGCAACAATTTCCCTACAACAGATGCTAGGCTAACTGGCCTGTAGTTTCCTGCTTTCTGTGTCCCTCCCTTTTTGAATAAAGGAGTTACATTTGTATTTTCCAATCTAATGGAACATTCCCCAGATCAAGGGAATTTTGGAAAATTAAAAGCAATGTATCAACTATCTCACTAGCCACTTCTTTCAAGACCTTTGGGTGAGGTCCATCTGGACCCAGGGATTTCTCAGCCCACAGTCCCAACAATTTGCGTAATAACACTTCCCTGGTGATTGTAATTTTCCCAAGTCCCTCCCTTCCATTTCCTGATTTACAGTGATTTCTGGGATGTTACTTGTATCCTCTATAGTGAAGACCGAAGCAAAATACCTGCTCAATTCATCTGCCATCTTCCTGCTTTCCATTATCAATTCCCCAGGCACACTCTCTATAGGATCAATGCTCATTTTGTTAACTCTTTTCTTATTTAATTAATTAGAGAAACTCTTATCATCTGTCTTTATATTACTAGCTAGCTTTCTCTCGGACTCTAATTTTTTCCTCCTTATTAATCTTTTTGTCATTCTTTGCTGTTCTTTATATCCTTTCCAACCTTATGACCTGCCTCCCCTCTTTGTGTAATATTATGCTTTTTCTTCAAGTTTGATACTGTCTTTAACTATTTTGGTTAACCACGGATTGTGGGCCCTCCCCTTGGAATTTTCCTTTCTCAATGGGATGTATCTGTGTATTCTGAAATATCCCTTTAAATGTCTGCCACTCAACATCTATTGAACTATCCCTTAATCTTGGACAGTAACGACCACCTAGAAGAGTGAGAGGACACAGAGACAGTAACCACCACATAGAAGAGCGAGTGAAAATGTGACCCGGAGATTCAGCTGGTCTTCTTGTTTAGAACATATAAATTCAGACAATCTCAGTTCAACCAGCACTGAGTGTGCGACCTCAATGGAGTATGCGAGTTTGGTGAGTCAAGAGAGTTTGATGAGGAGGGGAGGGAGGTGCTCCTTTGCCTTTTCTAAATCTCTCACCCTGTAGAAATTGGTTCTTGCTCTGCTACAGGGGTAGCTAGCTAACTGTTTGGTGAGTATCTGGGGAGTGGTCAAGGTGTATTCTATTCCGAAAATTTAAAATATACTGGAATTTGTGATGAGATTAATAAATATATAAAAGAAAATAAATAACTGAATAAAATAATTAAGTAATTAATTGAAGCACATAAATATGGCAGGACAGGTGATGTGTCGAGATTGCAGCATGTGGGAGCTCCTGGATAACAGTGTTATCCAGGGCAAGCACGTTTGCAGTAAATGTTTGCAGCTTGAGGAGCTTCAGCTCAGTTATTGAGCTCGAGGCTGAGCTGCAGACACTGTGACACATCTGTGAAGGGGAAAGTTACCTGGATTCTTTGTACTAGGAGGTGGTCACACCCTTTAGGATAGGGCCTTCTGATTTGGAAGGTAGTCAGGGACAGGGAGGGTGTGACTGTAGCTGAGGCAGGTAAGGGCACCCAGAGGGCAGGAGCGCAGGAGTGTGAGCCTCTGTAATTGACCAATAGGTTTGAGACTTTCTCAGCTTGTTTGGATGAGAGGTGGGGGCTGCAGGAAGGATGAGCAACTGACCATGGCAACGTGGTACAGGAAGCCATTCAAGTGGGGGAGGCACAAGGGAATGTTGTGGTAAGTAGGGGACATTTTAGTGACAGGAATTGAACTGTTCTCTGCAGCAAAGATCGAGAGTCCAGATGGCTGTGTTGCCTGCCCGATGCCAGGGTTTTTACTCAGGGCTGGAGAGGAACTTGCAGTGGGTGGGGGAGGACCCAGTGGTCATGGTCCATGTAAGTGCCAACGACATAGGCTGGATGAGGAAGGAGGCTCTGCATAGTCAGTATGATGAGCTAGGCACCAGATTAAGCAGCAGAACCTCAAAGCTAATAATATCTGGATTTTTACCTGAGCCATGTAAATTGGCATGTGGCAAATAAGATTAGAGAAATGAATGTGCCGCTTAAAGACTGGTGTGGGTGAAGTAGGTTCTGGTTCGTGGGGCACTGGCACCAGTATTGGGGAAAGTGGGATCTGTACTGTTGGGACAGTCTACACCTGAACCGTGCTGGGACTGGTGTGCTCGTGAGCCACATAACTAGGGATATAGAAAGGGTTTTACACTGAATGGTGGGGGCCAAGGGGATCAGATTTGGGATGATGTGATAAACCAAAGAGTTGAGACAAGGCAAGGGAGAAAGGTATTAATATGGGAAATGATAAATTGACTGTGACAGGGACAGGGAGTACAATTCCACAAGTAAATCAGCAGATAAGGCTGGATAAAACTAAAGGCTCAGTATCTAAACACATGTAGCTCTGTTAATTAATGATGGTTTTAGCACATTAGAGAGGGATGACCTAAGTTCAGGAAACCAGGATGTAGAAGTGGTTTGGGTTGAAATGAGAAATGATAAAGGCAAGACGTCACTTGTGGGAGTGGTGTACAGGCCCCTTAATTGTAACTACATAATCGGAGAGAGTATAAAAGAAGAGAGAATAGGAGCTTGTCAGAAAGGTTCAACAATAATCATGGGGGATTTTAATCTACACATAGACTGGAAAAATCAGATGGGCAAAGGTAGCATAGATGAGGAATTCATAGAATGCTTTCAGGATAGTTTCTTAGATCAGCATGTCCTGGAGCCAACCAGAGAGCAGGCTATACTAGAATTGGTATTGTGCAACGAGATAGGATTAATTGAAAACCTCATAGTGAAGGTACCCCATAGGTAGCAGCGATCATAATATGATTGAATTTTACATTCATTTTGAGGGAGAAATGAGTGCATCCAAGACTAATATTTTAAATTTAATTTAGGGCAATATGAGGGCATGAAAGCAGAGCTAGCTAAATGCTCCCCACACTGGCCAGCATTTCAGATGGGGGCACTTTCCGACTCAGAAACAAAGCCCTTAAAGCCTCAATCACTGACGACTCATTGACGAGAAGAGGGCTTTTAGAGACTAATGCTGACGCTTGTCTGTTTACCTTTGATAATGCAGAGAGGAGACCATAAGGAAGATGGAGCCAGGGTTTATCACTGCCTGTATTATTGTCTACAGGCAGGGGAGAAGAAGGAGAAGATTGTGATGGAGGTACCTTGTTCGCCAAAGGGAAGAGCAGAATCCTCAAGACCAAGTGACAGAGGGGCCTCCTCCGGATGCAGGGGATGGGGCTCACAGAGCCGTCGTAAGTAGGCAGCTTGCAAGATACAGGGTCTACAGAACTCGCTTGTCTTATCTGCAGATGAGTGAGGACCATTGTCACCAAGGGCTTCACAAGCCCATGGATCTGGTGACTCACATTTGCCACATTCTGCAGGATTTGGTGCCAAGGGGACTGGGAGGGCATCCATTGCAGGTGGCTGTGAAAGTAATCACCGCACTCAGCTGGAGTATTGTGTACAGTTCTGGGCTCCACATTATAGGTGTGAACACATTGAAGAGAATGCAGAAGAGGTTTACAAAAATGGTCCCAGGGATGAAAAACTTCAGCTATGAGGGTAGATTGGAGAGGCTGGGATTTTTCTCCTTGGAGAGAAGAAGGCTAAGAGGAGATTTGATGGAGGTGTTCAAAATCATGAGGGGGCTGGACAGAGTAGATAGGGTAAAGCTGTTCCCACTCATAAAAGGATCAAGAACGAGAGGACACAGATTTAGAGTGATTTGCAAAAGAAGCAAATGTGATGTGAGAAAAAATTTGTTCACACAGCGAGTAGTTAGGCTTTGGAATGCACTGCCTGGAAGTGTGGTGGAGGCAAGTTCAATCAAGGCAGTCAAGAGGGCATTTGATGATTATTTGAATAGAAACAAGGTGCAGGGGTACGGGGAAAAGGCAGCGCAATGGCGCTCGGTCACAATGCTTATTGGAGAGCCGGTGCAGGCATGATGGGCCAAATGGCCTCCTTCTGTGCCGTTAAAATTCTGGGATTGTGTGAGCTTCTTTGCCAGTGGCTCTTTCCAGGGGTCCAATGGGGACCTCTGTGTGACCTATCAAGCATCCAAGAACAAATGTGTTCATGAGGTCACTGACAACCTTTTTTCCAAGGCCCACAATTACGTCGACTTTGACAGAGATCAAGCAAACCAGGCTGCCAGACCACTGGCCTTAGCTGATATTGCCAGATTCTGACAGGTGTAGGGTGCTGTTGACTCCACTCATGTGGTTATAAATGCTCCTTGGCAACAGGCAGTCCA
This sequence comes from Cetorhinus maximus, assembly GCF_964194155.1. Lineage (NCBI taxonomy): Eukaryota > Metazoa > Chordata > Chondrichthyes > Lamniformes > Cetorhinidae > Cetorhinus > Cetorhinus maximus. The sequence continues at coordinate 62,456,203 of NC_135886.1, forward strand.
GTACATAAACTGGAAAGGCTACCACTCCCTCAATGTACAGCTGGTCTGCGACCAAAAGCAGGCTTGCACGAGGCACCCAGGAAGTGTTCATGACTCATACACCTTGAGTAATCGCAGATCCCAGACATCTTCGAGGGACTGCACAGGATCCAGGGCACGCTCCGCGGCGACAACGGATGTAGCTGATGATGCTCGTGCTTCTGCCTCAGACTCCTGCAGAGAGAAGGTACAATGAGGCTCATGGCGCTAGCCGTGCATTGGTGGAGCACACCATAGATATCCTGAAGGTGCGATTCCGATGCCTGGACAGATCTGGCAGAGCACTCCAGTACACTCCCCAGAGGGTCTCATGGATCATCATGGCTTGCTGCAGACTGAACAACCTGCCACTGCAAAGTGGGAGGGTCTTGCCAGATAATGAGATGGAGGAGCTGCACAGCTCCTTCAATGAAGAGGACCTCGAAGGGGTGGAGGATATTGAGTTGGAAGAAGCTGAAGGTGCAGGAGAACAGGCCATAGCCCGGGCCAGATGAGGCAGGTGTAACAGCAACATCTGTGATAAGTGAGGGGAGGGACCATGGTTCACACCTGATTGACAGCAACACAGCACATCATAGAAAGGAGGATTTCACAAGAGGAGATGTGAAATGGGTGCGATTGTATTTACATTTGTGAACATTACAGACATGTTGTGAACAAGTGTGCCACTGTTGTGCTCCTAAATGGATGGACCCGGGGGGGGGTGCAGCTGCTGGTCCTCCTCCTTATGGGTGACCGAGGGCACTGGCTGATTATTTGAGGAGAAGGGGCAGCTGGAATGGGACCGAGACGCCCTGGCCCCCTCTCACATAGCAACTGCTGGATGCCACCAATGCCTACAGCGATGGAGTGCAACTCCTGCAGCAGCACAGGCACAATGTCCTGAACCAAGGTCTCTGTGGCGGCTGCCATCCTGCCAGTGTTGACCTTGGTGTGTTGGCATGCTGGCGCTATCACGTCGGAATGAAGGTGGACAGATTCCTCCATCATGCGTTGCAATCTGAGGAATATGGCTGACATTCCACAAGTTAGTTGTTATTGTCTTTGTGCCTTGTGGAAACATCGACTGTGGCAACATTGTTACCCTTTCAAAATATTACATCAGGTTTCCAGAATGTACCATTAGATGCTCTTTGGTTCTACATATGCTGTATATCTGTATTTTATGACCTTTTGTTTGAGGAGATCAAGAATTTTTTTATGTCTATGTATTTGAGCATTCTTCACCAATGTACAGTTACTGGAAATATTGCTTCATTCAGGACATTGCGTCTTTTCCAACTTTTCATCTGCCCTTACCTGCCAAGAGATTAAAAAACATCTGATCAGATAAATATTACTTCTTAATGATAGAGACTGAATAAATATTTGAATATTTGATCATTTGAAAAGATTAAATGAAGCCAGTGATTATACAAAGTCATTATCATTATAAAAGTATGATAGACCAATACCCTGGTTATTAAAGATCGACCATTTCTTAAACAATGGAGAGTGTCTGTGATGAATTTTCAATAGGGGTACATCTCAGGGCAACTGAGTTACTACTCGATTGATTTTGGTGTTTTCCTGACAAATCAGAAATCTCCTTACGTATATTAAGATCTTCTCTTTGTTCTATTTTCCATTGCACATTGACGTCACAATATAGAAGGGATGCCTTAATTATGTGATCTGTCGATTATGCCAAAGCTTTTATCTTCCTTAATAGGGCTGCCAATACCTGTACCTCTAAGTTTGTAAGAACCAAGCCTCCACCTCTTGTTCTCAACTATAAAATTCCATCAGTGATATTGGCAGGGAAATGCAAAATGTTTTTGATGGCCTTTTTAATAATACCATCGAGTTTAATGAATGTATTGTGGGATTCTTAATTGTCTTTTAATTATTCTCACTTATTGTAATCTGGAAGAAGTCATTTTGTCAAATATTTGTCCAATTAAAGTTTTGATTTGTCTTTTGTCCTCTTCATTTTTAGTTTTATCAATCATTGTATCAATGTTCTCTTTATTATGATGAACATTTTCACTTGCTACACTAGATGAAATTAAATTGTCTGCATTATGATCGAACTCGCCCACCATTATTTCTTCAGACCATTTTTCAATTTTGTCCTCAGATGACATAAAAATAATCTCATTTGATGTTACATTAGATGTTATGCTACATGAGAGAATCATTTCTTTCCAAAGTTTCATCATTCCAGCCAATCTTCGCTTTTGAAGATCTGTTTATTAGTTTTTGATACTAAGGTTTTAGCTATCACAACATTAATATTTCTACACATTGTTGTTCGCGTTGGAGAAGCAATGTTACTTCTTCTTTTGTCCATATTGATTTTTCACTAGTGGTGCCCCGGAGTTGACTTAGGGTTGTTATTCTATCAGTATTTCTAACATTGGCATGCCTATGTGCTTTGTGTTGACTAAGACTTCAATTCAATTTGAAACTTTTATTACAAATTGGACAAAAAAAAATCCATATTGCTGTTACCATCAATAGTACCACCAGCAATAGAATGGTATTGACCTTCCTTGCCACACTTACCACAAACAATAAAAATCCTAGTGATTTTATGATTATTGTAGAGACATTTCCTAAGTTTTGTTATGGAACTTAAAAGTTCATTACAGGCTGTACAGGAAATTGGTTACAAGGATAATGAATTCTGATGCCACCATTAAAATTGTGGAAAGGCGTCAATTTAGGAGGAATCACAATTTCTTGATTATAACTTATCTTTGTGTTATCATTTATAGATACAGAATTAGTCAGATTAGGTTTACTTATAGAATAGCAACTGGATTTAACAATATTTTTAATTAAAATTGAATCATTAGAAAAATCGGCATCACTAACATTATTATTATTATGATGACTTGATCCTGTATGAAGAGTTGTATAATTTGAATTATAAAACATCAAATTAAAATTGTCTGAAGGTAGGTTTAATGATTCCTCCATCTCTGGGGAATTTTTCCAAAATTTATTGCTACCTTGAACAACTTTGCCATTGTCACTAGTTATCAATTGGAGTTTACCTTCATTTGAAGAAACCCCATCAATAATCTTTGTGGATTTAGTCAAAGGTCTTATAAAGTCTACCTCATCAGTTTGCTTATATGAGATGGCACAAAGAGATGTGGCAGTGTTGGCAGGTGCAACTTCTACTGCTTTCCGGCATGAACAAATAGATCATTTTCCATTATTGGTTGTCGGAAATAAAAACAAAACAGGGATGTTTGTTAACCAGTTTTCATCCCACCTAGAACAGATCGGACCTAGTGGACTATCCATTTTATATCCATTATATAATTGACCTAGAATCCTCCACCTGCAAGGAGAATGGTTTTTGCAAACCAGCCCAACCAATTGATTTCGCCTGGAGAGACTTTTCCCATTGCATTGGAATCCACTCTGGCCAAAGCCAAGTCAGAGGAACTGAGAAAAAACAATCCTCAATAAACCAGATCCCACAAGACCGTGTACAGAATCTGACGCTGCGTTACTGGGGGGGACCCGTCATGATTAAGAAATCATAACATTCATGACTTTTCCCTTCACAGATCTGTGGACATTCACTCAAGGATCCTCATTTCATCTACACCTCTCAATATTCTCCCATAAAGTTTATGTTCCTTTGCCTTGTGTGACCTCCCCAAATGTAGCATCACACTTCTCTGTGTTCAATTCCACTTGCCACTTTTCTGCCCATCTGACCATTCCATCGATATCTTCCTGCAGTCTACAGAAATCCTCCTCACTATCAACTGCGCGGCCAATTTCTGTGTTGTCTGTAAAATTCTTCATCATTTCATCATTCCCCCTACACTTATGTCCAAATTATTATTATATACCACAAAAAAGCTGAACTCAAGAGCTGAGGTGAGAGTAACTGCCCTTGACATTAGGAAAGCATTTGACCGTGTGTGGCAGCAAAGAGCACTGGCAAAACTGGAGTCAATATGAATCGGGGGGAAACTCACCGCTGGTGGGAGTCATACCTAGCACAAAGGGAGCTGGCTGTGGTTATTGCAGGTCAATCATCTCAATCCCAGCATGTCACTGCAGGAGTTCCTCAGGGCAGCGTCCTAGGCCCAACCATCTTCAGATGCTTCATCAATGACCTTCCTTCCATCATAAGGTCAGAAGTGGGGATGTTCGCTGATGATTGCACAATATTCAACACCATGCGCGACTCCTCAGATACTGAAGCAGTTCATGTCCAAATGCAGCAAGACCTGGACAACGTCCAGGCTTGGGCTGACAAGTGGCATGTAACTTTCGCATCACACAAGTGGCAGGCAATGACCATTTCTAACAAGAAAGAATCTAACCATCATCCCTTCACATTCAATGGCATTACCATCACCAAATACCCTACTATCAACATCCTGGGGTTAACACTGACCAAAAACTGAACTGGACCAGCCATATAAATACTGTGGCTGCAAGAGCAGGTCAGAGGCTTGAAATCTTGAGGGGAATATCTCACCTGACTCCCCAAAGCCTGTCCACCATTTACAAGGCCAAAGTCGGGATTATGATGGAACATTCCCCACCTGCCTGGATGGGTGCAGCTCCAAAAACACTCAAGAAGCTTGACACAATCCAGGACAAAGCAGCCCACTTGATTGTCATCCCATCCACAAACATTCACTCCCTCCAACACCGACGTAGGTGTACCACCTACAAAATGCACTGCAGGAACTCACTAAGGCTCCATACACAGCAAATTCCAAACCCACAACCACTACCATCTAGAAGGACATTGGCCGCAGACACATGGGAACACCACCACCTGGAAGCTCCCCTCCAAGCCACACACCATCCTGAATTGGAACTCTATCACCGTTCCTTCACTATTGCTAGGTAAAAATCCTGGAACTTCCTCCCTAACAGCACTGAGGGCATATCTACACCACATGGACTACAGCGTTTCAAGAAGATAGCTCACCACCACATTCGCAAGGGCCATTAGAGATGAACAATAAATGCTGGCCTAGACAGCGATGCCCACATCCCCATGAATAAATAAAGAAAGAAAGCAGGGGACCTAGTACTGGGTACTGTGTAACCCCACTGGAAACAAACACAAAAACACCCCTCAACAATTACCCTTTGTTTCCTGCCACTGAGCCAATTTTGTATCCAGCTTGCTACATTCCCCTGAGCCCCATTGGCTTTTAGCTGTTTACCCAGTCTGCCATGTTGCACCTTGTCAAAAGCCTTGCTAAAATCCCTGTAGACAATATCAATTCCACTACCCTCAGCAATCCTCCTTGTTACTTCCTCAAACAATTCAATCAAGGTAGCCAGACATGATCTTCCCTTAGCAAATCCATGCTGACTATCCTTGATTAATCTGTACTTTTCTATGTGACAGTTTATTATGTTTCTCAGATTTGATTCCAATAATTTGTCCACTACCAAGGTTAGACTGACTGGCCTGTAATATTCGGTCTATCCCTTGCTCCTTTTTTAAAGGTACAACATTATCAGTCCTCCAATCCTGCAGAGCCTCAACTGTCACCAGTGGGGGTTGGAAAATGATGGTCAGACCTTCTGCTATTTCCTCCCTGGCTTCTTTTTATAGCCTGGGTTAAATTTCATCCAGCCCTAGCGATTTATCCACTGTCAAGGATGCTAAACCCCTTAATACTTCTCTCTCGATGTTTATCACATCCAATACGGCACACTCCTCCTCCTTAACTACAATGTCTGCATTGTCACCCTGTTTGATGAAGACAGACGCAAAGTATACATTAAGAACCATATCTGCATCCTCCGCCTCCACACATCGGTTTGTCAGTAGCATGTCCTTTAAGACTGAATTTTTCTCTGACAAAATGGAAGAACATGAGCTGAGCTGGACAGCTGGCCTGGGATCTAGTTTCACTTTTGAAATGGAGACAGCAAATCTAAGGCTCTATTGTCTACTTTTTTTTTTAACGAGTTTTATGACTAAAGGATTCGTTAGTGTTAATTAATGGAAAGCTTTTACGATCAGGCAGTCACTTGGGAGAGAGGGAACAAACCTGGGCTGTTGCCTGGTTACCAGAGGTCACAGGGAGAGAACAGCAGTTTGTTTTGGAAGCTGTTTGAGGGCAGTTTGGTTGGACAGAACCTCCAAACGCACGACTGCTCCCATCTAGAAGGACAAGGGTAGCAGACACATGGGAACACCACCACATGGAAATTCCCCTCCAGGCCACTCACCATCCAGACTTGGAAATATATCCCTTCACTGTCACTAGGTCAAAATCCTGGAACTCCCTCTCTAACAGCACTGCGTGTGAACCTACTTCACAGGGGATGCAGCGGTTCAAGAAATTAGCTCACCACCACCACCATCTCAAGTGCAAGTAGGGATGGACACTAAACGCTGATCAAGCCAGGAACTGCCAGGTGGTGGTGTTCCCATGTTTCTGCTGTCCTTGTCCTTCTAGATGGTAGTGGTCATGGGTTTGGAAGGTGCTGTCTAAGGAGCCTTGGTGAGTTCCTGCAGTGCATCTTTTAGATGGTACACACTGCTGTCACTGTGCACCGGTGCTGGAGACAGTGAATGTTTGTGGAATGGGTACCAATCAAGCGACCTGCTTTTTCCTGAATGGTGTCAAGCTTCTTGAGTGTTGTTGGAGCTGCACACATCCAGGTGAGTGGAGCGTATTCGATCACACTCCTGACTTGTACCTTGTAGATGGTGGACAGGCTTTGGGGAGACAAGAGGTGAGTTACGCACTGCAGGATTCCAAGCCTCTGATCTGCTGATATAGTTGAGGTGTTGTCAACACTCATTGCCCTTTCTGTGTCCAGTTCACTCAGAAGTGTCTTCATGGAGTGAATCAAATTGGCTTAAGACTGATATTTGTGATGCTGGGGACTTCAGCAGGAGGCTGAGATGGATCATCTATTCGCACTTCTGGTTGAAGATGGTTAAAAATGCTTCAGCTTTATCTTTTGCACTGATGTGCCGGGCTCCTCCATCATTGAGGATGTGGTTATTTGTGGAGCCTCCTCCTGCATTGAGTTGTTTAATTGTCCACCACCACCATTCACGACTGGATGTGGCAGGACTGCAGAGTTTAGATCTGGTCCATTGGTTGTGGTTTCTCTTAGCTCTGTCTATCAAATTCTGCTTCCACTGTTCAGCATGCAAGTAGTCCTGCGATGTAGCTTCACCAGGTTGGCACCTCATTTTTAGACACACCTGGTGTGGCTCTCATCCATTCCAGGGTTGGTCACCCGACTTGACCGTAATGGTAGAGTGGGGGTTGTACTGGCTTTGAGGTTACAGGTTGTAGTGGAATACAATTCTGCTGTTGCTGATGGCCCACAGTGCCTCATGTATGCCTAGTTTTGAGCTGTTAGACCTGTTCTGTACCTATGCTCAGTGTGAAGATACTGTGTCGTGCTGACTCCTAACAATACTGTCATGGACAGATGTATCTGTGACAGGTAGACTGGTGAGGATGTGGTCAAGGCCACTTTTTTTTCTTGTTGGTTCCCTCACCACCTGCTGCAGTCCCAGTCTAATGATTTGTTCCTCAAAACACAGCCAGCTCAGTCAATAGCGGCGCTGTTGGAGATGAACATTGAAGTCCGCCACACAGAGATCATTCTGTGCCATTGCTACCTTCAGTGCCTCTCCCGAGTGGTGTCCAACATTGAGGAATACTGATTCATCCACTGCGGGGGGTGCAGTTTTTTGATAATCAGGCAGGAGGTTTCCATCCTTACCTTTGACCTTGATGTCATGAGACTTCATAGGGTCGGGAGTCAATGTGGAGGACTTCCACTTCCTCCTGACTGTTGCCACCAGGTCTGGTGGACCTGTCCTAGTGGGACAGGATTGACCCAGGGATGGTGATAGAGGAGTCAGGGACATTGGCTGTAAGTTATGATAGGTATGTTAAAGGGTGATTATTTCCTTATTAGCACCACTGATGGCAGGTATGGTGGGGGTTGGGGGTGGATTTAGTCAGACGAAGCTGACTTGATTGTACAAACTACCTCTTGGCTGGGAACATAAATTAAAAGTGTTCAGAGAAACCTGAACTCTAATATTCGACCCTTGAGATAAAAATTGTTGCACACAATGGGGAAGGCATTCTGTGCTCTTTAAGGGCCAACAATAACAAGGATAGGCTGCTCATGTTGTCAAATGGCACACAAGGTGTCAATTCTATTGCTGCACTACACAGTACCATGTTGCTAATGACAAATAAATATCCAGCATATTCTTCAAGATGAAAGGTTCAGCGTTTATTGCATCCATTACATGGTGTGTGGACATTACATGCCTGAGGCAATGACATACTGGTATTGTCACTGGACTAGTAATCCAGCGACCCAGGGTAATGCTCTGGGGACCCGGGTTTGAATCCCGCCACGGCAGATGGTGGAATTTGAATTCAATAAAAATTTGGAATTAAAAGTCTAATGATGACCATGAAACCATTGGAAAAACTCTTCTGGTTTTCATTAATGTCCTTTAGGGAAGGAAATCTGCCATCCTGAGCTGGTCTGGTCTACATGTGACTCCAGACCCACAGCAATATGGTTGACTCTGAACTAGGGCAACTAGGGGTGGGTAATAAATGCTGGCCTGGCCAGCGACACCCACATCCCATGAACAAACAAAAAAAAACTTGGTTAGATTACAATCTGATATTAACAGGTAAATGTTAATTCATGCTGCAATAATTTTCATTTATTAGAGTGTATGTTACGATGCAGTTAGGGAAATTCAAAGAGAAATCCGAACACCCAATAATTAATCAGCAGGTCAATTTCAACAAAAAAAAACACAGAAACTTTATTGTACTTAAAGAATGAAGCAAAACCAGCACTCTTAACACCACGGCCGGGATTTCTCAGTCCTACCAATGGCAGGCATCGTCGGTGGGATGGGAAAATTTGGAGAGCTTTCCTGCCCTTACTGTGATGATACCCACTGCTGATGGGACAGTAAAATCCCACTGGATAGGTTATAATTATGTATGGATGTACGTTATACATTAGTTTTACTCCTTACCCCCACTGTCCCCTCCCCAGGCCTTTTCATTATAAGAGACATCAGTCTTAAAGTTATTATTTCTGTAGGGCCACCCATAAGCAAGCCACGGTTCTACGGTAATTACTTTAATTCTCCTCAGTTCCAGCTATTCTCAGAGGTAAAACTTTCATTCACCGTCTCTTAACTGTGGATGCCTCAGTCCCTTGTCACGTTTACTTTCTCAATATCTCCAAGCTAATCTGCTGCATGCTTTCTTTTACCACCAGATTCAATGAGAACCACTATAGATTGTTCCACTAACTGCAAGCTAGAAAAAGCCTGCATGTTTCTGTTCCTTCACAAAATCAAAACTGTGATTAAGCCTCAGCCGCATTCCACATGGTGAATGATGAAATTAGCATTTTTACTATATTTACTTTGGCTACCTTCTCTCATTCAGCAAACACCCAGATAAATTGAAACCAGGGAATTTTCCTAAGTTCCACCCATCTCCATGATGATCTGGTAAGCTCTGAGATGTCCTCAAAACCAACCTTTTTGTTAAGTATCCCTCATGTAAAATTCCTTCTTTGATCTGAAGAAAGGAATGGATTTTATAACACTTTAGGGTTTACCAAATGCTTTTAAACCAATTTTAGCCCTAATTCCCAAAACCAAAACATCTCTCTAAACTACCCACACTACAAGGATTGCAGACATCATGTCTCCATTGGTAGGCCCACGGCTAGGTCATTGTTTGTTTAATTTCTCCACCTGCTGTTTTATGAATCTTCCCAGTTTACTCTGACCTTTTAAGTCAAAATGACCCAACGTTTTGATAAACCCATCCTAGTAGGGGGTATCCCTACGCATTCACAGGCATTTTGTACCTTTCAATAAACATGACCCATTCTTTGAACTGTAATAAAGTCAGGCTTGTCAGTTGCATTTACATCAGATGTTTACCAGTTTTAAATTAGGTTTTTCCCCAGTTCCATGCAGTTAAACTTTCTTTCTTAAAATTAAGTTATATTCTAAAACATAAAATTATTAGCTAAGTATTCTTGACATGTAGATAAAATGACCCACAGTACAATTATTAATTAGTAAGAATTGATACATATGGATAATGCTAATTAATTTAACAGAATCACAGTAAAGCAGAGTATAGAGTAAAATTACAATATTTCACATTAATAATCACAAACAGTTCTTCATATCACTGCTCACCTTCTCCTGCTGCTTCTGAAATAATGGGTGGGATTTAATGCCCCCCCTGCAGGCAGTGGAGAGGCTGGGAAGTGAAGGTGGGTGCGGTTGATGGGGCAGGACTTGTGGGGTGAAGATCCTGCCACCTTCCCTCCTCTCCCTGATCAAGTTGTGGGTGGGAAGGTTTCAGGCCGGTCTTTCTGTCCAGAGGCCAGTTGAGGCCCCTGTCGGGTTTGTCTGCGGCCTAGTAGGGGGTATCACCCATTCACAGGCATTCTGTACCTCATCAAGGGACTCAACGTTGGGAAGGAGAGTGAGGCTGAAAGTCACCTCCCTGCTCTCACTGCTGCCTCCCTCCTTTGCAGGTGACTCCGTTCCGGCCACCTCCCCATCTCACCCACATTCACATCTATCTGGGGATGCTGTGCCATCTTCAATTGCAGGCCCAAGTGTGGTACTGGCGATGGCCACTGCTCCCAGTGCTGCTACCAGTACTGGAGAGTTGCCTGGCTCTAATTTGGTCAGCAGTTCCTGGGGGAAGGATTTCCACCCAATTGGGGGCTTGATTGTGTGGGAGACCTGGAGCTATCTTGGTAAATGCCTGATTTCTTGGTAATTGTATTGGGTCTCCCAGAGAAAAACAACTTCGGGTTCCCACAGATCTCCAACAAGTAGGTGGAACCCATGTTGCCAGCATTAAATTCTGCCCATCATTTTCCCGCCCCTCTTCACCTCCACAGGAACCTCCCATCACAGTTCTGTGTTGATGGTTTATGATGTCTAACATACAGCACATTCATCTTTACTGAACACCAAGGCAATGCTCCTGCTGGGCAGTCAATTGATTGCTTTGTGTCTGCAATTGATGACATCCTTGGGAAAGCTGGAAGCTGGTAATTCTATAGGACTCCTGTTGACTTTATTGATGCTGTTCCTGTTCACCACTGCTACTGACGTAGTTATTGATGGACATGATGTAAAACAGACAACATCCTCATCTTCACTGGAGACTGGGGCAATGCCCCTGCTGGATTCCCTATAGATAATGAAATAGTTATTAATGGATCTGACATGAAACAACATCTTCCTTAGAGACTGGGACAATTGTCCCGATGATTGATCCCAAGATCAGAAACTTTGAGAACCTGAAAAGCTTTCTCTATTTAGAGCCTGACACTTGCATTGTTCTGGTGCCATGTTGACCGGTCTCTATGGGTTTGGGCACAGGGATGAGTACCCAGAGCTGTGGTAAATATCCTCAGCCAGATTCAATTCTTGTGAACACGATTCACTGCTGTACAATCAAAGAATCTTGGATTTGGAAACAGAACATGAATTGAACAGCAACAATTTCAATGTACACATTGATGAAATATCAGACTCGTGTGGTTAATGTGTATTTCTGGGTTGTGGAGTGGCATCTGTTTTACACCATGTGCATGTTTGATGATGTCCCAAACCTCAGAGAACAGGCAGTTCAACCAAATTCCAGCTCTTTTTGCTGTGGCTGCTCTTGGCGGAGTTAGAACTGATGGATTGGCCGTCATCTGACACTGAGTTTCTCCCACTTCCCCAAATCAATGTGTTGACCACATAATCGGTGATATCGCCATTGGGTGTCTGGAAGGTGCTGGTTGCTTTTGTTAGTCTCCTTTCTGATGGTAATATCTTGCCTTGATGACTGCCCATGTGGTATACAGTAGAATGTCACAGTGTCTATGGCCAGTCAGATCCTCACGAGGCACCGGTCCTCTTTAAAGCTTTACTTTACATCTTGTGGCTGAATGTCAACACATTTCCCCTATTCTCATTCCCAGAATGATTCCTTTTCATGCTACTCTTGCTATGAATCAAACATCACAGATAAGGGAATGGACACATGGGAACTGAATCTGTCACGATGATTGAAGTACACAGACATTTCTGGCTACAAGCACAATGGGCTGAATGTCCACATACTGTGCTGTATGATTCTATAATTCTAGGAACAGGACGTTTAATGAATGAAATGGTCTGGGTAACATCTAAGTGTGTGAAATTGTGTGGGATCTTTTATAATTCTCATCCTTTGATTTCTCTTCTCTTGTCACACCCTTCCAAATCCAGGACCACTAGCAACTAGAAGAACAAGGGCTGCATATAGATGGGGAAACCACCACCTGGAAGTTCCCCTCCAAGCCACCCACCATCCTGATTTGAAAATATATTGCTGTTTCTTCACTGTCGCTGGGTCACAATCATGGAACTCCCTCTCTAACAGCACTGTGGTTACATCTACACCACATAGACTGCAGCGGTTCAAGAAGGCAGCTCACCACCACCTTCTCAAGGGCATTTAGGGATGGGCAATAAATGCTGGTCCAGCCAGTGAAGCCCACATCCTGTGAATTAAAAAAAACACGCACATCGTTTAACCAAATAAGACACAGGGACAACACCAGCAGCTACCTATATTTATATAGCGCCTCAATGCAATTAAACATCCCAAGGTACTTCACTGGAGCATTATAAAACAAAATGTGACACTGTGTCATCTAAGGAGATATTAGGCTAGATGATCAAAAGCTTCAGCCAAGAGGCAGGTTTTAAGGAGTCTCTCAGGGAGGAAACGAGATAGAGAGGTGCAGAGTTATAGGGAGGGTATTGCAGAGCTTGGGGCCCAGGCAACTGAAGGCACAGCCACCAATAGTGATTAAAATGGGGGTGCCAAGAGTGTAGATATCTTGGAGGTTGTGTTGCTGGAGAGGATTATAGGAATAAAGAGGGGTGAGGCCTTGGGGGATTCGAAAACAAGGATGAGAATTTTAAAATCAATAAATGGCTTGATTGGGAGCCAATGTAGGTCAGCGACCATAGAGGTGACAGGGGAACGGGACTTACTACAAGTTAAGACAGGGGCAGCAGAGAGGGCACCATCAAAACCCTTCCCTAAAATGGATGAAGAATATTGCCAGGAATGAAATCAGCAAAAAGAGAATGCTGTAGAATAAAATTCCTGTCGGGTCGGATCCCTTTAATACATCAGCTGCAGCACTGACTGTCTAGATTGATGTTTGTTGTAGATCAAATGCAGCCTTCACCACTCTCTGTGCATTCTCCGTAAGGTCATTCAGTACACCAATCAGCAGTTTGTAGGTCATAAGAAATGATGATCCTGCTCCAAAGATGGATCCAATGACTGGGATGATGTCAAGAGCGAGCTCAAGAGCTGATATGGCAACAGCAGCGACACCCCAATTTAATCTGTTTATTATAGCAGGAGTAATTTCACCCATTAGGAGAGGTTTCACCACTGCTTTCAGATCTTCCACAGGTTTCCCTGCCATATTGGCCAGTCTTTGAAGAGAGGCATCATCCAGACCCAGACATTCACGGAAATGTATTATTCCACCAATCAGTATCCCAGTGTCACAACAAAGGGAGAATCCAGGAATTGGCACTGCTCCCAGTGCCCCGGAAAGTGCTGCCAACATCCAGACTCGTTTCTTTAGCTCTTCTTTTTTCTTCTGTACAGTTTCCAAATTTAGGTTTGGAAGGGCAGTATGTACACACTTTTCTTAATATTCGGGAGACCATTTTCAAGAGCTTTATTTAGCAGATTAAAATCATACTGGCTTGGAAAAAAGCTTGATATCAGGAACACACTGGGTGATGAGATTCCCTCCTCTTCCAGCTTCCTGACACAATAACTCCTGATCTTTTCCAGTTCTTCTTCTTCATCAAACTTCCCACTTTGCTTTCTATTTGGATGGAAGGCATTATCAATTTTAGATCGAATGAAGTAGAAATTCTTCCCCAGTCGTTTCACCTCTTTAGCGAGTCTTATATCATTTTCTGTGACTCGATCGGCTAGGATAATGATAAAGAAATCATATGTTTTAAATTCCATTTTCTTCAGGTATTTACCTGCTGGGAATTTTGCTGTTCCAATTCCTGGCAGGTCCCAGAAATAAACATTAGGCAGGTTGGGATGTTTGTATCCAGTTGACTCCATTGTACCTTCTGTGGAACTACTTACAGCTGCTCCCTCATCACCGCTCCGGAGTCCTCTCATCGCATTGATGAAGGTGGATTTCCCTGTGCCTGCTTCTCCCGTCACTGCAATGTTAAGCTCTGTATTGTCCAGCTCTTTTAACTTCTTCTGTAACAATTGTGTAACTGCCTCCAGCCCACCCTTTTTAAAATCAGACTTCAGTTTGTTGAGCTCTTCCTGACTGAAGAATGAGGGGTTTGAAGACTGAGCCATCTGATCTCTGAAATAAAACATTTAATTGATGTTTTACACCAGACTAAAACAATACGTATTTATGCAGCATATTGTCAAATACTCAGAGTATTCCCACACACTTCACATTGAATTAATTACTGGTGAGGAGCAATCACTGTTGTTATGTAGCTGACCGTAACAGCTAATTTATGCACAGCAAGACCCCACAACAAGAGCAATTAGGTAAATAACCATTTAATCTATTTTAATTACGGCTGGTTGAGGTAGGAACATTGGGTGGGACACCTGGAGAACTCCCCTGCTCTTCTTCCAATAGTGACATGGGATTGTTTCTGTCATGGGCTGTGGCCTGAGAAAGCAAATGGGGCCAGAGTCGAAAGCCTCATTTGAAAGAGGCACTTCCTCAAGTCTTGTTCCCCTGATCACCCGACTAGCCGCCAACCCCCAATCCACGACCACCCCACTACCAAACCATTCCCTCGTGACCCGTCCTACCCACTTATATTACACACTTAACTTCTCTCCTGTCAAAGTGGCTGCGGCCTTTAAATTTAGCAGGATACAGCAGCCAGTGCCGTCTAGAAGGGGGCGAGGCTCCATTTGTTTTGACACTTTTGCCCTGCACTGAAAGCCTTCGGGAGCAGGTACAGTGCACGTTTCTCAGGAGGCCCGTGTTGGAAGTCTGGGCGAGAAATGTGCTGCTCCAAGGAACGAAGTGATAATCTGACAGTGACTGCCATTGTATGGAAGATTCAGCCCTTGTTGTTTCCATCTGCATCATTTACAATGCCGACTATATTTACACCATCATCAAACTTGGACATGTGGCTCCCAAGCAATCAGATAAGTCATTTTGGCCGGGTGGTTAATAGTGAGGTTGAGCGCCTTGGGCTACAGGAAGATATAGCCGGGATGGTCACATGGGCAGATAAGTGGCAGATGGAATTTAACCCTGTAAAGTGTGAGGTGATACACTTTGGAAGGAGTAATTTGACAAGGAAGTATTCAATGAACGGCATGACACAAGGAAGTTCCGAGGAACAAAGGGACCTTGGCGTGTGTGTCCATAGATCCCTGAAGGCGGAGGGCCATGTTAGTGGGGTGGTGAAAAAGGCATATGGGACACTTGCCTTTATCAATCGAGGCATAGATTATAAAAGTAGGGAAGTCATGTTGGACTTGCATAGAACCTTGGTGAGGCCACAGCTGGAGTACTGTGTGCAGTTCTGGTCGCCACATTATAGGAAGGATGTGATTGCGCTGGAGGGGTTGGTTGCCTCACATCCTTTAAAAAGTACCTGTATGAGCACTTGGCATGTCATAACATTCAAGGCTACGGGCCAAGTGCTGGTAAATGGGATTAGGTAGGTAGGTCAGGTGTTTCTCACATGTCGGTGCAGACTCGATGGGCCGAAAGGCCTCTACTGCACTTTGTGATTCTGTGATTCTGTGATTAATAAATGTGATGAATAATCCACCCAAAACACAGATCCTTGTGAGACACCACTAGTTACCTCCTGCTAATTAGGGCGCCGTTATCATTACTTTCAGTTTGAGAAAGCATTGCACTTTTGGAGGTGCTGTCTTTTGGATGAGATGTTAAACCAAGGTCCCATCTCCCTGTTTGGGTGGATGTAAAATATCCAGGGCATTGTTTCGAAGAAGAGAAGCTGGAGTGGGGGTGGGACGTGGTTGTACTCAGTGTCCTGGCCAATATTTAACCTTCCATTAACATGGCGAAAAACAGATTAACTGGTCATTATCACATTGCTATTTGTGGGTGTTTGCTGAGAGCCATTTAACTGCGATTTTTCCTTCATTACAACATTGTCTTTACAGCCATTGTCATTGGCTGTAAAGAATTATGAGATGTCTGGTGATGGTGAAAAATACACAGCTTTTGTTCTCCTTCCTTCTGTCTCCTGACATACAGTCTCCAACCAGGTCAATAATTTGCCTTCAATTCCATAGGCTTCAACTTCAGCCGACAGTCTCTTCTGAGGAACTTTATGAAAAAACCTCCTGCAAGTCCAGATAAGTTACATGCTAGACATTTAACTGTCGTGCATTTTAATCACCTCTTCAAAAATTACCATCATGTTTGTCAGGCATGGCGTGCCCTTCACATGTCCATGCTGGCTCCCTTTGATCTGTTGGAAATTTTCAAGGGGCCGGATTTTATGCTCCCCCGGGTTTGAAGGCAGGCATAGAAGACAACTCTCGGCCTGCTCACCACCCACCAGCCTGTCCCTGACCTGTCTCAAACTTTATGTGTGGGTGGGGTGGCGGTGCTGGAGGTGTCGGACAGCCTTTGAACCTATTGAGACTGACCAATTAATGGCCACTTAAGAGCTTCATCCTGCCCTGTCACTATTTTACCCATAGCCAGGGAGGCCCATGCCAAGCGTGTGGCCTAACAGTTTTAGCTGCACGGGCTGCTGTCGGGCAAGGGCGTCCAGACCCCCTTCAGGGGTCCTCTGTGCCCTTCAGAGGCAATCCCCCCAAGATCATGTCTGGCCTTCAACACACCCCCCAGACCTCCCAAAGCCATCACCCCACCCCCACCCCCTTCACCCCATCACCAGGGCCTGGACCCCAGGCTTACTTGGTGTCCAGGCTTCATAGGCTCCCCTTCTTCGGACCACCTGTTCCAGTAATGGCCATTGCTCAAACATGGCGTTTCTGAGACTACAGAGTTGCCAGCTATCCAATTTGCCAGCAGCTCTCTAAAGCTGGATTTCCTCCCAACATAGTGGCAGATGTTTTGCCTTAAACTGCTCCCAGGGTTGTAAAGCTGCAGGCTGCCAGCAGCATCAGTGTGGACTCCCCCCTCAACCTTTTAGCTGGGAGTAGGGGGGGTGAAGGTCTGGGGTGGGGACGGGGACTTTGGCATCTCATTAAATCCAGCTCAAGGTGTTCAGTCACTCTATTCTTCATTATAGACTGTAATAATCTCCTGAACACAGGTGTTAGGCTAATGGGTCTACCATTCACTCGTTTCCTTCCCTCACCCTGTTTAAATATCATAGTAAGATGCCCAATCTTCCATTTAAAAGAAGTTTCTGAATTAAGACAACTTTGGAAGGTTATAGGTTGAGCATCTTCAATGTTCTCACTTACTCCCTCCAAAACATCACTCCCTTACTATCTTGTTACCCTTTGCTGCTCTGTATCTTTCTTAATTGTCAGGATCTGTTCTTTTTTTCTATGCTCTTTCTTGTCATTTAAATTGTCTCTTTACCTTTTTATGTGCCTTTTGGCAAATAGAGCATTTTCCCCTGAGGGGTATAATCTGGTTTTGCATCAGGTTAAATTCTATTTTGAACATCTCCCATTGATCTTCTATTGTTTTATCCATTAACAGATCTGCCCAGTTCACTGTGTCTCATCCTCTTGAAGTCAGTCTTATCTAAATCTACAATCATAGTCGCTGTTTCACATTTCTCCCTCCTAAACATCACATTGAACTTGATGCTATCATGATAGTTTTTCGATAAATATACAAGCAGATTAGACTGTTAATTAAATTTGACTTATTACTAACTTTAAAATATCATGCCCCTTATTGTTTTCTGGACATAATGCTGCAGAAAACCAAATACACACACCAGAAATTCACTGCATATCTGTCTATATTCATCCATGGGATATGGGCATCACTGGCTAGGCCAGCATTTATTGCCCATCCATAATTGTCCTTGTTCAGATGACGTTAAAAGTCAAGCACATTGCTGTGGGTCTGGAGTCACATGTAGGCCGGATCAGGTAAAGATGGCAGATTTCCTTCTCTACAGGACATTGGTCATTAGTGAACCGGGTGGGTTTTTACAGCAATCGACAATGGTTTCATGGTCATCGTCAGGCTTTTAATTCGAGATTTCTATTGAATTCAAATTCCACCATCTGCTGTGGTTTCAAACTTGGGTCCCCAAAGCATTACCCTGGTTCTCTGGATTACCAGTCCAGTGGCAATGCCACTACACCACCACCTCCCTCCATCATGAGCTACTTTGCTTATCTTAATCCATATGAAGGTTAAATCCCCCTATTAAATCCAAACTACCTTTACTGCTGTATGCTTGTCTAATCCTTGAATTTATAGAAACACCACTTCACAAAGGTAGCGAAGGCCTGTGCACATCTCCCACTTCAGCTGTAAATATTTTTCTCTTTCTCTATGTCATCTGGGCTCTTTGTATTCTGTACATTATGGTCACAACAACTCAGTTCTGAACCTGCCCTTCATTATGAGGTGTGACCAAAATCTTGAGCAAACTTTCCAGATCCTTCTCTTCCTCTTTTATTGGTTGAAGTGTCACGAGTTTACATTCCAGCTCAGTAAGCTGGAGGTGTTGACCTGAAATCTGAGAATCAGATGATGCAGCACATCAAGGAGGAGAGTTACCTTCTCACTTTGATCCAGGAGGCAGGCACACCCCTTAGGTAAAGTAGTGGCATGGATTTTGTTGTAAAAACTCTTCTGGTTCATTACGTCCTTTAGGGAATGAAATCTGCCATCCTTAGCTGGTCTGGCCTACATGTGACTCCAAACCCACATAATGAGGTTGATTCCCAATTGTCCTCTGAAATGGCCTAGCAACCCATTCATTTCTCCAAGCTGCTACAGAAGAGTTGAAAAGGAATAAAAGTATAAGCCCACTCGGCATCGACCTAGACGCCGGAAATGGCAACAGCAAACCCAGCCCTGTCGATCCTGCAAAGTCTTCCTTACAAACATCTGGGAGCATGTGCCAAAATTAGGAGATCTGTCTCACAACAAGCAACTGCCTGACATAGTCATATTCACCAAATCACATCTTACAGATAATGTCCCCGACACCATCATCATCATCCTTGGGTATGTCCTGTCCCAATGACAGGACAGACCTACCAGAGGTGGTAGCACAGGGTTCACAGCCAGAAGCGGAATGGCCCTGGAATTCCTCAATATTGACTCTGGATCACATGATGTCTGATGGTATTAGGTCAAACATGTGCAAGGAAACCTCCTGCTGATTACCATATGCTGTCCTCCCTCAGCTGATGAATCATTACTCCCCAATATTGAACTCCACTCAGGAGAAGCAGTGAGGGAAGCAAGGGCACAAATTGTTCTCCAGGTGGAGTACTTCAAGGCCCATCACCAAAACCAGCTGGTAGCACCAGTACTGACCGAGCTGGTTGAGTCCTGAGGGACATAGTTGCTAGATTGGATCTATGGCAGCTAGTGAGAGAGCCAACAAGAAGGAAAAACATGCTTGACCTCGTCTTCACTAATCTACCTGTCACAGATGCATCAGTCCAAGGCAGTATTGGTAAGAGTAATTATTCACAGTCCATTTTCCTATTCTTTCACAGGACGTGGCCATTGTTGGCTAGGCCAGCATTTGTTGCCCATCCCTAATTACCCTTGAGAAAGTGGTGGTGAGCTGCCTTCTTGAACCGCTACAATCCATGTGGTGTAGGTACACCCACAGTGCTGTTAGGGAGGGAGTTCCAGAATTTTCACCCAATGACTGTGAAGGAATGGCAATATATTTCCAAATCAGGATGGTGAGTGACTTAGAGAGGAACTTCCAGGTGGCAGTGTTTGCAAATATCTGCTGCCCTTGTCCTTCTAGATGGTAGAGGTTGCAGGTTTGGAAGGTGCTGTCGAAGGTGAGTTGCTGCAGTGCATATGGTACACACCGCTGCCACTGTGCGTCGGTCATAGAGGGAGTGGATGTTGGAAATGGTGGATGCAGTGCCAATCAAACGGGCTGCTTTGCCCTGGATGGTGTCAAACTTCTCGAGTGTTGTGGGAGCGGCGCTCATCCAGGCAAGTGGGGAGTATTACATCACACTCCTGACCTGTCCTTTGTAGAGACAAAGGCCTAACTTTACATTGAGAGTGCCCTCCATCATGTTGTACAGCACTGATATCATGCTATCGGGGCACACAAGATCATTGACAGCTGATAATAGATTCTTGAGCTTTGTACCCTGAATGAACTCTGCATCAACAACACTTTATCTCAGGGCAAACTGATAATAGATTCTTGAGCTTTGTACCCTGAATGAACTCTGCATCAACAACACTTTATCTCAGGGCAAACATCACTACAATCTATCATGGCATCATCCAAGATCTGGCTCTGGACACCAACTTGATTTGATTATCACCTGAAGACATGGTCTGGCCAGCATTCTCCTTACCCACACCTACCACAGTGCTGATTGTGGCACTGACTCTGGGCATTAGCAGAGTGAAGGTACAACCGCAATAATTTCACAGCTCCAAACACATCCACCCTAGTACAAGTAATGATGCCAAATTCCAGCACTGTGCATTGGTGCTCCAGTGATTGCTGCCCATACACTGGTCTTGATGAAGCTTGGAAGTCGCTGAGTTCAATCATTTGTGACACAGCAGCAACAATGTTTGGTAAAGTTGAAACCTGCAGCAAAGGCTGGTTTGAGACCTAATCAGCTGAGGTGTCATCTGTCATTGAAGGAAAAAGCAAAGCCTATCTGATGCACAACATAAAACAGAGAGCGGGAGGGAGGAGGACCCAGAGACAGACAGCAGCACCTAAAAGAGCGGGAGAGAGGAGGATCCAGAGACAGACAGCAGCACCTAAAAGAGCGGGAGAGAGGAGGACCCGGAGACAGACAGCAGCACCTAAAAGAGCGGGAGAGAGGAGGACCCGGAGACAGACAGCAGCAGCTAAAAGAGCAGGAGAGAGGAGGACCCGGAGACAGACAGCAGCAGCTAAAAGAGCAGGAGAGAGGAGGACCCGGAGACAGACAGCAGCACCTAAAAGAGCTATCCAGTCCAGCCCAATCTGTGGCTTAGATTGGCTGGTGAGTATTTCCTATTTATCCTGTGCTCTACGGGCTGTTCCCAGGGACACACACCGAGACAAACATCAACTGCAGCTGGAGGATCATCAACTCGGTGAAAGACGCTCTTTGGTCTGCCCGAAACTTGTTGGTCTTCCAGCGTAAAGAGTTGTCCCCAACCGAGTGTTGCAGACTGGCACATTCCAAGGTCCAGGACTACGTGCTGAGGGATGCACTAAAGCTTGGGGCAGCTACCGCAAAGGCGCAATGGGGAATGGGGAAGGGTCGCTGCCTAAGACCTTTCTGCCACAGAGCCCCTCGGGCTGTACAGCTCAAAATGAATGTCTGCAAATGATTGTAATATTCATTGTTTGTACTGATGCACCTTGTGATACATGTTGTAAAAGTTGAACCTGATTGTACTTTTGTGATGGTGTTTTTGAAATGGTTTGGAATGTTGTTGAAGATATTTTATGAATAAAGTATATTTTTGCAAAAAAAAAGGCTGGTGAGTATTGCCTATTTATCTTAACAAGGGGGCTTCAATCTGGCTAAGTGGAACATTTATTGAAATAATAAGAATATAAGCATAGGTAGGACTAGAGACATTGATTGACATTTAATCAGTAAAATAATTAATTAAGCATTATAAAGATGGCAGGTTAAGCGATGTGTGGCAGTGGCAGAATCTGGGAGCTTGTAGATACCAGTGTGATCCAACATGAATGGATCTGTGGTGAGTATCTACGGCTGGAGGAGCTTTGGCTCCGGGTCATTGAGCTGGAAGCCGAGCTGCAGGCACTGCGATGCATCAGGGAGGGGAAGAGTTACCTGGACACTTTATTCCAGGAGGCAGTCTGACCCATTAGGAAATGATTTGGTCCATGGTCAGGAACAGGAGGGTGTGACAGTGAGTGAGGCAGGTTTGAGGATTGAGAAGTTGAAATTGGAGGAGCCTCAGCCTTTGCAACAGATTCGAGGTTAGTGCAGCCTGTATGGATGAGAGTGGGGTCTGCAGAGAGGATGAGCAAACTGACCATGCCACTCTGGTACAGGAAGCCATTTAAGTGGGGGGGGGGGGGGGGGTTAATTGCAATGTAGTGGTAGTGGGGGGCAGTATAGTCAGGGGGATTGACACAGTTCTCTGCACCAGAGAGTGAGAGTCAAGGTGGCTGTGTTGCCTGCCAGCTGTCAGGTTTTGGGGCATCATCTCTGGGCTGGAGAGGAAATTGCAGTGGCAGGGGCAGGATCCAGTTGTCATGGTCCACATTGGTTACCAATGACATAGCTAGGATTAGGAAAGAGGTTCTATTTAGAGAGTATTAGAAGCTAGAGCTAAATTAAAAAGCAGAATCTCAAAGGTAATAATTTCTGGATGGGCCACAGTGCCTCATGGATGCCCAGTCTTGAGTTGCTAGATCTGTTCGAAATCTATCCCATTTAGCACAGTGGTCATGCCACACAACACGATGGAGGGCATCCTCAATGTGGACGGGACTTCGTCTCCACAATGACTGTGCGGTGGCCACTCCTGCCGATACTGTCATGGACAGATACATCTGCGGCAGGCAGGGTGGTGGGGATGAGGTCAAGTATGTTTCTCCGTCTTGTTTGTTCCCTCACCACCTGCCGCAGACCCAGTCTAGCAGCGATGTCCTTTAGGACTCAGCCAGCAGTGGTGCTACTGAGATAAAAACAAAAAACTACTGCGGAAGCTGGAAATCCAAAACAAAAGCTGAAGGGTCGTGAGGACTCGAAACGTCAACTCTTTTCTTCTCCGCCGATGCTGCCAGACCTGCTGAGTTTTTCCAGGTAATTCTGTTTTTGTTGTGGTGCTACTGAGCCACTCTTGGTGATGGACATTGAAGTTGCCCAACCAGAATACATTCTGCACCCTTGCACCCTCAGTGCTTCCTCCAAGTGGTGTTCAACATGGAGGAGCACTGATTCATCAGCTGAGGGAGGGTGATACATGGTAATCAGCAGGAGATTTCCTTGCCCATGTTTGACCTGATGCTTCATGGGGACCAGAGTCAATGTTGAGGACTCCCAGGGCAACTACCTCCTGACTGTATAGCACTGGGACAGGACTTACCCAGGATTGGTGATGGTGCTGTCTGGGATATTGTCTGTAAGGTATGTTTCCATGAGTATGAATATGTCAGGCTGTTGCTTGACTAGCCTGTGAGAAAGCTCTCCCAATTTTGGCACTAGCCCTCAGACATTTGTAAGAAGGACCTTGCTGGGACAACAGGGCTGAGTTTGTCATTGTTGTTCCTGGTGCCTAGGTTGATGCTGGGTCCAGTTCTGTTCCGTTCAGGCTTATTAGTGGATTGATACAACTAAGTTCTTGCTAGGCCATTTCAGAGGGCAGTCAAGAGTCAAGCACGTTGCTGTGGTTCTGGAGTCATATGTAGGCCAGCAGGTTTCCTTCCCTAAGGGAGCATTAGTGAACCAGATGGGTTTATAACAACATTGGTCATCATTAGGCTTTTTATCCCAGATTTTTATTGAATTCAAATTTCACCTTCTGCCGTGGCGGGATTTGAACCTGGGTCCCCAGAGCATTACCCTGGGTCTCTGGATTACAATCCAGTGACAATACCACTATGTCAATACCGCCCCCTAAAATTGGTGAACATGCCTCTGTCTCTCAGGTAATGATGTATTACACAGTTGTTAATGGCAGCCAATGATGTGCCAGGATTTTCAGCAAATCCAGGCCTTCTGTCTCATTTGTGTCCAAATGAATCTGACCCCAGTTAATTGCTGAGTTTTTCCAGCACTTTCTGCTTTTAAACATAACTAAGCCTGACAGTCTGTCCTCAGCCTCCTCCACTGTTCCAGTGACGCTCAATGGAAGCTCGAGGAACATCACTTCATCATCAATTAGACACTGTAGAACCTTCTGGACACTATACTGAGTTCAATAATTTCAGAGTGTAATCTCTACCCTTGTTTTTTGTTTTATTTTCTTTACTTTTGGTCTTAAGCTTGTCTTGTGTTTGCTTTTGTTCGGTATTCTGCCATTCACACCTTGTCTGGTCTCACTTTCTGGTTCTTTACTTGTCCCATTGACACTCTCTTTAGCTATTCCCACCAACTGTTTGGCTATTTAATATCTCCTGTCCTGCACCCTCTCACAGACATTCTCTTTGTTTATTTTTCACCTTCCACCAGTTCATCTCCTTAAAAGCTATTGTATTTCTAACTTTTCCCAGTGCTGATGAAAGTCATGACCAGAAAAGTTAATTCTGTATTAACTTCTTATTACGAACAGGTTTCAGGTAGAAATGATAAACTTAATTTACAGAGAACTCTTTAGATGCTACATGCTGGGACCATGACTAGAGAGCTCAGGAGGCCCACCTGCCGAACAGCCTGCACTTAGGATTCATTGGTCAGTGGTTTCACTATGTCACGTGATACTTGAGTGACAGCAGGAGAGGCTGTACCTAACAATAAGTACATCCCTCTCCCTTTAGTACTACACAGCAGGACCCTGAAAGCAGGTCCTCCAGGTCTCAGCCCTCCAGAGGATACCCGTCAAGGTCATCACAGACACAGTCAGCAGGCTGCCTCCACCTCTGCTGTGGATTTCAGGGGAGCACAAAGACGCAGCCGCAGGGTTAGAAAGGTCAAAAAGACGTAACTCTTTTGAGTCCAACCAAGTAAACTAAATTAACAAAATCAGGGACAAAGTAAAAGGCAGCCCCTTAAAGGGAAAAATGCAAAACCAAAGATCAAATTGAAAGGAAACTTACAAACATTAAACCAAAATGTGATGAAAGGGGGTCAATAAAACACCCCAGTTCCTGCGGTGCCACCAAGCACGGAAGGTCTCAAGGGTGCTGGCAGACGCCGCGTGCTCCCTCTCCAGGGACACCTGGCCGTGAACATAGCCATGGGAGAGGGACAGACAGTCGGGTCAGACGGCCCCATCGATCACCTGCTGTCTGGACCTGTTAATGGCCAACTTGGCCAGGCCCAGGAGTAGGTTCATAAGGAGCTCCTCCTCCTTCCCCCCACTCCGCACCGGGTGCCCATAGATCAGGAGCGTGGGGCTGAAGTGCAAAAAACACAATGATTTTTTAAAATATTTTTTAAATAACTGAAAAGGGGGTGCAGCCTGCAATAATTAACATAGACAGGGTCCACGGGCTCCACAAGGCCGCAAAAGACGCAGGAATCTTGGGAGTCAGTGAACCAACACAACTTATGGTTGCATGGGGCTGCTGCATGCAACACCCTCCACCCCAAGTGGGAGGACACCCAGGTCTCGTTGCACATTCCCCTCTCTCAATTTATAGCAATTCAGATAATAATCTGCCTTCCTGTTTTTGCTACCAAAGTGGATAACCTCACATTTATCCACATTATACTGCATCTGCCATGCATTTGCCCACTCACTCAGCTTGTCCAAATCACACTGAAGCATCTCTGCACCCTCCTCACAGCTCACCCTCCCACCCAGTTTTGTGTCATCTGCAAACTTGGAGATATTACATTTAGTTCCCTCATCTAATTCATTAATAAAAATTGTGAATAGCTGGGGACCCAGCACCGATCCCTGCATTACCCCACTAGTCACTGCCTGCAACTTGTAAAAAGACCCGTTTATTCCTATTCTTTGTTTCCTGTCTGCCAACCAGTTTGCTATCCATCTCAATACACTACCCCCAATCCCATGCGCTTTAATTTTACGCGCCAATCTCTTATATGGGACTTTAGTCAAAAGCCTTCTGAAAGTCCAAATAAACCACATCTACTGGCTCCCCTCATCAACTCTACTGGTTACTTCCTCGAAAAATTCCAGTAGATTTGTCAAGCATGATTTCTCTTTCGTAAATCCATGCTGACTCTGTCCGATTCTGCCACTGTTTTCCAAGTGCTCAGCTATTAAATTTTTTATAATGGACTCTTGAATTTTCTCCATGACCGACATCAGGCTGACTGGTCTATAATTCCCTTTTTTCGCTCTACCGCCCTTTTTAAATAATGGGTTTACGTAGCTACCCTCCAATCTGTAGGAATTGTTCCAGCGTCTATAGAATCTTGGAAGATGACCAACAATGTATCCACTATTTCTCGGGCCACTTCCTTAAGTACTCTGGGATGTAGATTATCAGGCCCTGGGGATTTATCGGCCTTCAATCCCATCAATTTCCCCAGTGCCATTTCCCTACTAATGCTGATTTCTTTCCGTTCCTCCCTCTCACTAAACCCTGTGTTCCCCAACATTTCTGGCATGTTATTTGTGTCCTCCTTTGTGAAGTCACAACCAAAGTATGTATTTAGCTGGTCAGCCATTTCTTTGCTCCCCATTATAAATTCCCCTGTTTCAGACTGCAAGGGACCTACATTTCTCTTCACCAATCTTTTTCTCTTCACATACCTATAGAAACTTTTACAGTCAGTTTTTATGTTCCCCGTAAGCTTACTCTCGTACTCTATTTCCTCCTTTGCAAACTTCTAACCTGCTCCCATTCCACATGTCTGTTGTTTTTTCTGGCCAATTTGTATGCCTCTTCCTTGTATCTAATACTATCTCTAATTTCCCTTGTAAGCCATGGTTTGGTCACCTTTCTTGTTTTACTCTTGCGCCAGACAGCAGTAGCAATTGTTGCAGTTCACCCATGCACTCTTTGAACGTTTGCCACTGCCTATCTGCCGTCATCCCTTTAAGTAACGTTTCCCAATCCATCATAGCCAACTTGCACCCCATACCATCGTAATTTCCTTTAATACGATTCAGGACCTAAGTCTCAGGGTCAATTATGTCACTCTCCATCTTGGTGAAGAATTCTATCATATTATGGTCGCTCATCCCCAAGGGGCCTCATACAACTAGATTGTCAACTATTCCTTTCTCGTTACACAATACCCAGTCTAGGATGGCCTGTTCCCTAGTTGGCTCCTCAATGTATTAGTCCAGAAAACCATCCCATATACACTTCAGGAATTCCTCCTCTACGCATTGTTACTAATTTGATTTGCCCAATTTATATGCAGATGAAAGTCACCCATTATTTCAAATGTTCCTTTATTGCATGTATCTCTTATATGCCTAGCCCAGTTCAGTTTCTGGTCATTGGTAAAGCTCCAGGATGTTGATAGTGGGGGATTCAGTGATGGTAATGCCATTGAACATCAAGGGGTGATGTTTGGATTCTCTCTTGTTGGAGATGGTCATTGCCTGACACTTGTTTGGCATGAATGTGACTTGCCACTTGTCAGCCCAAGCCTGGATATTGTTCAGGTCTTGCTGCATTTGGACATGGACTGTTTCAGTATCTGAGGAGTCGCGAATGGTGTTGAACATTGTGAAATCATCAGTGAACATCCCTTCTTCTAACTTTATGATGGAAGGAAGGTCATTGATGAAGCAGCTGAAGATGGTTGGGCCGAGGACACTACCCTGAGGAACTCCTGCAGTGATGTCCTGGAGCTGAGATGATTGACCTCCAAAAACCACAACCACCTTCCTTTGTGCTAGGTATGACTTCAACCAGCTCAGAGATTTCCCCCTGATTCCAATTGACTCCAATTTTGCAAGGGCTCCTTGATGCCAAATCAGTCAAATGCTGCCTTGATGTCAAGGGCAGTCACTCTCACCTCACTTCGGGAGTTCAGCTCTTTTGTCCATATTTGAACCAAGGCTGTAATGAGGTCAGGAGCTGAGTGGCCCTGGCAGAACCCAAACTGGGCACCAATCAGCAGATTATTGCTAAGCAAGTGCCGCAGGTCGGTGAGGATGAGATCAGGTATGTTTTTCCTTCCTGTTGGTTCCCTCACCACCTGCCACAGACCCAGTCTAGCAGCTATGTCATTGAGGACTCGGCCAGCAGTGGTGCTACCGAGCCACTCTTGGTGATGGACATTGAAGTCCCCCACCCAGAGTAAGTGGTGTTCAACATGGAGGAGCACTGATTCATCAGCTGAGGGAGAGCAGTACATAGTAATCAGCAGGAGGTTTCCTTGCCCATGTTTGACCTGATGCCACAAGGCTTCATGCGGTCCAGAGTCAATGCTGAGGACTCCCAGGGCAATTCGCTCCCCACTGTGCCTCCACCTCTGGTGGGTATGTCCTGTCTCACTGGCACAGATGGTAATGATGGAGTCTGGGACGTTATCTGTAAGGCATGATTCTGTGAGGATGTCACGCTGTTACTTGACTAGTCTGTGAGACAGCTCTCCCATTTTTGGCACTACCCCCCAGGTGTTAGTGAGGAGGACTTTGCAGTGTCGACAGGGCTGCAATTGCTGTTGTAATTTCCGGTGCCTAGGTTGATCCATCCAGTTTCATTCCTTTTTTTTGTGCTTTTATAGCATTTTGTTACAACTGAGTGGCTTGCTCGGCCACTTCAGAGGGCATTTAAGAGTCCACAACATTGCTGTGGGAGTCACATGTAGGCTAGGTAAGGAGAACAAATTTCCTTCCGTAAAGGGCATTCATGAATCAAATGGGCGTTTACAACAATGGTTTCATGGTCATCACTGGACTTTCAATTCCAGGTTTTTATTGAATTCACCTGCTGTGGTGGGATTTGAACCTGGGTCCCCAGAGCATTAGCCTGGGTCTCTGAATTACTAGTCCAGCGACAATACCACTACACCATCGCCTCCCGTGTCTCCTAAGAACCTCTCTTGGTTAAGTCTGAAGGCCTCTTCACACACGCTGGAGAGTGCTGACCACCACTTGGATGGTCAGTGTGTAGTGGGCTTCATGGCTGTCCAAAACCCCACCTACCTCCGCCCCACTCCACCTGACCGATTGGCAGCAGCTTTGCCCACTGGACTGCATGCTGTGCTCTCAGCTCAGGCACAGGCATTCTCTAACCCGCACTGCATGGCTGCCCACAGAGGGATACTGTGGTCTTAATAAAGATATTGCAAGGGGCTGTGAGCACCTCCACCAGTGACCGCACCATGGCCACCTTTCGGGAGGGATTGTACAACTTGCCCAGTTGGCCTATTGCTGTGCTGCCCCCTAAAACGCACATTAATTTGCAGCCTGCGCCCAAGGGGTGAATAGTCCTGGAATATTTGGTGGCACTTATATGCTTTTGCATTGCTTGAGTGGACAGAAAAGCTTCAGAGGCCCGGCTCCAAGCGTGTCAATGGAGCTGCAGCTGAACGGTCTCAGCTGTGCAAGGATGCTCACTTTTGACAAGCATTTCCAAATGTGCGGCCGCTTCCCTCACCCTCCACCCCACTCCATCGCCCACCCACCACTCCCCAGCATGCGCTTGTGTACTTCCTCCAGTCTGTGCTAACTTGCAACCACCACCACCCCACCCCCATCACTGGCCCCACCTGCACTGGAGCCCTTGCCCCAGCATCACACTGAAAACCAGCCAGGAAAATGCAACTTGCCTGTCCCTGTCCACCTCCCCCCCTCCCCAATCCCCCACACGGATGATTCCGCTGAGCAGGTTTTATAATGAGATACTAACGTATTGAAATTAGGTTCCCAAAGCGCAGCGGAGGGAAAAATGGCCCGCCACTGATGGATGGAGCAGACATTCGCAAACTAGTTTCATGACGGTGTATAACCGATTTTTGGCTTTCTCGCCGTATTGTCTCAGCTCCGCTCACCATGACGCCCGATGTCAATGGGTCTGGACGATTCCATCCATACTGTTCAACATTAGATGTGATTCTGCAATGGACAGCACTTGCTAAACAATCCTGATTACGCTTTGAATTACACTGCCAACAAATTTAAGATTATCAGCTGAGGTCGATGTGTGGCTCACTTATGCGTGCTAGAAGCTACATATATTCAAACACAGGGTTCTGCACTTTGTAGATAAAGGGAAGATGTCCACACATTGTACCTTTTTCAACTAAACAAAAGCTTGGGGAACAGCCATTCCCTGATTCATTCCCCATGACAACGCCTTGGCCAATCAAATTGGACCTGCCTGGTTTGAATTTTTTTTTAAAGTTTGGCAGTTGTTAGGGGGAAAACAGTAAGAATTTATTGTAAGGGAGTTACTTAGAATCTCTAGGCAGCTGGTGCCAACAAGTACATTAACAGTTAAAAGATTACCAGATGAACCTTGTACACCCTCAAGGCCTGCAATCACCAGCAAGGTCCTGGGAGCCAGACTGGACATAAGGGAATGAAAATAAGATAGATTAGGTGTCCTGGGGGTCAGACTGGAGACTTAGGTTGGAAAACAAATAAGATTGAGCGTGCTTTTCGACAGATAAGGAAAGGACAGATGGTCCCAGCTTTGGTAGGAGGGAAGGTCCCTGCCTGCGTGAAAAGAGGGGTGTACAATGTGCATACCTGATACCAGAGATATCTATTTAATGTAAACCTATATGGTGACAAGATTGGAATTTGAGCAATGTTTATGTACGTGACCAGTAATGTATAAAAATGCTGAACACTTGTCATTTAGCAGAGTGCTATCTCAAGCTGCCTTGAGATTTTTTTTTTTGTAAAAATATACTTTATTCATAAAATATCTTCAATCACATTCAAAACCATTTCAAAAACAACATTACAAGGGTACAATCCAGGTTAAACTTTTACAAAATGTATCACCAGGTGCATCAGTACAAACAATATTACAATCATTTACAGCCTTTCATTTTGATCTGTACAGCCCGAGGGGCTCTAAACAGTTCCCAGTCTCTCGGTGCGCTGTGGTAGAAAGGTCTTAGACAGCGACCCTTCCCCATTGCGCCTTTGTGGCAGCTGCCCCAAGCTTTAGTGCGTCCCTCAGCACGTAGTCCTGGACTTTGGATTGTGCCAGTCCGCAACAATCGGTCGGGGACAACTCTTTGTGCTGGAAGACCAACAAGTTTCGGGCAGACCAAAGCGCGTCTTTCACCGAGTTGATGATCCTCCAGCTGCAGTTGATGTTTGTCTCGGTGTGTGTCCCTGGGAACAGCCCATAGAGCACAGAGTCCTGTGTCACAGAACTGCTCGGGAGAACAGATTTTTTTTTTTTTTTGTAAAAAATATACTTTATTCATAAAATATCTTCAATCACATTCAAAACCATTTCAAAAACAACATTACAAGGGTACAATCCAGGTTAAACTTTTACAAAATGTATCACCAGGTGCATCAGTACAAACAATATTACAATCATTTACAGCCTTTCATTTTGATCTGTACAGCCCGAGGGGCTCTAAACAGTTCCCAGTCTCTCGGTGCGCTGTGGTAGAAAGGTCTTAGACAGCGACCCTTCCCCATTGCGCCTTTGCGGCAGCTGCCCCAAGCTTTAGTGCGTCCCTCAGCACGTAGTCCTGGACTTTGGATTGTGCCAGTCCGCAACAATCGGTCGGGGACAACTCTTTGCGCTGGAAGACCAACAAGTTTCGGGCAGACCAAAGCGCGTCTTTCACCAAGTTGATGATCCTCCAGCTGCAGTCGATGTTTGTCTCGGTGTGTGTCCCTGGGAACAGCCCGTAGAGCACAGAGTCCTGTGTCACAGAACTGCTCGGGATGAACCTCGACAGCAACCACTGCATCTCTCTCCAGACTTTCTTTGCAAAGGCACAATCCACAAGGAGGTGAACAACGGTCTCTTCCCCACCACAGCCACCTCGAGGGCAACGTGCAGAGGGGGTGAGCCTCCTGGCGTGTAGGAAGGATCTGACGGGGAGGGCCTTTCTCACCACCAGCCAAGCTACGTCTTGGTGCTTGTTGGAAAGTTCTGGCGATGAGGCATTCTGCCAAATGACTTTGACAGTCTGCTCGGGGAACCATCCCACAGGGTCCACCCTCTCCTTTTCCCTCAGGGCCTCTAGGACGTTACGTGCTGACCACTGCCTGATGGACTTGTGGTCAAAGGTGTTTTTCTGCATAAATTTTTCCACCAGGGACAGGTGGTACGGCACGGTCCAACTACTTGGAGCGTTCCGCGGCAGCGTGGCCAGACCCATCCTTCGCAACACCGGGGACAGGTAGAACCTCAGCACGTAGTGACACTTGGTGTTTGCGTACTGAGGGTCTACGCACCGCTTGATGCAGCCACACACAAAGGTGGCCATCAGTATGAGGGCGATGTTGGGCACGTTTTTTCCCCCTTTATCTAGAGGCTTGTACATCGCGTCCCTGCGGACACGATCCATTTTCGACCTCCAGATAAAGCGGAAGATGGCTCGAGTGATCGCCGTCGCGCAGGAGTCTGGAATGGGCCAGACCTGCGCCACGTACAGCAACAGCGAGAGTACCTCACACCTGATGACCAGGTTCTTACCCGCAATGGAGAGGGAGCATCGCTCCCACATGCCCAGTTTCCTTTTCACCATAGCCACTCGCTCCTTCCAGTTTCTAACGCATGCCCCGGTCCCTCCGAACCATATCCCCAGCACCTTCAGGCCGTCAGCCCTGACAGTGAAGGGGACAAAGGATCGGTCAGCCCAGTTCCCAAAGAACATGGCCTCGCTGTTCCCACGATTTACCTTGGCTCCCGAGGCCAGTTCGAACTGGTCGCAGATGTGCATCAGTCTGCGCACCGACAGCGGATCCGAGCAGAAGACGGCGACATCGTCCATGTACAGGGAGGCTTTTACCTGAGTGCCTCCACTGCCTGGGATCGTCACTCCTCTTATGCCCGGATCCTTCCTGATGGACTCGGCAAAGGGTTCTATGCAACACACGAAAAGGATAGGCGAGAGAGGACAGCCCTGCCTGACTCCAGATTTAATCGGAAAGCTATCTGTTTCCCACCCATTGATTGAGACTGCGCTACTGATGTTAGTGTAGAGCAGTTGGATCCAATTTCGAATTCCCTCCCCAAACCCCATTTTGGAGAGCACATCCCCCATGTAGGTGTGCGATATTCTGTCAAAGGCCTTCTCCTGATCCAAGCTGATGAGGCAGGTATCCACACCCCTGTCCTGTACATAGGCAATCGTATCCCTGAGCAGCGCCAGGCTGTCAGAGATCTTCCTGCCTGGCACAGAGCAGGTCTGGTCAGGGTGAATCACCAATTCCAGAGCGGATTTGACCCGGTTGGCGATGACCTTGGACAGAATCTTATAGTCCACATTCAACAGTGAAATGGGTCGCCAATTTCTAATTTCCTCCCTTTCCCCCTTGTGCTTGTAGATGAGGGTGATGATGCCCTTCCTCATGGATTCTGACATACTACCGGCCAGGAGCATACTCTCGTACACTCCTAGCAGGTCTGGGCCGATCAAGTCCCACAGAGCCGAATACAACTCCGCCGGCAAGCCGTCGCTTCCGGGGATTTTACTCTTCTCGAAGGACTCGAGGGCCTTAGTCAGTTCATCAGGAGTTAGCGGTTTGTCCAGGCTCTCCCGCGTACTGTGGTCTAAGACCTCCGTGATAGAGGACAGGAAGGACTGGGAGGCCGTGCTGTCCGTGGGCTTCACGTCATACAATCCGGCATAAAAGGATTTGCTGATCCTCAGAATGTCGGACCGTGATGACTTTACTGAGCCGTCTTCTTCCTTCAGGCTGCTGATCACAGAGCGCTCTCTGTGTACCTTTTGGAAGAAGAAACGTGAGCACGTCTCATCTTGCTCCACGGAGCGGACTCTGGAACGGAAGATGATCTTGGAGGCCTCCGAGGCAAAGTGCGAGGCTTGCTGGCCCTTCACCTCTTGGAGCTCCTCCTTGACGTCGACCCCCATCGACTGCAGCCGGAGCAGATTCTGCATCTTTTTCTGGAGTCGGGACATTTCCCTCTGTTCCTTTCTAGCTTTCTGGGTGCCTTTGCGGATGAAAAACCTCTTGATGCTTCCCTTGATCGCTTCCCACCAGTGTGTCAGGGACTCAAAGAGGGGTTTCACGGTTCTCCAACCTTTGTAATCCCTCTTGAGCTCCTCAATGTTCTCTGGGGTCAGCAGTTGCACATTTAGCTTCCATGCCCCCCTGCCCACCCTCAGGTCCTTCTCCAAGTGGCAGTCCGCCAGAAGGAGGCAGTGGTCAGAGAAGAACACCGGCTTGACCTCGGTGGATCTGACTGTGAATGCACGGGACACAAACAGGAAGTCTATCCTGGAACGAATGGACCCGTCTGGCCGCGACCAGGTGTATCTACGCTGCGCTCCGTCTGCAGGGTTGCTGAAGACGTCGTGCAGCTTGGCATCCTTAACTGTTTCCATCAGGGATCTGGACGTAGCGTCCAATCTGCTGCCGGCCCTGCCGGATCGTCCAGCCGCATCGATGATGCAGTTGAAGTCCCCGCCCAGAATGACCGGCCTGGAGGTCGCCAGCAGCAGTGGGAGCTGCTGAAAAACCTCCAGCCGCTCAGCCCCTTGTGCCGGGCCATACACGTTAATTAACCGGAGTGGAGCGTTCTTGTACATTACGTCTGCTACGAGGAGTCGCCCGCCCACCACCTCCTTGACCTCGGAGACGGTGAAGTTGCCTCCCCGCAGCAGAATACCCAGGCCGGAGGAACGAGAGTCGTTTCCGCCCGACCAGATCGATGGCCCGTGGGACCACCATCGTGACCATTGCCTGTAGGAGCTGAGGTGCGGTATCGCACACTCCTGCAGAAACAACAGGTCAGCTTTGACCTTGGCTAGGTAGTCCAAGGTCGCAACACATCGCGTAGTAGATTTAATGCTACGCACATTTATGGATACAATCTTTAAACCCATTTTAAAGCATTTATTCTCCTACCAAACCCACTGTCTCTGAGAGTCCCAGACCTTTAGTCTGCTCCTTCATACCCGTAGTGAGCTCAAATTCCTTCACTTTGGATGGGCTGAGGTAGATCTCCTTGGCCATGTTCTGCTCCGGTGGCATCTGGAGGTTCACGTAGAGAGTGGGTTTTGAGATGACCTTTGCTGGAGAAGCTTCTCCAAAACTCACCCCCTCTGGGGTGTTGCTGTTCCCGGCTTCCTGGAGCTGGGGTGCGATGATTGCCTCACTGCTCCCAGATTCCAGGGGCTGTGGTGCACTGGCCTCCTCAGGTTGCAGGCAAAGTTGGGGTGCGCTGGTCTCCTTGTTGTCTCCAATTTTCTGGAGCTCGGGTGTCTCGTCCTCCAACGCCCTGGAGCTTTGCCGCCTCTTCTGTCGGTGCCGCCCTGGCACTTCATCATCCGAAGAGCTGCTGCCCTTGTCATCCGTGTCGGATGGGAGACGCCTCTTGCCGCTTCTCTGGGAAACGCCTTTGCTTCTTCTTCGCTCCCTCTTACTTTTCTTCTTCTTCACCGTCTGCCACTCCCCCTGCTGCTTTTCCACTGCTGCCTCCTCCTCCATTGATTCGCTGTCCTGAGGACTGGGAGGTACAGGGGGTAGTGCTGCTGATTGGCTCTCTGTTGCCTCGATCTCTTTCTCCACCTTGTCTCTCTCTGTGTCCTCCTTTGTCCCGTTGAGCTCCCTGGGGGCCTTGGTGGTTGGAGTGACACGAAACATTTCTTCTGCTTCCCCCTGGTCGGCTTTGGCTGCCTGTGCGTAAGTACGGCAGCGTTTGGTGCAGGTCCTGTAGAGGTGACCTGCCTCGCCACACAGGTTGCAGCACTTGGCCTGTTTGCAGTCTTTTGTCTGCTGCCCTTCCTGTTTGCAGATCTTGCAGAGGGAGGCGCTGCAGTTGGCCGCCACATGACCAGCCTTGCCGCATGAGCGACAATGCTTGGGTTGCCCAGCGTAGACCAGGTAGCCACGGTTTCCCCCGATAGCGAAACTGGAAGGAGGGTGGAAAATGGCTCCCTTACCATCGGTCTTTAGCGTGACCTTAAACAGGCGTTTGCCTGTCCAGATCCCCAAGTCGTCTCGAATCTCGGTGCCGCTCCCCACCTTATCGAAGTACCTGGTGAGGAAGGTGACCACGTCGGCGACAGGGACGAAGGGGTTGTACACATGCACCATCACCACACGTTCCCGTTGCAACGGCAGAGAAAAGTGCGGCTCCGCCGTCAGGATCTTCATCTCCGGCAGGTCTCTCTTCTCCTCGAACACCCTCAGGAGCCGGACGCAGTCTGCCACCCGCTTGAAAGTCACGTCAAAATAACCACCTTTGCGGGAGTCATGCAGGGTGAAGATCTCCGTAGCTTGGAAGCCGCACGCCTTTAACAGGATCCTCCTGGTGAAGAAGCCCCGATCCATAGGTGATCCTCCTTCGCTGTGGTTCACCGTGACTCAGACGGTGATAGGTAACCCACGGTATGGATTTGGATTGCTATTGGTTATCGCCCTTCCATCCCGACCTTGCCTTGGCAGGACCATGGTGTCGCCCCTGCAACACTTGATCTTAGCCAAAAGGCCGAGAAGATGGTTCTCTCCTTGCAATTGCTCAAATAAATGATCGTGACCTGTACCTGAGCCTCCTGTAGTTCATTCGTCAAAGATACCACAACACAGTTAACTGTTCCCTGGTGCATTCTTCCTGGCAACGCCTCTACCTATCAACATCCACTTGCCAACCACTCAATACCCTCTTCTCATGCACTATAAATTGTTGCTCCCTTTACAATTCCCCTGATTCTGTCCTGATGAGTGCAAATATTTAGATGAGCACTTGAAACGCCAAAGCATACAGGGCTACGGGCCCAGTGCTGGAAACGGGATTAGAACAGATAGGTGCTTGATGGCCGGTACAGACACGATAGGCCGAAGGGCCTGTTTCAGTGCTGTATAAATCTATGACTCTAAGACAAAAAGTTGCGACAGCATGTCTCTGTTTTCAACACAGGGTATTATGAAAATGCTAAATCTTTATTCAGAAAGATCAAACAGGAATTGTTCAATTAAAAGGGATTAATTGCTCATAATAATTAGACTGACAAGGAAGGAGAGAGAAAACAAAATGAGATTCACTTTTTTTGTTGCTGATTTTTTTTTGGTATTTTCTCTCACTGTATTACCGTAATGCCACATTTACTGAGTGACATCTGTACACGTTGCTTCTTGTTCAGCGCCACAGCCCGCTCCGATAATAGACAAACCACAGCATTTTATCCAGAGTCAATTCCTACAGTTTCTTTTGTAAAAGTTTAATTTTCACTCACCTGCTTGTCAAACTCCGAATAAAACTCTTCACTTTTTGAAATGAGTGTTTTGAACACATCCAAAACTTGAAGAGGAACAGGGAATTGAGACAATGAGAGAACTCACTCATAACAATCTTTAAAGTTGAGCTGTAATTTGTTTATATTGTGGAATATGATTCTCCATCATGATTTTAATAACTCCGCTCAGTTTGTTGTTTGATTCCTTGCTCCTTACCTGCACAGCTTCTTGAAGGGGGAGAGTTTATCAGTGAAGTTCTCACATTGTCAGCACCTTAATGCAGAGTGACTGGTCCTGCTGCTTCTCTCTCACTCACACCAGCGACAGTGATGAACTGTTCCAAGAACAGAACCTTTCATACTCAGTGGGGAAATTCCTGTACACTATCCAATAAGAATCAAGCACCATGCAAACTCACTTGTTGCGAGGGAGATTAGATTTTTATAGGTTCTGATTCTCAGCGGTGTGTTTAGGGTTTATTTTCACCAGATACAGAACCAGTGAACCTCAAACATTCTGTACAGCCGTATAAAGGACTAGACTGAGAAACTGTACCCCAAGTATATTCACCTGAGAAACACACCTCAATGTTGTGTGGTGTATTTTATTTCTATTAGAATCAAAGAATGATACAGCACAGAAAGAGGTCATTCAGCCCAGTGTGCCTGTGCTGGTTCTACCACTCAGGCATCCTTCACTCAGCTCCTTATCTCTCATTTTCCTTCTTTCTCAGCAGCTGGGTTCCCAGGGAATTCACCTTTGTAAATAATACCCTCTGCAAACACACACACACACACACCATCTTCACTCAAAACCACAGTGGTAACTCCCTTTGTGAAAGAACAAGGGATAATCATTCAAGATACTTCATTTAAAGGGACAGACAGATTCCATTGCGCTGACATATTTCAATACCACTTTCTACATACATTCACACAGAGGAAAATATCTATGTCAATCACATACCCTTAATGTTCCCCCTCCGTCCAAAGTGAAAGCTGCCCTTCAACTAGTGACAGTGAAATATAACCTGGGAGGAACAGCAGTGCTGAAAACCTGAAGTGTAGATAAAGAGGAGACAGAGAGGAGAATCTGTGAGAGGAGGAGGTAGGTGGTAAAGTGACAGAATTCAAAAATACTGTTCCTTTGGGAATAAGGCTCCACCTGCAAGAACATAAAGGAAACAGCAGTTGTGGCAGTTGATTATCAATGACTCACAAATATCTTAGTAATTGGCCCCAGTTTGGAAACTGAAAGAGAAATTTGAGAGATAAAAGGCTTGATATTGGGAAAAAATCTGGTCCCAGTGAGAAAGATTGCCAAAGTGAAGACATAAGTGCTTCTCATAGCAGTAAAAGAGAAATTCCAGAGGATAAGTTGGGTTTGAGGAAACCAATGTCTTATTTTTGTCATTAAAAAAAGACGTGGCGGCTGAATATTGGAAGTAGAAAAACACGACTGAAGCATTTGCACAGTTGTACAGTGTCCCTCCAGGAACTACTGCCCTACTGGATAAAAATTATCACAAGCAGATAGCTGCACCCATGTTTACTGATAAAGCAAATCAGGATGCAAGAAATTATAGGCATTTTCTGTTTTGAAGGAAAAGGCCCAGATTTGTGCCATGATAGGGAGCCTCTCCTTCATAGTGAAAATGGTGAACAACCCCCAAAATTTCTAAGCCCCAGTCCAGAATATGGCATGTCCTATTTTCACAGGAAGGGACTGAAGTCGGGCCAGGGTTCATGCATGCGCAGTTTACAGAGGCAGCTGGCCATTTAAATTATCAGCTTCCTTCACTGAAGTGGGTTGATGATAGTCGAGGAGTGTGAAATCCAACTTGTGCAGATTAGATCAGGTAAGAGCTGGTGTGAACTTGGTGGATTAGCTTGGATAGGCGGTATCCTCCCATTCCCACCTCATTGGTTATGTATTCCCGGGACACACACTGGGATGCTGGCGGAGAGGCCACTGGTTCACCCACCCTGCCGTCACCTCAGGCCTTCAGTAAAGCGGGCACCATATTAAAATGCTGCCCCTGCACAGAGTGAACACTTTTCAAAGGGCAGGAAGCTGCTGGGAACTGATGGCTGCCAAAGGGAGGAAACATGCTGCCACCAGATTTAGCGATGCATCCCTCGAGCGCCCACTGAATGCAGTGCAGGCCACCGTGATGCCCTCTATCCCCGTAGTGGGTGAAGACAGGCAAGCAAGGTCACCAATCCAGTGTAGGAGGCGGTGGCAGCAATGGCCAGCGCCAACACCCTGCAAAAGAGGACCGCCACCCAGTGTCGAAAGAGGATGAATGTTCTCCTCCGATCCACCAGAGTAAGTCACTCTTCTCATCACTCTCAACTCACACACTCACAAACCCAGCACACATCCACAAGGATCTCACTCACTGCCAGTTCAAGGGACATCACCATTCACTCTCTCACACACACTTTCATTTGACCTGTGGATTGTGCCCACATCCCGTCCATGGCACCACTCAGCATCCTTGTTATCTGGCCTAGCAGGCATCCTGCCTATACTCTCTCCATCTGTAATCATGCAGGGCAAGCTGGCACACAACAAGAGGGAGAAGTTGCAGACTGGTGGAGGAATGCCAGAAATCAACTTCCTCACGAACATTGAAAATAGAGCCATCCAGCTGGCCGGCGACGATCTGAACCGGTCCTCTGCTGACGGTGAGGTTGGCAGTGCTCAAACAAGTGGGGATCCAACTGTGCAACATCCATCAGACAACCATGCTGCAAGTCACTTCCCCAGTTCGTCAGTCCCCTGCAAAGCACTAATTATCTCTCCTTGCTTCTGCAGGCACATTTGGAAAGCAGCCGAGAGGGTCCACAACCCACGTCTTCAACTCAAGGCCCAAAGAAACCGCAGAAAAAACACCTGATGACACCCTCATTGAAGACCCATCACAACGCTAACCCACACCCTCCACCAGCGCAGTGACCCACACCTCAGCAGGACCTAGCTTTAGGGTAGCCTCAGAGTCACAACCTGGTGAGCACATCACACAATCTGATCCACAGCAGGCAGCGGGAGGAACTTCCCAGGTCCTTGGCACTCGGAGGCCTGCTGGAGGCCAGGAATCTGCTGAGTCCGAGACAGATGAGGAGCCTCTGGACTTGGTCATTCCTCAGTTACTGGAGCTGCAAAGGTAAACTCGGGAACATCAGGAAGGGATGTCCTCTGCACTCCTCAGATTACAAGGTATGATGGGTGAGTCGGTCCACCTTCAGGCTGACGTGATAGTGCCGGCATGCCAATGCACTGAGGTCAACGTTGGTAGGATGGCAGCTACCATGGAGATCTTGGTCCAGGACATCGGTCCTGCACACCATAGTTGGCCTCCAACAGAGCCAATGGGAGAAGGGTACGGGGCAGCTCAATCTCACTCCAGCTTCCCCTTCTCCTCAAAGAGTCAGCCAGGGGCCCTCGGGCACCCATAGAGAGAGGGGGGTCCACAGGTGCACACCCCGAGGAATCCATCCAGATAACTCCAGGAGTGTCCAGCCCATCCGACTCCCCTCTTCCTGTGACACCAGCAGCTCCAGCTCCACAGGCCAAGGAGGGTGCCACTGCCACACAGAAGGAACCCAAAAGCAGGCTGGTACCCTCCAGTTGCCAGCCCACCATAGGACAGCCGCCAAGGTAATCAGAGACAGGGTGTAGAAGTCAGCAGGCTGCCTCGGCCTCCGCTGTGGATCTCGGGAGCACCAGAACGTAGCGGCAGGGTTAGAAAGGTCAAAAAGATGCAGTTGCACAGTCTGGGCCTGGGTGTTAATCACTTGTACATAATGTTCACTCTTGTAAATAATCTCCCAAGAATGTCTCCTTGCCTTTGGCTCCTTGTTCTGAAAAGCAGTGTTTAATGGAGCTGCTGCTGAGCAGTCTCAAAAACAGAAGAGTGCTCACTTTTGACAAGCTTTTCCAAGTGTGTGGCCACTTCCCTCACCCTCCGCCCGCCCTCCCCTCCCCAGCATATGCTTGTGTGCTTCCTTCAGCCTGTGCTCCCTTGCCCAGCCCGTACCCCCTGCCAACCCCCACTCCCTGGCCCGATCAGTACTGGAGCCCCTGACCCAGCACCACACTGAAAGCCAGCCAGGAGAAAGCGACTTGCCTGTGGACCCCCACTGAATGCGCAGCGCCTCCTCCTTGATGTCATGAACGTTGCGTAAGGTTGTGCGCACTCACCTCTGAGTTCCCCTCGAGGTTCAGTTCGCAAAGCACGACCGTTCTGAAGTCATCCCGATGTGGGTGGTAAATTTGACATGGGGGGATGATTCCGGTGAGAAGGGCTTATAATGAGGTGCTAAAGGATTGAAATTAAGTCCCCGAAGTGCTCGGAGGGAAAAACAGCCCGCCATTGATGAATGGAGCGGACCATCGCAAACTGGCTTCATGACAGTGTGAAACTGATTTTTGTCTCCTCTCGCCACACTGTTACCTCCCCCTCCGCCCACCATGACGCTCGCTGCCAACGGGACCGGATGATTCCGCCCATAGTGT
Organism: Cetorhinus maximus; assembly: GCF_964194155.1. NCBI lineage: Eukaryota > Metazoa > Chordata > Chondrichthyes > Lamniformes > Cetorhinidae > Cetorhinus > Cetorhinus maximus. The sequence continues at coordinate 62,497,975 of NC_135886.1, forward strand.
ACAACATTGGATGTGATTCTACAATTGGACAGCACTTGCTAAATAATCCTGATTATGCTAAGGATGAGACTGTCAACCAATTTATGATTATCAGATGAGGTTGATGTGTGGCTCATTTACATGTGCTAGAAGCTACATATATTTGAACACTAGGCTCTGTACTTTGTAGATAACGGGAGCATGTCCATGCATTGTAACATTTTCAACTGAACAAATGTTTGGCGGACAGCCATTCCCTGGTTCATTCCCCATGGCAATGCCTTGGCCAATCAGAGTGGACCTGCCAGGTTTGAATTTAAATTAGAAAAACTTGGCAGTTAATTGTTCCCTGGTGTATTCTTCCTGGCAACACCTCTAGCTATCAGCATCCACTTGTCAACCAATCAATACTCTCTTCTCATGCACTATAAATTGTTGTTCTCTTTACAATTCCCCCTCATCTGTCCTGATGAGTACAAGACGAAAAGTTTTGACAGTGTATCCCTGTTTTCAACAACACAGTATATTATGAAAATGCTAAATATTTATGCAGAAATATCAACAGAAATTGCTCAATTAAAAGGGATTAATTGCTCACAATAATTAGACTGGCAAGGAAGGAGAGAGAAAACAAAATGAGATTCATCTTTTTTTGTTGCTGATTTTCTTTGGTATTTCCTCTCACTGTATTATCAGTAATGCCACCTGTGCTGAGTGATATCTGTACATCTTGCTTCTTCTTCAGCACTACACATTGTTCTGATAAATACTTGTACATAATGCTCACTGTTGTAAATAAACTCCCAAGAATGCCTCCTTGCCTCTGGCTCTTTGTTCTGATGAGCAGTGTTCATGTCACTCAGATGTGAAACCCTGGCCCCAACACAAGCTAAACATCAGTCCAGGGGCTCTTCCCTGTGGCTTTGTGCAACCTTCCCAGCACTCTGACGGTGCGGCATCCCTGCCACTGGACACATCAGTCATGCCTGTACCTCGATGGGTCTTATCATTACTGCCAGAATGTCCTGGGCCGGCGGCACAGGGTTCCATCATTCTCTGAGCTCTCAGCACCTTTGGGGTACAGCTGCACCCCATCTCATCAGCATGTGTGCCCGGTGACAGTGTGGTCCTGAAGGTTTCAGCTCATGAAGGATGCCATAGGATCAGGAGAAGTTAAAGTTTCCCTGCTGCATCTCCATGATATGAGCCTGCTCACAGAGTGCAAGCGACCTGCCATCAGCCAAACAGGAGTCAGACATTCACATAAGCTATGTGAGGATTTATGGAGTGTCCCCAGTGCATGTCGTCATCACCCTCCTGACTGTAGGGACTATGGGTATCTGCTGCGTCGCCATGACAGGAGCCTTATCACAGAGGTTATATCTGTTGCCATCATCCAGATAGGAGTCAAATGTTTGCAGGTGCAATGTGAGGATCAATGGCATCTCCTCATTCTATGTTGTCTTCATCCTCCACAAATCTAGCAGATTTGAGGACTTCATGAGCACGCCTGCCTCGTCTGGATAGTGCAAGGGCTTCATCACCGTCATCGTTGTCTTCGAGGACCTCCTCACCCTCATCACCATTGATGTCCTCCTCATCGGAGGAGACATGCAGCTCCTCCATCTCCTCCTCAAACAGCTTCTCTCGCAGCTGCAGCGCCAGGTTTTGAAGGGCGCAGCAGGTGATGATGATGCGTGACAGCCTCTATGGACTGTATTACAGGACTCCACCAGACCGGACCAAGCACCGGAACCTCATTTTCAACACTCCAATGGTTTGCTCCACTAAGATGCATGTTGCAGCATGAGCCTCATTGGAACTTTTCTCTGCTGCAGTCTGAGGTCACCACACAGGAGTCATCAGGCATGTCTCCTGCGGGTAGCCCTTGTCCCAGAGGAGCCAACCCTGCTGCTTCTGTGGACCCTGGAAGACGTCAGGGATTTGAGACCTACTGAGAATATAAGAGTCGTGGACTCTCCCTGGGAATCGTGTGCAGGATGCGTTTGTGGTGGTCGCACACCTGCTGCACGTTCAGCGAGTGGAAGCCCTTGTGGGTGATGTAGTTGACCGCTTGTTGCCACAGGGGTCTAAGCAGCACTCAAGTGCAGTTGATGACACCCTGCATCTGTGGAAAAACTGAGATCTGCACTCTTGCTTCCCAGCTTTCCTGGTCCCAGTAGTAATGCACAAAGTTCTGTGCCTTTACAAACATGGTGTCTGTGACCTCCCGGATACATTTGTGCATGGAAGCTTGCAAGATCCCACACAGGTCATCTGCAGAGCCCTGGAAGGAACCACTGTCATAATAATTGAGTGCCGCAGTCACTTTCAGAGCCACTGGCAGTGGATGCCCTTCATGTCCCCATGGCACCAAAACCTGCAGCAGGTGGCATATGTGACCGACCAGTTCTATAAACATGTGCAGTCTTCAGCGATACTGGTTCTCAATCATCTTCAGGAATGACAAGCGCTGTCTTTAGTCGTTGGGTCTAGCTAGGCGCCTACGAGTGACAGCTCTCTGTGGATCTTCAGCTGCGTGCACAACAGGCCCTGCTACACCTTCATCTTGAGGGAGGTGCTCCTCCCTTTGTCAAGCCAGGGGCCTCTGCTGCTCTTTTTTTCTTTTTCTCTGCTCCCTGTAAGGTATGAGGCATACTGCTAAATCACCAGGCCCATGATCCTGATGTTCTCCTCCTGCAGGGTCAAAGAGTGAGATGCGTGGGTTAGCATCCATGTCCAAAGAAGTTCTCTTGGTTAAGTCTCAAGGCCCCTTCACGCTTGCAGGAGAGTGCTGACCACCATCTGGACAGCCAGTGTTTAGTGCTCTGCATGGTTGTCCAAAACCCCACCCACCTCCATCCCACTTCGCCCGACTGATTGGCGGCAGCTTTGCCCATTGGGACTGCATGCTGCACTCTCAGCTCAGGCACAGACATTCTCCTAACCCACACTGCAAGGCTGCACTGTTAGCTTGAACCATGGGGGAGACTGGTCCAAACCAGGATGATGTCATTGCAAAGGGCTGTGAGCACCTCCACCAGTGACTGCTCCATGACGAGCTTTAGCAAGGGGATTCTACAACTTGCCCAGTCAGCCAACTGTTCTGCTGCCCCTAAAACGCAAATTATTTTGTGGTCTGTGCTGGAGGGGTGAAACGTTCTGGAGAATTTGGTGGCATTTCCATGCTTTTGCATTGCTTGATTGGGCAGTTAAGCTAGACGCCTGACTCCAAGCACGTCAATGTGGCTGCGCCTGAACTGTCTCAGCTGCGGAGGAGTGGTCACTTTATACAGGGTTTCCCTAATGCATGGCTGCTTCCCTCCCCCACACATTCACATGTGCTAGTGCACTGTCATCAGACCATGCTGTCTTGCTGCACGCACCCCCGCACCCAGCTCCAACTGAGCAGACAGTTAGGAGCAGGAGTAAGCCACTCGGCCCCTCGCACCGGTTCAGTGATTCAGTAAGATCATTGCTGATCTCATTCTAAACTCGACTCCACATTCCTGCTAACCACCGATAACCTTTCACCCCCTTGTTAATCAACAATCTATCTAGTTCTGCCTTAAAGTTATTCAAAGCCTCTGTTTCCACTGTCTTTTCGCTGAGCTCCAAAGACTCACGAACCCCTGAGAGAAAAAAATTCTGCCCATCTCTGTCTTAAATGAGCGACCCCTTAATTTTAAATAGTGATCCCTAGTTCTAGATTCTCCCACAAGAGGAAACAACCTCTCCATATCCATCCTGTCAAGACCCTTCATGATCTAAAGGATTCAATTAAGTTGCCTCTTACTCTTCTAAATTCTAGTGGATTCAAGCCTAACCTGCCCAGCTTTTCCTCATAAGACAATCCACCCATTCCTGGTATTAGTCTAGTAAACCTTCTCTGAACTGCTTCTAACACATGTAAATATTTATTTAAATAAGGAGACCAGTGCAGTTAAATACTTCCTTAAATAAGTTGACCAATACTGTACACAGTACTCCAGATGTGGTCTCACCAATGCCCTGTACAACTGAAGCATAACCTCCCTAATTTTGTAATCAATCCCCCTCACAAAAACTGATAACATTCTATTAGCTTTCTTAGTTACTTGCTGTACCTGCATACTAACCTTATGTGATTCATGCTCTAGGACACCCAAATCCCTCTGAATCTCAGAGCTCTGCAATCTCTCACCATTGAGATAATAAGTTTCTTTTCTAGTCTTCCTGTCAAAATTAACTATTTGACATTCGTCCACATTATTCTCCATTTGCCAGATCTTTGCCCACTCACCTAACCTATCTATGTCACTTAGTAGCCTCTTTACATCCTCTTCACAATTTACTTTCCTACCTATCTTTGTGCTGTCATCAAACTAGCATCTATTCCTATGGTCCCTTCATCCAAGTAATTTATATAAATTGTAAAAGGTTGAGACCCCAGCATGGATCCCTATGGCACACCACTCATCACATCCTACCAACCCGAAAAAGATCCATTTGTACCAACTCTCTACTTCCTGTTAGCCAGCCAACATTCTACCCATGCCAATATGTTACCCCCTCCACCATGAGCTTTTATTTTCTGCAATAACCTTTGATTTGGCACTTTACCAAATGCCTTCTGGACATCTAAGTGCAGCACATCCATCGGTTCCCCTTTAACTACAGCATATGTGACTCCTTCAAGAAATACATTGATTAAACATGATTTCCTTTTCACAAAACCATGTTGACTCTGCCTGATTGCCTATTTAATAAAAGCTTCAAGCATTATCCTTATGACAGGTGTGAGGCTAACTGGCCTAAAGTTTCCTGCTTTCTGTTTCCCTCCCTTATTGTATAAGGGAGTGACATTTGCTATTTCCCAATCTAATGCAACCTTCCCCGAATCAAGGGAACTTTGGAAAATTAAAAGCAATGTATCAACTATCTCACGACCCACTTTTTTCAAAATGTTAGAGTGAAGTCGATCTGGACCTAGGGATTTGTCAGCCTGCAGCCCCAACAATCTGCTCAGTGCCACTTCCCTGGTGATTGTAATTTTCCCCAAGTTCCTCCCTCCCTTCCATTTCCTGATTTATAGGTATTTTGGGGATGTTACTTGTGTCCTCTATAGTGAAGGATGCACCAAGTCCCTATTAATTCATCAGCCATCTCCCTACTTTTCATTATCAATTGCCTCTTTAGGACCAATGCTCACTTTGTTAACTCTTTTCTTATTTAATTATCTATAGAAACTCTTAATATCCATCTTTATATTACTAGCTAGTTTTCTCTCATATTATAACTTTTTCCTCCTTTTTAATCTTTTTGTCATTCTTTGCTGTTCTTTATATTCTTTCCAATCTTCTGATGTGCCACCCATCTCTGCGTAATAAGATGTTTTTTCTTTAAGTTTGATTAACTTTTTTAGTTAACCACCGATGGTGGACCCTGCCCTTGGAATTTTTCTTTCTCATTGGAATGTACCTATTCTGTGTATTCTGAAATATCCCTTTAAATGCCTGCCACTGAAACTCTATTGAACTATCCCTTAACCTCATTTGCCAGTTCACATTAGCTAGTTCTGCATTCATGCCCTCATAATTGTCTTTAATTAAATTTAAAATACTAGTTTTGGACACTCTAATTTCTCCCTCAAAATGAATGTAACATTCAATCATATTGGGCTGAATTTTACATTGATTGGGCAGGTGCGCATCTGACCCAATCAGGTATGAAGTCGCGTGAGATGACGTTGGGCGAGTGTCCCGATGTCTTCATGCACTCGCACGAAATTTCGCTCAGAGGGCGCGCGTCTGACTTTTGCAATTAAACACATTAATGACGCAGTTGTCTCCTTTTTTCATAACCCGTCCAACCTTATGGTTGGCGGATGAGCGAATCTGCCAGACAGCCTTTATGTTTTTCATCAAACCTCATCAAAGGATGGGATGAGGTTTCAGTTATTGAATAAAATAGAAATAAAAATCTGTGGACAGCATTTTTATCACCTATATTTTCAGGTGCCTGATTGTGATGCTTGGACATTTTTTCTGCTTTTCAAAACTTTAATTAAAGACTTTCGGGTCCCCAACTCCCTGAGGCAGCTCTCTGACTTCAAGGAACTTTCTCTTAGCGCTCGCCCATGCCCACGTTGACATCATCGGCCGCCCTCCTCCCGCCCGCACCCTGGCAGTGCTGAGCTTTTCAGTGCACGCTTCATGCTGGCTGGATATTAATTGGCAGCCAGCGTGAAATCGTGGTCAGCGGTCCGTTTCCTGGCCGATCCTGGGCCCGCCAATCGTGCCCGCCCACTGAGCTAAAAATTCAGGCCATTATGATTGCTGCTACCTAGGAGAGCCTTCACTCTGAGGTTATCAATTAATCCGATCTCGTTGCTTAATACTAGGGCCAGGAATTTGTGGTCGGTGCGCGGGCTCGGCGGGAGCGGCTGAGGGTGGTCGGAAAGATGACCACCACCCGTGATCGGCTCCGCACCGCCATTTTATGCGGGTGGGCCAATTAAGGCCCACGCAGTGTAAGATGCGACTGCGGCAACAGGGAGGAGGGGCGGCAGGGGAGGGAGCTCAATGTCTGCCGGGTCCAATGGCGACCCGGCGGCTGATTCAAAAGCGGCTGCAGGTGCCATGCAAGGGCTGCCAGTGAAGCAGACGCACCTCGTCATGGAGCTGGTTACTGGTGAACAGGGCAGGGCTGAGCAGCAATCTGACCCACGTTCTTCTGATGAGTGTCTCACTGCCCTCCTGGAGGAGGTGGCAGCACACAGAGAGGTCTTTATACCCAGGGATGGGAGGAGGAGGCCCCCCCACCTCACCAAAATTGTCTGGGGGGAGGTGGCATCCACGGTGAGCTCCCACAAAGTGGTGAGGCGCACAGGGGTGCAGTGCTGTAAGTGGTTCAATGAACTCCTGCGATCGGGAAGGGTGAGTACCGTGTTGGCATGGGTCACTTAGCACAGCAGTTAGGAGCTCCCCCAACCCTCCCCACCCCAGGCCTCAGGGTTCTTAGAGTGTGAGTGGCAAATGTCAATGAGGCAGCATCTGGGCAAGGGGGTGAGGCCTGGCTGCTTGGACTGAGTGACTTGCAGCTCCAGGGTCACGAATAGGCTGAGCCCTGCGAGGTTTTCCTCAGGTGGGGTTGGCCAGGCTGCAATGGCGATGCAGGTACAGGGTGGACTAATCAATGCTCCTCTGTCCTTTCAGGAGAAGACATCCCATAACAATGCAGAGAGGTTGTGGACTGACGGGGGACCGCCCCACCTTTTAATCCTAAGTAGATACGAGCAGGAGGCTCTGGAGCTGGAGAGATGCCATGCGCCTAGGTCAGCCGGCCGTGGTGAGGTTGGGCTGCCACCGGGAGGTAAGAGTTCAGAGCACTGAGGTCAGAATATCTGTAAGAGCGACCATTTCAATGTTGTCTCTATATTAATGGGAGCCTCGAACACAGAATCCCCATTGATAATGGAAAGGCGAGGGCACCCTGATCCTGGTGCCAGGCATGCACAGTAACAGTGTAATGACTCCAACTAATTTCATGTCCTTGTTCTTCCTTTCAGGATCACCAGCAGCCCATCCGGGTGAGGAGTCTGAAGGCCCACTGCTGACCTCAGAGGACAGCAACCACGTATACGCACCTGCACCACACCCTCTCAGCCAAGCAGGCACCAGTGCAGATACCAACACCTTGGTGGGCATTAGATCATCGGATAGTATCTCGCTGCACAGCGGTGAGAGCATTTCACACTCGCTTGAGATGCAGGCAGAGGCAGAGAGTGCCCAGGGCGCCATCAGTCAGAGGGCTGCAGGGGACCAGGAACATGCTCAGTTGGTGGCTGATGATGAGCCTCTGGAGTCGTCCCTGAGGCACCAGATGTTGGAAGCCCAGCAGGGTGTGTGGGAGGATCTGGCGGAGATACATGAGGGAATGCGTGCCATGGTCTCCATTGTGGAGGAGTCCATGCGGAGCATGACCAATGCAATGACCCTCATGGCCGAGCGCAATGCCTCCTCCATGGAGAGAGTGATGTCTCTAATGGAGAGGCTCCTCCAGGAGCTGAAACAGAGGTTCCTGGGAATGCAATCAGACCTGCAAGCCCTCATACTGGCAATGACCTCAGGTGGTGACTGTCAGTGTGGGAGATGGATTGGGCACCCAGTATCTCAGCTCAGTGCCCATCCATCAATGGTGAGCAGGGAGGCCCAAAGCGACCTGACATTGGTGCACGAGCTGCTTGTTTTTTCTGCGGGCTCCTCTCAGGGTGCCAAGATGATGGCAGCAGCTCCTCCGCCCCTCTGTCAGTGACCGTGACATCTGATGAGGCTGCGGCGACTTGGGAGATGCCAGCCATGGCACTGGCCGCTCCATCCCAGGCGAGGCCAGCACAGGCTCCACGGGCAAGAGGACGACCGCCAAGGTCATCAAGACCAACAGGACAGCAGAGTGAGCAGGCCGTCTCCAATGCCGGTACCAGTGAGAGGGGAGAACCTAGACGTAGCACCCGCAAATGAAAACTTAAAGCACCTTAAGCACAACACGGGCTTATCACTGGTGATATTATTTTCCCCCGGCTTTATGGTAAATATTGTTTGGCGTGATGGAAAACACCTTTCTATTTAATTTGTATTATGTATGCAGGTACCACAGCATTAGATGTGTTTCTGTTCAACAAGCCTCTGGGTGCTTCATTAGTTCTGCAGGTGAAGGGTAACCCATGATGTTATGAGTGACTTGTTTGTCATTGAGCTTTATTGAAATAGTACATAGTGCATGTTGTTCACCAAGCAAATGTTTCTGTCAGGTACCGAGTATGGAGCCTGCAGCCCTGGCATGTGGTGGTGGTTCATCTTTGGTAGGCTAGCTGAAGGAGCATTGGATCAAAGCCTCCCGGGTGTCCCTGCCTCCCTGGAGGTTGTCCAGGTCAGCGTCTATCCCCTCAGTGTTCTCCTGATTGTGCTCGTCCTCGGACTCACTACTGGACTCATCGTCTGTTGCCAGGGCAGCTGCATCAACCTCTTCTTCCTCCACTGCGTCCCCCCTTTCCAGCGCCAGATTGTGGAGAGCGCAGCATGCAACCACTATCAGTGACACACGATCTGGGGGGTATTGGAGTGTGTCTTCTGAACGATCCAGGCATCGGAAGCACATCTTCAGAAGACCTATGGCGCTCTCTACCACAGCCCTTGTGGAGGAGTGGCTCCTATTGTACCGCTGCTCAGCCTCTGTTCTTGGATGGCGGAGAGGCGTCATGAGCCACCTTTTGAGGGGATAGCCTTTGTCACCCAGCAGCCATCCATCCAGCCATGCTGGAGCAGTGAAGAGCCACGGCACCTGGGAATGTCTCAGGATGTAAGCGTCATGGGAGCTGCCTGGGTACCTTGCACAGACTTGCAGAATCTGCATCCTGTGGTCACACACTATCTGCATGTTCATGGAGTGAACAGGCCCTTCCTGTTGACGAAGGCACCGGGCTCACCCGCTGGTGCCTTGATGGCCACAAGTGTGTAGTCGATGGCACCGTAGATGTGGCGGAATTCAGCAATCGCTGAGAAGCCTCTGGCTCGCTCTGCCTGGCTGGACTCATCCGTGCGGTGATGAATGAAAGTCAATGCATGCCTGAACAGAGCTTTTGTCCCAACTGTGACACAACTGTGGACAGCTGATTGGGAGACTCCACAAAGATCACCCACCGACCCCTGGAAAGAGCCAGAGGCATAGAAGTTGAGGGCCACTGTGACCTTCAGAGCCACTGGCATGGGGTGTCCACCCACACAGTTGGACCGGACCTCAGGGCCGATCATCTGACAGATGGAGGTCACTGTCACCCTTGAGAGACTGAGCCTCCTTCTGCATTGCGCCTCAGATATATTGAGGTAGCTGCATCGCCGCCTGTATAACCTGGCAGCAGGATAGTGGAGTCTTCTGTGGCCCCTTCCGCCTTGGACTTCCTGTTGGTCCTGCACTCCTTGTGCCTGCACCTGTCCTCCAACAGATCGCTCCCCTGGAGGCTGAAAAGGGACACCTGGCCTCTTCCCCCTTCTGGCCCTCTCTTTCTCCTCAGAGGAGGTGCCTCCAGCAGAGACCACAATCCCAGGGTGAGGGAAGGCTGTCTGATACCTGGAAGGGCCCAAGTGCTATGACTCCTCTGGAGTCCTGAACTGAAGCCTGTTATTTCTGTCAAAGCAGCTCTGAAGCGAAATTAAGATGCCCTTTTCACACAAGCAAGCAGCAGGAAGGTATAAGCTAAAGTGCTAACAACTAGCATTAGCGAGCCCTCTCACCTCTCTTATCCCCCCCATGGATGAGGTTTTTGAAAATATGCCCTACCTGCCTGCCCGTTGCACCCGTGCGACGCTCTGAAAATCGCACGGGCTGCATAAAATCACAGACAATTGGTGCCTCAAGGGCCTTAACTGGCCCATTAATTAATGACAGGTGAGCCTCTGTATAGGTCTGGTATAGCCTGCTTTCTGGCTGGCTCCAGGATGTGCTGATCTGAGAAACTATCCCAAAAACATTCTATGAATTCCTCATTTATGCTACTTTTGCCCATCTGATTTTTCCAGTCTATATGTCAATTAAAATTCCCCATGATTATTGTTGTACCTTTCTGACAAGTTCCCATTTTCTCTCCTTTTATACTCTATCCTACTGTGTAGTTACAATATCACTGTTATGACCAGGTGAACAAGATGTCTGGGGAGCACCTAGAAGAACTAGCAGAGAAAGCAAAGTTAAGAAATATTGAAGTCACAACTGATTGCACGGGTGAACAATTGAATGTCACAATCAGAAAACCTCTGTAAATATAATGACTTTCACTTTAACATCTACTGTCTTGTTTTAGCTGTAGTGCTTAAGGCTTAGCATTCTGCCCCTCCCCTGCCACATCCCATCCTTCACTTTCCTGTGAAAACCCCATCCTCTGGAATGAGGTATCTGCAGGAAGGCAGAAGTTTGTGTCAGGGCCCTGGCAAGATATGTGCAAGCATTCTTTCACACTCGCCTTTACCCTTCAAACTGTTATGTATCTCAGGGTCCTAGCATTGTCAGTACTACATCCTGGAGTTCCCCCTCAGTTGTCCAGTTGAGCTGAGCTGAATACCTGCCCACCCCTGATGATCCAATTCCCATGCAGTATCTCGAGATCACCACCATGAGACTCTGCATAATTGTGAGTAGCCCAGAAATGTTGGTAGTAACATTTTACCTATGCTACAATACCTTTTCCACTTCCTCAGTCACCCACACACTCTCCACCATAACAATTGACCCCCCCAGAATAACGTTCAATCTCCCCACCATTAACCTTCAACCTTTTCCCATCACCTTCAACAATGTCCAGATTAACATCAAAATCCCCTCCCTCCCTGAGAATCCAACCCCCATTACCACTGACTTGACCCCCTCATCCTGCCCACCACTGAATCTGTGTCCATCATCATGACCCAATAACAATTTTGTAATGTGACAGGATTAATTAATGATCTCAGAGTGAAGGTACTCCTAGGTAGCAGCGACCACAATATGATTGAATATTACATCCAGTTTGAAAGGAAGAAGATTGACTCCTCGACTAGTATTTTAAACTTAAATAATGGCAACTATGTGGGGATGGAAGCTGAGCTAGCTGAAGTGGACTGGGATGCTAGGCTAGGGGATTGATCAATAGAGAAGCAGTGACAGACATTTAAGGGGATTTAAAAAAATACTCAGAATAAGTATATTCCTGCTATAAAGAAGAATTCTAAAGGGAGGACCCACTATCAGTGGTTAACTGAAGAAGCTAAAGAAAGCATCAAACTTAAGGAAAAAGCAAATAAATGTGCAGAGATAAGTGGTAGGTCAAATGATTGGTCAGAATATAAAGAACAGCGAAGAATTATTACAAGGTTAACCCAGAGAAAGAAATTAGAGTATAAGAGGAAGCTAGCCAGAAATATAAAAACAGATAGCAAGGGTTTCTGCAGGCATTTAAAAAGGAAAGGAGTAAATAAAATGAGTGCTGGTTCTCTAGAGAGTGAGAATGGGGAGTTAATGGTGGATAACAAGGAAATGGTGGATGAAATGAACAAACTCTTTGCTTCTGTCTTCACTATAGAGGATACGAAAACCATTCCAGTAATAGCTGTTCCAGGAGGTGGAAGGGTGAGGGGAACTTGGTGAAATTACAATCACTCGGGAAGTGGTACTGAGCAAACTGATGGAGCTGCGGGCTGACAAGTTTCCGGGTCAGTAAGATGCACACGGTCAGTGAGGGGAGACTCAGCCTGAGTGAGACAGAGACCGAGTGAGTATATTTGGGAATTTGGTTCAAAGTGGGAATCTTGGTAAAATCTTTGGTAAATCTTTTTCAAATTCAATTTTGGAGTAAGAAACAAATTTTGACCTAGAACTAGCAACCTTTAAGTAAGTTAAATAGCCTAGTTAAACAACCAGCTGCCTTAGTGGCGGTTAGCAGTCAATCACCTGAAAGCTCTTGCCTGAATAAGTGCCTGAATAGGTGTTGATTACTTTAGCAGGGAACTAAGCTAGAGAGTGACTCAGCACAGCTCAAAATATGAAAGGGACTTTTAAAACACACAGTCCATAAGAGACGTACAGTCCATGGGGGGAGGCTTCTGCCTGAGGGAGATAGAGGCCAAATTAGTATATTTGGTTCAAAGTGGCAGTTCAACTGTATAGGAGGAAAGAAGTGCTTTAGGTAAGGTTTACTGCAAGAAATAAAGTGTGCTGTGTGGGGAATTTGGTGAAGGGCAGGGAAGAGGTGCTTTTCTCTTCTACTCTTTTTCAGCCTCCAGTATTTGATTTTCACTTTGGCACAGCAGAAGAAGAGAAACCAGTAACTGGCATTATTGGTTTTATCAGTATTGCTAGTACTATATTGTTTTGTCAGCATTGTAAAGACTACTGCCAGTGCCAAAACCTGTTGGGAGGTGTAGGTTTTATTAATTATAATTAATTAGCAATTATTAATTAACACATATTGGAGATGGCAGGACAGGTGATGTGCAGTAATTGCAGGATGTGGGAGCTTCTGGATACTGGTGAGATCCAGGGCAAACACATCTGTAGTAAATGTTTGCAGCTGCAGGAACTTTGGCTCTGAGCTATTGGGCTGGAGGTTGAGCTGGAAACACTGTGGCATATCAGGGAGGGGGCAAGTTACCTGGACATTTTATTCCAGGAGGCAGTCACACCCCTTAGGATCACGTCTTCTGATTTGGTCAGTGAACAGGGACAGGAGGGAGTGACTGTAAATGAGACAGGTCAGGGGCCCCAGAGGGCAGGAGTGCTGCAATTGTCCAGCAGGTTTGAGAATTTTTCTGTTTGTTTGGATGAGAGTGGGGGCTGCAGGATGGATGAGTTAGCTGGCCATGGTTCTGTGGTACAGGAAGCCATTCAAGCAGGGGGAGTTACAAGGAATGTAGTGGTAGTAAGGGACAGTATAGTGAGGGGGATTGACACTATTCTCTTTAGCAAAGAGCGTGAACCCAGATGGGGCTGTGTTGCCTGCCTGGTGCCAGGGTTTAGGACATCTGCTCGGGGCTAGAGAGGAACTTGCAGTGGGAGGGGGAGGACCCAGTTGTCATGGTCCATGTACGTACCGATGACATAGACAGGACAAAGAAGGATAGTCAATATGAGGAGCTTGGCACCACACTAGGAAGCAGAACCTCAATGGCCATAATCATTGGATTATTACCTGAGCCATGTGCAAATTGGCAGAGGACAAATCAGATTAGGGAGATAAATGCGTGACTCAAAGCCTGGTGTGGGAGAAGTGGGTTCTGGTTCGTGGGGCACTGGCACCAGTACTGGGGAAAGTGGGGACTGTACCATTGGGATGGTCTACACCTGAAACATGCTGGGGCTGGAGTTCTTGCAAGCCACATATCTCGGGAACTAGAGGGGGTTTTGAACGAAGTAGTGGGGGCAAGGGATCAATTTGTTAAATCAAAGGGCAAATGAGAAAGGTATTATTATGGGAAATGAAAAACAGATCATGACAGGAAGGGCTGCAGGAGGACATGGATTGGGAACTGAATATTAAAGGATACATGACATTTATGAAGGACAGGAAGTGAGGAAAAGGTGGAGGGGTGGCTCTGTCAGTTAATGATCTTATTAGCACAACAGAGAGGGTGACCTAAGTTCAGGAACCCAGGATGTGGAAACGGTTTGGGTAGAGATGGGAAATGGTAAAAGCAAGAAGTCATTTGTGGATTCATGTACAGGCCCCCCAATAATAACCACATGGTAGGGTTGAGCATAAAGGAATAAATAAAGGGAGCTTGTCAGAAAGGCACGGTGATAATGATGGGGGATTTTAATCTATATATAGACTGGAAAAGTCAGTTGGGCAAAGGTAGCTTAGATGAAGAGTTCATAGAATGTTCTCAGGGTAGTTTCTTAGAACAGCACACTCTGGAGCCAACCATTATATTGTGCAATGAGATGTGATTAATTAATGATCTCATAATGAAAGTGCCCCTAGGTAGTAGTGACCATAATATGATTGAATTTTACATTAAATTTGAGGGAGAGAGGAGTGGGTCCAAGGCTATGTTTTCAACTCAAATAAGGGCAATGATGAGGGCGTGAAAGCAGAGCTGGAGTTGCAGCGGCAAACATTAAAGGGGACATTTCAGAATGCACAGAATAGATACACTCCAATGAGTAAGAAAGCATCCAATGGACAGACGCACCATCCATGGTTAACTGGAAAAGTTAAAGATAGCATCAAACTTAAAGAAAGAGGATATAATTGTGCCAAGATAGGTGGAATGTCAGAACATTAGAAAGGATATAAAGAACACTAAAGGATGACTAAAAGATAAGAAGGGAAAACATTAGAGTATGAGAGAAAGTTAGCTGGTAATATATAAAAAGATAGTCAGTGTTTCTGTAAATATTTTAAAAAGAAATGAGTTAACAAAGTGAATGTTGGTCTTCTAGAAAGTGAGTCTGGAAAATTGATAATGGAATACAAGGAGTTGGCAGATGAATTGAACAGGTGTTTTTCATCAGTCTTCATTATTATTATGGCACAGCTGATGGTAAATGCTGAGCTGTTCAAAGCTGAGAGGGAAACTTGAAACAACTGTCATAACCAATGTTTACAATTTGTATGTTTCGAGATGCAGGCTTTGAATTCAGTTATAATAAGACCAAGGACACTCGAGACGTTTTTATAAAAATAAATTAAACACTTATTAATTAAAAGTTAATTAGCACATACATATATCTACAAATTACTACTATAATAACTTTTAAAAATCCCCTAATTAATCTGATTCCCAGTTACACCTCCATTAAGACAACAGTAAAATGCATAGATTTAAACAGACCCTTGGAAAAGCACACTCTGGACAGTCACACACAGCAGCTTGAGGCTTACAGGATGGAGGTTTTAGATCTTAGAATCTCTCCTCTTTTACCAACAGCCTTTTCCTCCTTTATACATATTTTCCCTTTTGAATGCAAGTTCTCATTGTGTCACTTGTTTTTTTGAACTTTACCACTTCTAACAACAAAACACTTTCATAGCACCAATTTTATTCGTAAGCTTTGGAAAAAAATAAACACATTGTTTGGCTTCTTCTGGCTAGGTGTAATATTGCACCCATTCTTTTGAATGGTTTATTTTAAAAATGCAAATTGACCCCTTTACACTTCAACTTCTAACTTCCCCATGTTTACCTGATTACCATTTCAAACCTACTTCTCCTCTATATATCTAAGCCTCTAGGCCAGCTGGCTCTAATCCAATTAAGACACACAGACGTACACACATATAGACACAGACACCACGAGAAGCCTGTTTTAAAATAATTTCTAATAACACTATAGACATTAGTATATCTTTTTGAAACTATAGAGGATACAAGCAACATCCTAGAAGCAGCTATAAATCAGGAAACGGAAGGGAGAGAGGAACCCAATGGATGTACCATAATTAGATTTCCAGAAGGCATTTGATAAGGTGCCATATCAAAGGTTATTGTGGAAAATAAAAGCTCATGGTGTAGGGGGTAACATCTTGGCATGGATAAAAGATTGGCTGGCTAACAGGAAGAAGGGAGTTGGCATAAATGGGCTCTTTTCGGGTTGGCAAGATGTAACAAATGGTGTGCCACAGGAATCAGTACTGGGACCTCAACTGTTTACAATTCATATAAATAACTTGCATGAAGGGATGGATGGGATGGCTGCCAAATTTGTTGATGACGCAAAGATAGGTAAGAAAATATCTTGTGAAGAGGACATAACGAGGCTACAAAAAGATATAGATAGTTTAAGTGAGTGGGCAAAGATTTGCCAAATTGAGTATAATGTGGGAAAATGTGAAATTGTCCATTCTATCAGAAGGAATAAAAGGGAAGCCTAGCATCTAAATGGTGAGAGATTGCAGATTTATGAGATGCAGGGGGATCTGGTTGTCTTAGTACATGAATCGCAAAAGGCTAGTATGCAAGTACAACAGGTAATTAGGAAAGCTAATAGAATGTTATCATTTTTAGTGAGGGGAATTGATTACAAAAGTAGCGAGGTTATGCTTCAGTTGTACAAGGCATTGGTGAGACCACATCTGGAGTACTGTGTACAATATTGGTCACCTTATTTAAGGAAGTATGTAAATGTGTTTGAAACAGTTCAGAGAAGGTTTACTGGACTGGAATGTGTGGCTTGTCTTATGAGGAAATGTTGGACAGGCTAGATTTGTATCTGTTGGAATTTAGAAGGGGATGAGGTGACTTGATTGAAACATATAAGCTCCTGGGGGTCTTGACAGGATGGATGTGGAGAGGGTGTTTCCTCTTATTGGAGAATCCAGAACTAGGGGTCACTGTTTAAAACTAAGGGGTGGCCCATTTAAAGCAGAGTGCAGCTGAGTTAACTGAATGAAGACTTGGAGTTTGGAGAGAAGGGAGCTTTATGTGTTAATTTTGTTCTTAAATTTTGATCTTCCAATCTAATCCAGTCTGTAATTAGCAGTGAATGGAAAGCACTGTGTAAGCAGGCTAAGTTCTTTCTTTCTTGCAGTTAAGGCAGGGTAAACTCACTCTCAGCTGTAGGAGCTGAATAGTTAATTAGCTAACTGGTTGAATCTGGTTATTGTTGCCCCAGTTCAGTTTACTATAAATTCAGGGCTCTTTAGTGCAGCCTTGGCAAACAGAATTCAGCCAACTAACTGAGTGAAGGCTTGGAGTTTGGTGAGAGGGGGAGCTCGGTGAACGGGGGGAAGAACATGTTTGTTTCCTTTTTCTATCTTTCTCACCCCATAGAAATTTGTTCTTACTCTACTACTGGGGCAGGAGCTACTGTTTGATGAGTATCTGGTAAGTGGTTAAGTTCTATTCTATCCCTAAGGTTTAAAATAGTACACAAATTTGTGGTAAAGTTAATTGAATAAAGTTAATAAAATATATAAGAAAACAGCATAAATAAGTGAATAATATAATTAAGTGATTATTTAAAACACATTAAGGATGGCAGGACAGGTGATGTGTCAAGGCTGCAGCATGTGGGAGCTCCTGGATAACATTGTGATCCGGGGCAAACATGTCTGCAGTAAATGTTTGTGGCTCGAGGGACTTCGGCTCAGAGTCATCAAGCTGGAGGCTAAGTTGCAGACTCTGCAACACATCAGGGAGGGGATAAGTTACCCGGATGCTTAATACCAGAAGGCAGTCACACCCTTTAGGATAGGGTCTTCTGATTTGGCCAGTAGCCAGCGACAGGAGGGTGTGACTACGAGTGAGGCAGGTGAGAGGACCCAGAGGACAGGAGTGCAGGAGTGTGAGCCTCTGCAATTGTCCAACAGGCTTGAGGTTTTTTTAGCTTGTTTGGATGAGAGGTGGGGGCTGCAGGGTGGATGGGTTAACTGGCCATGGCAATATGGTACTGGAAACCATTCAAGTGGGGGAAGCACAAGGGAATGTTGTGGTAGTAGGGGACAGTATAGTGAGGGGTATAAACACTGTTCTCTGCAGCAAAGAATGAGAGTCCAGACGGCTGTGTTGCCTGTCCGGTGCCAGGGTTTGGGACATTTGCTCAGGGCTGGAGCGGAAGTTGCAGTGGGAGGCCAGTCGTTGTGGTCCACGTGGCTACCAATGACTTAGACAGGATGAGGAAGCAGGCTCTGCATAGTCAGTACGACAAGCTGGGCACCAAATTAAGTGACAGAACCTCAAAGGTAACAATTTCTGGTTATTACATGAGTCATGTGCAAATTGGCACAGGACAAATAAGATTAGAGAAATGAATGCATGGCTCAAAGGTGTGGAAGAAGTGGGTTTCCGGTTTGTGGGGCACTGGTACCAGTAGCGGGGAAAGTGGGATCTGTACCATTGGGACAGTCTGGACCTGAACCAACTGGGGCTAGTGTCCTCGTGAGCCACCTAACTAGGGAAGTAGACAGGATTTTAAACTGAATATTGGGGGCTAGGGATCAAATTTGGGAAGATGTGGTAAACCAAAGAGTAGAGACAAGGCAAGAGAGTGAGGTATTAATATGGGAATTGATAAACAGACTGTGATAGGGAGGGACAGAGAGTACAATTCTAAGAGTAAATCAGCAGATAAGGCTAGATGCCGCAAAAAATAATATAGGATAAAGCTAAAGGCTTTCTGTCTAAATGCACATAGCATTTGAAACAAAACAGATGAACTGATAGCGCAAATAGAAATAAATAAGTACAATCTGATACCCATT
Organism: Cetorhinus maximus; assembly: GCF_964194155.1. Classification (NCBI taxonomy): domain Eukaryota; kingdom Metazoa; phylum Chordata; class Chondrichthyes; order Lamniformes; family Cetorhinidae; genus Cetorhinus; species Cetorhinus maximus. The sequence continues at coordinate 62,516,663 of NC_135886.1, forward strand.
ACAGAGACATGGCTATAGGATGGCATAGATTGGGACCTGAATATTGAAGGGTATGTGACATTTAGGAAGGACAGGAAGTTAGGAAAAGGTGGAAGGGTGGATCTGTTCATTATTGATGGTATTAGCACATTAGAGAGGGATGACCTAAGTTCAGGAAATCAGGAAATAGAAGTGTGTTGATATGAGAATTATAAAGGCAAGAAATCACTTGTGGGGATGGTGTACAGGCCTCCTAACTGTAACTACACGATAGGATCGAGTATAAAAGGAGCAATAAAGGGAATTTGCAGAAAGGTCCTGGGGGTGGGATCGAGGTGGAGGTGGAGCCGACTGGCAGCTCCAAACAGCCCCCGTGCTCAATACGGGGGGAGGGGTTGGAAGCTGGAGGAGACGACCTGGAGGAGGACGAGGTTTCGGTGGTGAGTACCGGGGACGACTTGGAGTTGTTGTCGGGTAAGGTGGTGGATCCCCTGGTGCCCCCACTGATTTTCCCCTCATCCCTTTACGGGAACTTCAGGATTTTTTAGCGAGTAATTGTGGACGCTGAGACAGGGTCCAGTCGGCTCTGGACCAGTGGCATTCTTTTCCTCGTGTTCTGGTCCACCCGCGAGGCCCTCAAGCCCCTGGGCTGGACTGGAACACTAAGAGGAGGAAAACATCTTTCTCACTGGGATTCTGAAGGAGAGGAAGGATTAAAATAGTCCTCTCCTTCTTACACTAGGCATGGTGATGGTAGCACATACTCCTGACAATGAAGACTACCATAGCCAGCCTCAACATCCACGGCAGCAGGGACGCACAGCGCAGGTTCCAGAACTTCTCGGTTCTCCAGGACGGGAAGTATGTGGTGTGCTTCCTGCAGGAAACCCAGACCGATCCGGGAGACAAAGCTACGTTACTCCTGGAGTGGCGAGGGGGGATGTCTCCATGAGTCACCCAGCCTCCAATTCTGGCAGGGTGGCTATCTTTTTGGCACCACATTTTCAGCCGGAGATCTTGGGGGTCAAGGAGCCAGTGCCAGGCTTTTTTTTTCAGTTAGGGAAATTATTGGAGAAAATTCTTTTGTGACAGGATTTACTACCATTTGGAAGCAAATGGGCATATTAGTGAGAGGCAGCATGGTCTTGTGAAGAGGAGGTCATGTCTCACTAACTTCATCGAGTTTTTCGAGGAAGTGACAAAGATGATCGACGATGGAAATGCAGTGGATGTTATCTACATGGATTTCACTAAGGCCTTTGACAAGGTCCCTCATGGCAGACTGGTACAGAAGGTAAAGTCGCATGGGATCAGAGGTGAGCTGGCAAGATGGATACAGAATTGGCTTGGTCATAGAAGACAGAGGGTAGCAGTGGAAGGGTGCTTTTCTGAATAGAGAGCTGTGACTAGTGGTGTTCCGCAGGGATCGGTGCTGGGACCTTTGCTATTTGTAGTATACGTAAATGATATGGAGGAAAATGTAACTGGGCTAATTAGTAAGTTTGCAGACAACACTAAGGTTGTAGAAGTTGCAGATAGTGAAGAGGATTGTCAAAGGATACAACGGGATATTGATCGGTTGGAGACTTGGGCGGAGAAATGGCAGATGGAGTTTAATCTGGACAAATGCGAGGTAATGCATTTTGGAAGGTCTAATACAGGCAGGAATTATACAGTAAATGGCAGAACCCTTAAGTGCATCGACGGGCAGAGGGATCTGGGTGTACAGGTCCACAGGTCACTGAACGTGGCAACGCAGGTGGATAAGGTAGTCAGGAAGGCATCGGCAGGGGTATTGAGTATAAAAGCTGGGAAGTCATACTGCAGCTGTATAGAACCTTGGTTAGGCCACACTTGGAATATTGTGTGCAATTCTGGTCGCCACATTACCAGAAGGATATGGAGGCGTTGGAGAGGGTGCAGAGGAGGTTTGCCAGGATGCTGCCTGGTCTGGAGGTTATTAGCTATGAGGAGAGGTTGGAGAAACTCAGATTGTTCTCACTAGAGCGACGGAGATTGAGGGGTGACTTGATAGAGGTTTACAAAATTATGAGTGGCATGAACAGAGTAGATAGTCAGAAGCTTTTTCCCAGGGTGGAAGAGTCAATTGCTAGGGGACATAGATTTAAGGTGAAAGGAGAAAACTATAGAGGAAATGTGTGGGGCAAGTTTTTTACGCAGAGGGTAGTGAGTGTCTGGAATTCGCTGCCAGAGGAGGTGGTGGAAGCAGGTACGATAGTGGTGTTTAAGAGGCAGCTTGACAAATACATGAATAGGATGGGAATAGAGGGATACGGACCCCGGAAGTGCAAAATGTTTTAGTTTGACAGCCAATATGATTGGCGCAAGCTTGGAGCGCCGAAGGGCCTGTTCCTGTGCTGTACTTTTCTTTGTTCTTTTTTGTTCTTACTGTGCGCCTGGGGGGCACGGCGTTTCACTTTGTGAATGTGTACGCTCCCCTGGGCGCGCAGCAGCAAGTGAGCTCCTTTGAGGAAGTGTCCACTCATCTGGGATCCATCGGCGTGGGCGAGTGCATCGTCCTCGGGGGAGGATTTCAACTGTACCCTCGAGGCCCAGAACCATCACGGTACCCAGCACCGCACGCTAGGTGTGAGTAAGCTGCTGGACCTGGTCGGGTCCTTCGACTTAGTGAACGTCTGGCAACATTTCCATCCTGACTCCAGCATTTTCACTTTCGTGTCACCTGGAGTTGGAGCGTCCAGACTCGACCGTCTTTACGTTTCGAAGGCGTGTCCTGCGTTCCGTCGGCTGCTGTGTGGTGGGTGCCGTGCACGGACCACCATCTGGTGTGGGCGTAGCTCGCTCCGTTCTGCGCTCGGATGGGGTCTGCGTACTGGCACTTTAACAACCTGCTGCTGGACGATGAGCGGTTCCTAGAATTGTTTTGTCGTTTCTGGGCCGGCTGGAGAAGGAAGCGGGGAGGCTTCCCCTCCTTGAGGCTAGGGTGGGACGTGGGCAAGACTTACGTCCGCGTTTTCTGTCAGGAGTAGACGAAGGGGTCGACAAAGAGGTGGAAATCCAGGGTCGAGGAGTTGGAAAAGGAGGTGCTCGACCTAGAGGCACGTCTCTGTCAGCCCGACGCGGACCCGTCCCTGCGGCTGGTGTACGATGAGAAGAAGGGCGCGCTGAGGGACCTGCAGCTCGTCGGGTCCCGGGGCGCGTTTGTGAGGTCACGGATCCGGTTCCTCCAGGACCTGGACCATGGCTCCCCCTTCTTCTACTCGCTGGAAAAAAGGCACGGGGTCCGTCAGCAGCTCCTTATGCTGCTGGCCAAGGATGGGTCCCTTGTCTCGGAACCGGAGGGCATCAGGGCCATCGCCCGAGACTATTACACTGCCCTGTTCTCTCCGGATCCGTCCAGAGAGGATGCTCAGAGTTTTGTGGGAGGACCAGCTGCAGGTTGGCCTGGAGGGCGCCGGAAAGCTTGACTCCCCTATAAGTCTGGGGGAGGTGACCGGCGCCCTCAACAGCCTCTCCAGGGGCAAATCCCCAGGGCTGGACAGGCTGACCGTGGAGTTCTTCAGGGCATTCTGGGATGTCCTGGAGAGCGACTATGTGGGGGTCCTGGAGGAGAGTATCACAACCGGGGAGATGCCCCTCTCGTGGCGTAGGGTGGTCATTGCCCTGCTGCCTAAGAAGCGGGATCTCCGCCATCTTAAAAACTGGCGTCCGGTCTCCCTTCTCAGCACGGATTATAAAATCTTTGCCAGGGCCATGGCTTCTCATCTTGGCACTGAGCTAGACCACATGATCCACCCTGACCAGTCCTACACCATCCCGGGCCGCACCATCTTCGATAACATCCGCCTTGTCTAGGACGTTATCCATTTTTCCCAGAGAGCTGGTCTGTCGAGAGCCCTCCTGTCTTTTGACCTGGAGAAGGCATTCAACAGGGTGAAACACGAATATTTATTCTGGACTCTGCGAGCATTCAGGTTTGGGCCTCATTTCGTTGCCCGTTTCTGACTTCTGTACAGTGCCGCAGAGTGTCTAGTTAAGGTTAACGGGTCCCTGATGACGCCCCTTCACTTTGGGAGAGGAGTGTGTCAGGGCTGCCCCCTGTCTGGCCAGTTGTATTCTATTTGTGTGGAGCCTTTCCTGCGCCTCTTGCGGAGGAGGTTGTCGGGATTGGTTCTGCGCGGGCCGGCATCGGGGTGGTCCTTTCGGTTTACGCTAATGACGTGCTCCTCATGTTCACCGACCCGGCTGACCTGCGGAGGATGCGCGAGTGCCAGGAGGCCTACTCTGCAACGTCCTCTGCCAGGATCAACTGGGACAAGTGTTCTGGACTCCTGGTCATTCAGTGGCAGATGGATCCCCTACCCGAGGGGCTCAGGTCTTTCACCTGAAGCAAGGCCAGTCATGATTTCATATTGGGAATGCCCCGATAACTTTTAAAAGAGGAATTTGGTGAGATTTGGAATTGGATGCTGATTGAGCAGGAATATTAGGAAGATGAGTCGGGTATTCAGCTACCTAAGCCTGGTCTTCCATTCAACAGGGAAAGTGGTTACTAAGGAAATTAATGGAGGATGAAAGGCTAACTGTCCAATTATTTACTTTTCCACTAAAACTAAACTGTCTATTTGAGAAAGAAGATATGAAATATAACAAGTAGTCATTAATAAATATGAGGCAAGGGCAAAGAATGAAATAAAAGGTTGAAGTAACAAAAATTTCCTCATTCACTCCAGCTCAGAGTCATTGAGCTAGATTGTGTGTTAGACACTATGACACCTTAAGGAATGGAGGAATCTTTGAATAGTTTACTCCAGAACACAAGCACATGACAGCGGGACAAGCATATGACCAAGAGCCATTAGAATAAGGGAAATCCAAAATATAAACAAAAAGTGCTGGTAACGCTCAGCAGGACAGGCAGTATCTGTGGAGAAAAAGTTCTGATGGTAGGTCATTGTAACCTGAAGCATGAACTCTGTTCCTCTCTACACAGATGCTCCTGACCTGCTGAGCAGTTCCAGCATTTTTTGTTTTTATATCAGATTTCCAGCATCTGCAATATTTTGCTTTTGTGTTAAGGATAGCCTAATCTGGACAGGGCAGGAGGAAGCACAGAAACTGAACCTGTCCAACAGATGCAATGTACTTGATACCTGTAGGGATCAGGAAGGAAGTTTGTGGGGTGGGTGGCCCGAATGTTAATCTTGGCACCATGGAGCAGAGGACATTTAAAGGAGCAGAATAAGAATGTTGATGTTATAGGAGAGTCGATAATTATGGGGATTGTGGGTCTCCTCTGCATTGATGATTGAGAGCCGAATAGAGTGTGTTGCTTACCCGGTGCCGGGAGAACAAATATTGTAATTGCCGGAAAGGGAGTGGGATGAACCTGTTATCATGGCTCATATCACAACCAATGACACAGGAAGGAACAGAAGGTGGTTGACACCAAACTATTTAAGAATAGGGACCAAACATTTAGGCATTGAAGTAGGCTTTCCAGGAACATCAGGAAGGAGGAAAGAGAAGTGGGGGTGCTGAAAGGTTTAGGAAAGGGTTCCCAGAAATTAGGGCCTCAGCAGCTGAACGCGTGACAACCAATGGTGAAGACATTAAAATCAGGAACGCGCAAGAGGCCAGAATTAGAGGAGAACACATGCCTTGGAGCATAGTGGGGCTAGAGGTGATTACAGAGGTAAGGAGGGGTGAGGCTAGGTGGGAATCGCAAATGAGAGTCAAAAGTTTAAAATCAAGGCTTTGCTCTAGCAAGTTCCAATGTAGGTGAGTGGGCACAAGGCTGATGCCTGAATGGGCCTTGGTGCAAGTTAGCAGACAGAAAGCAGAGATTTGGATGAGTTTGAGTTTATTGAGGGTGGAAGGTGTAAGGCTCATCAGGGGTGTCTTGGAACTGTAAACATGAGGGGTAAGAAAGCGAAGGGTGAGGGGTTCAACACAAAATGAGCTGAAGCAGCAGCAAAGTCAGATAATGTTACTAAGATAGAATTTATCAGTTTTAGTGTTAGCACAGATATGTGTCAGAAACACATCTCAGAGTGAAACATGACACTCAGGTTGTGAACAATTGGTGTCTCACATATTTGCCAGGAAGCAAGAGAGGTGGAGGTGCTAGCTAGGTAGCAGATTTTGTGATGGATGGCAAAGATAATGGCAGGTTTCAATAGTCAGGGAAGTGCCTAAGGAGAGGGAACCATTAATGTGGGGTGAGGAAGGAAAGTGAATGGTCAGTGTTGTAATATATCTTTGAAGGGATAGCAGTATGCCATGACTAGAGGGGAATTGATTGTGTCATATGATCCAGTCTCAGTTTCACTGTGGCCTGGAGCAGGACGCAACATATTCAGAGCTGCTGCTGATGTCTTCAAGCTTCCTATCCATGTATACATGTTCTCGTGTGCCTAGTTTAAATAAGTGGACTCACAACGTGTTTACACAATCCCTTGTGAGTGACTGGTGCCTTTGTATCATTATAAAGTTTAGTGGGTTGAAGGAGCAGGAGGTGGGTCTCATGGGCAACATGAGCTTGGAGAGGATATGAAACAAGGTAGAAGAGAAATTAGAAAAAACAATGCAAGTTCAGGTCTAAGGCAAAGAGGAAGCTTCTGGCAGGGGGATGGAGGGAAGCAACAGGGACAGTTGCACAGGTTATCTCAAACTTAATGACAAAAAAGTCCATGAATTTGTTGTTGGAGGTGACGGTGGAAGAGGCAATGTGGTTGACTCTTAAAATGCCCTTTAAAATGGCCTAGCAAGCCACTCAGTTGTAACAAACCGCTACAAAGTCACAAAAAAGGAATGAAACTGGACAGACCACCCAGCATTAACCTAGGCACCGGAAACGACAATGGCAATCTCAGCCCTGTCGACCCTGCAAAGTCCTTCTTAAAAACATCTGGGGGTTAGAACCAAAATTAGGATAGCTTGTCGGAGATTAATCACACCGAGGCATCATTAATACATGGAAACCCCATTTATTACTTGTGCACAAGGGAGAACAATACAACAAGACCTACTGTGCCGTCTCAAAGCAGAATATACAAAGACTTGCTTAAAAGCATTTTACAACCAATCAGTAAATTTTGTACATCTCAATCCACTTATTTGCATAGGTTTACTGACCAACCCATGTTCCAGTAAATTTTCATTCCTACACCACAAGTGCAGTTGTTTATAATTTGACTATCACAACTTTGATTACATTCGGCCCAAGAGAGAGACACATGGAATGTCTCAAGGCCCATCCTGCTGTAGTGGTCAGACAAGATGCTATTGTTCTTCAAGGTTGCAGTGTTTTTCTTTTAGGCCCAAGCATTTAATTCAATTTCTCCATTAACTCTTTTAGTACTAAGTGGGTTCGCTATTTGTCTTGGCCACCACAAGCTGTCTCATGGACTAGTCAAACAGCCTCACATAGTCATCCTCACAGAATCATGCCTTACAGATAATGTCCCAGACACCACCATCACCATCCCTGGGTATGTCCTGTACCACCGGCAGGACAGACCCAGCAGAGGTGATGGCACAGTGGTATACAGTCGGGAGGGAGTTGCCCTAGGTGTCCTCAACATCGACTCTGGACCCCATGAAGCCTCATGGCATCAGGTCAAACTTGGCAAGGAAACCTCCTGCAGATCACCACATACCACCCTCCCTCAGCTGATGAATCAGTGCTCCTCCAAGTTGAACACCACTTGCGAGGAAGCACTGAGGGTGGCAAGGGTACAGAATGTACTATGGGTGGGAAGGGGCTTCAATGTCCATCACCAAGAGTGGCTCAGTAGCACCACAACTAACTGAGCTGGCCGAGTTCTAAGTGACATAGCTGCTAGACTCGGCAAGTGGTGAGGGAACCATCAAGAGGGAGAAACATACCTGACCTCATCCTCACCAACCTGCCTGCTGCAGATGCACCTGTCCATAACAGTATCGGTCGGAGTGACCACTGCACAGTCATTGTGGAGACTAAGTCCCGCCTTCACATTGAGGATACACTCCATCGTGTTGTGTGGCACTACCACTGTGCTAAATGGGATAGATTTTGAACAGATCTAGCAACTCAAGACTGGGTATCCATGAGGCACTGTGGGACATCAACAGCAGCAGAATTGTACTCAAACACAATTTGTAATCTCATGGCCCAGCATATCCCCTACTCTACTGTTACCATCAAGCCAGGAGATCAACCCTGGTTCAATGAAGAGTGCAGGAGGGCATGCCAGGAGCAGCACCAGGCATACCTAAAAATGAGGTGTCAACCTGGTGAAGCTATAACACAGGACTACGTGTGTGCCAAACAGTATAAGCAGCAAGTGATAGACAGGGCTAAGCGATCCCACAACCAACGGATCAGATCTAAACTCTGCAGTCCTGCCACATCCAGTCGCGACTGATGGTGGACAATTACACAACTCACTGGAGGGGAGGCTCCACAAATATCCCTATCCTCAATGTTGGAGGAGCCCAGCACATCAGTGCAAAAGATAAGGCTTAAACATTTGCTGCAATCTTCAGCCAGGAGTGCCCAGTGGATGATCCATCACGGCCTCCCCTGGAGGTCCCTAGCATCACAGGTGCCAGTCTTCAGCCAATTTGATTCACTCCACGTGATATCAAGAAATGGCTCAGGGCACTGGATAGTCAAAGGCTATGGGTCCTGACAATATTCTGGCAATAGTTCTGAAAACTAGTGCTCCAGAACTTGCTGCGCCCCTAGCCAAGCTGTTCCAGTACCGCAACAACACTGGTATCTACCCGGCTATGTGAAAAATTGCCCAGGCATGTACTGTACACAAAAAGCAGGACAAATCCAACCAGGCCAATTACTGCCCCATCAATCTATTTTCCATCATCAGTAAAGTAATGGAAGGGGTCGTCAACAGTGCTATCAAGCGGCGCTTGCTTAGCAATAGCCTGCTCACTGATGCCCAGTTTGGGTTCCGCCAGGGCTACTCAGGTCCTGACCTCATTACAGCCTTGGTTCAAACATGCACAAAAGAGCTGAACTCCCGAGGTCAAGTGAGAGTGACTGCCCTTGATATCAAGGCCGTATTTGACCAAGTGTGACATCAAGGAGCCCTAGCAAAACTGGAGTCAATGGGGATCAGGTGGAAAACTCTCTGCTGGTTGAAGTCATACCTAGCACAAAGGAAGATGGTTGTGGTTGTTGGAAGTCAATCATCTTAATTTCAGGACATTACTGCAGGAGTCTGGGAAGAGTGTCCCGCAGTCAGCGTCACGGTGAAGCAGTCTTGGAAGAGTGTCCTGCAGTCAGCATCGCAGTGAAGCAGTCTGGGAAGAACGTCTTGCAGTCAGCATCTCTTGTGCTCTGACTGACCACGTGTGCAGGAAATGCCGCCAGCTACAGCTAATTGAGCTCCAAGTTTTGGAGCTTGGGCGGCAACTGGTGGCACTGAAGTGCGTCTGTGAGGCTAAGAGTTTCGTGGATAGCACGTTTTTAGACATAGTCACTCCACAGCTTACGGAAGTGCAGACAGAGAATGGGTGACCATCAGTCAGAACAAAGGTGTCAGACAGGTTGTCTGGAAATCCCCAGGGTGCATCTCGCTTGAGAATGTTTTTTCTCTGTTGGAAAACTGTGAGAGTGACTAGGGAGTGCAGCCATGCTTATGGCACTGTGAGTGGCTCAGCTGCACGGAGGGGGGAGGAAAAAAGAAGGAAAGCAATAGTGTTAGGAGACTTGATAGTAAGGGGAATAGATAGGTGTTTCTGCAGCCATAGGTGTGACTCCACGGTTGCATGTTGCCTCCCTGGTGCCAGGGTCAAGCATGTCACTGAACAGCTGCAGGGCATTCTAAAGGGGGAAGGCAAACAGACAGAGATCGTGGTACACATTGGTACCAACGACATAGAAAGAGGGATGAGGTCCTGCAAGCAGGATTTAGGGAGCTAGGAAACAGATTGAAAAACAGGACCTTAAAGGTAGTAATCTCTGGATTACTTCTAGTGCCACACGCTACTGAGTATAGAAATAGGAGGTGAGTCCAGATGAATGCGTGGCTGCAGAGATGGTGCGGGAGGGAGGTCTTTAGATTTCTGGGACATTGGGACTGTTTCTGGGGGCAGTGGGACCTGAACAAGGCGGATGTGTTGCATCTGAACCGGAATGGGTCCAACATCCTCATGGGCAGGTTTGCTACTGCTGTTGGGGAGGGTTTAAACTAACTTGGCAGGGGGATGGTATCCTGAGAAGAGGCTCAGCAGAGGGAGATGCACAGTCAAAATTAGAAGAGAGTGAAAAAGAGTCTGGAAGGCATAGAAATTATAGGCCAGTTAAGGCACAAGGGAGTTTGGCAAGGTTGGATGGTATTTATTTTAATGCAAGGAGTCTGACAAATAAGGCAGATGAGTTGAGGGCACAAATTAACACATGGATGTATGATGTCATTGCTGTCACAGAGACATGGTTGAGACAGGGACAGGATTGGCAGCACAATATTCCAGGATATAGGGTCTTCAGTTGAGACAGATAAGGAGGTAAAAGAGGAGGGGGTATTGCAAAATTGATCAAGGACTCAATTACAGTAGTAAGGAGGGATGACATCTTAGAAGGCTCCTCAAATGAAGCCATATGGGTAGAACTGAAAAACAAAAAAAGGGGTAATCACATTGTTGGGAGTGTACTATAAGCCCTCAAACAGTCATAGAGAAATAGAAGAGCAGATATGAAGGCAAATTTCAGAGAAGTGTAAAAATAATAGGGTAATAATAGTGGGGGATTTCAACTTCCCCAACATTAACTGGGTTAGTCATAGTGTGATAGGTTTAGAGGGAGCAGAATTCTTAAAATGCAACCAGGAGAGCTTTTTAAGCCAGTACGCAGAAGGTCCTATAAGAGAGAGGACGGTCCTGGACTTAATTTTAGGGAATGAAGCTGGGCAAATGGTAGAGCTATCAGTGGGGGAGCATTTTGCAGATAGTGATCATAACTTCATTAGATTCAAGGTTGTTATGGAAAAGGACAAGGATGGGCCAGAAATCAGAGTTCTAAATTGGAAGAAGGTCAATTTCCATAAGATCAGACATGATTTGCCCAGAGTGGACTGGGAGCAGCTACTTTTAGGTGAATCTGCATCAGAGCAGTGGGACTCATTCAAGAAGGAAATAGGGAGAGTACAAGGCCAACATATTCCAGTAAAAACACAGGATGGGACCAACAAATCCAGGGAACCCTGGATGTCGAGGGATATACAGGATTGGATAAAGAGAAAAGGGGAGGCTTATGGCAGATACCGAGGGCTCAAAACAGCGGAAGCCCTAGAGGAGTATAGAATGTGTAGGGAGGAGCTTAAAAAGGAAATTGGGAGAGCAAAAAGTGGGTATGAAAATACATTGGCAGGTAAAGTAAAGGAAAATCCAAAGTTATTTTACAAGTACATCAAGAGCAAGAAGATAACTAGGGAAAGAGTAGGGCCCATTAAGGACCATAGTGGTAATTTGTGTGTGGAGCCAGAAGACATAAGTAAGGTTCTAAATGAATACTTTGTGTCGGTGTTCACAAGTGAGAGGAACGATGTGGGTATGGAAATCAGGCAGAAGGGCTGTGATATAATTAAAGAAATTAGCATAGAAAGGGAGGAGGTTCTAAGTGGTCTGGCAGGCTTAAAAGTAGATAAATCTCCAGGCTTGGATGAAATGTATTCCAGGCTGTTGAGTGAGGCAAGGGAGGAGGTAGCAAGGGCGCTGGCAATAATTTTCAATACCTCTCTGGGCACAGGAGAGGTGCCAGAGGACTGTAGGACAGCCAATGTGGTATCTTTATTCAAGAAGGGACGAAAGTATAAACCAGAGAACTACAGGCCAGTCAGTCTAACCTCAGTGGTGGAGAAACTATTGGAAGCAATTCTGAGGGACAGAATTAATCTACACTTGGAGAGGCAGGGGTTAATCAAGGACAGTCAGCATGGTTTTGTTAAGGGGAGATCATGCCTGACCAATTTGATTGAATTTTTCAAAGAGGTGACCAGGTGTGTAGATGAGGGCAATGCATTTGAAGTCATCTACTTGGACATCAGCACGGCTTTTGATAAGGTCCCGCATGGAAGACTGATAACGAAGGTAAGAGCCCATGGGATCCAAGGCAATTTGGCAAATTAGATCCAGAATTGGCTGAGTGGCAGGAAGCAGAGGGTGATGGTTGAGGGGTGTTTTTTGTGACTGGATGCCTGTGTCTTGTGGGGTTCCACAGGGATCGGTGTTGGTTCCCTTGCTGTTTGTGCTTTATATAAACGATTTATACTTGAGTGCAGGAGGGTTGATCAGTAAGTTCGCGGACGACACGAAAATTGGTGGGGTGGTAAATAGCGAGGAGGATAGCCTTAGATTACAGGAGGATCTCAACGGGCTGGTCAGATGGGCTGATCAGAAGCAAATGGAATTTAATCCGGATAAGTGTAAAGTGATGCACTTGGACAGGGCAAACAAGGCACGGGAATACACGATGAATGGTAGAACCCTGGAAAGCACCGAGGATCAGAGGGACCTTGGTGTACATGTCCACCAGTCCCTTAAGGTAGCGGGACAGGTAGATAAGGTGGTTAAGAAGGCATATGAGATACTTGCCTTTATTAACCGAGGCATAGAATATAAGAGCAGGGAGGTTATGCTGGACATGTATAAAACGCTGGTTAGGCCACATCTCAAGTATTGCGTGCAGTTCTGGAATCCGCATTATAGGAAGGATGTCATTGCACGGGAGAAAGTGCAGAGGAGATTTACCAGGATGTTGCCTGGGCTGGAGAGTTTTAGTTATGAGGAGAGATTGGATAGAATGGGGTTATTTTCCTTGGAGGAGAGGAAATTGAGGGGGAACATGATTGAGGTGCATAAAATTATGAGGGGCATAGATAGGGTCAACAGGAAGCAACTTTTCCCCTTGGTGGAGGGATCAATAACCAGAGGGCATAGATTTAAGGTAAGGGGCAGGTTTAGAGGGGATGTGAAGAAGAAATGTTTCACCCAGAGGGTGGTGGGAATCTGGAACTCACTGCCTGAAATGGTGGTAGAGGCAGAATCCCTCATAACATTTAAGAAGTATTTGGATGTGCACTTTCAATGCCATGGCATACAAGGCTATGGGCCTCCTGCTGGAAAATGGGATTAGAATAGTCAGGTACTTGTTTGACCGGCACAGACTCGATGGGCTGAAGGGCCTTTTTCTGTGCTGTAGACCTCTATGACTCTATGGCTATGACTCTATGATTCCTCAGATAGTGTCCTCGGCTCAACCATCTTCAACTGCTTCATCATGACCTTCCTACCATCATAAGGTCAGAAGTGGGGATGTTCGCTGATGATTGCACAATGTTCAGCACCATTCGCAACTCCTCAGATACTGAAGCAGTCCATGTCCAAATGCAGCAAGACCTGGACAATAACCAGACTTGGGCTGACAAGTGGCAAGTAACATTCGTGCCACACAATTGCCAGTCAATGACCATCTCCAACACGAGAGAATCCAACCATCACCCCTTGATGTTCAATGGCATTACCATCACTGAATCCCCCACTATCAACATCCTGGGGATTACCATTGACAGAAATTGAACTGAACTAGCCATATAAATACTGTGGCTAAAAGAGCAGGTCAGAGGCTAGGAATCCTGAGGTGAGTAACTCACCTCCTGTCTCCCCAAAGCCTGTCCACCATCTACAAGGTACAAGTCAAGAGTGTGATGGAATACACTCCACTTACCTGGATGAATGCAGCTCCCACAACATTCAAGAAGCTTGACACCATCCAGGACAAAGCAGCCCGCTTGATTGGTACCCCATCCACAAACATTCACTCTCTTCAACACCGACACACAGTAGCAGCAGTGTGTACTATCTACATGATGCACTGCAGGAATTCATCAAGGCTCCTCCGACAGCATCTTCCAAACCTACGACCACTACCATCTAGAAGGAAGAGGGCAGCAGATAGAAGGGAACACCACCACCTGGAAGTTCCCCTCCAGATCACCCAGCATCCTGACTTCGCAACATATCGCCGTTCCTTCACTGTCACTGGGTCAAAATCCTGGAACTCCCTCCCTAACAGCACTGTGGGTGTACCTACACCACGTGGACTGCTGCGGTTCAAGAAGGCAGCTCAACACCACCTTCTCAAGGGCAGTTAGGGATGAGCAATAAATGCTGGCCCAGCCAGCAAAGCCCACATCCTGTGAATGAATTTTTTAAAATGTCCAACCGGTGTGGTTACTTACTACCTGTAGGGACCAGGAAGAAGGGCTGGGGAAAGGGAGGCCTGAATGTTAACCAAAGCACCATGGAGCAGGTGGCAGTTCAAGGCATAGAACAGACATAGAAGAGGAAGATTGTGGTTATGGGGATGAGTGGGTCTCCTCTGCAGTGCCAATCGAGGGCCCAGGAAGGTGTGTTGCCTACCTGGTGGCAGGGAAAGGAATATCTCAAATAGGCTGGAAGAGAACTTGGAGGTGAAGTACAAAAAATCAGTTGAAATGATCCATGTCAAAACGTAGGTACAAACAGAGAAGAGTGTCTTGGAACTGTAAGGGAGTATCAGGAGCTAGGAAGTAAATTAAAAAGCAGGACCTCAAGGATAATAATCTTGAGATTATTATTGAGCATCACGGAAGTAAATGCATGATTGTTAGATAGGGTGCGAAAGAGGGCTTATATTTTTGGGACATTGGCACCAGCACTGGGACAGGCAGGAGCTATTCTGCTGGATCTGAACTGAGCTGGAACCAAGGAGCTACTGGAAGTTTGTAGAAAAGATTTTACACTAATAAAGAGGGGGAGGGTCTGGGTAATATAAATTATCTCAAGTCAACAAACACAGCGGCTAAGAGAAATGATCAGAGTACTAAACTCATGAGAAAGCTATTTTAAATATTCTGGAACAAATGTAGTATGAAGTAATAATCATAAACCTGTTAAAAATAAAGCAGAATAGATAAGAAATAAAGAGATACTGAATTACCTGTGTGGCAATGGATAAAGAATCAGCAATCTATTGTTTGCTATGGGAGAAAGTGTAAGCAGCAAACCATTGGAACATATGGGCAGGGTAGGGATAGTTACCAGATAAGAGTTCTGAACACACATGCATGCAACGCAATGATAAAATAAGTCAGTTAGGAACACATTGAGTTTAAAGGTTATGATGCAATATCCATTACAGAGACCTGGTACAAGCTGGGGCTGACTGTGTGTGAAATATTCCAGGCTACAGAACCATTAGAAAGGACAGGGAAATTGGAAATAGCCGATTAGTAAAAGCAGTGGATTTGCAGAGTGTACTCAATAACAACAACTTGCTTTCATATAGCGCCTGTGCCCTAGTACAGCATCCGAAGCATTTCACAGGAGAATTATTAAACAAAATCTAACACCGAGTCATATTAGGCGACATTAGTACAGGTAACCAAAAGATTGTTCACTAAGACAGGATTGAAGGAGCATCTTAAAGAAGGAATGAGATGTGGAGAGGGGGTGAGGTTTAGAAAAGGAATTCCAGAGCCCAATGCTTCAGCTGCTGAAGGCACAGTTGCAAACGGTGCAATTAAATTCAGGGGTATGCAAGAGGCCTGAATTGGAAGACTGTGAAATTTCAGACAAGAGTTTGTGGATTAGTCAAGCCTCGAGGTTAAAAAGTCATGAATGAGGCTTTCAGCAGCAGATGAGCTGAAGCAGGATTGAAGTCCAGTAATGTAGGTGGAGATAGGTAGACATACAATAGTGAAAGTATCTAGTTGGAAGCTATTCTTGGGGTTAAATATGTAACCAATGTCGTGAACAGCCTGGTTCAGCCCCAGGCATTTGAGAGGATAAGAGATAGAGAGCTTTTCACAGGACTGAAGAGAATGGTTTTGGCTTTCCAAATATTTAGATGAAGGAATTTATTTCATCTAGTTATTGATACTGGACAAGCAGCCTGACAAGCTAGAGTTTGGTATCATCAAGGATAATGTGGAAACTGGCATGTTTCCAAATTATGTTGCCATGTGGATGAGGATAGGAGCAGGCAAGGATAGATCCTTGGTGGACACCAGCTGTAACAGTGCAAATATGGGAAGAGAAACCATTGCATAAGAATACAACCAAATTAGTTCAGTCGCAAACAGGAGGATGGCAATTGAGTAGCTTTGAAGATGGTGATTCAGTCAACTACGTCAATGCTGCTGGCAGGCTGAGAAGAAAGAGGGACGTTTACCTTTGTCACAGTCACATAGGGCAGAATTTTCCCAGATTTGCGCTAAGTGCGGTGGTGGGCGGGTAAAATGATGTTTTAACCGCTGGCTGTGATGGGGGTTTTCACGCCGTGTTGTCTCAAACTCGCATCATTATATATGCACTACTGGGAAACACACCATTTCCATGGTGGGCAGGCTCTCATTCACCCTCCCACCATTGCCCCGCCGTTGCATCACGCTGGCTGCCATGTTTAAAAGGCAGCCGCCAGCACACCGCTCGTCGCTACCAGCTCACCACCCCTGCCCGGGAGATATGGCCAACAAAGGAAAAAAAAACCCAGCCCCTAGGTTAATGACGGGTCCCTCGAGCGACTGCTGGATGCCATGGAGGCCCGCCGGGATGTCCTGTACCCTGGCACTGGCCGCAGGATGGGCAGCAACATCACCAATCTGGCTTGGGAGGCATTGGCAGCACTGCTCAGCACCAACACCCTTCAGAGTAGGACAGCTACCCGGTGCCACAGGAGGATGCATGATCTCCTCCGTTCCGCCAGGGTAAGTCATTCTTTTCATCACTATCAATACACACACTCTCAAACCCAGCACACATCCACAGGGCCCTCACTGGGCCAATTCAAGGGACATCACCATTTACTCTCTCACACGCACCTTTTATTATCCTCAACCTGTCCATGGGACCACTCACCACCCACACAGGCCAGGCATACTTATCAGCTGGCCCAGCAGAGGTCCTGCTCAGTCTTTCTCCATCTCTATCCATGCAGTAAAAGTTGGCACACAACGAGAGAAAGAGGTGACAGACCGGTGGCGGAATGCCCGAAATCAAGGTCCTAACGGACTTCGAAAACAGAGCCATCCGGCTGGCCGGCGATGACCAGGGCTCGTCCTGTGCTGACGGTGAGGTCGGCCCTGCTCTACCAAGTGAGGATCCAGCAGTGCAACATCCATCAGACAAGAGGTGTCAGCTGTGGCTCAGTTCATAGCACCCTCGCCTTTGAATCAGAGGGTTGTGGGTTCATGTCCCACTCCCGGAAAACCAAGAACTGTGATTGTACTCGACAGAGTTGCAATCTGTGACTGTTGATAACTCGAAAGAGGATCCATCAGACAACCATGCTGTGAGTGATGTGTCCTCTTTCACAGGCCACTGCCATGCACTAATTATCTCTCCTTGCTTTTGCAGGCACATCTGCCAAACAGCCGACAGGTTCCATGACCCAGGGCCTCCAATCAAGCCCCGAAGAAACCTCCGCAGAGGAATCTGAAAGCACCATCCTGAATTCCTGTCACAGCGCTCACCCACATCCATCACCAGTGCAGAGACACACACCTCGGTGGGACCTAGATCCAGAATAGGCACGGGATCACATACTGGTGAGCACAGTGCACAGTCTGATCCACAGCAGGCGGCGGCAGGGACTTCCCATGTCCCCGGCATTCGGAGGCCTGCTGGAGGCCAGAAATCTGTTGAGTCCGAGTCAGATGACAAGCCTCTGGACTCGGTCATGTTACAGTTGCTGGAGCTGCAAAAGCAAGCTTGGGAACATCAGGAAGGGATGTCCGCTCCACTCCTCAGATTGCAAGGCATGATAGAGGAGTCCGTCCGTCTTCAGGCTGAGGTTGTAGTGCCAGCATTGCAACGCACTGAGGTCAATACTGTCAGGATGGCGGCCGCCATGGAGACTTGGTCCAGGACATCTGCTGCATGGGCTTAATTCCATCACTGATGCCATACTTGGCCTCCAACAGTGAGAAGGGTGCTGGGCAGCTCAATCTCACTCCTGCCTCAACTTCCACTCACGGAGTCAGCCAGGTGTCCTCGGGCACCTATAGGGAGGAGGATCAGCATGAGCACACCCTAGGGCTATCCACCCAGGTGAATCTGGGAGTGACTGGCCCATCCGAATTCCCTCTTCCTGTGACCTCCGCAGCTCCAGCTTCACAGGTCAAGGAAAGTGCCACTGCCACACAGCAGGACCCCAAAAGCAGGCTGGGGCCCTCTAAGTTTTGGCCCTCCAAAGTCATCACAGACAGGGGGTCACAGTCAGCAGGCTACCTTCACCTTCACTGTGGATGTCCGGGGAGCACCAAGACGTAGCGGCAGGGTTAGGAAAATTAGGTAAAAGTAGTTGCACAGCCTGGGCATGGGTGTTGGTCACTTGTACATACTATTCACTATTGCCACTAAACTCCTGAGAATGTCTCCCTGCCTATGGCTCCTTGTTCCGATGAGCAGTGTTCTTGTCACTCAGATATGAAACCTTCCTGCACAAGATGAAGGCAGGTGTCTCAACCCAGGGCCTCTTCCCTGTGCAGCCTTCAGACCAAAGCGATGGTCCAGCCTCATTCTCCGTGGAAACATTACTGATGCCTGCACCTCAGCAGTGCTGGTCATTGCTGCCAGAATGTAGTGGGCAGGCGCCACAGAGTTCTCTCATTCTCTCGATGTGATCTCAGGACATTTAATGTGGGGCTGGCCCCCATGACACCAACATCTGCGACCAGTGATGCTGTGCACCAGCTCCTGGAGGGCTGAGGTGCTGAAGTCAAACACAGCATCAGATGCGTCTAAAGTTTCATGGCCCTGATCATGGAGCACAAGCAAGCTACTCTCGGCCAGACAGGAATCAGATATTCTCAGAGGCTATGTGAAAACTCATGGAGTGTCCTCACTGCATGTTGTCGTCATCCTCCTGTGATCGAGCGACTATTAGGGCCTCCACTGCGTCTCCATGACAGGAGCATTCTCAGAGGGTATTGGAGCTGCCATAAGCCAGACTGGAGTCAAACATTCACAACTGCGATGCAAGGGTCTATGGTGACACCTCACTGCATGTCGTCATCATCCTTCACAAACCTGGCAGCTATGAGGGCCTCCCAATCACGCCTGCCTCGCCTAGCCAGTGCAAGAGCATCATCCCTGCTGTGGTCCTCCTCATCAGAGGAGACCTCCAGCTCCTCCATCTCCTCCTCAGCCAGCTCCTCACCCTGTTGCAGCGCCAGGTTGTAAAGGGTGCAGCAGACAATGATGATGCGTGACACCCTCTGTGCACTGTATTGCAGGGCTCCACCAGACCGGTCCAGGCACTGGAACCTCATCTTCTGCATCCCGATGGTCTGCTCCACCAGGTTGTGAGCTGCTGCATGAGCCTCATTATAGTGTCGCTCTGCTGCAGTCTGAGGCCACCGCATGGGTGTCATCAGTCATGTTCTCTGCAGGTAGCCCTTGTCCCCGAGGAGCCAACCCTGCAGCCTCTGATGACCCTGGAAGACTCCAGAGATCTGCAAGTGACACAGGATGTAAGCGTCGTGCACACTCCCCCGGAAACCGTGCACACACCTGCAGGATGTGTTTCTGGTGGTTGCATGTTCAATGAATGGAAGCCCTTGCGGTTGATGAAGTCCATCGTATGTAGCGACGGAGACCCGAGGGCCACATGAGTGCAGTCAATCGCTCCCTGCACCTGTGGGAATCCCGAGATCAGGACGAATCCAATGGCCCTTGCATCCTGGCTGTCCCAGTCCTGGGTGAAATGCTCAAAGTTGTGTGCCATGGAGAAGATGGCATCCGTGACCTCATGGATGCATTTGTGGGTGGCGGATTGTGAAATCCCACAGAGGTCACCTGTGGAACCTGAAAGGAGCCAATGGCATAGAAATTGAGC
Organism: Cetorhinus maximus; assembly: GCF_964194155.1. Taxonomy (NCBI): domain Eukaryota; kingdom Metazoa; phylum Chordata; class Chondrichthyes; order Lamniformes; family Cetorhinidae; genus Cetorhinus; species Cetorhinus maximus. The sequence goes on from NC_135886.1 coordinate 62,536,506, forward strand.
ACCGTGGTCACTTTCACAGCCACTGGCAGTGGATGCCCTCCATGTCCCCTTGGCACCAAGTCCTGTAGTAAGTGGCAGATGTGAGCCACCAGGTCCCTAGACAAGCGCAGTCATCGGCAACACTGGTTCTCAGTCATCTGCAGGAATGGCAGGCGGCGTCTATAAACCCTGGGTGTCTCTAGGCGCCGGCCAGCCACGGCTCACTGTCGCTCCTGGGCAACGTGTACAGGATCCCCAGCAGCTCCTTCTTCCTGAGGTTTCTGCTCCTGCCTTTGCATGGCCAAGAGCCTCAGTCACTCTCTCCTCCGTCTTCTACGGTCTCTGTAGGTCCCCAGGATCCATGATCCTGACGTGGTCCTCCTGCAGCATGAAAGAGAGAGAGACGTGGTTATCATGGCTGTACTTAGCACCTTTCCTCGTCCCGTGTGACTGCCCCTTAATGCTTCCCGGAGAGTCCTGCTCACCCCTCAGATGGCCAGAGGTGAGTGCGCTGCATGGCTGCCCTGTCAACCTGCGACATGGGGGACACTGGTCCAAACCGGGCTGCTGAGATTGCAAGGGGCTGTGAGCACCTCCAGCAGTGACTGCTACATGGCCAGGGTTGGCGAAGAGATTGTACAACGTGTGCAGTCCAACTGCTCCATTGTCCAGTGAAGTTGTTGTAGACTCGCAGTCTATGTCGGGGTGGTGGGGGGTAAGGTCTGGAGGGCTCGGTTGCACATTGGTGCCACCGCATTGCTTGTGTGGGTGGACAGGCTAGGAGCCTGACCCCAGTCATATCACTGTGGCTGCGCCTAAACTGTCTCAGTTACAGAGAGACGGTCAGTTTATACAGGTGTCCCTACTGCATGGACACTTCCCTCGCCTACCCTGCCCCCCACCTCGATTGCTTGCGTACGAGCTCCAACACCAGGGCAGCAATTGGCCCTGGACACCACCCCCCAGAAAACAGTCGCCTCCGGGGCCTGGGCGGCACTTCACCCCGGCCCCCCAGCACCCCTGAAGCCTGCAAAGCAACAGGTGACCCTGACAAGCTGTGGGGAACGATGCTGTTCACTCACCTCAGTTCACCCAAAGTGAAGGCTGCCAAGTGCACGTTGCCTGTGTGCTGTTGTGAAACACGTCAATGTGCTTTCCCACCAACGTGAACGGTCGATCCGGCTGGGCCCCAGAGCCTGACGGGATGGCCTTTTAATAAAATGCTGTTGTATTACAATTAACTCCCCACCAACCGTTGGCGGGAAATGCAGCCAGCCGACTGAGCGGGGAGGGATAATCACCACTTGCCTTCTCGCCATCGTTAACCAGATTGTGTCATATTGTCCGTGCCCACCACCTATCACACTCACTGCCAGCAGGCACAGAAAATTCCGCCCATAGGATAACATTTGTGACTATTTTTAGAGAATTTCAGTATTGTGTCAGGGACAGAAACCTGAAACCTGTTTGGAAGGATTCAAATGTGGAGTTATGGGAAGGATCGGAACAGATTTGAGAGGCAACAACACATTCAAGGATTTTGGATAGGAAAGGGAAGTTGCAAATTAAACTAGGATCCCATTTCCAAGAACTGAGCTGACAAAAGAGTTCTTTTGTGATGACGGAGTGATGCCAGCAGATTTGCAAGCGGATCGGTACTTGAAGGAGCAGCAGGTGGGTCTCATGAACAACATGAATTTGGAGAGGGTATAATGGAAAATGAAAGATAAACTAGAGAAAGAAGTGAGTTCAGGGCCAAGGCCAGGATGAATCCTAGAGGAAGTTTGGCCCAGTGAGCTAGGTGAAGAGAGGGAAATGACAGAGGCAGCTAATCAGATGGTCTCAAACTTGATGGCAAAGAAGACCTCACACTTGTTGTTAGATGTGAGGTTGGAGGAAGCCTCGGAGAGCGCTTTAAGAAGATGTTTCTTCAAGGCAAAAAGTCTCTCGACCTCAGTGTTGAAAATTTCGATTGACTCCCAGTATCCACAGCCTCCTGTGGGATTGAGTTTCAGATTTTCACGACCCTTTTGTATGGATTTCACTCCAGAACACACTTACTCTAAACCTAAGATTGTAACTTTTTTATTCCGAATTCTCCCGCCAAAGGGAATTGTTTCTCTGTAACTAGTCTATCAAATAACTTTATTGTTTCTAACACCTCACTTAGTTCACCCTTCAGAGTTAGGTGAAAACTGAGTGAGGTGAAATTACAGTGATCTTGGAACTGAGAGAGGTGGAAACCTCATGAAATGTTGGGAAGGTAGTGAACTTGGAAGAGTGTGAGCTGGAAAGAGGCTGAGACTGGAACAGATTTAGCTGGTAACACAATGAAGCAGGAATTCAATGAGCTTGGAACAGAGAAATAAATGAACTAATTAAGTATTGTGAAAAAAGATACGTTGTCAAAGTTTTTTGTCTCGCACTCATCAGGGCAATTCACTAACACAAAGAGAACAACAAACGCCAGAAACCAGCATCCGCTGAAGATGCTGAATCCTTGAATACTCACCTGGCTGACCTGGCACATAAATATTGCAGGATTCCGAATGTCTTGGTCAATTTTCAAATGCAATGTGAATGTCTGGTAGCATTGTGAGACCTCAAGGCCAACGCAGGCATACACATCTGTAAACCTGACAAAGGGACGCGAATAGTCACCCTTAACAAGCATGACTATATCTCCAGCCAACAGGACACATCCTGCATTGAAGAGCTGGAAATAAGCAGCCTGGAAACCCCGTCACAGCGCTCATCCACCAATGCAGAGACACACACCACGGTGGGGCCTAGATCTAGAGCAGGCTCAGGTTCACAATTTGGTGGCCACTGCATGGACACGGGTCCGCAGCAGGAGGAGGCGTGTTCAGCCAAACTCCCTGGCACATGTATGTTCCCAACTTCCCGGAAGTCCCATCTCCATCCACATTGACCTCCTCCTTCCCACCCCAGGGTCTGTGTCCACCACCGAGTCCCCACCAACCACCATCACAGTCCCTTCTACCGCTACCATCGCACCCTCACCTTCCCACCCTACCGGTTCCCTCTGCCCTCTCTCATTTTCACCAATCCCTCCTACCGTCCCCACCCTTATTTTGCATCCCAGGAAGCAGTCATTGACTCCACAGACCCCTTCCTTGCATGTTCACCTGGATATTCCCCCCTACCTATTCATTCCTCCCCCCCCTTACTTCTTCCTCTCCCTTACCCCTTCCTTACTCTTTCCCCCCCTCCTTACTCCTTCCCCCCTCCTTACTCCTTCCTCCCCTCCGGACTCGGTCCTCCCCATGATCTCTTTCCCCCCTGCGAACTCCTTCCCTTACACCTTCCCCCCCTCTTACACCTAACTCCCCAGTTGTTATATTCTCCCCATTACACCCTCCTTTCACCTTGCATCCGCCCCCACAACCTCACCCCCCCCCCCGACACCATCATTCCCCCGTCCCAACTTCATCCTTCTCCAGACACCCTCATTCCTCCCCCCATCAACCTTACCCCCTGACACACCTTCCTCTTCTAGTCAAACCTACGCCTTCCTCCCCACTCCCACGATGATCATCCATTGAAGACCATGGCCAAGACACTGATGCCCCGAAGCAAACCCTCAATGGTGACTTTCACTTTCTGTGAAGTGTTTTGCGGCAGGGCCATGTATGTGGGAATCCACCCAGCATGCGATGGACATTTCTCCAGCATCTTCTGCTCCTCGGATGTCCACGATGTGAGCAAGGCCCTAACGGTAAGTCCCAATTTCTGCACATCACACCTGTTCTACATGGGCGTGTTTTTCAGTCGATGTGGGCGGTAAATTTGACATGGGGGGATGATTCCGGCGAGCTGGACTTATAACGTGCAGTGGCGGTAAACGCAGCCCTCCATTGATGGGCGGAGCAGATTATTCCAAACTGGGTTCACAACATCATGAAACTGATTTTTGGCCTTCCTGCCACGTTGCCCGCTCATGCCTGTCATGATGCCCGACATCAGCAAGCATGGAAAATTCTGCTCTAAGTAGCAGTCAGTGACCATGAAAGAAAGACTCCGATAGGAACTGAATGCCCGTATTGTGAAGTTATTAAGTGTGTGTAAGGATCTTGCAGACAACTCTAAAACAAAGAAAATGACCTCACCAGAGTGGCTTGATGGGCTGAATAAGAAGATTCATAAGCTTGCAAAACAATTTGAAAATAAAAGAGTAAACAAATATCTAGCTGAAATTGTGAAGAGAGTGGAAGTGAAGGTTCCATTTGCGAAACATCATCATCCAGCAGGATCATAGTGGACACCATAGAAAAAGAAAATTTGAGTCCACTCTAAGAATGGATGTAGTACACATTTCCCTTCGGAAGGAACGTGACAACCCTCAGTGTCCTAAAAAAGGAGACAGGTTGTTAGTAAAGAGAAATGCAACTCGAAGGAGCACAAAAAGCAAATCAAACTGAGTTAACCAAATCCACCAAATACAGAATGCTACAATATCAACATTAAACTAACAACATCAAGCAACTGAGTTTACCATTCTTCCAAATGTGACAGATTGAGATGTGGGAGAACTGTCAAGCCTGAAGACTGTCTGAATTTGTAAAGTCAGAGATTTGAGGCGGGGAGAAGGGGCAGCAAGCAAAGATTGTATTGTAAATAGTGATAGTCCATTGGAAGGGAGGAAAGTTTTTTTAAAAAAAGAAAGAGGTATGTTGTACAAACCTTTAAGCAGTAATAACGTTATTATAATATAAAGATGTTCAGCAGAGCAAGGATTAATGCGGGACTAGAGAATAATACCACCCACGGTATGATGTATAGAGTCACATGATAGCAGACTTGGGAGAGAGTCCGGAAGCAGCCATCATGAGGCAGCACCCATGCATAGTAGTACCTGGGACATGTACATAGTTATGGGTTAACAATAAATTGTTTATGGTTAAACAACATAACAACAATTAGTGAGAGACCAAGCAAACCTCTACAAGAGCTATATAAAAAATTTGTTCTCAGAGGGTAGCAAGTCTTTAGAACTCTTCTTCTTATGGCAATGGAAGCAAAGTCACTGAATATTTTGTAACAAGACAGAGCTAGATAGATTCTTGATAAGCAAAGGGGTGAAAGTTTATCAGGGGTAGTTGGGAATGTAGAGTTGAGTTTACAATAAGATCAGCCATGATCTTATTGAATGGCAGAGCAGGCTCAAGGGTGGCCTTGGGTCAGAGGTATTTAGAACCTACTTCCACTGGATGGAGAGTCTAGAACTAGGGAGCATAGTCTAAAAATTAAACCCAGACCTTCCAGGAGTGCAATTAGGAAACTCTACTTCACACAAAGGGTGGTAGAAGTTTGGGTTTCTGTTCCACAAATGGCAACTGATGCAAAATCATTTGTTTATTTTAGGCCTGAGATTGATAGATTTTTGTTAGCAAAAGCTATTAAGTCATATAGAGCAAAGGCAGATGTTGGAAGTAAAGTTATAAATCAGTCATAATCTCACTGAATGTTGGAACAGACTGGAGGGATGAAATGATCTACTCCTGTTGCGATGTTCAGGGGGCTCAGGGTTTCATGTCATGTGGTGGCAGAGATTTGCAGCCTGCTAGAAGAAGACCCTGCTAACTGGACTGGGTGACCATGTGTTACTCGTGGCTATCAAAGTCACTACCACATTCAACTATTTGCCACAGGATCCTTCCAGGGTTTTGCCAGAGACATTTGCAGGATCTGCCAGTTGGTAGCGCATGAATACATAGGACAGATGACTGATGGCTTCTTTGCCACATTATGTCAAAATTGCCTATGATGTTACCAGCATGTCAGAGTAAGTGGATGCTCGGGTTAGTTGCTTGTGATTTGTGTGACAGACGTGGGGGTTGGGGGCATCATCGACTGCATACATATGGCAATTAAGGTATCCATACATCACCCAAGAGTATCGAGGCCAATAGGGCAGCAGAGTCAGCAGGCTGTCTCTCAAGCCACTCTGAGCAATGGGGCGGCACCTAGATGTAGCACCCGAAAACGTAAGCATAAGGCACCTTAGGCACTTCATGGGTGTGTCACTGGTGATTTTGTGTTGGCCTTAGAATAGGGACCTATATTTTTCTTATCGCAAAAAAGTGCTGTGTGCTTTTCTTTTGGACAGAATAAAGTCCACCTTTGTTACCATGGCTGCAAGTCTTTTGTTTGTGGTGCATTTTTTCTTTTTCACATGTTTATCATATGTCTTTGAGTGGACATTGATATTTCTATTCTAAGCCCTTATTTGCAGCTGAACAGGTGGAAGATGTGGCACCTAAGTGCCACGTGTGGAAGCGCCAGGCAATGCTGTTCCTGCTGATCCATGCGTGCGGAGCTAGCTGAAGGTTCTTTGGATTAAATTGTCCCGGGTGTCCCTGCCTCCTTGGTGTAAATGCGGGTCGGTGTGCTGCCCCTCATCATTGCCCTGTGCTTCCTCATCCTCTGAGCCACTACTGGATTCATCATGTGTAGCCTCATCCACTGCGTCATGGTCTTCATCATCAACTGCATCCCCTCTTTCCAGCACAAGATTGTGCAGGGCGCAGCAGACTACCACTATCCGAGAGATGCGATCTGGGGGGTACTGGAGTGCGCCCCCTGAGCGGTCCAGGCAACGGAAGTGCATCTTGAGAAGACTGATGACTCTCTCCACCACAGCCCTTGTGGTGCCATGGCTCCTATTGTAGCGCTGTTCAGCTTCTGTTCTTGGACGGCGGAGAGGCATCATGAGCCTCCTTTGCAGGGGATAGCCCTTGTCACCCAGCAGCCAACCATCCATCTGAGCTGGAGCACTGAAGAGCGCCGGTACCTGGGAGTGTCTGAGGATGTAGGCGTCGTGGGAGCTGCCTGGGTACCTTGCACAAACTTGTAGAATCTGCATCCTGTGATCACACACTATCTGCACGTTCATGGAGTGGAAGCCCTTCCTGTTGTCGAAGGCACCGGGCTCACCTGCTGGCGCCTTGATGGCCACATGTGTGCAGTCTATAGCACCCTGGACGCGGGGGAAGCCAGCAATGGCCTCGAAGCCTCTGGTTCGTTGTGCCTGACTTGCCTGGTCGCAGCGGAAGTGGATGAAGGTCAATGCCCATCTGAATAGAGCGTCTGTAACCTGCTTGACACAAGTGTGTACAGCTGATTGGGAGACACCGTAAAGCTCACCCTGGAAGGAGCCAGAGGCATAGAAGTGGAGGGAAACTGTGAGCTTCAGGGCCGCTGGCATGGGGTGTCCATCCACACAGTTAGGGGAGATCTCAGGGCCAATCATATGACAGATATAGTTGACTGCCTCCCTTGAGCCTCCTTCGGCACTGCACCTCAGTCATATTGAGGTAGCTGCTTCACTGCCTGTATACCCTGGCAGCAGGATAGTGGCATCTTCTGCGGCCCCTTTGACCTTGGACAACCTCTTGGCCCTGCGCCACTTGTGCCTGCACCTGGCCTCCCAAAGGTAGCTCCTCTGGAGGCTGATTGTCCAGTCCTGGCCTCTTCCTTATTCTATCACTCCCTTCCTCCTCAGAGGAGCTGCCTCCAGTGGAGAGGTCAGAACCCATACCCCCAGGCTAAATGGAGGCCTCCGGAAAGCTACAGGCCCGAAAAAGATTACTGTCTACAGACTGGTTTAAAAGTACACAAGAAGCTCTTGGAAATCAATGAGAACTGCTAACAATCACACAGGCAACTTTTAAACACTTTCAGCAATTAAAACTTTGTGTAGAACATTAACAACGCCTCTGAGTCCACATATCCCGACATTGCATGAGTTTTCTTAAAAAATCTCCTACCTGCCTGCCCGTTGGGCCCGTGCTCCGACCCGAAGTTTGCACGAGCAAAATCCAGGGCAATTGGCAAGTTAAGGACCTTAACGAGGCCTTCAATTAATGGCGGGTGAACGCCCCGCTGCTGAGTGCACCCGCTGACCGAAATATTGCGATGATGTGCGCTGATGTCAGCGCGCTCGCGCAACGTCAGCGAGTGACATTTTAAGCACTGACGTGCGGGCTCAGCCACCCGCATGTCAGCTGGAAAATTCTGGCCATAATGTTTATTTATTTTCGTATCTATCGGCAAGTTCGAAGCAGACATGTTAAATATTGCTTGAGTAAATTTGCTATATTAACGTGCTTGATTAGCTTGCAGCAGGACCACAGTAAATGCTAGGTATCATTACACAGAGCACATTTACTTGGAAGCAATACCATAGCAATTTGTGCGTATAAATACAGGGCCTGGAATTTGCAGCTGTAAAGACAGCGAAACTATCAGCATTTGCTGGCATAACTGTGTTAAACTGACAGCAATTTCTGGTGACAACACTTGCATTTTAAATGTGAAAGTCCGAATTGCTGCCAATAATACTATGCTACTCCATAGAGGCTGCATTGTTGAAGTCATTGCAGATGCAATCAACACAGAATCAGTGAATTAATGTGATCACCAGCTTTTTACACACTATTGTCACTGCAAAAAACATGTAAAATGCTAAAGCTTGTTGAGTGAGGGGTGACTGAGTTTTAATTGGCATTCTAAGTCATAATTACTTTTGAACAACCTCTCTAGCCCTGAAAAAGTTAATTTTACACATGCTCCGACCCGAACTTTGCACGAGCAAAATCCAGGGCAATTGGCAAGTTAAGGACCTTTACGAGGCCTTCAATTAATGGCAGGTGAACGCCCCTCAAAAACATTAAAAGATCCATTAATTTTAAAATAATTTTTTTAATGTTTGTGATAATTCAGCTTCTCCCTTAAACAATATATTTGCCCCAGTTTTTATTTTGCTTTCTGTAAAATGATTAAAATGTGAATTATAGCCCTGTTTTTTTTTTTTACTCCCTCCTTTCTCTCTCTCTGTTTATTCCTGCCCCGTGAGAATTCTTGAATCTGATTGACTCAGCAGCCTTCCTACTGCTTACATTGTTGCTAGATGCCACAGGTAATGTCAAATTCAAGTCATGTTGAAGTTGGAGACTTCAACTATCCTAATATCAACTGGGATTCAAAAAATATAAGGGGTACTTCGAGAGAAAAATTCATGTAGTGTGTCCAGGAAAATTTTTTCAACCAATTAGTGACAAACCCAATGAAAGGAGATGCAATTCTAGACCTAGTCTTGGGGAACGAAGAAGGGCAAGTGGGTGAAGTGACAGTTGGCGACCTTATCGGGGACAGTGATCACAATTCAGTTAGATTTAGCATTACCACAGAAAAGGACAGAGATAAGGCAGGAGTAAAAGTCTTGAACTGAAGGAAGGCAAATTTTGCAGAAATGAGAAGGAACTTGGCTGAGGTGGACTGGACAGCACTGCTGGAAGATGAAACAATGGAAAACCGGTGGGAAGCACTCAAAAGCGAGATCCAAATTGTACAAAGTAGACATGTCCCCTACAAAAATAAGAGTGGTACTGCCAAATCTAGACATCCCTGGTTGCCTAGAGGAATACAGGGGAAGAACAAACAGAAAAAGAAAGCGTTTGATAGGCACAAAGAACTAAGCACTGCAGGTAGCCTAGACGAATATAGGAAGTGCAGGGACGAAGTAAAAAAGGAAATAAGGAAATCAAAGAGAGGGCATGAAAAAAGATTAGCAATTAAAGTTAAAGATAACCCAAAGATGTTTTACCAATACATTAATGCTAAAAGGTTAGTTAAGGAAAAAGTGGGACCTATCAGAGATGAAGATGGAAACTTGTGTGTAGATGCAGAGGCTGTGGGAAGGGTTTTGAATGGATTTTTTGTCTCCGTGTTTACAAAGAAAATGGAGGATGTAGATATAGTAGTCCAGGAGGAACGCTGCGAGATATTGGACGAGATAGTCATAAAGAGAGAGGAAGTACTCGAAGGGTTAAAATCCTTGAACGTTGATAAGTCACCTAGGGCCAGATGGATTGTTTCCAAGGCTGCTGAAGGAAGTCAGGGAGGAGATAGCAGATGCTCTGAGGGTGATTTTCCAATCTTCACTAGATACAGGGGAGGTACCGGAGGACTGGAGAAATGCAAACATAGTTCCATTGTTTAACAAGGGATCAAAGGAAATGCCAAACAATTATAGGCCAGTTAGTCTTACATCAGCGGTGAGCAACTTAGTAGAATCAATCCTGAGAGATAGGATTAACTGTCATGTGGAAAGGCATGGACTAGTCAAGGATGGTCAGCATGGATTTGTTAAAGGAAGGTCTTGCCTCACAAATTTGATTGAATTATTTGAGGAAGTGACAAGAAGGGTTGATGAAGGTAGTGCAGTGGATGTTGTGTACATGGATTTTAGCAAGGCATTTGACAAGGTCCCACATGGCAGATTGGTCAGGAAAGTAAAAGCCCATGGGATTCAGGGTAATGTGGCAAACTGGATAAAAGTTGGCTTTGTAACAGGAAACAAAGTCGATGGATGCCCTTGCAAATGGAAAGTTGTCTCAAGTGGTGTTCCACAGGACTTGGTTTTGGGACCCTTGCTGTTTGTGTTATATATTAACGATTTGGACGTGAACGTGTGGGGCACGATTGGGAAATTTGCAGATGACACAAAGATTGGCCGAGTAGTGGATAGTGTACAGAATAGCCATAATCTCCAAAATGATATAGATGGGTTGGTGGAGTGGGCAGGAAAGTGGCAAATGGATTTTAACATAGAGAAGTGTGAGGTCATACATTTAGGGAGGTCAAATAGTTACAGGGATTACACAATAAATGGGAATATACTAAGAGGGGTAGATGAAGTGAAAGATCTTGGTGTACAAGTACACAGGTCCCTGAAGGCAGCAGTTCAAGTAGACAAGGTTGTAAAGAAGGCATATGGAATGCTCTCCTTCATTGGCAGAGGTATAGAATACAAAAGTAAGGATATAATGTTGGAATTGTAGAAAACACTGGTGAGACCACAACTGGAGTATTGTGTGCAGTTCTGGTCACCACATAAAAGACATAAAAGCTCTGGAGAGAGTGCAGAGGATGTTTACAAGAATGTTGCCAGGGTTAGAAAAGTGTAGCTACGAGGAGAGATTGGATAGGTTGGGGTTATTTTCCTTCGAACAAAGAAGGCTGAGAGGTGATTTGATTGAGTTGTACAAATTATGAGGGGAATAGATAGAGTGGACAGGATAAAATTGTTTCCCTTGGTGGAGAACACTAGAACCAGGGGGACATAGATTCAAGATAAGTGGCAGAAGGTGTAGGGGGGACATGAGGAAGAACTTTTTTACGCAGAGGGTAGTGGGTGTCTGGAATTCACTGCCCAAGTTGGTGGTAGAGGCAGAAACTCTAACCTCTTTTAAAAAGTACCTGGATCTGCACCTTAAGTGCTGTAAGCTGCAGGGCTATGGGCCGGTTGCAGGAAGGTGGGATTAGAAAGGGCACCTGGGTGTCCTCGGGCTGGCATGGACAAGATGGCCTGAATGGCCTCCTTCTGTGCTGTAACTTTTCTATGGTTCTATTCAACAGCCACATGGCTTCCATTCATTAGTGTACAGCTGTGTGCAAGCACAAAATAAAATTGCTGATGTGCATAGAATTCCTGTGCTACTGCCATAATGTTTTGTGCTGTGGCTGACTACTTTACCAGATGCCTTCACATCTCAAAACAGAGTTACTGGTTGGTTGCTCAGAGATAAGGAACACCTACTTAAAATGTGACTGATGAGATCTCTCAGAAATGTGAGAATGAGGTCCAAAAGTGATGCACTGTAAGCCAAATGACCACCAGATATGTCACTGAGCAAGTCATTGACCTGCTGAAGCTATATTTCTGCTGCTTGCATGTTCCCCTCAGTCTGCGCCTGCCAGTGTCTCCAGGCTGATCCTGCTACACTCCATACAATGTTGTACAGCAGCAAGTTCTTGACCTGTTAGAAGAGGGTGAAGAGCATAGAGTCACTTCAATCTGTTCTAAAGAAAAGGGGAAAGATGAGGAAGAGGTGAAAGAGGAAGAGACAGCTTAAAAGGTGATAAAAGGTGATGAAGGCGATGCATCACCAATTACACACTTACTGCTTGAAATGCTAAGCATTTTCTGTATTCTTTGATGGTATGTGGGCATCACTGGAAATGGAAGTATTTATTGCCCATCTAATTGCACTTGAGAAGGTGGTGATGAACTGCCTTCTTGAATTGCTGCAGCCCATCTGGTGTAGGTAGAGCAGAGATATTGTTTTGTAGTGCAGGTAGTTTAACATACATTCAGCAGTATGCTAATTAGTGTAAATGGTATAGTACATATCATCACAGGATGTGTTGCAAGTTAACATGTGATGTAGTAGTTGGAACAGTGTTGATCAGCATGAAACACATGTATGAAGCAGTCTCCTGGAATCCTGTTATTCTTCAATGAAGAACCGTTCATTTAGATTACCAATCATTATCATAGAGTTTGGCATATTTATGTTAAGAGCCAATAATACAGCATGGTGGCAGTAGTGCATATCATAGCGACAGCGGTGCAGCACATAGTGGCAGCGATTCACGTTTAGTGGCAGAGATCCAGAGCAGTGACATCATTAGGGCAACAAGAGAAGCCATAAATCCTGGAATAACACTGGCAAACAGCGGGAAGAAGCTACAGCAGCAAAGTTTATAACTCAGCCTGAAAATCATCCTTGACAATCAGTATTATCAGGGAGTGTGTATTTAAAGGGGAAGATGTATTAGAATGGCAGTTGACTAGAAAATGTTATGGCACAACCGATGGATGGTAAATGCTGAGCTGCTCAAATCCCAAAGGGAAACTTGAAACAACTGCCACAACTGTTTTGCAATTTGTATATTTCGAGATGCGTGCCTTAAATTCAATTGTAGTAAGTCCATCAAGTCTTATAGGTTTCTTAAAAAAACAAAATTAAACAAAAAAGTGATTTTAAGCACATACATACATTTACAAATTACTACTATGATAACTCTTATCTCCCCTCGTTAATCTAACTCCGAGATACACCTCCGTTAAGGCAACAGTAAAAACGCATAGATCTTAAAAGACTCAGGCAAAGTAACACAATACCCTGAACAGTTGAATTCAAAGTGAGTTTTCTTAACTTCAATTCTTGCAGACAGCAGCTTAGGCACAGAGGCTGGAGGCTTTACACACTTGATAGATCTTAGAATGCTTTCCCTTGCACACAGCCTTCTCTCCTTTATATATAGCTTCCCCTTTGAATCCAAGTTTCCATTGTTTCACTATGTCTTTAGACTTTACCTCTCTAAGAATAAAAATCTATCATAGCACCAACATTAACCAGTAACCTTTGGGAAAAATAAACACACTGTTTCTTAACTATCCTGGCTGGGTGAAACATTTAACCCCCTCTTTTGAGTTCAAGATACTCTAGTTTATTTAAAAATGCATATGTTCCCTTTGCACCTCATATTCTAAAACTTCACCCATGTTTACCTACTTAGCATTTCAAATCTAGCTTCCCATCTGATACATCAAAGAACCCATACTAGCTGTCTGTAATTAAATTAAACCACTCCCCAACACACACAGACACACACACACACACACACCCATAGACACAGAAGCCATTATTCCTCTACTTTGCAATAAATTGCAATAATATTATGAAAATTACTGTATCTTCCAGACATCCCCTTCCTTATTAAAAAATGAACCGTCATAATTTAAAAAGATGGCTTCATTTTCTGAACCGATCTTACATTACCTCCTATACTTATGACACTATTACATTACTAGATGCATGCATCAACATAACAATACATATATAAATTATTTGTACCAACATAAATCATTCCAGCCCAGTGTCCAGGTTTTAAATGTCCAACTTTCACTTTAAGCTTCAAACTCTTGACATTGCACCTGTGATCATATTTTCTCATCCAGCTACTTGTGTAATCTGTAGATTAAATGGTTTCAGTAATAAACTCCATCTGAATAGCCTTGCACTTCTGTCTCAAAATTTGTCCAGAAACTTTAAAGGATTGTGGTCTGTATAAACAATTGTTTCTGATGAATTGTTTGCCACATAAATTTCAAAATGCTGCAACGCTAATGCCAAACCTAAAGCTTCCTTTTCGATCCTTGAGTATCTTCTCTGTTGTACATTCAACTTCCAGGAGAAATAGCCGATCAGCTTTTTCAATTCCAGTGTCATCTTCTTGTCATATCACAGCCCCAGTGCCCATATCGCTTATGTCAATGGCCAAATTAAATTGCTTGGCATAATTGGGTACTGCCAAAACTGGTGTTGTATTTAATACAGTTTTCAAACTGCCAAATGCCTTCTGACACTCCAGTGTCCATTGAAATTTCTTGTTTTTTTTTAATAGTTCAGTCAATGGAGCAACCACACTGCTAAAATTTGGTACAAATTTCTGGTAAAACCCACCCATGACTAGAAATCTCAAAACTTCTCATTTTGTTGTAGGCACGGGGAAATCAACAATAGCCTTGACTTTCACATCTCTCAGAGCCACCTTACCAAGTCCAATGGTATGACCTAGATACATTGCGCTTTTGAAAATTCACTTTTAGCCAAGTTCATCACCAAATTAACTTCTTGTAATCTATTAAATAATTATTCCAGGTGCTGTAAATGCTCCTCCCATGTCTGAGTTAAAACTATCAAGCTGTCAATATAAACAGCACAATTGCTCAGAGCTGCAATTACTTTGTTTGTCAGTCTTTGAAATATCACAGGTGCATTTTTCAAACCAAATGGCATGACTTTAAACTGTTATATTCCATTTGGGATAGTCTGAGTTATCTCTTTAATTATAGTGCATAAAATGGTATTGAGGTGCTTCCCACATCCTCCCCACTTGGATCTCTTTTTCTCACCTTAAGCAGCATCATCATCGCTTTCCCCTCTAAGCCATTGTTTTCATGACTCACATTCAGGTTGCTATATTTTTCCCTTTAAAATTCATACTCCCATGCAGACCATGTGGGATCATTACACTCTATTTCTCCCATGGAACCTTCCTGTTCCCCAACCTTTCACCATGATACAGCGAACATTAGACCTTGCTGTACCTCCAACTCCCAAGTCTATTTTTGACACACAACATGATTGTTTCATTTTCCAGCAGTTTTCTGGTCCTCCATCCATTGCCTAAGAAAATCCCTTGTGGTGTAGTATAATTCTAGCTCACTATATGAAGCTTTTTCAAGATCAGGTGTACCTCCTGATAAATTCCCCTTGACTTCAGCTAGAGAGAGCCAAACTCAAAGACACATAACTGGGTTTCGGAGTCCATACTTCAGCTAAAGGAATGAAATTAGTCACGATTGCAACCTTATACTGAATAAACTTATTTACAACTATTGTTAAAAGAGATTGAAATTTTCCAAGATATTATAAGGGTTGAGGTGAAATTCTTCAGTAAATATTCCCCCACCATAAGGGAACAGGAGTCAGGTTCATGAGTCTTTGGTACAGAAGACTGAGACAATTTAACTTTTAAGTGCACACAAATTTATCATAATAAGAAAACAGGCAACCTGATGGTAATATGAAAAGCATAAATCACAAAACTAGATAAATCCCGCAAAAGAAAAGATGACTAATTTGTATTTTTATAAAATAATCCAAACTTTAGACTTTACTTGTTACAGATATAAGAATTTCTAAAGAAGAAAAGTACGGGTATCCATCAAAAATTAAAGTAAATTTATTTTAAATCCCCGAGTGCGTGAAGTTCCGACTGAATCTGAAGCCAGTCTAAACAGTCTTCTGAATCTGAAATTATTCCAAATTTGGATTGAGCTATTTAAAATGGACTTTGAGGTTGTATAGTTAATAGTTACATAGAAGATGTTCCTTTAATCAAGAATAGACAACACCTAATTAATATTCCATATTTGGCAAAAGGAGCACCTATGATAATGAGAGTGCCTATTCAATTTCTAAGAAATGTTATTTTGAATTTATTCCTGAAAGCTGTACATAACAGTCATGTTAGTCAATTTTACATAGCCAAGATACGGTATCCAGCAAGATAATAAAACTTGAGTCCTAGTTTTCTTTTATCTGATTGTGGTTTTATTTATCAGGTATAGGAGTCTATGTGCTAATGTGAGAGATGGATGTTTTTTAAATATTCTTGGGAAATATTGTGTTATTCTGTGGAAATGACTGTGTGTATGTGTGTGTGTCTGTGTGTGTGTGTGATTTAATTAAGCTTGACAGAGATTAATAGGAGGAAGGTTGTCTGGGTAGCTTAAAGCATGTAAAGGATAGAGGTGTTACGTTTGAGGCACAAATGAATAGGTTGGATCTAACATTTGCACTTTTAGATAAGTTGAGAGGTTGTTTGAATATCAAAGGGAAGTCAGAGGTAACAAGAAACATGTTTGCATCTTGCAGGAGTTCCACAGGTAAATTGAAGTGGGGATATTGTATTTTATTGACCCAAAAGCAAAGACAAGATGGAAACGTTAAAGATCTTATATTTGGAAGGATTTGAATTTCAAAGAGGTGTGAAAACAATGGAACATGAGATGAAGGGTAAAAAGGTATCTTAAGTTACCCCAGAAAGCTTGAAGGAGCTGTTTGAGCTGTAACTGGAGCTATAAGATTCAGCAGCTGCTGAGCTGTGGCTCTGGACTGGGAGAGGATGCAGTTTGAATCAGCTATTCAGTCAAGCCAGAAAAGTCTTGGGCTGCAAAAAGCCGTTTTATTCTGAAATTTGGGTTTGAAAAGCAGGTTGGAAGAGAGTTACAGGTCATGTGGTATGCCTTTATTAATGCTACAGTATTTTGCCTTTGGTAATATTACTGGATTTTTATAGTTAAACAACTATAAAGGAGTGTGTTTACTCGTGGGCCTGACCAAGTGGAGAGTCTTTTTGCGGAATGTGTTGTAAGACTCACTTTAATTGCGCAACTGTAATCTTGTGTGCTTAAGTTTTATTTTATTCATGTTAATAAAGCTTTTACTTTAATTTTTTAAATCCTAAAAGTGTTACTGGGCTTCTTGCTGCTGAGATCAGTACGTCTTCTTCTCATTTCCAGAATACAAAAAAAAGAGTAGGGCCCGTAAGCCAGGTTTCCCTCTGGGATTTGGTTTGCTCAGCAATTAACACCAGCTGTGGTCATAACACCAATGTTAAGGCAAAAACCATAGAACACCGCTTTTAAGGTGTGTGTATTTCTTATGAGCAAATTCACATTCTTGTGAAGGGAATTAACCTTACTGTTTTTCAAGCAAATTTTAACTCCTGTTAAGATGTGTGTTACTGAGCGTTTACCCAAAGTAACTGTTAATCTAATATTCCAGGATTAATTTAAGTGCAACTTTTTTTTCTGCCGTTACCGAATTAACTCCTCCCTCATCTCAATTATCTTCAGTCTCATTTGTGAGGATACTTTTACTGAACAACCAGGATTCATTCAAGTGATCATCATACCATTGAATAATGTTTTTCACATCCACCTGTGTCTCTTATCTCAATATTCCAAGGTCTTAAATCCTAGTGGGGCCTAGGCATACCCATCCTGTGCTTTTGTACACATAAGCAGCCTCAAAGACAGGCTTAAAGTCTTAGCTTTTTGCTGCGGTAAAACTCTTTCCAAACTTGACATAATTTTCCAATGGTCCAACTACCTTGGCATCTTTCTATACTGTCCCCTATTCCTAAATTTTCTCACTTTACTATTTTACAGCAAAGTATATTTAATAAGGTGCTCGTGACAACAAAGTTAGATGTTAGTTTACAATAATAAAGTCAGATTTTAATGATTAGCGTTTTATTAGTACCATCATAATCTTATAACTCTCCCAGTTGAGTGGGAGATATCATTATCCACCCCTCGCTATTGTCTTCTTGCTATCCTAGCCATTCTATACAGGTGTATAGATTGACACTAACACCCATAGATCAGTCCATTCAAATCTCATCCCTAATCCTTTTACAGGGTGCTGCTAATTCTAATTTAGTAGCACATAAGTATATACAAGTAAAGCAATTACGCACGGCCTTAAAATATTCTCCAGCTCTCCCTTCATCTGTATCCATCTTGTATGAATAATTCTTACTAAGTATTATGTGCCTCTAGCCTTCAATTCTCCCAACCCAAATGTTATTGCTTTTACTTTCATTTTATTCATTTTGACCATTACTACCACAGTGAGTGGTTGAAGTGAGTAATATAGATACATTTCAGGGGAAGGTAGATAAGTATATGAGGAGAAGGGTAAAGGGAGTAATTCTGAGAGTTGGATTAAAAAGGATGGGAGGAGGCTTTAGTGGAACATAAATCCTTGCATGAACTGATTGGGCCTAAAGGCCTTTTACTAATCTGTAGATGAAAATCTATTATTATATGTTCCATTAAGTCTGCTCACTGTCTATATTGGCTCCCAGTCCCCAAACTCCTCGAATTTTAACATTTTCATCCTCATGCTCAAATCTCACCATGACCACACCTGCTCCTAGCTTGTTCTAGTTCTACAGCCCTCTGTGAACTTTGCATTTTTTCTAATTCGGGCCTCTTTTACATCCCCCACCTCCTTCCACACTCCACCATTGGTCTTCAGCTCATTAAGTCCAAACTCTGGAGTTCCCTTTTTCAACCTCTCTGCATTTTCTTTTTCTCCTTCTTTAAGATATCCCTAAAATCTATGAAGTTCTTTGGTAAATTGTCTTTATGTGGCTCAATACAAATTTATGACTAATTACACTCCTAGGAAGTACCTTGAGATATTTTACTACTACCCTGACCTAAATTTAGACAGTGACTATCTGGTCACATGGGGACTACCTGCCTCCTTTTGAGGATTTTGTCCCACAGACAACCCCAAACATAATGAAAAGGTTGATAGTGACAATAGATTCCTTTAATAGAAAATGTTATAATTACAAAACGGAAGGTAAGATTGTCACTAGGACTTCATTTGAAATCCATTTAGTGCCAGGTGCTGTAAACTGATATTTGTATGTTCGCAAACCTATACTGCAAACATTGGATCAGGCACGTCTACCTACTTTATAAATACAATACTTCAAATGCTTCATTGATACACTGATTTTAATTTCAAAAGAAAGCAAATCAGAAAATTGTGCATTTTTAAAAAAGTTTCAAGCAGCGATGCATTGGAGATAAGTTAACCGATGTATAAAATGTGAAGTTAATCACTTCAATAAGCGAGCAAGAGCCTGACTGAATTATAGTGATAACAGTGTGACAGGATTCACTTTATATTTGGTGTGACTATCTGACCAGAGCACTTTCCAACTGCCACTCTGTGACTCCACACTATGAGCAACTTTCTATTCGCTTTGTTTATTGGAGTCCCAGTGATTTGACACATTGGGCTGTAACTACCGAGCTCCCCAGCATTAGATGGGGGGGTACTCCAAAGATGCGCTGGGGCATCCCCTTCGGAAGTTCCCAGGTAAGGATTGCACAGCAATTGCCCAGAAGCGCAAACTTCCCCTGGGCAATTGCTCTGCACTGGGAACCATCTGAAAATGCGATTTAAATTGCAAACTTTGGATGGTTCTGACTGGGTTACATCAACAGTTACCCAGAAAAAGTTAGAAGGATAAAAACCACTTCTAACTTCTGGGTAACTATTATACAGAGCCAGGGGACTGCCTCCCTGGGATTTCAGGGATGGATCACCAGAGCGTGTGAATGTATGTTGTCCATGGCTGCAGTGTGGACAGCCATACTGGTTATTAATTTTGTATTGGGACGGGAGGTTTCTGTCGCAAAGAATAGGTCAAATTTTGGCAAAAGGCATCCACAGCCCATCCTACTTCCACTGTTGAAGTGCCCAAAATTGGGTGGTAACCAGAAAGGAAATCCAGCTCTGTGCCCTAAAGACCTGCAGCAGCGCCTTCAATTCCTCCTCCCAAAAAAACACATGTCTGATCCCAAGGGCAGCAAATGTATCCCAGCTGATAAATACCTGAACCCGGACATATGGATGCATTTGTGGAATTCCCGATGGTGTACACTTCCAATACAGCAAGTTACATCTGGCACAGCTGGGAGACAAAAACCAGCCCATTGGACTTAAATTCACAACTCTGTTACTCAATATCTAGGAGACGTTGCCTGTGTCACAACAGCCATTACACTTCAAAAGTATTTTGTTGGCTGTAAAGAGCTTTGAGACAACCAGTGAAAGATGCTGTATAAACGTGAACAAAAAATGATGGAAAAACTCTGCAAGGCTGCAGAAAGTTTCTGTTTCCACAGACACTGCCAGACCCACCGAGTTTTTCCAGCATTTTCTGTTTTTATTTCAGATTTACAACATCTTCAGCATTTTGCTTTAATGCTACATAAATGCAAATGCTTTGATTGTTTGGTTTGTTAAAGCAGGAATTTGGCTGCTGGAGATCTGAACCATTTGGGCTGTGAATGAAAGAAATCACCAGCAGTCTGTTAAGGTGAGAACAGAATCAGATTGTAAATCTCTGTCATATGAAAATCATTTTTGTAAGTTGTGGAGCTCATTGACAAACAGATAGTAGGTCCTCAGCATTTTCTGTATTCTATTTTAGAATATAGCTATTCCAAAGAAATATAGCATCAGATTCAAACATAACACATTTAGAAGCATACAGTAGAAATTATCACTGGAGATGGGATTATCTGATTACAAATAACAAAACATATGAAAACTAGATTGGAGTCTACCAGTGAGATAGGAGGTTTATAAGAATCCTAAATTAGCTTGGCTGTGGATTGTCCCACATACACATTCTGAATGATAGTAACAAATTAACTGGCTCGAAGACTGAGGGCGGAATTTTCCCAAATTTGCACTCAGTGTGGTAGCGGGTGGGCAAAAATGGCATCATACCCACCAACAGCAATGGCAGGTTATCACGCTGTATCATCCCAAACCTGCATCATTATTTATGCACTCCTGGGAAACATGCCGTTTCCATGGTGGGAGGGCTATCATTTACCTTCCCGCCATCACCCCGCCGTTACATCACGCTGGCCGCCATCTTTAAAAGGCAGCCGCTAGCACACCGCTCATCGCTACCCTCTCACCACCGCTGCCTGGGAGACATGGCCAGCAAAGGGAAAAAGACCACAACCCCAAGTTTAATGACGGGTCCCTCGGGCGACTGTTGGATGTAATGGAGGCCTGCCGGGATGTCCTGTACCCCGGCACTGGCCGCAGGATGGGCAGCGACGAGACCAACCCGGCTTGGGAGGTAGTGGCAGCGGTGGTCAGTGCCAAAGCCCTTCAGAAGAGAACACGAAGCAGTGCCGCAAGAGGATGAATAATCCCTTCTGTTCCACCAGAGTAAGTCACGACTTTCATCACTCTCAACTCTCACATTCACAAACCCATCACACATCCACAGGGATCTCACTCATGGCCAGTTCAATGGACATCACCATTCACTCTCTCACACACACATTTATTGTCCTCATCCCACCCATGGCACCACTCACCACCCACACAGGCGAGGCACATTTATCATCTGGCCTGGCAGGTGCCCTGCTTACACTTTCTCCATCTTTATCCATGCTGGCACACAACAGGAGAAAGAGGTCACAGACCGGTAGTGGAATGCCCAAAATCGATGTCCTCACAACTTTGAATACAGCCATCCAACTGACCGGTGAGGATCTGAACTGGTCCTGTGCTGACTGTGAGGTTGGTGCTGCTCTACCAAGTGAGGATTCAGCAGTGCAACATCCATCAGACAACCATGCTGTGAGTGATGTGTCCCCTTTTACAGGCCACTGACATGCATTAATTATCTCTCCTTGCTTTCGCAGGTACATCTACCAAACAGCCGACAGAGTCCATGATCCAGGGCCTCCAATCAAGCCCCAAAGAAACCTCCGAAGGGGAATCTGGAGGCACCCTTCCTGAAATCCCGTCACAGTGCTCACCCACACCCTCCACCAGCGCAGAGATACACACCTCGGTGGGACCTAGCTTTAGAATAGCCCCGGGATCACAATCTGGTGAGCACATCGCACCGTGTGGCCCACATCAGGCAGCAGCAGGGACTTTCCAGGTCCTTGGCATTTGTAGGACTGCTGGAGACCAGAAGATTGCTGAGTCCTGGGCCCTCCAAGTCTCAGCCCTCCAGAGAACACCCGCCAATGTCATCACAGACAGGGTGTCACAGTCAGCAGGCTGCCCCCTCCTCTGTGTGGATGTCCGAGGAGCACGAAGACGTAGTGGCAGGGTTAGGAAAGTTCAGGAGAATTAGTTGCACAGCCTGTGCATGGGTATTAACAACTTGCATATACTGTTCATAATTGTCAATAAACTCCCAAGAATGTCTCCCTGCCTCTGGCTCCTTGTTCTGATGAGCAGTGTTCTTGTCACTCAAATGTGAAACCTTTCTGCACAAGATAAAAGCAGGTGTCTCAGTCCAGGGTCTCTTCCCTGTGCCCTGTGCAGCCTTCAGATCAAAGCAATGGTCCAGCCTCACACTCCCTGGAAACATTACTGATGCCTACACCTTGGCAGTGCTGGTCATTACTGCCAGAATGTAGTGGGCAGGCACCACAGAGCTCCATCATTCTCTCGATGTGCTCTCAGTGCCTTTAAGGAGGGGCTGGCCCCCATTTCTTCAGCATCTGTGACCACTGATGTTGTGTACCAGCTCCTGAAGGGCTCAAGTGCTGAAGGCGGATAAAGCATCAGATGCTTCTAAAGTTTCATGGCTGCATCTCTATGATAAGACCTTGACCACGGAGTGCAAGTGAGCTGCCCTCGACCAGACAGGAGTCAGACATTCTCAGAGGCCATGTGAAGATCTATGGAGTGCCCTCATTGCATGTTGTCATCATCCTCTTGCAATTCAGTGACTATTAAGGCCTCCACTACCTCTCCATGACAAGAGCATCCTCATAGAGGGTACTGGCACTGCCATAAGCCAGACTGGAGTCAAACATTCACAAATGCACTGTGAGGATCTATGGGGACACCTCACTGCATGTCATCATCATCCTCCACAAATCTGGCAGCTATGAGGGCCTCCCGGGTGCGCCTGCCTCATCTAGCCAGTGCAAGAGCCTCATCCCCTTCATCTTTGCCTCCAAGGACCTCCTCACCTTCACCCCTGTCGACAGCCTTCTCATCGGAGGAGACGTGCAGCTCCTCCATCTCCTCCTCAGCCAGCTCCTCTCCCCATTACAGCGCCAGGTTGTAAAGGGCGCAGCAGGTGATGATGATGTGTGACACCCTCTGCGGACTGTATTGCAGGGCTCCACCAGACTGGTCCAGGCACCGGAACCTCATCTTCAGTATCCCGATGGTCACCTCCACCAAGTTGCGAGCTGCAGCATGAGCCTCATTATAGCATCACTCTGTTGCAGTCTGAGGCCGCTGCATGGGTGTCATCAGCCACGGCCTCTGTGGGTAGCCCTTGTCCCCGAGGAGCCAACCCTGCAGCCTCTGTGGACCCTGGAAGACTCCAGGGATCTGTGACTGACTGAGGATGTAGGCATCGTGCACACTCCCTGGAAACCATGCGCACACCTGCAGGATGCGTTTCTGGTGGTCACAAACCAGTTGCACGTTCAGTGAGTGGAAGCCCTTGCCGTTGATGTAGTTCACAGAATGTAGCGATGGAGATCTGAGCGCCACATGAGTGCAGTCGATCACACCCTGCACCTGTGGGAATCCCGAGATCAGGGAATCCAATGGCTCTTGCATCCTGGCTGTCCCAGTCCTGGGTGAAATGCACAAAGCTGTGTGCCCTTGTGAAGGTGGCATCCGCGACCTCATGGATGCATTTGTGGATGGAGGCTTGTGATATCCCACCTGTGGAGCCCTGAAAGGAGCCACTGGCATAGAAATTTCACAGCCACTGGCCTCCATGTGCCCGTGGCACCAAGTCCTGCAGTAAGTGGCAGATATGAGCGGCCAGGTCCCTAGCCATGTGCAATCTCCGGCGACACTGGCTCTCAGTCGTCTGCAGGAATGACAGACAGTGTATATAGACCCTGGGTGTCTCTAGGCGCCGACCAGCCACAGCTCACTGTCGCTCCTGGGCAGCGTGTGCGGGAGCCCCAGCAGCTCCTTCTTCATGAGGTTTCTGCTCCTGCCTTTGGGTGGCCAAGAGCCTCAGTCACTCTCTCCTCCGTCTTCGTCACCCTCTGTAGGCCATCAGGCATACAGCTAGGTCACCAGGATCCATGCTCCTCATGTGGTCTTCCTACAGCATGAAAGAGAGAGAGAGACATGGTTAGCATGAGTGAGCTTAGCACCTTTCCTGGCCCTGTGTGACTGACCCTTAACACTTCCTGGAGAGTGCTGGTCACCCTTGGGATGGCCAAAAGTGAGTGCGCTGCATGGCTGCCCTGTCAGCCTGTGACATGGGGGACACTGGTCCAAACCGGGATGCTGAGATTGCAAGAGGCTGTGAGCACCTCCAGCAGTGACTGCTACATGGCCGGCTTTGGCAAGGAGATTGTACAACGTGTGCAGTCCAACTGCTCCGTGGTCCAATAAGGTGGTCGCAGATTCACAGTCTGTGCTTGGGGGTCGGGTAGGAGGCAGGAGGGGGTTGGGAGGCGTGGGGGGGGGTGGTCGTGGAGGGTCGGGGTAAGGTCTGGAACATTTGGTGGCCCTTTGGTTCCTCCGCATTGCTTGTGAGGGTGGGCAGGCTAGGAGCCTGACCCCAATCATATTACTGTGGCTGCGCCTGATCTGTCTCAGTTGCAGAGGAATGGTCAGTTTAGTCATTGTCCCTAATGCGTGGCCACTTCCCTCACCTACCCTGCCTCCTGCCTCGATTTCTTATGCATGGGATCCAATGTCAGGGCAGCAATTGCCTCCCTAATCCCCCAACAACAGCAACAGTCGCCTCTGAGGTTGGCCAGCACTTGTCCCCAGACACCTTCCCCGCTTCATCAGTCACCCCCATGGCAGGGCAGCAGTTGCCCCCAGACCCCACCCCCACAAAAACAGCCACCTCCAAGGCAGGGCGGTACTTCACCCCGGCCCCCCCGGCGCCCCTGAAACCTGCAGAGCAGCAGGCAACCCTGGTGAGCTGTGGAAAATGATGCTGTTCACTCACCTCAGTTCCCCCAAAGTGAAGACCGCCAAGTGCACGATGCCTGTGTGCTGTTGTGAAACACGTCGATGTGCTTTCCCTCCGACATGGGCGGACGATCTGGCAGGTGTCCAGAGCCTGGCAGGATGGCTTTGTAATGAGATGCCACCAGCGGGCTGAGCGGAAGATCACGACCTGCCTTCATGCTGTCATGAAACTGGCTGTGCCATATTATCCGCGCCTCCACCTATCATGCCCACTGCCAGCGGGTACGGAAAATTTCACCCTGACTTGGACTCAGAGGTACATCAACTAACATTATTTTATTTAACAACATCTGTACGAATACAATTGTTACCGCCACGGGGTTAAGTACTGATAATTACAATACGGCAGTTCATTATTTAATATCAACCAATCTCAATCATCACAGGTGAAACAGTAACTCAGGTACAAAACACAAAACCCTCTGTACCTGGCTTTCACTTAAAAAGAGTAGAATGCAATTAGGTTCAAAGTCCAAGATTATCCCACTGTCATTATTAAAAGTTTGTGTTTGGAATATGGTCACCACTGGCCAGGTGGATGTTCATTACACATCTCTAACTGCCTTTGAAAAGCAGTGGTGGACATTTTTTCTTAACTGCTGCAGTTCATGTGATGTAGATACACCCACAGTGCTGTTAGGGAGGGGATTAGGAATGTTTTACCCAGCGACAGTAAAGCAACGGTGATATCGTTCCAAGTCAGGATGGTGTGTGACTGGGAATTGGGAACTTGGAGGTTTTTATTTATATTCATTCATGGGATGTGATTCCAAATATCATTATGCAATGAATTGCTGGCAGCAAAAAAAAACATGGCGTGGAATTTTACAGCAGTGGGATTTTACATTCCCGCTGAAGTCAATGGAGTTTAGAATGGCTCTACGCATTTTACAGTCCCGTCCCCGCCTCGACTGGGCCAGAGAATTCCGGCCCATGTCTTTGAAGTAACACGTGAAACAGACAATTCCGATGCTGAGAATGATGATGGGGACTGCCACCAAGGAATTGTATTTGTCACTGGGAGTTTGAGTCTGCTGATGAGCATTTTCATCATTGATTCATTCAGCTGTCCAGTGCTGGGGAGCAGTTACATTTCCACAGTGTGTGGGGTGGAATGGCCGAATTGCTACTTAGAATCTCGTGACTTTGATTTTTTTTTAAAAATTCAATAATGGGATGTGGGTGTCGCTGGCTGGGCCAGCATTTATTGCCCACCCCTAATTGCCCTTAAGAAGATGATGTTGAGCTGCCTTCTTGAGCCACTGCAGTTGATGTGGTCTAGGTACACCCACAGTGCTGTTAGGGAGGGAGTTCCAGGATTTTGACCCAACGACAGTGAAGGAACAGTGATATATTTCCAAGTCAGGATCGTGAGTGACTCGGAGGGGAACTTCCAGGTGGTGGTGTTCCCATTTACCTGCTGCCCTTGTCCTTCTAGATGGCAGTGGTCATGGGTTTGGAAGGTGCTGTCGGAGGAGTCTTGGTGAATTCCTGCAGTGCACCCTGCAGATGTTACACTCTGCTGCTACTGTGCGTCGGTGGTAGAGGGAGTGAATGTTTGTGGACGGGGTGCCAATCAAGGGGGCTAATTTGTCCTGGACGGTGTCAAGCTTCTTGAGTGTTTTGGGAGCTGGACTCGTCCAGGCAAGTGGAGAGTATTCCATCACACTCCTGACTTGTACCTTGTAGATGGTGGACAGGCTTTGGGGAGTCAGGAGGTGAGTTACTCGTCGCAGGATTCCTAGCCTCTGACCTGCTCTTGTAGCCACAGTATTGATATGGCTGGTCCAGTTCAGTTTCTGGTCAATGGTAACCCACAGGATGTTGATAGTGGGGGATTCAGTGATGGTAATGCCATTGAACATCAAGGGCCGATGGTTGGATTCTCTCTTGTTGGAGATGGTCATTGCCTGACACTTGTGCGGTGCGAATGTTACTTGCCACTTGTCAGCCCAAGCCTGGATATTGTCCAGGTCTTGCTGCATTTGGACATGGAATGCTTCAGCATCTGAGGAGTTGTGAATGGTGCTGAACATTGTCCAATCATCAGCGAGCATCCCTACTTTTGACCTTATGATGGAAGGAAGGTCATTGACAAAGCAGCTGAAGATGGTTGGGCCCAGGACACTACCCTGAGGAACTGAGATGACTGACCTCCAACAACCACAACCATCTTCTTTGTACTAGGTATGACTCCAACCAATGGAGAGTTTTCTTCCTGATTCCAACTGATTCCAGCTTTGCTTGGGCTTCTTGATGCCTCAGTCAGTCAAATGCTGCCTTGATGTCAAGGGCAGTCACTCTCACCTCACCTTGAGAGTTCAGCTCTTTTGACCATGTTTGAACCAAATCTGCAATGAGGCCAGGAACTGAGCAACCCTGGCAGAAGCCAAACTCAACGTCAGTGAACAGGTTATTGCTAAGCAAGTGCTGCTTGATAGCACTGTTGATGACCCCTTCCATTACTTACTGATGAGAGTAGACTGAGGGGAATTAATTGGCCAGTTTGGATTTGTCCTGTTTTTTTTATTCATTGATGGGATGTGGCCGTTGCTGGCTGTGCCAGCATCTATTGCCCATCCATAACTGCCCTTGAGAAGGTGGTGGTGAGCTGCCTTCTTGAGCCGCTGCAGTGCATGTTGCATAAGTACACCCAGAGTGTTGTTGGGAAGGAAGTTCTAGGACTTTGATCCAGTGACAGTGAAGGAATGGCGATATATTTCCAAGCCTGGATGGTGAGTGACTTGGACGGGAACCTTACTGCGATCTTCAATGTCAAGAGATTCTAAGTAGCAATTAGGCTAACCCACCCCACACACTGTGGAAATGTATCTGCTACCCACCACTGGACAGCTGAATGAATCAGCAACCAAAATGCTCATCAACAGACTCAAACTCCCAGTGACAAATACAATTCCTTGGTCCTGTCATTTACCCTCTTTTTTGTGTACAGGACATACTTGGACAATTTTCCACATAGCTGGGTAGATGCCAATGGTGTAGCTGCACTAGAACAGCTTGGCTAGGGGCACAGCAAGTTCTGGAGCACAAGTCTTCAGTACTATTGCCAGAATATTTTCAGGGCCCACAGCCTTTACAGTATCCAGTGCCTTCAGCCATTTTTTGATATCATGTGGAGGGTATCTAATTGGCTGAAGACTGGCATCTGTGATGCTAGGGACCAGTGGAGGAGGCCGAGATGGATCATCCAAGCCCAGTCTTGAGTTGCTAGCTCTGTTCGAAATCTATCTCATTTAGCATGGTGGTAGTGCCACACAACATGATGGAGGGTATCCTCAATGGGAAGATGGAATTTCGTCTTTGACTGTGAAGTGGTCACTCCTACCAATACTGTCATGGACAGATGCATCTGCGGCAGGCAGGTTGGTGAGAATGAGGTCAAGTATGTTTTTTTTTCTCATTAATTCCCTAACTGCCAGCTGCAGACCCAGCCTAGCAGTTATGTCCTCTAGGACTCTGCCAGCTCGACCTGTACTGGTGATGGACATAGAAGCCCTCCACCCAGAGCATCACAGAATCACAAGAAGGAGGCCATTCAGTCCATCGTGTCTGCACCGGCTCTCCAAATGAGCATTATGACCTAGTGCCATTTCCTGCCTTTTCCCCGTATTCTTGCACATTATTTCTATTCAGATAATCATCTCATGCCCTCTTGAATGCCTCATTTGAACCTACCGCCACCACACTTCCAGACAGTTCATTCCAGACCTGAACCACTCGTGTGAAAAAGTTTTTCCTCACGTCACACTTGCTTCTTTTGCAAATCACTTTAAATTCTGTGCCCTCTCATCCTTGATCCTTTTATGAGTGGGAGCAACTTCTCCCTATCTACTCTGTCCAGCCCCCTCATGATTTTGAGCATCTCTATAAAATCTCCTCTTAGCCTTCTTCTCTCCAAGTAGAACAGTCCCAACCTCTCCAATCTATCTTCATAGCTGAAGTTTCTCATTCCTGGAACCATACTTGTAAACCTCTTCCGCACTCTCTCCAACATGTTCACATCCTGCCTATAATGTGGCGCCCAGAACTGAACACAATACTCCAGCTGAGGTCTAACGAGTGTCTTATATAAATTCAGCATAACCCCCCCTGCTCTTGTTCTCTATGCCCCTATTAATAAAGCCCAGGATACTATATGCTTTATTAGCTGCTCTCTCCACCTGTCCTGCCATCTTTAATGATCTATGTACATATACACCCAAGTCTGTCTGCTCCTGCACCCCCTTCAAAATTTCACCCCTTATTTTATAGTATCTCTCCATGTTCTTCCTACCAAAATGCATCACCTCACACTTCTCCACATTGAACTTCATTTGCCACCTATCTGCCCACTCCACCAACTTGTCTATGTCCTTTTGAAGTTCTACACTGTCAACCTCGCACTTTGCAAAACTCCCAAACTTTGTATCATCCACAAACTTTGAAATTATCCCCTGCAGACCAAGATCTAGATCATTAATATATATCAGGAAAAGCAAGGGCCCCAATACCAACTCCTGGGGAACTCCACTACAAACCTACCTCCAGCCTGAAAAATATCCATTGACCATTACTCTCTGCTTCCTATTTTTTAGCCAATTTTGTATCCACGTTGCTACAGCCCCTTTTATTCCATGAGCAATAACTTTTCTCACAAGTCAGCTGTGCGGCACTGTATCAAATGCCTTTTCAAAATCCATGTACATCACATCAACAGCATTACCCTCATCGACCTTTCCTGTTACCTCTTCAAAAAACTCCAGCAAGTTAGTTAAACATGACTTCCCCTTTAGAAATCCATGATGGCTGCTCCTTATCAACCCATATTTTTCCATGTGACTGCTAATTCTATCCTGAATAATTGTTTCTAGAATCTTGCCAGCCACTGAAGTTAAACTGACTGGTCTGTAATTGCTGGGCTTATCCCTACAGCCTTTTTTGAACAAGGGCGTAATGTTTGCAATTCTCCAGGCCTCTGGCACGACCCCTGAGTCTAGGGAAGAATGAAAGATTATGGCCAGTGCCCCTACAATTTCTACTCTCACTTCCTCCAATATCATTGGATGCATCTCGTCTGGTCCCAGTGCCTTGTCAACTTTAAGTACAGACAGCCTGTTCAGCACTTGCTCCTTATCAATTTTGAACTCCTCGTGACAGAGTTTCCTCGTCTGTCACCATGGCCTGGGTAGCATCTACCTCCTTGGTAAAGATGGATGAAAAGTATTCATTTAATACCTCAGCTATGGCCCCTTCGTCCATGTGTAAATTCTCTTTTAGGTCCCTAATCGGCCCTACTCCTCCTTTTACCATGTTTTTACTATTTATATGCCAATAGAAGACTTTGGGATTCCCCTTTATCTTGGCTGCCAGTCTTATCTCTTAAATAAAGATCCCTTTAATCAGACAGCAACTTCCAGTGATTGCACATTCGAAGTTAAACGTGGAAATTAGGAAGTTGCTGTTTGAGTCTCCCTGCTCTTAAGAAGGTGCACTATAATGTTATCTCACTGGAGTTTTTTTCATGGAACAGCATGAAATTGAGGTATTTATGAGATCAATAGCCATTGTACAAGTCAGAAAAGATTTGGAGCTAATCCTTTTAATTATCAGTGATTTTTTTTAACAATATGTTAACTCTTATTTCCTGCTAAACACACCTTCTGGTACTGATAATGCTCTCATTCCTTCAGATTTCAATTATTGTTGGAGATTTTTTTTAAAAAATTCTTCTTTCTGCCTCTTATCTCACTCCCTTTATGCAATCTTTCTTTCCCCCTCCATTTCACTCTGCACGAGATTTGGCATTAAATTAAATATTTAATTTTCACTTCCTGGATCAGGGTCTGCAGGCAGAATCTTACCACCCCTGAAATTTTTTACATTCAGGACGAAAAGTGGGTTCCGTCTCCAATGCTGTCAGCTGGCAGTGCGGTGTTGCAACCTTCTGGGGGTCAGTCAATTAAGAGGCCGATGCCAGATTTGCCGCCCTGTTAAGGCTGGTGGGTGGCCTAATCGTGGACGGCCAGAAGACTACAAAGTGAGGTTGGCACTGCTGCTGTATGGAGGAAATGGTGAGGGTGCCACAGGATGAAGCTGCTCTCGGAAATCTCCTACAAACTGTCAGACCAACACTGAAGCCCTCCTCAGGATTGTTTGTGGCCCTGGCTCCTCTGTGATGGATGGTTTGAGAGTTTGAGAGGAGGCCTCGATGTCCCCATGGCTGCCGGTAGGAGACTTTCTCCAGGAACCTGCCGACATTCAGACAAACCGGGAAGGCCATCTGGCATTGATAAAATCCAAAAGGCTTGTAAGTGATAATAGTTCACCCTGCCCTCATTTGGTCCCTAAGGTGGCCCTAATTCGCTACCCATCAATACCGGGCAGTTAGCTGCTGCAAGATCATTCAGAGACGAGAAATGATTGGTGTGCTGGCCTCAAAAGCTATCTCCATTTATTCTTGGTTCCGCCTCCTGACACTGTGCAGGGAAAAGGAGCACTCAGCACTCAGGCATTAAGTGGACCAGAAGAACATGGGCAAGGCTGCCAATCACAATAGGGTGATCACTTGTCCAGCAGGTAGGCTGCAGCTGGCAATGGAGGCATGACTAAGATTTTGGGCCCAGTGACAATGAGGGGAAACACCCTCCACAGGAAGGGCAGAACACCAAGCAGCAGGATGGCAAGGGAGAGGAAAGAGAGGCAGGAGGAGGCCAAACCCCCAAACAGGGTGTGCCACCAAATACAGAGCTACCAGGAGGTGACTGACCCAGTATTACAGGGGAGTGCGATTCTCCAGGCAGATGGTCACAGCTCATCATCAAAGACCTCACACCTCACTGCACTGGTCAGTAAGCCCTGCCAGTGGTTGTCAAAGTCACTGTGGCCTTGAAATCCTTTGCTTCTGCCTTCTTCCAGGGATCAACTTTGGACCTTAATCGCAAATGACAACAGGCCACCAATTCTCACAGGTCATTAATGTCCTCTTTTGCAGGGCTGGACAGTACATTAATTTAGTGACAGACGCAGCCCCTCAGGCTTACTGGGTTTTAGCACCATAGCTGGATTTCCTCCAGATGCAGGGCATGATCAATTGCCCTATTCAGGGCACGCAGTGACTACCCAGTGACATCCATCAACAGGAAGGGTTTCCACTCCCTCAATGCTCAACTGGCCTGTGACCATGACAAGAGATTCCTCCATGTGTTTGCTTGCTTTCCTGGCAGCTGCCATGAATACTTCATCCTCAGTCCACACTGCCTCAGATCATCACTCCAATGCCCAAGGTGCATGAATAGATCCTCTGGGATAAGAGATGGCTTGAAGATATGGTTACTCACCTCCATGGGAGTCCTAGACTGATGCACAGATATGATACAAAGACAACTGTTCATAAGAGCTTCCTTCATGTGTGTGCATGCCTTCCTGGTAGCTGCCACAACACTTTCACTCCCTTTCAAGCTTTCTGCAGCTATTCCATCCCACCCCCGCTAAGTCCCTGGATGGATTCTATGGTACAAGAGATATACTTTGAAAGGATAGCTTCTTGCCCCTCTGCTAGCGACAAACAGAGGCACAGAGGCATTGCAATGACAGCCATCTGTTCACTAGAACCCTCATTGAGCAGTTCCTTGTGCTTTTGCTGTTTGGACCACACACATGGTGCCCTGTAATACACACCTGCCAGGGTCCCTCAAATGGTTGGGGTCTGATGCATCCTTCACAATGTGGCTCAACAAAGAGGTGTGACTTAAAGATACAGACTAATCTCATCAGAGGAAGAGGAGGAGCAGGATGTGGGCAAGGATGGGGCAGGGGATGCCGAGGGAGAACCTTCGGATACATAAGGTGGTCCAACTGAACCTGGATGTGTCCAGGCCCAGGGTGTTAGATTGAAGTCCTTCCAGAAAGCCATTAATGTGAGGGATCACCTGGCACAGCAGAAGTTCAGATGATATATTCCAAGGCCTGAGGGACTTACCCGATGTATGTGAATGGTCCAAACCTGTGCTTACACAAGGAATTGTCACCGTGCATAAAGAGCCTGGAATCTTTTCCTCACAGAACATTAGGCTACTGACTGGAATCTTCACTGTCACCAGAAAGGAGCTACTGATTTTTTGACACACTCTTATGATTGTTTGGCACTAAGTTAATATAGCCTTGCATCATTGTTTAACAAATAGTGCCCGTATGATGCTGTGAGAACAAAAAAGCAACAGCACACATCAACATAACAATGACCCACTCAATGATCTGCCCAGCATGGTGCCCTCTGTTCTCAGACACTTTGAAGGGTAGTGCCCCCCTTGGTGCCTCAGAGGAGGTGGAGACAGCCTGTTTACTTCCCTAGCTTTACGGCTGTGATGAAGATGGTGTTAGTACTCATTGTACAGGGGTTAGTTGTGGACTTTCCTTGGACTACTTTTCCTGCATCCTTGCAGGGGTGGCTCTTCTCATTGGGCCTTGCTGCATGGATGCTCTCTCTGTTAGATGAACCGAGTAGGCTGGGGAAAATAATAGAGCCACAGGAGGGGTGACACCCTCATCCTTCTCGGTTACATCCTCTGCCCTTGGATGGCTCTCCCGAATGCTTGAGAGAGGCTGCAGTTGATATGCAGCTGGCATCCTCTTGGGTCACCTGTTTGATTCACTTGTCCAGGCTGCAACGCACTCATGTATTCCATGGGCATCGTTGCTCAAGTTCTGAACTGACTTGCGTAGTGAGCCCATCATCCTGTTCATGAGAGTGTGCTGCTCCTGCGTGCACTCCAAGTGCTGCTGCATTGGCTCTCAACAAGGTTTGCCACCCTCTCATTGGGGAAGCTTATGTGCTCAAAGCCCTGAGACATGCTGGTGCTCACCTGCTTCATGGAGACCTCTAGTCGCACATTATGAGTCTGCACAGCCTCAGGGAACTCTGACAGATGGGAATACATCCACTGCTTCAGTTCCAAATACCTACCCCTAAACCTGTGACTCTCAAGACCCTTCATCGCTGCCCAGCTGAGCATCACTGTGGCTGTCCTCCCTCTTCCAAGGGGGACTGTCCATAGCTGCCTCTGTGTCTGACACCTCCTCCTTCACACTGCTGCTGTGCTCCTCACCCAGTACCACAATCTCTAACCGTGTGCTGGTTTCTGCACTGGTGAATGTGGCACTGCGTCCTCAGACATCTCTTCCTCCTGTGCCTGTCTGAGGGATGCTTGAATTGCCAGGCTGACTGTATATCACCGTGAGCTTTGTGAGACACAAGAGGACTCCAAGGGAGTTAGCCTTGGGGACCTGAAGGATCTGCTGAGGCCTTCCAAACCACCCAGTGCTCGATGTGCTTCCAGCTGAGGTGTGACGCAAACAGCCCACCCCAGCAACAATTCACACATGGACCTTTTCAGTGACCGTTTGCACCTGGAATGGCAGTCTCACTATTGCTAACTCCCTCCTGCTGCAGCACCCTAGCTATCCCCATTGCTGCCATCTGAGTGGTCCTTTTTGGAAATAGAAAGTAGTCCCTTCACCTGTCTTCATGCTCACTCGAGCATTACATGCACCTGTTTCTCCTGTGAGGACA
Organism: Cetorhinus maximus; assembly: GCF_964194155.1. Classification (NCBI taxonomy): domain Eukaryota; kingdom Metazoa; phylum Chordata; class Chondrichthyes; order Lamniformes; family Cetorhinidae; genus Cetorhinus; species Cetorhinus maximus. The sequence continues at coordinate 62,571,045 of NC_135886.1, forward strand.
AAACAGAGAGAGACAATCCTACATGGATAAGATCAGCTGCTCAAAATCATTAGCATGTGGCATATCCTTGGTCCCCTATGGGTCAGCGCTTCTCCAAGAGATGAGTGAGTGTCCTGGGAACACGTTTCTCCAAAATTGAGAAGCAGCATGTGCCCAGCGTCTCCTCAGTGATTATGAATGTGGTAGGTTCTATACCTAAGAGCTTGTTCCATTTGGTGGTAGTTGCATTCACCTTGCCAGGTCGTCGGTTTGAAGTATTTGCTGCATTCTATCCATGTGTGCCAGACCTCTTCTGTGGCACTGACAATGTCCACAATCTCTCCCCATGCCCTCTTGGTCCTGGCAGATGGGAAGAGGTTGTCCATCCTCTCTCTCATGTTGTCAACCAAAGCCTCAAGGTCAGCATCAGAGAACGTGGGGGCTCTCCTGCCCTGGCTTTCCTGATTTGTGCTCTGCCGCAACATCCTGGCCATGGAACAGGGAACTTATGAAAGTCAAATGTGTTTTTGGATTATTCAGAGGATGGCACCAGTAAGGAAGAATTACATGAATCTGACCAGCTGCTCAGTTTTAGTTAGCAGACAAGTGATTGCTGCCCACATATGTAGGCTTGGTTCCCCCACTTTAAATGTGTGTAGACCCACGTGGAATGGCTTCCTGCAGTGTCGCAAGGTTAATAAGTAGGTGACCTAATTGAGATCCTTATTCTCCTGGGATGGACTGAAATTAGGTGTATACAGGTCGTTATTTATTAATAAGATATTCATTTATGAAATCGTCACTTGGGTTTATTGGGAAAAGCCATTTACTTCAGGTTCATATCTCCAGAGAGACCCCTCAAAATGTCTAGTCACTTTGCTTTCACTAGTTGTTTTCAAATTTGCACATTATGGTCTGCACACAGATGCAAGGGAAAGGGACAAATTTAAAGGTCAGCATTTCAACACTTATCCACATTCTTTTCAGAAACATTTATACATTGCTCTGACCAAACAAGTTGAATGTCGAGAACAAGAGACTTGCAGTGTTTTTTTCTTACGTTGCTTTTGACATAAAGAGAGGGGACTCTCCTGAAATTTTTACCTTCAAAATTCAACACTGAGAGGCAAATCACATTATATTCAACTTACCTTAGTGCTATTCACCTCACTTGATCCTGAATTTCAATTGGCAGCCACAGTAATGGCTGCCGATGCTCCATTTTATCAAGCCCTCTCCATTCTCATGCCCTTGCCATTGGTTGGATGGCAGACCCATCACTTAACCATTTGGACCACTGACTCAGCCAAAATTGCAGCCGCTTTCTGTTTCCTTTTGGGGGCAGTTTCATGACCCAGAATTGAACTCGTTCCTGGACCCCACTTCCTCCAGGAAAAACTGTCCAATTGAATCATTACAGCACAGGAGGAGACGATTTAGTCCATTGATTCCATGCCACATCTCTGTGAAACGATCCAGTCAGTCCCATTTCCCCACTCTATCACTATAGCCCTGCAAGTTTATGTCCCTCAAGAGCCCGTTCAATTTCCTTTTAAAATCATTGACCATCTCTGCTTCCAATGCCCTCGTGGGCTAAGATCCAGGTCCTCCCCCTCGCTGTGTAAAAAAGTTCTTCCTCATATCCCCTTCTCTTGCCCAAAACCTTAAATCTATGCCCTTTGTACCAACAGCTTTTCTTTGCCTAACTTCCCTGAACGTGTTACAATCGTGTGCATTTCTATCAGATCTCTTCCAATCTCCTTTGTTCCAAGTTGCATTTACATAACTTACATTTATATAGCACTTTCACAGCCTTAGGGTGTACTGTTACAGACAGACATGGGAGGCAAATCTGAACCATTTTATTTTCTCACTCTCTGTCTGGAAGAAGAGGTGTTTTAATGTTTGAAATAGGCTGTGACGTGTTTCCCCAAGTTCTCTGTTGGTGAGGTCAATTTTTAAAGCGACTTGCAGCAAACTTTCTTTAGGTTTAAATGGGAAGTATAGTTTATTGACGCATTCAAACCTGGGGAATGGTTACAACTATACAAGCACACAATAAGAAGATAGGAAAGCGGAGATTGTACAATAATGAAGAACTTAAAGAATAAGCACCAACGACATGGATATCAGTTTATGGGATTGCCAGAGTCCAGAAAGTTAGAGTCCAGTGAGGGTTCCTTCACAGAGGAGCTACAGTTAAGCTAGCTGAAGCAGGAAATTGCAGAATTCCTTTAAAGTTGATGGTGATGCAGTGAGAGGAGGGTGGCATGCAGAGACTTGATCTGTTCAGCAGGCAATGGAAAGAATCTTCCAGAGGAACAGATCTTGGGGAGGCTTAGACTTCGTGCAGACTATTGGTCAACCTGGAGTCCTGCTTTGATGTTTGCAGGCTGGAGTTTAGACAGCAGGTCCCAGCAAGTCTCAAAATGTAATATTAAAAATTCAAAAAGGCCAGAAGCGTAGGTCATGTGATTTGGCCCATTAATGAGACAGTTGCAGGCTAACAAGCAGTTTTTATGACTCTGGTCAAAATCCATTGTTTACCTTAGGAGATAGATGATAATGTTTAGCGCATCTGCAAGTATAATGAGTTTTGATGGCTCTCCCTTTGTTATAGGTAAGGCTGCTGAAGCAAGTTGCCTGCTGGTCCCTGGTTTTGTTTATTGCAATGTGGCTTTACAATGGAGGTCTGAGATTCCACAAGGATGAGAGTTGTGCTTTTTGTCCTCTAACTACAATTGGAAATTCTCCAAAATCATAGCCAACTTGTGAATCATGTGACCTGCAGCAGCCATTTTTTGGTTCAGCAAAGTCCACTTTTTATATAAGCAAAAGGGTAAGGTTTGACTTAACAGTTTACGATCTCTTTCATGTCTTAGGAACATGACAGTACTTTATAGCCAATTAAGCAATTTTTGTTATGATCCCAGCTGATGTTACTACTGGACAAGCCAGATCTAAGGGTGGAACCCGGCTTGATAGATCCTAACATGTATTTTTTGTTTAGATACATGGAACGTGGTTACTGAACAGAGTCACAGTAGTTGGCTGATGAACTTTTAACAAAAGAATAAAATATTTATTAAACAAGAATAGCTGAACTATACTAAAATACTCCTTCACCCACAACTATACCTTTACAGATATATACAGATTCATAAGGATAACATGTGTTACAAAAGCTATCTTATGCTCTAATGTTCACAGTAAGTACACAGTCCATGTGAACCAATAGGCACCCTGTGGTCAGACATCACACTCTGAAGCTAAGTGACAGATGCCATACCAAACAGATGCTATGGATCTCTCATCAGTTCCCCCCAGATTACATCAGCAGCCAACCGCTCTCACTGAACTCCGTCTTTCACACGAGGGTTTCTAATCTCCACTTTCCAAGAACTTGCTTTGGAATCTTCTCCCAAGCCAACACTTTCTCTTAGAACTTTCCACAAGGATCTACCTCCAGGGTTTCGACCTCTTCTTCAGATGTTCCCCTCCCCTGGATTGCCATGTGCATTCAAACTTCCTCCCATGCACTCGCTCTCAAATGGTCAGCCGTGCCATCAGAAACCTACAGCTTCACACTCCCAATCGTAAGGGGTTACAGACCTTCAGCTGTCACCTTGGAATATCCCAATCCAAGCCTATACTGCTTTAAATCTGCAGCCTGCAGCTTTCTTCTCTTTCATCTTAAAGATTGGAGCTTTCCTCTCTGCTCCTTTCTTTCAATTCCACAGAACAGGACCTTTTCCAAATCCCTGTCCTTGTCCTTTGGATGGACTGTCCTCCTGGGACCTTTCCTGTTCCACTCCCCTGGATTTTGGGACTTTCTTCTTTAGTTTCTGGAACCTGCTCCTATAGTTCCTTCTGCTGTGCCCAGCTTCTCCTGGCAGCTGGCTTCAACATTAGTTTGGGGTTTTCTATCTGTCCCTCTGCAGCCCAGCCTCTCTGGAATCCTGAATTCAGCTGAACTGAAAAGGCCTTTCTAATTTTCGGCCTGTCTGTGTGTGTGTGTTGGGTGGGGGGGGGATTGGCAGGAGGTGGGGTGGGGGGCTCCCTCTCTGGACCCCTGTTGCTAGGCAACAGCACAACTTTTTTCCACTTTGATTTAGCTTCCCTAAACCATTGCCCCCTTTGATAACACAGCTCTCCACTTCAAGGGTCATAAAACTCATTAGAATGCAGGCACTCAGTCAAAGCCTTAGACCAGCTGTCTCCTCTCTAAAATGAAATGAGATCCCAGAGCCTGAATCCTATGTTCCGAGGTCAGGCACGCGCCTGACCCGAACGCATGTAAAATTATGTGAAAAGATGTCGGGCATGCGCCCCGACGTCATCACGCATGCGAGCAATATTGAGGTCGGTGGGTGCACGTGGGAGTCAGAGCAGCACCTGCTAACAATTAAAGGACCAATTAAGGTCATTAAAAAGCCTATTGACCATGATTTTACGTTGCCCATGTGATTTTTAGCTCATCACATGGGCAAAACGGACGGGCAGAAATCACGTTTTAATCATTTCCCAAATTTTCCATAAAAGGCCCCCGGAGCAGCATCACCTCCTCTGTCATTGCCAGTCCGTTGCTGTGTGAGTACAGAGTTGTCCCAGAATTTCTTTCCAGTTTCTTGGCATCTTGTACGATTGTCAAGCCGGCCTTTCAGCATCTCAGGTCCTCAACTGCCCTGGAAGGTTCCCCTGAGTGTAGCAGCTCAGAGCTCCTTCATTTTCAAGGCACAGCTCCTCTGTATCCCATCTAATGGGGATAGTGTATCTGCCAGTGGAACCTCCTCTGAAGAGGAAGAGAGGGGCAGGAGGGAGAGGAGGCCAGGTGGGTGTGGGCAGTGTCCCAGGGACCAACCTTTAAGAGGAGAGGCACGGGCTCAGCTGGTGCAGGGTCAGCAGGGAGGCCAAGGCGGGAGGGCATGCTGAAGATGCAACTTCCCAGCGTCTAGAGTGTTCAAAAAAATCTCCAGCTACCTCCAGATGTCCGAGGTCCAGTGCCACAGGAGACTTCGCCTCTCCAGGGACACAAATACAGCAATATGTCACATGATAGGTCGGGAAATCACCTCTAACTGCGTGGGCGGACACCCCATGCTGGCTTTGAAGGTCACAGTGACCCTCAGCTTCTATGCCTCCTTTTCAGGGCTCAGTGGGGTATCTGTGTGGTGTTTCTCAATCAGCTGCACACAGTTGTGTCAAACACCAGATGACTGATGCTTAATTTAGATACATCCAGATGTTCATCCACTTCCAGACAGGCGAGGCAAGCCAGGCAGAGAGAGCACAAGGCTTCGTTGTGATGTCAGGGTTCCCCTGCATCTAGTGTGAACTATGTACTCACATGGCCATCAAGGCACCAGCAGGTGAGCCTGGAACTTTCATAAACAGGAAGGGGCTCCACTCAGTGAATGTTCAGATCGTCTGTGACCACAGACAGATTTCCCAAGTTTGCGCCCGTTACCCTGGGAGCTCACATGATGCTTACATCTTACAGGACTCACAGGTACCAAGGCTGCTCATGGCTCCTGCACGAGTGGAAGGATGGCTTCTGGGCGATGAGGATGAGGACTATCCCTTGGCTGATGACCCCATTCCGTCACCCAAGAACTGAGGCTGAGGAGAGATACAACAGGAGCCATGTCTCCACAAGGGCGGTGGTGGAGAGAACCATCGGGCTGCTGAAGATGCATCTCAGATGCCTGGATCGATCAGCGGGAGATTTGCAGTATCTTCCAGAATGTGTCTCCCTCATAGCCATTGCATGCTGCGCCCTGAACAACCTGGCACTGGCAAGGGGGAACCCACTGGAGGCTGAGGAAAGCGAGGCAGCTCCACAGGCCATGGAGGATGACTCAAGTGATGGCTCGGAGGAAGAGCCTGTGGGGGTGCAGGATGAGGACCTCGAGGCAGAGGACAGGAACCCTCATGGAAGCAGGGACACCAGGGATGCTTTGATCCAGTGAAATTCCTGCTAGGCATCCAAGGCATCGATGCCTCGTCAAGACAATGGCACTGTCTCCTTTGCTAACAATCAATAAATGAGAACCCATCCCAGTACGCCAGCACCACACAGCGCCATACTTTTACAAGCCTGTGCTGCATCTGGCATCGATTCAAACCATCCAAACAACTCAGCCCATTTAATTCAAATAAATGTTTCTGTTACTTCACATGAACAAACAAAAAAACAAAGCGTCCATCTCGAACATCAAAATAATTAACACAAAAATGTCACCTGTGACACACCCCTGCTGTGCTCCAGGTGCTTTCAACTCACATCTGCGGGTGCTGCATCATGGCACCAACCCCCCACCCACCCCCACCCACCCCCACCCTCGCTGACAGTGGTGTTGGGGGCAGCCGGCTAACTCTGGTGTCCTGGGGACCCTGGTGACCTTGGCAGTGGTCCTCTAGCCGCCGGAGCCTGAGCAGTCTCCGCCTGAGAGGGTGCGTCCAGCCCCACAGCTGGGCACTCCTCAGTCACTGCAACATCATCAGATGCAGTGGCCACTGGCAGAGGGGCAGAGGAGCTGGTGCTCTTGTCCATGGTGCCCTGAGAGAAGCCCATAGAGATGCCAGGCAGCTCGTCCACCAGCATGAGGTACGTTTGCACCTCCCTACTCACCATTGAGACGGGCACCCAGCAGGGAGACTAGGTGCCTCATCCATCTCTCACACTGGCAGTAACCTCCTGGGGTCACTGCCTCTGTGAGGACTCGCAGGCCTGAGTGCAACTGCAGGAACCCCTGAGTCTGCTCCTGAAGCTGCCTGTCCATGAGAGTTGCCACTCTCTCAATGGAGGAGGCTGTGTGCTCGGTGTTAAGGATCAACACAGAATTCAGGCTCCGCATGGACTCCTCCATGACGGAGACCGTGGCGCGCAGACCCTCATGGATCTCCACCCGATCTCCTCACGCATCCCGCTGGACATCCAGCATCTGTCGCCTGATGGACAATTCCACAGGCTTTTCAACTGCCTCAGATGCAGCATGGTCCTGATCTCCAGCTGTGCTCCCGCTGTCGGCTCCCTGGGATCTCTCTGCCTTTGCCAGCTCCTCAAGTGAGTGTGATGTGTCCTCACCGTTGTGCATTACCCGCGGAGCCGAATAACTAATGCTCACCGACGTGTGAGTATCTGCACTGGTGCCTGGTTCAGAGAGATGGTGTGACGCTGGTGCAGGTGCAATGTCTTCCTCAGAGCTGAATGGGGCGGGTCCTCGGGGTCACCGGTGGCTCCTGCGGATGGTGCATCTGTGGGAAGGAAGCAAAAGATCAGTACATTCAATCATCATGGTCGCTCTGCATGCTAGACGGGCTGGGGAGACAGTGTAGACCTGCTGCATGGTGCCATCTGTATTGGAACTTCACTGGGCTCTCTGGCTACGACAGTTCAGTTTCTGATGAGAGGAGCCCGATACGTTTCCAGTACCCACCCCACACACACCTGTCACCTGCACTCTTACCTTCACCCGAGACCCCCACCTCACCGCGACTGGAGGAGCGAGCTGGCCGGTGACATTCCAGCTCCAGTGCATTGCTTTCATACTTTGTGAGGATGCACAGATTTGAAACTCCTCCACCTGTTCCGCGGCGCTCAGCAGTGTTATGATTGCTCTTCCCCTGACAGGGAAAAATAGAAAATCTCATTACTGCTCCATCTCATTGAAGGCCTGGTTCCCCCCACCCTGCCCACCCGGGCATTCAGTGGGCCGTGTCTCTGTGGCACATCTCACCCTGCAATGCACTGAGGCCAGTTGTGCTGACATTCCAGCCATGGCAGGGCAGGCTTCAGTACCAGTTGGCAAGTACACACTTAGACCCCTGAAAGTTCTGAGAAACAGGCACCGGACTAAAGTTCTCCACACAAGTCCTGCCATTTCTGCATTTACCCTTGCTGACCGCTGCAGATCATTGAATCTTATGTGACACTGAAGCCACATGCGGCGCATCACATTGTGCCCACTGACCTGGGGGTGACCTCTGTCCAGGTCTTCTTGGCCAGGTGGGACGATCTTCTCTTGCCATCCCTGGGCATTAGGATGTGCCGCCTGGCACTAATCTCCTCGACCAGCACTCCCAGGCATTCATCTGAGAAACAGGGGGAAGAGTGCCCACCCGACTTGCCCGCCTGCCTTCAATGACCACCAAGTGCTGAGGCCATGCCTGCACAACAGAACATTTGTTGGATTGCTTCCAAACAGCTCCCTCAGCCTTCCCCACAACTCCTCACAGCCTTGAGGGAGTTGCGTTCTCCATTTTTGAACACCCCATCGGGTCCCCATTGGGTCCAAGCCTGACGGGCTCTCACCTCGGCGGCTGTGTTTCACGTTGGGTGGGTTTTAATCACAGCGGGAGCACGGCCGGGAGAGGGGTTTACATTCACTTCTGGCCAGGCCAACTTCGGCCGCACCCTGAGGGTAGTATTCAGGCTCAGGTTTGATCTTTGTTAACCTACAAATAGAAAAATATAAATTAAACTTAAACTTAAAAATATATCTTATTCCTAACACATCCAAATATATATATATATATATATAACTTACTTAAATTATTTGTATTTCCTAACATTTTGAAAAGTAGTCACTGTAATATAGCTAATTGTATTGTAATCTAATAGTATAGAGCCTATTGCAGTTTAATATGATGCAATGGACCTAAGTTGAACCCTGCAGCTAAGCCTGAATGACTGACATTCTAAACATCTATTTGTTGCCATGTTTTCTGTGATTATTTTCACGATTAGAATTTCCTTGAATGTAAGAAACAATGAAATAAAGTTTTCTTTTGCATCATCAGATTGAATTGTGTCCAGTTCATGATCTCTGTTCTGTAGCTGAGTGTTGAATGATAATTCTACCAGTGTTGTACTGACTCCTGCTGTCCAGGCTGTGTCTGTGCAGGTTAACTGGCATAATTGCCCTGAGAAACAAATTAAACTTAAGTACACCCTGTATATAAACCCAGGTCCTATTTGGTTTCTCTCACTGTCTGTTGCATCCTCTTTGTTTTCACAATGGGAAGTCTCAGTCTCACTGTCCGTGTCCATTTCAGAGTGGGCCTGAGGATTTTACTGGGTCCCTGTGCTGTCAATTATAATCTCCACCTCACCGAGCCTTCTCTTTCTATTCTCCCACCTGGATTTCTACCCCATCAAACACAGGGTCGCACACTTTACAGCCTGATATATTCCAGCACAACAGGATTGTGATACTTTCTATATGAGAACCTGGTGTGTTGCATATAGATTGAACAATTCTGGTTCAATTGATTTGACACAATGATCAGGCATGGAGATTCTGTTGTGGTTGTTTGAATTGTAGAGTTTGATCCTATTATTTTCATTATTGGAGCTGAATTTCGTGTCCAGTAACAGTTACTGTGAGAGGTGGTTAAAATTGGAATAGATGTGGCTAGTTGAGTGAGTCCTGGCCTTACCGGGACCTCCAGAGTCAATCTCAGTTTATTCACGGTGTTGAGCCCCAGTTAACTAGAGCTGGACACTGGGTGACCATCATTGCAGAAAGGAAATCGCTTGTCCAAGCACTTGGAGGGTTAATAACAATTGAGGAAAAATATTAACAGATGCAGCAAAGTACAAGTGAGTGGCTGCCTATCAGGGCAAAACGTTTCTTGATCTTTAAAAAAGTTATAAATCTTTTCATGCATTTTCGAGTCTCTCCAAAATGCTTTTGGGGACAAAATACCATAATGACCTATGAATAGTACCATGGTTACAGAACTAGGAAGATAACTCCATTTACCAAGACAGCCTTCCCTGAGCACAGCAGGGTCAAAGTCCCAGAGCACACCAGGCCTGGCTAGAGGAGATCGCAATGATCAATGCAGCTTGATCTACCTACAAGATCTTGGAACAGAGCCTAAAACATGAAGGAGAGCATCAACTGTTAAAATCAAACTTTACTTTTTTGCTTATTTAAAAAGTTAACTTTGCTGAACCAAAAGATGCCTGCTACAGGTCACATGATTCGCAAGTTGGTACACTTCCTGGAAATTTCTAATTTCCCAAAAGCTCAACCCTCATCATTGTGGAATCTCAGACCTCTCATTCTGAGGACACATTACAATCAACAAAACCAAAGACCAGCAGTTGATCTGCCTCCCTATCCTGGTCCGATAACAAAGGGAGAGTCATCAAAAATCATTATACCTGCCCAGGCACCAATAGCCACCATCTATCTCCTAATGAATTTTGACCAGGGGCATAGAAACTGCTTGTTAGCCTGCAATTGACGAATTACTGGGCAGCATCACATGACCAAAGCTTCTTGCCTTTGGAACGTCTGAATATTGCATTTCTAGATTTGCAACTTAGTCTGCTGTTTAACCTCCGGCCTGCAAACACCACTACAGGACTCCAGGCTGACCAACAGCCTGTATCAAGTCTAAGCTTCCTCGAAGCCTGTTTCTCTGGAAGATTCCTGTCATCGTCCACTGAACAGACCGAGTTTCTATATACCAACCTCATCTCGCTGCGTCACCATCAACTTTAAAGGAGTCCTAAAGGCAACTCCTGCTTCTGTAGCTGAAACCACCTGAACTGCAGTTGCTCTGTGAAGGATCCCTCACTGGACACTGACATTCTGGACCCTGGCAATCCCTTCAACTGATGCCCATATCTGTGACTTTTTTGCTTTTAAGTTATTCATAGTTGAAAAAACTCCTCTTTCCTATCTTCTTACTGTGTCTTCCGTGTGTATGTGAAGTTGCAACCATCCCCTGGGTTTCAATGCATAAATAAACAATACTCCTGATTTTTAACTCTGAAGAGAGTTTGCTGTGAGTCAGTTTAAAGATGTTAGAGTATTCTTTAAAATTGAAGTTAATCGCAATGTACTGTTACTAAGTGAAACTAGGATACAAAGGGTCTTGTGATGCATTTTGGTTACTGTTCCACCTGTGATCATTCAGATTGTTATTAAGTAATGAACGATTTGATTGTTGCCATCAGCATGTAATCCTGTGTTAATAGTAACCGCATTAGTATAGATGTTAATAAAGTATAGTTAGTTAATGCAGCTCTGAATCTAACTCAGTCTTTGAAGTGTTTAATGCCTTTCAGGCTGGGTACATGGGACAGCCGAGTGAATTTAGGATTCTTAAGATTTCAATATAACTAGTTTTCAGATGGTTCCCTATTTGTAGTCGGTTAATCACATTTTTTTTATTCATTCACAGGATATGGGCTTCATTGGCTGGGCCAGCATTTATTGCCCATCCCTAGCTGCCCTTGAGAAAGTGGCGATGAGCTGCCTTCTTGAACCACTGCAATCCATATGGTGTAGGTACACCCACAGTGCTGTTAAGGAGGGAGTTCCAGGATTTTGACCCAGTGACAGTGAAGGAACGGCGATATATTTCCAAGTCAGGACGGTAAGTGGCTTGGTGGGGAGCTTCCAGCTGGTGGTGTTCCCATGTATCTGCTGCCCTTGTCCTTCTAGGTGGTAGTGGTTGTGGGTTTGGAAGGTGCTGTTGAAGGAGCCTTGGTGAATTCCTGCAGTGCATCTTGTAGATGGTACACACTGCTGCTACTGTGCGTCAGCGGTGGAGGGAGTGAATGTGGTGCCAATCAAGTGGGCTGCTTTGTCCTGGATGGTGTCAAGCTTTGAATGTTGATAGAGCTGCACTCATCCAGGCAAATGAAGAGTATTCCATCACACTCCTGACTTGTGCCTTGTAGATGGTGGACAGGTTTTGGGGAGTCAGGAGGTGAGTTACTCATCACAGGATTCCAGGCGTCGGACCTGTTTTTGTAGCCTATGGCTACATATATGGCTAGTCCAGTTCAGTTTCTGATCAATGGTAACCCCTAGTGGGGAATTCAGTGATAGTAATGCCATTGAACACCAAGGGGCGACGGTTGGATTCTCTCTTGCTGGAGATGGTCATTGCCCGACACTTGTGTGGTGTGAACGTTACTTGCCACTTGTCAGCCCAAGCCCTGGATATTGTCCAGGTCTTGCTGCATTTGGACATGGACTGCTTCAGTATCTGAGGAGTCACAAATGGTGCTGAACATTGTGCAATCATCAGCGAACATCCTCACTTCTGACCTTATGATGGAAGGAAGGTCATTAATGAAGCAGCTGATGATGTCTTGGCCAAGGACACTACCCTGAGGAACTCCTGCAGTGATGTCCTGGATTTGAGATGATTGGCCCCCAACAATCACAAACATTTTCCTTTGTGCTAGGTATGACTGAAACCTGTGGAGAGTTTTCTCCCTGATTCCCATTGACTCCAGTTTACGAGGGCTCCTTGATGCCACACTCTGTCAAATGCTGCCTTGATGTCAAGCGCAGTCACTCTCACCTCACCTCGGGAGTTCAGCTCTTTTGTCCATGTTTGAACCAAGGTTGCAATGAGGTCAGGAGCTGAGTGGCCCTGGCGGAACACAAACTGGGTGTTAGTGAGCAGGTTAGTGCTAAGCAAGTGCCACTTGATAGCACTGTTGATGACCCCTTCCAGTACTTTACTGATGATAGATGGGGCAGTAATTGGCCGGGTTGGATTTGTCCTGCTTTTTGTGTACATGACATACCTGGACAATTTTACCTATAGCTGGGTAGATGCCAGTGTTGTAGCTGTACTGGAGCGGCTTGGCCAGGGGTGCGGCAAGTTCTGGAGCACAAGTGTTCAGCACTATCGCAGGAACATTGTCAGAGCCCATAGCCTTTGCAGTATCCAGTGCCTTCAGCCATTTCTCAATATCATGTGGAGTGAATCAAATTGGCTGAAGGAGGAGGCCAGGATGGATCATCCACTCGGCAGCAGACACTTCAGCCTTGACTTTTACTTTGATGTGCTGGTGTCCTCCAACATTGAAGATGGGGATATTTGTGGAGTCTCCTCCTCCAGCGAGTTGTATAATTGTCCACCACCATTCACAACTGGATGTGGCAGGACTGCAGAGCTTAGATCTGATCCAGTGGTTGTGGGATCTCTTGCTGCTTATGCTATTTGGCACGCAAGTAGTCCTGTTTTATAGCTTCACCACGTTGACACCTTGTTTTTAGGTATGCCTGGTGCTGCTCCTGGCATGCCCTCCTGCACTCTTCATTGAACTAGGGTTGATCTCCTGGCTTGATGGTGATGGTAGAGAGGGGATATGCTGGGCCATGGGGTTACAGATTGTGTTCCAGTACAATTCTGCTGCTGCTGATGGCCCACAGCACCTCATGGATGCCCAGTCTTGAGTTGCTAGATCTGTTCAAAACCTAACCCATTTAGCACGTTGGTAGTGCCACACAACACAATGTGAAGCTGGGATGTCATCATTCCTGCCTATACTGTCATGGACAGATGAATCTGCGGCAAGGAGGTTGGTGAGGATGAGGTCATGTATGTTTCTCCCTCACCACCTGCCACAGACCCAGTCTAGCAGCTATGTCATTTAGGACTCAGCCAGCTGTGGTGCTACCGAGCCACACTTGGTGATGAAGTAGGAGCAGGGCAGCAATCTGAAGATGATTGCTGTTCCTCAGAGATTTCAGCCTAAAATGAATAGAAAGTTATTCATGATGTGGAGTCACAGAGCAGGAATTACAAAGTGCTCTGGTCAGGTGGCAAAATCAGTCACTGTCCAAACTTAAGTCCATGTTCCATGGTACTTCGTAGTAGTGTAATTAGACACAAATTAGTACCAAACCACATAAAGAGATGTTCAGGGAGGTGAACAAAGGTTTTGTCAGTTTTAAAGAATGCCTTAAAGAAGGAGAGATACAGAGAGATTTATGGAGAAGATTCCAGAGCTTGAGGCCTAGGCAGTTGAAGGCACCAATGGTGGACTGAAGAAAATGGGTGATGTAAAAGAAATCAGAATTGGAGGAGCACAGAGTTCTCAAGGGGTTGTAGGTCTGGAACAGTTACAGAGGTAGGGAAGGGTCATAGCCAAGGAGAGATTTGAACACAAGGGGCTAAATTATACAGGGCCCTGTGGTCTCCACCCTCAGTTAAAAAGTCAAGGGGGCAGCCCGCCCAGGGGAAGAATGGCTGCCCCACAACCATTTAACGGCCAATAGGTTGGAAGTGGGATTTCTGCCCTACAGGGATAGGAATTCCTGCCTCAGGGAGCTGCCAGCCAATCAGAGACCGACAGATCTCAAGCACCAGCAGCCACACCTCGGTGGTGAGTTCAGCACTGGATCAGACTTTGTAAATGTTTGGCGGTCGGGGAGGCGGGAGGCGGGTGGGGTGGGGGGGGGCTGGAAAAGTGCAGGTGGATTTGAGATGAGCCATGGGGAGAGAAGAACCTGGAGTCATGGGTGGGGGGTGGTTTGTGGTGGAGGGGTTACACTGCTGGGGGTGGCGGTGGGGGTCCTCCAATGGTCCCAGGAGGCCAGTTAAGGAGGGAGCCCTAGTCTAAGTTAAGGCTGGTCACTTGGCTTGGGCCTCTCCCACTGCCAGTTTAATCCTGACGGCAGCAGGGTTAGTCCCCAAGTGGACATTAATTGCCCACATAAGGGCCTTAATTGGTCCACTGGCAGGTGGGTCATCCAATACCACTCCTGTTGCTGGCAAAATTGTGGTGGGGGAGGGGCAGGATTCACCTTTGGTCTCTGCAGCCCACAGTGGGGGTCATTAGTGTCTCTTCAGAGATAGCAAGGTGCAAGTTTTTTTGGTACTGCCAGGTAGCTCCTTTTGTTCGGGGGTCACAGAGTGACATTGCTTTAGCCATTTTGTATGGTCTTTGTCCATTTTAGAATAGAAATAGCCATGAAGATATCTATATCTATATTATGAAAAATATACAGGGTGAGGTTTTAGTCCCCTCACAGTCTTTGCATCCTCAGAGGAAAAAAATGAAATCTATTTCATTTTTTAATATATGTGGTCTTATGAAGGAAGAATAGGGAGTAGAGAAGTATGTATTTGTTTTCTCATTCACACTGGTACCTCACTCACACAGTGAGCAGAGGCTGTATTTTCTCTGCTGCATTTTCCTTTTTTGAGGTTTAAATTTGGGTTACATCAGGAAGGACATTGTCTTTTCCTGGGGTCTGGAATAAGTAGGTTGAGAGGGGTAGGTGATGGTGTAGTGGTATTGTTACTGGTCTAATGATCCAGAGACCCAGGGTAATACTCTGGGGAACTAGGGTTTGAATCCTGCCACAGCAGATGGTGGAATTTGAATTCAATAAAATCTGGAATTAAAAGTGCAATGAAACTATTGTCGATTGTTGCAAAAAACCATCTGGTTCACTAATGCCCTTTAGGGAAGGAAATCTGTCGTCCTTACCTAGGCTTGTGTACGTGTGACTCCAGACACACAGAAATGTGGTTGACCCTTCAATTAGGGTTGTAACAAGCCACTACAAAGACATAAAACCGGACAGACTACCCGGCATCGACCTAGACACTGGAAACGACAACAGCAATCCCCATCCTCAATGATGGAGGAGCCCAGCACAGCAGTGCAAAAGAGAAGGCTGAAGCATTTGCTACAATCTTCAGCGAGAAGTGCTGAGTAGATGATTCATCTCAGCCTCCTCTGGAGGCGCCCAGCATCACAGGTGCCAGTCTTCAGCTGAAAGCATTGGATGGTGCAAAGGCTATGGGCCCTGAGAATGTTCCGGCAATTTTGCTGAAGAATTGTGCTCCAGAACTTGCTATGCCCCTAGCCAAGCTGTTCCAGTACAGCTACAACACTGGAATCTACCCAGCTATGTGGAAAATTGCCCAGCTATGTCCTGTACGCCAAAAGCAGGACAAATCCAACCCGGCCAATTACCGCCCCATCAATCTACTCTCAATCATCAGTAAAATAATGGAAGGAGTCATCAACAGTGCTATCAAGCGGCACTTGCTTAGCAATAACCTGCTCACTGATGTCCAGTTTGGGTTCCGCCAGGGCCATTCAGCTCTTGATCTCGTTACAGCCTTGGTTCAAACATGGACAAAAGAGCTGAACTCCCGAGGTGGGGTGAGAGTAACTGCCCTTGATATTAAGGCAGCATTTGACCGAGTGTGGAATCAAGGAGCCCTAGCAAACTGGAGTCAATGGGAATCAGGGGGAAAACTCTCCACTGGTTGGAATCATGCCTAGCACAAAGGAAGATGGTTGTGGTTGTTGGAGGTCAGTCATCTGTGCTCCAGGACATCACTGCAGGAGTTTCTCAGGCTAGTGTCCTAGGCCCAACCATCTTCAGCTGCTTCATCAATGACCTTCCTTCCATCATTAGGTCAGAAGTGGGGATGTTCGCTGATGGTTGCACAATGTTCAGCACTATTCGCAACTCCTCAGATACTGAAGCAGTCCATGTCCAAATGCAGCAAGACCTGGACAATATCCAGGCTTAGGCTGACAAGTGACAAGTAATATTTGTGCCACACAAGTGCCAGGCAATGACTATCTCCAACAAGTGAGAATCCAACCACCATCCCTTGACATTCAATGGTATTACCATCACTGAATCCCCCACTATCAACATCCTGGGTGTTACCATTGACCAGAAACTGAACTGGACTAGCCATATAAATATTGTGGGCAAAAGAGCAGGTCAGAGGCTAGGAATCATGCGACGAGTAAATCACCTCCTGACTCCCAAAGCCTGTTCACCATCTATAAGGCACAGTTCAGGAGTGTGATGGAATACTCCCCATTTGCCTGGATGAGTGCAGCTCCTACAGCACAGAAGAAGCTGGACACAGTCCAGGACAAAGCAGTCCGCTTGATTGGCAGCACATCCACAAGTATTCACTCCCTCCACCACCGACGCACAGTAGCAGCAGTGTGTACCATCTACAAGATACACTGCAGGAATTCACCAAGGCTCCTTAAACAGCACCTTCCAAACCCACAACCATTACCACCTAGAAGGACAAGCGCAGCAGATAGATGGGAACACCACCACCTGGAAGTCTCCCTCCAAGCCACTCACCACATGGACAGCAGCAGTTCAAGAAGGCAGCTCACCACCACCTTCTCAAGGGCAACTAGGGATGAGCAATAAATTCTGGCTGAGCCAGCGACACCCATATCCCATTAATGAATAAGAAAAGAAATGGAAGGTTCGAAACCTGTCCTTATGGGAAAGTCTATTCAGGCTAGAGTTCTGCATTTTCCTCTGATGGGAATCAGGCATAAGCAAAGCCATTGATTTCAGATCTCTCCAACTCCTGATTTAAGTGTCCTCTAAAGGGTCTGGGAGTTTTACAGGGTGATTAGCATTCAGGGGTGAGTAATGGTCAAGCTGCTCTTAAATCAGGAGTTGGAGGGTTCTGAAATCAATGGCACCTTGAGCCCTCGCTTGAGGTATATGGGCACTATTTCACTCTTTAGGGCCTCCGAATCTTCTCCAGTTTTCTGCTCCTCTGCAGATTTCTGCTGGCTGACTTGAGCCTCTTTCCTTTCACTGGCTAGCACCTGGCTTCCAGCCAAATCATTCCCAAGGAGGAAATTGATTCCTGCTGCTGGTGGTTCAGGGCCAATTCCTACTGTAACACGGCCTGAAACAAGGTCACACTCTAGATGGACCTTATGGAGGAATTCTCCTCCCACTCCATTGATCAGTGCTTGGCCTTCAGGGAGAACTCAGGGTTTAAATTTCCCTCCAACTTTAAGGACTGAGTGGCCCCGTGTCCCGAAGTAGTACCACGGACTTGCTCGCATTTTGGGACGGGTAAGGGGGCACTGTTCCTGAATGGACAAAACTCCGGAAACTCTCTGGGAGTTTGTCCGGCTCAGACACACGTAATGCCATGTCCTGATAAAGGATAAGTTTTGGTAGCAAGAGTCCCTGCCTGCTCTGCTGCGCTACCCATGGGGGTGGCGGGGTGGGTGAGAGTCCTTCATGGAACTACTCATGTGGAGCCCTATTAGACCTACAGGCTTCCCTCACAAGCCTCAGCACTCAGGTCTGGAATGGCCTATTTTGTTGCAGGAAGAATACACCGGCCTCCGGGAATTGTCTTTTCGGGCTGCCTGGGGGTTTCTCCCACCCTCTTTTGTGTTTTCTTTTCTGGGTGGGGGGGCCTTTCCTCTCTAGATCACCCTGCTTACCTTTCCAATGCTCAGGGGTATAGCTTGGAAAGGGTCCGCCTGGGTCTCCAGGCCTATGGGTGAGATCATAGCCATCTGCCGTGACTGCTGCACCCCAGGCTGTGAGGATCCTTTGCTACTCGACGTGCGTCCACAGGTTGGAGGTTAAGCCATTTTTAAATTCCTCCAACGATACCAAGTCATACAACCCCTCAAACGTGCGTGGGATTCTTAGGGTCCTTATGTGATTTATTTCAGCCGCTCAAACTCGACGTAGGTTTGTGTGGGCTTCGTATGAGTGTTCCGGAATTGCTGGCGGTATTGCTGGGACTAGCTCATAGGCACTTAGGATGCCAGCCTTATTCTGTTCGTAATTCATGGACACATCAGGAGTAGACCACTTGGGCTCTCCCTGACAGCTGCCCTTGAATTAAAAACATCCAGAGCTCCAATGGCCATTTTCACTGTCCTGCTATTTTCTGGAAAGTGGCAAAAAAATGACTCCACATCACTGTCTTCAAATTTGGGAATGAATCTGGCAAATTTGAAGGCCTCAGAGAATGGTATTGTGTTAGAGAGACAGTGGCTGCTACTGGGTAGAGTGAAATTTTCCCTCGCAGTTTCCAGCTACCAGTCTCTCTCTCCCTTTGTGCTGCCAGCTCCATTTCCAATCTTCAGAGCTGGAATTCTCTCTCTTTCCTGTTCCCTCTCCTGAAATTCTAGCTGCAGTCTGAGCTTTTCCAGCTTGAACTTGGGGAGGGTGGGGGAGGGAGAATTGGGAGTCATGGTTGAGCTCGACATCGAACTGCTCTATGGATAACATGAGACCCAAATGTTCCAGCAACAACTGGATCAGTTCATTTCTCTTCAGTTCACTGGACAATTTTAACTGTGCCTCCCTAACCACAGCTCTCAGTTGTCCTGTGCTAAGGGCCACTAAAGTTTCACCATTCAAATTTCCTCATTTGGCCCATATCTGTGCAGCAAAAGTTGATATCTTTTTAGTGTTAGGCGAAAAGGAATTTGCTGTGGTAAGTTACATGTGTTTTAAAATTCATTTCAGCCATCGAGATTTTTCCTTTTGGCTTCCAATTGACTCTTTTATATTAGATTTGGCTCATCTTAATTGGGTGGTCCCAGATTTGAGCTCCCAATTTCTGTTATGGACAGGAGGGGGGTTAATTTAAACAGCACTAAATTTTCCTCTCACCACCCGTCTGTGAACAGAAAGGTGTTTTGACTTGTTTGCCCTTTATAAGCAGTGGTGTATTTCCAAACCGCACGGTTTTGGTGTGATCCAATTTCTAGTAATAACCCCGCAACAAACTCCAGATAGGATGAATTCAAAGGGTTAGTTTATTTGCACACACTTAAATTCGGGGGGTGGGGGGTTGCAAGGTTGCCACTTTTGCGTTCATACAGAAAGAGGGATGGAGGAAAGAAAGATAAACAGTGCAGAAACCACAGAGAAAAGAATCATTGTTTCACATGGGTCTAGCATCCAGAATCAAAGTCCAATGAGGTATTCCTTCACGGAGGTCAGCAGGCTGAAAATTGATGTTGCATAATTCACTTTTCCAGTGGAGTTGATTTCACACAGTAAGATAGGCATGCAGAGATGAGTCAGCCTTGTCTGATGGTCCAGAAGTTCTAGGAGAAACAGTGTAGATGGGCCCAGGTATTCAATATGGGCAGAGCCCCTTTTCTGTGATGCTGCTAGCTAGATGGTAAAATGGCAGACTGAGATTTTGCAGTACAGCATGGCAATATTACTGGTTACACAAGCTAGAGGTCCATGTCATGTAACTCCCATCTCTCCACATTGTCTTTGACAAGAGATGTGTATCCCTCGACTGGGTTCCTCAGGTGGTTAAATGTCCCAACTATCAAGAATTAAAAGAAAAGTTGTGGGGTCCTTTGTCCTAGCAGATCAATAAACTCTGGTTGGTCAACCTGGATTATGGAATGTAGTTGGCCTTTGTATAGTTCTCTTTGAATTTGGTCTCTGCAGCATACAGGGAGGGGTTGTTAGTGTCTCTTCAGAGATAACGAGGTGCAAGTTTCAGTAATACTGCCAGATAGCTCCTTTTTTCAAGGACCATAGAGTGACATAGCTTCAACCATTTAAAAGATCTTTGTCCAGTTTTTAAAATTTTTTAAATGGTCATGAGGATGTCTATATCTGTTTTATAAAAACTATATAGGGTGTGGTCTTAGTCTCCTCACAGTGATATTTTTGCTCCACTCAAGCCCCCCCCATCTTTTCTCATCCAATCCTATCAACATGTTCCTCTATTCCACCTTGTACACTTACCTAGCTTTCCTCTAAATACACCTTTACTATTCTTCACAATCCCATATCTGTATCCTCACAACCTATTATTGTTTCCAGTTCTCTGTTTTATTCCAAACTCTGTGTACATTGATGCACAAGCAATTTAACTGACTTTTCATATAATCTTTTTACACCTCTGTTCTAGAGCTCTATCTATTCGTTGGCCATTAACATCTCCCTTAATTAAGTCTATCCTATGTTCCTATTATGTTTATATTTAGGCTGCTGTCATTTCCTGTAAATCCCTCCCCCTCTCATTAGTTTTAAGCCTTTGCCACCTCCCTATTTACCCTTTCTGCAAGGACACAAGTGCCATCCCAGTTCAGGTGGAGCCCATGCCATCAGTACAGCTCCTCGTCCCAGAACTGGTGCCAGTATCCCAGGAAAATCAACTCATCTTTCCCACACTAGCTCTTTAGCCATGTGCTAACTCTCTTGACCTCTCCACCACTTGTAGTGCATGATTCAGGGAACAATCCAGAGATTATTACTCGAGGCCTCGCTTTTTAATTCAACTTTAACACCTGAGCAAAACCCCCTCTCTGTTTTTGCCTATGTCACTTGCTCCAGCATGCACCTCAATTTATCCCCCACCTCTCCAAATTTTACCCTAGCCACCTCGAGATAGCCCTTAACCTGGCACAGAGTAACACATCCTTCAGGAAACCCATTCTTGTCTGTAGAGGACACTATCTATTACAGAATCTCCGATCATTGCCACATTACGATTCTGTTCTTCCACTTCTATTTCCATGCCTCCCAATCCCAGACAGCCATCTGAATCATGGTACCTTGGTCTGCATTGTGACTGTCCTCCTTGTGGTCTTTCACCTAGTCCTCACAGGTAGCAAGTACATTGTACCTGTTGGACAGGGTCTGCGGGACCCCCTTCTCAACCTTTCCTAAACCCCCGATACCTGTTCCCTGTCAATCAGATCCACCCCTTGCTGAAGCTGTGCTTTCCTCTAGGGTGGGACTGGATTCTGGATCAAACTATTGTTATGAGGCTCTGTCACTTTAATTTTGAAAATATGATTTTTCAATTTTCTACTGACTGGAACTTTTGCAATTTGAACTAAGACAGAGCAAACTGTTTAAAAATAGAAGACCACTTTCCAAGGTGGAAATGAGAAACCAACAAATCACCCTCAGGGGAAGAGAGAAGACATTTCCTGTAATCAATGCACCCATTGAAACTCAACTGTCTATAAGGAACAGACATAGCGAATACAAAGCACTGGATATTGAAACAGTGGCTGCTACAGACAGACACACCCCAAACCTCTTGGAAATATACAATGGGTGAAGTATTTCAAGGCAAGGCTGCCAGTCACTAGAGACAGCGACTGCATGTGACACAGGCAGTATCTAGAAAGCCTTGCGCAGAAGAAACAAGCTGAGGTCTGCTTGCGCTCTCCCTTTTGGAATAAGTGTGGCACGCGGTTCGAGGAGCCAACTCCACCAGAAACCTACCAGCGAACCGAGGTCTCGTAATAATTGCAACATCATCTACATCTGACCACAGCCAAGAAACCAACTAACCTAAATCAGTCGCAACGTTTAAAATCTACACCTCAAGGACAATCAAAGGACACGTCACCTATATTCTTTGAGTCATTTGGTAATACAGAACTTGAGTATTGCTGAAGAAAGAGACATGCTATCGAAGCTTTTCATCTTGCACTCATCAGGACAGATGCAAGATTGCTAATTGTAAAGGGAACAATTTATACTGTATGATAAGAGAGTGCTATTTGATTGGCAAGAGCACTCTTGATTGGTAGAGGCGTTGCCATGGAGAATGCACCATGAATGAAGGGAAAATGGCAGTTAACTGTTCACTGGTGTATTCTGCATGGCAACACCTATATCAATCAAGAGTCCATTTGCCAATCAAATAGCACTCTCTTATCATACAGTATAAACTGTTGTTCCCTTTACAATTGGTATTTTTGCGAATCATCTCTTTTCTTTCAGCAATATTCTTTTAGCTTTTTTTTTCATTGGGCTCAAACTCCCCTTATTCCTGATAGGTGTGTACATGTGCGTGTATACGTGTGTGTGTGTGTGCATGTGTGTCCTAATGACTGCATGGGGCTGAATGCTTGACATTGTGTTTTGTTTCATTTTTCTTGGATTTAATGGTTAATAAATTTGCTCTTCCTTTGACCCAAGAAAACCTTTTTTGACTGGGTCCTTATTATTCACAGCTTAAATAGTAAAATATATTCGGATTTGCAAAAGACATATCCTCGTAAAAACTTAAACCTTTGTTGTGACCAAACAAGGAGGTTGAATAGAGGGAAGTAGTTCACCCCTTCTCACCTGGTTGTAACATTTTTCAGGAATTCCTTCCCTCCCTTATGTGTCAGTCTCTCCAATTTGCACTCCAGCTCAATGACTCTGAGCCAGAGTGACTGAAGGCAGAGACATTTCCTGTCAGTGTGGGAATCTGAGACGTAGGGCCAGATTTTTGCAGAGTGGTGAAGGGACCTTTAAAAAAATTTGGGGCATCCATGATTTGGAAACCCTGCCCCCATTTCTGACAGATCCCACCACCACCTGCCACCCTCCTCAGATAACCCCACCTCCTGCAGCCCCCTTCCTCAATTAGCTCCACCCCTTCATGTGACACCTCAGCACCACCACCTGTAGCCCCGTCCTCAGATAACCCCACTCAGAGGAAAGTCAGAGGGAAACACATCAACACATTTTTTAATCATTTCTGAAGTTTTGTTTATTACAATAAGTACCTTTAACCTCTCTCCACATATGCAAAAAAAAAACTAAAGGAATCTCTTTATAAATCATCTCATATGCATCAAACAATAAATAAATCTCCCGGGTTTGCTCCTTATACGACCAAAGTGCTACATACAGATGTAAACAAAGTAGAGCACAATTAGGGGTTTACAAAGCACAGACACTCATCAATACATTACTGAGCTGTATTGAAGAAAGTGTTTCAATCACGTTACCATCTCTGTATGGGGAGGAAGCCAAGGGGAACATGTGACTTCAATAAAGAACATCCATTTATATAGCATCTTTCATGGATTCAGGATGTCCCAAAGCACCTTACAGCCAATGAAGTACTTTTGGAGTGTAGCCTGCTGTAATGTAGAAAATGCAACAACCAATTTATGCACAGCTCCAACAAACAGCAATGTGATAATGACCAAACAATCAGCATTAAGCATTGGTTCAGGGGTAAATATTGGCCAGGACATTGGAGATAACCCCCCTGCTCATGTTCTATGGGATCTTTTACATTCACCTGAGCAAGTAGACATTGCCTTGGCTTAACATCTCACCTGAAAGGCTTCGCCTCCAAAATTGCAGCACTCCCTCAGCACTGAAATGAAGTATTAGAAAATATGTTCAAGTCTTCCTACTGGGAGTTGTGTCCTACTGACACAGAGGCATGAGAGTGATACATTGAACCCCAGATGACACAGTGAAATATCTAGCAGGTTACCCAGTGAGAGAGAGATTGGTACATGGCAATTCATCATTGGCTAATGAGAAGGTCATGCCTTGAGCACAATGTACAGAATGGTGGAGGCCTTATGTGGTGCGAGTGTGAGTGGGCGAAAGCAGCGGTGCCAACGCCTCTTTTGGGGAGACTGTCACATGGAGGTCAGAGCACTCCCATCACTGGATCTCCCAGGGCTGAGGTAACTGGGTAATGTCACATTGTTCAGGAATGCTACTGTTGCCATTGTAGAAACAGGGCCAGAGTGAGCTGGCTCTCACCAATATTTCAAACTCCAGCCACATTAATATTCTCATTATTACTCAGACCAGGAGCTGGCGGTCAGGGATGATTCTGTTGTTGTCCAGGAAACACAGATTGGGAAATCACAAGCTACTCTCTCTGTGAATGCCATTCCACAATTGGAGATGCACATTAGACTCATCCTAGTAATTCCAATAAAAGTTCATTTTCAAGGTTGATTTCAATATTAACGATTGCACTTGTGAGCCTTTCTGTGGGTATCAGGGTGAGGGATGTTTGTGTCAGGAAGTAGGAGACCTTCAGACATTCTATGGCTGATTCCACATCCGGACATTCATAATCAGAGAATAAAGCTCTCTCTACACTGCCCCCATCAAACAGTCCCAGAGCAGATAGAGCACAAGGTTAAATACAGGGGAAAGCTCCCTCTACACTATTCTCAACAAACACTCCCAGGACAGGTACAGCATGGGGTTAGATACAGAATAAAGCTCCCTCTACACTGTCCCCATCAAACACTCCCAGGGCAGGTACAACACGGGGTTAGATACAGAATAAAGCTCCCTCTACACTGTCCCCATCAAACATTCCCAGGGCAGGTAGAGCTTGGATTCAAAAAAGAGCAAAGCTTTCTTTGCACCCTCCCCATAAAACACCACTAAGGGTGTTCTACAGGAGATGGGGTCCATGATGTATGGGCTCTCCAGGGGTTGGGATCCATGATGTACAGCCTCTCCAGGGGTTGGTGTCCATGATGTACAAGCTCTCCAGGGGTTGAGGTCCATGATGTACAAGCTCTCCAGGGGTTGGGGTCCATGATGTACGGGCTCTCCAGGGGTTGGGGTCCATGATGTACGGGCTCTCCAGGGGTTGGGGTCCATGATGTACGGGCTCTCCAGGGGTTGGGGTCCATGATGTACGGGCTCTCCAGGGGTTGGGGTCCATGATGTACGGGCTCTCCAGGGGTTGGGGTCCATGATGTACGGGCTCTCCAGGGGTTGGGGTCCATGATGTATGGGCTCTCCAGGGGGTAGGTGATCTGCTTCATTTCGTGAAGGTGAAAATCATTGCCTCTCTTTGAAAGGCGGGAACTGAATGATTAGTTGATCCTAGTCCTTAGTTCTTGTTAAACTGTGCTTTGATTCACACAGATGGTCCCTACACTTACAACACTGAATAACTTGTCAGGATATAGATAGTATCTACCACCACATAGGGCACTGTAAAGTCCCCAGTAAGAATTACACCTTGGTAACATTGGCAGTTTTTTTTTCCACCCTAACACAGTACAGCTAATTTATCAGGATAATTCCACATCTATTAACCCTTCTTTGTCAGAGTCCATGAGGTAACAGAGTGGTGTCTTCTATTGCCTGGCAACCACTAAAGGACATGGCTTGAAATGGCGGTAGCTCATGCAGACAATGCAATTGTAGCGGAGAGTTTTCACCATCCATGGACAAGAAGTTTGAAATGAATAGACGCGGCTTAAAGATCTGCATTTAATGATTGTTCCCCAACAATTCTAAACAAGAGGGCAGTGAGTGAGCCACAGAGCCATCACATTGCTCACTGTTTGCCCGGGTCACAAGCTGTGGGCCCAAGATTGGTCTGCCCTCTTGTAAATTATGAAGTCAGTGTTTTCGGTCAGATCCAGTCAGGAGCAGGGACACAGAGCCGCATCCTTCCAGCAATGCTCCAACACTTTGGATTCACCTGCACAAAGGTTGGCTCCATTCACTAACTGGCTGCTTGATGACTTGATGCCAAAGGGGAGTCCATTGTCCTCCAGGAGCATTCTTATTGGTCATTGTAACACACCACTAACAATGGGGACTCCTGTGACTATGAGTAACAGGTGGGATAAGTTGCTAGATGTGCCTGGCCATGCAGTGCCTAAGCTTTAGTGAGGAATTTGCAGGAAAGAAGTTTGTTTTCACTTTGTTTTACATTCAAAGAGACTGGTGTATTACTGCTGTCCTCTGGGCAGTAAAGTCAGGCAAGCAACCTATGAAGAATTGAAATTAGCAGAGAAACACATCCCTTCAGAATCTGTGAAATAATTCAGCAGCTTTCCTCCTCTGGTCTTGTCTGTTGCTACAGTTCGGAGGTGACTGTATTCTGATCGATATCTTTAATACCATGCAGAATACGCTTCATGTGGCCCACCTTGGTTATCCCCAGATCCTTTAAAAAGAAAATATGAATAATTTAACCATTTCAGAACATTAGGTCAGATTCCATTACTAGAACAATGGACACAAGTTTCCAGAATGTCAAAGTAGAAAGCTGTCAAGTCATGTGGCTGAGGTTCATTATCACCTGAAAAATTATGAGAGGAGAGTGACAGGGAAAGGAGTGAGGGGTGAGGAGAGAAGAGGGTGGAGTCGATGGGGGAGGGAAGAGTCCTTGGGGAGAGTGGAGGAATAAAGCATTCATTCATGAACAAATACAGTGCTTTTTTTGACTGCAATATGTCCTGAAGCTTTTTACAGCCAATTAAGTACTTTTGAAGTATAGACACTGCTGTAATTTAGAAAATGATAGAGCCAATTTGCACACAGCAAACTCTTGCAAATAGCAATGTGATAATGACCAGATAAATCTCCTTCAGTGAAATTGGTTGAAGGATAAATATTGACAAACACCAGGGAAAACTCCCCTGCCCTTCTTTGAAATAAGATCATGGGGAATCCATTGCATCAACCTGAGAGGACAGGCAGGGCCATAGTTTAATGTATCATCTGAAAGGCAGCACTTTGTCACTGATGGACTAGTGCTTGAGAGCCTAGACGATGCGCTCAAATTTCTGGAGTAAAGCTTGAACTCTTGGTTTTCTGACTTAGAGACAAGAATGCTACCCACTGAGGCATTGCTGACACCTTGGCCAGGATTTCCTGGTTGGCGAGTGGGGGGTGGGGCCCGCTCGCTGACGTGTAAAATGATGCGCGGTGACGTCGGGCAGAACTCCCGACGTCAGTGCGCCCCATTTCAATTTTCAGGTAGGCGGGGGCTCAGCAGAATCAGCTGTGTGCCTGCCGACTTGTCAATGGCCAATTGAGGCCAATGACAGAGTCAATAAACTAATTAATGGACCTGCCCATCCAACCTTAAGGTTGGCGGGCAGGCCAGGAGCCCAGGCGGGAATTAGAAAAAGCATGAAACCTCATCCATGGGCGGGATGAGGTTTCATATAGGTTGTTAAAAATGTAATTAAAGTGTATGTAAAAGTTATGGAAGTGTCCCAACTCATGTGATAGTGTCACATGAGGGGACATGTCAGTGATTCTGATTTTTCTATTTTTTAGATTTTTAAATGTACAGCCGATCTCCCCGAGGCAGCACTTAGCCTCAGGGAGATGAGTGCGCTCTTTCACGCGCATGCGCATCGGGGGCACTGATCGGAGGTGCGCCTCCGCGCACCCGCACTTCAACTTCCCACCGACAGGGGGAAAATTCTGCCCCTTGATGTTTGATAAATTGACATCAGTACATGTTGGAAAACAGATCAAGGTCATATACTCCAAATGGTACGATTCTTAACAGAAATTTAGTACTGGTATTTAAAGGTGATCGGGGAACTAGGAGGCAGTGTGTGATTCTAGGTTTTATACTGGGAGTTTGAATATAAAAGCTATTCTGTTGATCTTAACACTGCCACAGCCACCATTTTGAAAATCATGGAAGCAGGCTATCCCATCATGCAGTTGGTATGGTGTGGCAGTAATTTACCATTAATTTGCCAAAATCCTCAAGAGTTATAAATTTGCTAAAAAAAATAAACAATCATTTTAACTGCTGTGGTTTGGGGTCAGGGCTGGGGGTGATAGGAATTGATCAGAGTTCATGCGTCTGACCCCATAATAAAGTGCATTGTGAGGACACTGGAGGAGGACAGAACCTGGCTCAGCTGTAATAGCTATCAGAATGAAGTGACCCGGCTACAAGCACCACTGATAGTATCTATCCCATCAGATCTTCTGAGGGGCATAATCCTAAAATTAGAGCTAGGTTGTTCAGGGGTGATATCATGAAACACTTCGACACACAAAGGATGTTCATTCTGGAGGACAATTGGAGCTTTCAAGACTGAGATTGATAGATTTTTCCCTCAGTAAGGCTATTGAGAAAAGGCAGCTAGATGAAGTTGTGGTTCATCATCTGATTGAATGTCAGAGCGGGCCAGAGGCGCTGAATGGCTTCCTTCTGTTACATTGACTCTGTTCATAGCTGATGAATGACCACTTTGTCCAGGAATTGGAAGGTAATGGGAGTCCTTAAGAAATAGGAGGAAACCAACAATTAAGGAAAAACCAAAATCGTCCTGCAGGATAGTTCAATTCAGTCCCAAGGTTCATAGTCAGATCTCATATTGTACACAGCTGCTTCAAACCACATAGCTATGACCTGTTTGAGGTCACCATCATTATAATCTGAGTAATTTAGTAAGGGTAACCCATGATGGCCCAGGGCCTGTTAATAGGAATATCACTATTTAATGGTACCTTCAGATTTCGCCTTTCCAGCTGCAAAAGCTCGGACCCCTGGATGTCATGACGTGCAAAAATGTCTTTGTACTCCCCTAGTTTGAGGGACTCCAGCCAAACTGCTACTTCATCTGTGCCCCATCTCTCCACTAGCAAAGGGAAGAGCAGAGCTCTGCTTAGCAACAGCAAACAACCCAGCACCTGACAAGACAATGCATGCCGGAAACGATGCAGGAAAAGCTTTGCTAATGGCAGAAAAAGCACATAACATTGAGGTGAAATGAAAGACTCATTGGAGGAAATTCCTCTTCAAGCAGCAGGATGAGTTCTGGCCCAGGCCTTGCCACCTGTATACTTCTCATGCCCAGATGGGCAGAGATACGATGGGCTGAATGGCCTTCATCTGCATCGGATGACCTATGAGCTCAGTATCTTTTACTATTGTTATTGATTAGCTGTCGGACCGAGTGAGTTTTTAGCATTCAGTTTGAAGTTGGTGGAGATGGGGCAAGTTTATAACCCAGAATTACCCAGTAGGATGCACCATTACCTTGAACAGGCTGGCTGCAATTAAGTAATTTCAGATAAAACACTATGCGAACGATGACAAAAACTAATTGCTTACAACCCCAGACAGGGACTGACAAACATCCCTGCTGATAGTGAACTCAAGCATCTAGTCAGAATTTAGTCTAGATTATTAAAATTTATCACTTCAAGGAGTCAAGGTGAATATTGCTTTTATGTTAATATATTCAAATGAATGCAAATGAATCTCAATCATGCATTCACAGCAATGATTGCAAAATGGAGGTGAAGATTAAATTTAAAAGGTAACCATGCCAGTTTAAGCTTGAATGACATTTCCCTGTCTTCAGCTGATGCTGCAAAACAGTGAGTGTGGGCATGCACTGATGAATCCAGACAACTAACAGAGTGCAGACTATGAAATCAAGAGAAATAAGAGCCTCTAAATTCCGCAAGCTTTGTCAGGAACACACATGGGAGGTGAGTTCCAATGACAAGTGTGAAGGGCAGGATGAGTCAAGAGCCCCAGCACAACAGCCTCCAGCCACACATGAGCAGTGCTGTACCCTCCAACCAAGAACAAACTGGCATCTGCCCACCTCCCCCCCGCCCCCCACAAAACAACCCAGGACTTGACAAGTGCGGGAATTGGTGCTAATCATTCAAAACACTCTTCTAAAATGGACCCTTTATTCAATCCACCAATAGCTTTTCAATTCACATGAATAAAATCTTAGGGGAGGGATTTTAACTTGCTTAAAATCTATTCACTTACACAAAGTTAAAATCTCCCCTAGCTTGTGTCCATAGCTTTCTTCTGTCATTTTAGCTGCACTGTCTATTATCTGCAGAATGCACCATAGTAACTTGCCAAGGCTTCTTCGACAGCATGTCCCAAACCTGCAACCTCTACAACTCAGTAGGTTAGGAGTAGAAGGCACCATCACCTCCAAGTTCCCCCTCATCCTTTCTTGGACATGTATCATTATTTATGTGTCATCCCTGGGGCCAAAATCCTGGAACTCCCTCCCTGACATAAAGAATGGGAGGACCACATCACCACATGGCCTGCAGCAGCTCAAGACCGCAGCTCACCAACATCTCCTCAGGGCTATTTGGAATGGACAATAAATACCAGCCAATGTACTCCTGGTTTACTTGGATGCAGGAGTGATTCACAAGAGGATACTATGCACTTGGATTCCATATTGTGCTGAGGGTGTCTTCCACAGAGCTTACATGAGACTTCTTATGGTCCACCATACAAGCAACCAGGGGTCGGCTCAGGCACAGATAACTCCAGCAGAATGATCTTGGGATTTACACCTTAGCAATGAGCATGTCTCTGATGTGTGCTGCCTGATACATTCACGTGTTAACCAGCACCTCTATTTAACACAATATTGTGCAGCAAAGGCTTAGAGGTTGGCTATACCATGTCTGCTCAGCATACTGGTACAAATCAAGCTGCCTCATGTTCTGGGACCAGGAAATGACCTTTTCAATCAGGCATTGACATGTGGAGCTCCCTCAGGTCTCCTGAAACCCTTTCACTGGGAGCTCTGGGCCAGAATACAAATCTCTTCTGCCCACCACCTGGAACAGATTTTTACACGAGATCCTTCCTAGGACAAGCTCTCCCATAGGACAGCACAGATCAGCAGGAAAAACAAAATGATTTCCATTCAATAATATATTAGAAGTATTAGAATTGTGGCCTGAATTACTATGGTTGTGCAGACTCTGGGTGACGATATATATGTCTAAAAACTGCTAATGACGTTTTCATTTTCTGTCTCAAGTTGATAAGAATGGGTTAGGCTTAGGCTTTTGATAGTGAGGCAGTAGCAGATCAGCCTATGGTTATACAAGCCGCCTGATTTACCTTTCCAATGTTACTGCCCTTTGTGTGAATATTGGTTTGACAGTAGACATTGAGGTTTGATTTACCTGGAGTTATATTTGTTCTCACTTCTGTCTCTGTATCATCTCTTCCCCTTCTCAGAAACACACCCTTCATGTTCCTGCTACAGCTTCTATCACTTTCAGTCACATTTTGTTTTTTGATCCTGGGGCTATGAAGTCCTGACTTGTGTCAGTTGAAAGAGGGAAATTATTTCTTCCACTTTAATTGTTACACTTACTGAAGGGTGGATTCAGAGTAATGCACTGAGTGATGAATAGGGCTTGTTGGGTATATCACAGTGCACACCAATGTATGCAAAACTAATAATGAAAAATTTTTTCAGTATGGCATCGAGAATAATTCTGACTGATTTTCATGGTACTTTCTGACTTTCAGAGCAACCTCTAAACTAAAACCCCAAATTTCAGGGCTAATTTTACTGCAAGAGTAGATGTGACCAGGGAAAGTGATTTACACTGACACCTATTCTTTCTCTGAAATTAGTGAATGGAATTAAACATTCTTCTAGTTTTTAAGACCAGGATATGACTTTTTAAGTGTGAAAATGTGTTGTTTCCAAACTGGTGAATAGTTATTCTGGATTGTTTGATCTGGTGATTATGCTGGTTAGATTTAAGAGTTAAAAGGCTAGAATTTCAGCTAGAGTGCCATCCTCACCTTCACACATTGGCCAGGTTGGGTGAATGATCAGGAAGAGCATCTGTCCAAGTGTTTCAAGAATATTCAAAGATTCTCAGAACTGGTACGAACCAGGAGAAACTGAAAGGGCCTTAAGAATAGGGCCTCATTGTTTAAAGTTATTTGATTAGGATTTAATTGCACTTAGCTAACGAGTCTTGACTCACCCAGCAAAGAACTGTTTGATTTTTGCTTCTGGAGTTTCTCCTTTCTTGACATGTTCTTTATTCTTATCTTAATGCTGCTCTTGTTACTTCCCTTTGAATGTTCCTGAGA
The DNA here is from genome assembly GCF_964194155.1 of Cetorhinus maximus. NCBI lineage: Eukaryota > Metazoa > Chordata > Chondrichthyes > Lamniformes > Cetorhinidae > Cetorhinus > Cetorhinus maximus. The sequence goes on from NC_135886.1 coordinate 62,602,998, forward strand.
AGATAAAAGAAAATTACTCCAGGTTACAGGTACATCACCACCACGTTTTATAGTGGGAAAATAAATGAGCATAAGGCCCAAGGCCTGTATTCCCTTTGCTCCTTCAGCCCGGCATAAAACTGAGCACCCTGTCCACCATCCAAATACAGCAGGACACCAACAAGGACACTGGCCACATGCCAATGGGCATTTTGTCTCCTCTTGTATACATTCCATTTGAAGGAACATGAAAAATGAAATTAATATATGTCTCTGTTGAGGCTGACTAGTGCCAATTATTGCCTGTGTGATCATAACCCAATTCAGAGAATGCATGTAGGAGAGATTGTACTTGTTTCATGTACTGGTTGTGCGGACAGACTGTAGTCAGACTCGGGTAGTTACTTCAAACTGGTTTATTTACTCTATATACATGATCAGCTACTAAGTAGGCACATCTCTCCTGAGTGCTGACTATTCCAACTGTTGTACAGAATCTCTAATCTGTGACTACTGATGTCATTGATACATCATAATATATATCACTCATTACCATAACTATTCTATTAACCCATTACATTACAGTATTGAACTCTAACAGGAGTAACCATACAGATTCATATAGGGGCCACATGCTTTGGCAGTCGGACCTCTAAACACAACCTCAATCCAGGTAGCTCTTATTACTGTTGTCTCGTTGGTGATTAAACCCTCAATTCTCTCTTTCAGAAAATAACACGAGTAGAGTTATATGACATGCCATAAGTGTATTGTGTTTGGGAGGAATATGTGACTTTGGAAATCCCTTTACCTTTGGGGTTTCCCTCTCCTTATTCCTGGGTCTGTTGTAGACTAAGAGGTTGAATGCTATGTCAGCAACTCCATTATCACTGTATCATGTGATTACCAGGATGGTAGAAGGTGAACAAAGTGAACCATGGTCTTTTTCCTATGTCCCAGTGGAAATCCTAAGCCAGGATTTGCTACTTGAAGCAACTTGGGATGTAGAATGTAGGCTCAAACTTTATATAGTGGACCGGAGGTCTAGTGTACACACTTAAGGGGTTCAAAGACAAAGCCTGAACATTCCTGCTCTCCATATTGTAGATCAGTGATTCGCTGCCTTTTATTCAGGGTGCACTGTACAAGGAAGGGAGAAGTGATGGAGCTGGTTACAAGGATGCAAAAGGTGAATCATGTTGACCATGTTATTCAAGAGCCACAGAGAGAGTTGTTGATGCTGTTGTTTGTAAATGGTGATAGCAAGAGATATAGAAGTAAACAAAGATTAGTGTGGTCGGGTAATGTACTAGGCAAATGTAACATCTCTGAATTGTACATAAATTGCATTTAATTGTTTGGGTATTAATTGTACGGGCAGATTTTTATATCCTATGGGCGGGCACGCGCCCGACCTGATCGGGCGTAAAATTTGGACAACTGTCCCAACATCATCGCGCACTCATGCGATATGACAATTAAGAGGCCTATTAATATATTAATTAAGAGCAATTTTTCACTGCTCAACCAACCTTATGGTTGGCGGGCGGGTGAGCGAATTGGCCAGGCAGCCTTTGGATTTTTGAGGAAACTTCATCCACGGGCGGGATGAGGTTTCCAAGATTATTTTTTTTAAATGTTTATGTTCAAGTGAGTGAGTCTTATATGCGGACATTTTTTTAAATTATTAATTTATGGGACGTGGACGTCGCTGGCAAGGCCAGCATTTATTGCCCATCCCTAATTGCCCTTGTTCAGAGGGCATTTAAGAGTCAACCACATTGCTGTGAGTCTGGAGTCACATGTAGACCAGACCAGGTAAGGACGGCAGATTTCCTTCCCTAAAGGACAGTAGTGAACCAGGTGGGTTTTTACAACAATTGGCAATGGTTTCATGGTCATCAGCAGGCTTTAGATTTTTATTGAGCTCAAATTTCACCATCTGCCATGGTGGGATTCCAACCCGGGCCCCGAGAGTATTATCCTGGGTCTTTGGATTACTAGTCCAGTGACAATACCACCGCCTCCTCCTAAATTCTCTGCATTTCATAATCTTTATTTTTGTTTTTAAAATTCTTTAGCTCCCTGAGGCAGCTCCCTGCCTTCATGGAGATTTCATTGTGTGCTCCCCTGAGCCTGCACTGACTTAAGCGCGCACCCTCTTCCAGCCCCCACCCCAGCAGCGTTGAGTTACTCAGTGATCGTTTTACGCTGGCTGGCTATTAATTGGCCAGCCAGGATGAAATCGCTGTCGGGAGCTGATCGCAGGTGGCAGCCTGTTTCCCAGCCGTTCCCGGGCCCCCTCCCACCGCATCTGCCCAACAACCCGAGAATCCTGCCCTATGAGTATTAATTGAAGATTCACTTGTGCCCCTTCAAATAGGAACAGACTGAAACTGTGCTTGTCAGGTTAGGAGGTGTGCGTTTGTAATACGTATTTCTGCAAATAAAAGTTGATAAATGTGTATAAAGATTGGCTCCAATTTTATTCTTCACCAGCTGGCTTTCTGGAGTGTAATAAGATCAGGGGTTGCTATCATACATTCAGAGACTGGAAAGTAGGGAGCTCTCTAGCTTCCCATCTTAAAACATAGAGGGAGGAGGATTGTACATGGTAATAGCTGCTATTGAGACCCCTGAGTTCTACATTGCAGAATGTGAAAGGTTACTTGGTTGCTATCTTCTGCTGAACTAAGTTGAACAAACTGACTCACCTCCACATCGGTTGTCTGGATGGTGTACCCCAGCCAGTGGAGCTCAGCCAGCTTCTGGAGCTCACTCTCAACATCACTCAGTGCAGTCTGCAACTCTTCTTCATAGGAAGACTCCAACTCCTGTACAAATGGACAGTGGTGAGCCATTTGCCACATGGTACAGAAAGAGGAACAAGGGCACAATACAAGACTTTCTGAAACCTAATTCCAAAAGACTGCAGGTGCAATGTCAAAAATATAACTCATCAGCTTCCAGGGTTTTGAGCCATCGCTGGCCTGGCAACAGAGCCAGGAGGGTCCTATAAACAGCACCGCTTGTCAGAGTGCTGGTTCTGTGACTTCATCCTGCCCCCTAGGCCATTACCAAAGGGTGGGTTGGGGAGGTGAACGCAGCAGTAGGTAGCCGATTAAAATAATTAGCCATCACTTAAGGCCATTTGAATGAGGCCGACTGGGATTTTTAGATATCCTTGAGGGTGCAGAGGGCAATAGGGGCCAGTTTAACCACCTAGAGGTGGTCTCCTGACAGCAAACTAGGGAGCCAGAGGTCCAGGCAAGCCTAGAGGCCCTCTCCACCTGACTGGGTGCAGCAGTAGCACAGGCTGCCCTGTGGAGAGAATCCCTCTGCACAGTTGGTGATCTCAGTTAAAAGGGCCATTTTTTACTTCAAGTATTAAAAAAAATTGAAAAGAGGAGGCGTTCTGTTCCTTTAAAGCAGAAAGGCCTTTTACTGGCCTTCCAGCCTCAAGAGTCCGCCAACTCTCCTTAACTGGATGGTGAGCCCACCCTCTGGTTATTCCCTGGCAGCTCTAGGGAAAATCATACAAACAAGGAGTAGGAGTAGGCCATTTGGCCCCCCGAGCCTGCTCTGCCATTTAATAAGATCATGGCTGATCTGATAATAACCTCAAATCTGCATCCTACCTACCCTCAATAACCTATCACCCCCTTACTAAGAATCTATCCACCTCTGCCTTAAAAATATTTAAAGACTCTGCTTCCACCACCTTTTCAGGAACAGAGTTCCAAAGACTCACGACCCTCGGAGAAAAAACGTTGCCTCCTCTCCATTTCAAACGGGCGACCCCTTATTTTTAAACAGTGACCCCTAGTTCTAGATTCTCCCACAAGAGGAAACATCCTGGCAAGGATTTTCCCGTCGGTGATTTGGGGGCTGGGCCCGCTCGCCGACAGGAAAATGACGCAGGATGACGTCGGGAGGAACCCCCGACATCATCCCGGTCCCTTTAAATTTTCAGGAAGGCGGGCGGACAGCGAAATCAGCTGTCCGCCCGCCGACCTGTCAATGGCCAATTAAGGCCATTGACAGGCTAATTAAGATTGTTAAAGACCTGCTCGTCCAACCTTAAGGCTGGCGGGCAGGCCAGCAGCCCCAGCGGGCTTCTGAAAAAACATGAAACCTCATCCACTGGCGGGATGAGGTTTCATGTCCATTTTTAAAAAGTGTCATAAAGTTTATGTGTTTCTTATTAACATGTCCCATCTTGTGTGACATTGTCACATGAGGGGGACATGTTAATAATTTTAACATTTTTCTATTTTTGGTGTTTTTTTTACCTGTCAGTAATCTCCGAGACAGGACTTTGCCTCAGGGAGCAGTGCGTTCTTTCACACACATGCGCGAAAGAGTGCACTTTGACAGATGGGGAATCCTTCCCCTCCCGCACAGGAAGAGCATAGCGCTTCCTGTCGGGCAGGCCGCTGGGTGGGCCTTAATTGGCCCGCCCACTCAAAATGGTGACAGGGCCCGCTTCGGTGGCGGGGGTCGGCTGTCTGCCCGCCGCCGAGCTGGTGGGGCCCGCCCACCCACCAAGGGCAAAATTCTGCCCCCTCTCCACATCCACCCTGTCAAGGCCCCTCAGGATCTTATATATTATTTCAATCAAGTCACCTCTTACTCTTCTAAACTCCGCGGATACAAGCCTAGTCTGTCCAACCTTTCCTCATAAGACAATCCGTCCATTACAGGTATTAGTCTGGTAAAGCTTCTCTGAACTGCTTCTGACACATTTACATTCTTCCTAAATGAGGTGACCAATATTGTACACAGTGCTCCAGATGTGGTCTTACTCGTGCTCTGTACAACTGAAGCATAACGTCCCTGCTTTTGTATTCAATTCCCCTCACAATAAATGATACATTCTATTAGCTTTCCTAATTACTTGCTGTACTTGCATACTAGCCTTTTGCGATTCATGCACTAAGACACCTAGATCCCTCTGCATCTCAGGGCTCTGCAATCTCTCACCATTTAGATAACATGCTTCTCTTTTATTCTATGTGCCAAAATTACCAATTTCACATTTTCCCACATTATATTCCATTTGCCAGATCTTTGCCAACTCACTTAATCTACTTATATCTTTTGTAACCTCCTTATGTCCTCTTCACAGCTTACTTTCCTACCTATCTTTGTGTCATCAGCACATTTGGCAACGATCTTATCCATCCCTTCATCCAAGTCATTTATATAAATTGTAAACAGTTAAAGTCCCAGGTCTGATCCCTGTGGCACACTACTCGTTACATCTTGCCAGCCTGAAAAAGACACATTTATACTTGCTCTCTGCTTCCTGTTAGCCAGCCAATCTTCTATCTATGCAAATCTGTTATCCCCTATACCATGAGCTTTTATTTTCTGCAATAACCTTTGATGTAGCACTTTATTAAATGCCTTCTGGAAATCTAAGTACAATACATCCACCGGTTCCCCTTTATCCACAGCACATGTTACTTCCTCAAAGAACTCCATTAAGTTGGTTAATCATGATTTCCTTCTCACAAAACCATGTTGACTCTGCCTGATTACCTTGAACTTATCCAAGTGCCACATTTGCAACATTTTCACTACAACAGGTGTTAGGTTAACTGGCCTATAGCTTCCGCTTTCTGTCTCCCTTCCCTTTTTGAATAATGGGGTTACATTTGCTATCCTCCAATCTAATGGGATGTTCCTCAAATTTAGGGAGTTTCAGAAAATTAAAACCAATGCATCAACTATCTCACTAGACATTTATTTTAAGGCCCTAGGATGAAGCCCATCAGGGCCCAGCCACTTGTCAACCCGCAGCTCCAACAATTTACTCAGTACCACTTCTCTGGCCATTGTAATTTTCCTGTTTTCCTCCCTCCCTTCCATTTCCTGATTTATAGCTGCTTCTGGGATTTTATTTGTATCCTCTGTAGTGAAAACTGATGCAAAATACCTGTTCAATTCACCTGCCATTTCCTTGTTTTCCATCATCAATTCTCCAGACTCTCTTTCTAAAGGACCAATTCTCACTTTGTTAACTCGTTTCTTTTAAGATATTTATTGAAACTCTTAATATCTGTTTTTATATTTCTGGCTAGCTTTCTCTCGTACTCTACATTTGCCCTCCTTCTTAATCTTTGTCATCCTTTGCTGTTCCTTATATTCTGTCCAATCTTCTGATCTTTCACCTATCTTTGCACAATTATAAATTTTTTCTTCAAGTTTGATACTATCTTTAACCTTTCTAGTTAACCATGGATGGTGTGTCCACCCCTTGGACTTTTTCTTACTCGTTGGAATGTATCTACTCTGTGTATTCTGAAATATCCCCTTAAATATTTGCCACTGAACCTCTATTGAACTATCCTGTAACCTAATTTGCCAGTTCACTTCAGCCAGCTCTGCTTTCATGTCCTCATAATTGTCCTTATTTAAGTTTAAAAACATAGGGCAGAATTTTTCATCCTGTGGGTGGGAGCACACCCAACTCAAACAGGAGTGAAATAATGCGCACCGACATCGGGCGAGCGTCCCGACCTCATTGCGCAGTCTCGCAATCTTTTGTTTGGTGGGCGTGCACGAGAGGCAGCAGTGCGCCTGATGACAATTAAGAGGCCTATTAAGGCCCTTAAGGAATTAAATTGCATTTTTCCCCCGAACAGACCAGGCGGCCGTTGAATTTTGAACGAAACCTCATTCACGAGTGGGATGAGGTTTCCAACACTATCTAAAATAAAACTTTTTAACATTTTTTTTTTTACATGTCTCTTTTCATGTGACTGCATCACATGTGGGGGACATATAAAAAGTTTATTTTCCATTTTAAAATCCATCAGCTCCCTGAAGCAGCTCTGTGCCCTCAGGGAGCTGTCAGTGCATGCTCCCCCACGCATATGCACAATTCAGTGCTTGTGCTCCTCCCGCTCCCACCCTGGCAATGCTGAGGCTCTTAGCACACCTTTCATGCTGGCTGGCCTTAATTGGCCAGTCAATGTGAAACCACGGTCGGAGCCTGATTGCAGGCAGCGGTCAGTCTTGTGGCCGTTCCCAAGTCCGCCACCCTGACAAGGGGAAAATCCTCTCCATAGTCTCACACCCACTCCTCTTTCTCTCAAACTGAATGTAAAATTCAATCATATTATGGTCACAGCTACCTAGGGTTGCCTCCACTATGAGGTTATTAATTAATCCCATCTCATTGCGCAGCACTAGGTCTAGTATAGCCTGCTCTCTGGTTGGCTCCAGGGCGTGCTGTTCTAAGAAACTAGCCTGGAAATATTCCATAAACTCCTCATCTAGGCTACCTTTGCCCATCTGCCTTTTCCAGTCTTTAAGTAAATTAAAATCTCCCATAATTATTGCTGCACATTTCTGACAAGATCCCATTATTTCTTCCTTTATGCTTCACCCTACCATGTGGTTAATACTAGGGGGCCTGTACACGACTCCCACAAGTGACTTCTTGCCTTTACCATTTCTCATCTCTACCTAAGCCATTTCCACATCCTGGTTTCCTGAAATTATGTCACCCTCTCGATTGTGCTAATACCATCATTAACTAACAGAGCCACCCCTCCACCTTTTCCTCACTTCCTGTCCCTCCTAAGTGTCCTGTATCCTTTAATGTTCAGTTCCCAATCTATCTCCTCCTGCAACCATTGGCTGTTTTCTACTCAGTCCAGGCTTCTGACTCCAATTTGAGCCTGACAGCAGCGTTCAGAAACCCACAGGGAAAATCCTGTCCCATTTGTCATCTTTAACTTGCTTCAAAATTGAACACAGCATCAATAGAGCAAGAAAAAGCAGCATTGAAAGAGTTCACCAGCGCAATGTGTTTGAATCAGTAATAATCCACCATGTGGGAAGAAAGAGTATGTAAGGAAAGAAAGAACAAGCTAACTTGGATTTTTATAGTAACTTTCACAACCTCAACAACAAGGTTGTACTTATATAGCGTCTTTAATGTAATAAAATGTCTCTCGGTATTTCACAGGAGCAGTACACAGCTGACTTTCACACCAAACCACATTAGGTGGCATTAAAGCAGGTGACCAAAAGTTTGGTTTGAGTGGTAAATTTTCAGAAGTGTCTTAAAGGAGGCAAGGGAGGAAGAGAGGCTGAGAGGTTTAAGGAGGGAATTCCAGAGCCTAGGGCCTAAGCAGCTAAAGGCAGGGCCACCAATTATGGAGCGATAAAAATCAGGGATGCTCAACAGGCCAGAATTAGAGAAGCGGAGATATCCTGGAGGGCCTTGGGGCTGGAGGAGGTTACAGAGGTAGAGAGGAGTGAAGCCATGTAGGGGCTTGAAAACAAGGAGGAGAAATTTGAAACCAAGGCATTGCTCAACCCAGTGCCAATGTAGGTCAGTGAGCACAGAGGTGAAGAGTGAATAGGGCTTGGTGCAGTTAGGACACAGGGAGCAGGATGACCTCAAGCCTATGGAGAAGATGGAAGGCCAGTGAGGAATGTATTGTAATGGAAAAGTCTAGAAGTAAGTCTTGAGGTAATGAAAGCATGAATGGAGGTTTTAGCAGCAGATAAGCTGAGGCAGGAATGGAGTCAGGAGATGATATGGAGGTGGAATTAGGCAGTATTAGTTGGGGCAGGATTGTGTGGTGGGAAGCTCATCCCACAGTCAAATATGACATCCTGGTTGTGAACAGTCTGGATTCAGTCTCAGACAGTTGCCAGGGAGAGGGATGGAGTCAGTGGTAAGGAAATGGCACTAGTGGCTTGGACTGAAGACAATGGCTTCAGTCTTTCCATTATTGAGTTGACAGAAATTTCTGCTCATCCTGAACCTTGGGACATCTGAAACACTTCGGAGCCAATGAAGTGCTTCTGATGTACAGTCATTGTTGTAATGTCAAAAATGCAACAAAAGTTTGGCACACAGCAAGCTCGTACAAATAGCATTGAGATAAAGGACCAAATAATCTGTTTGAATGAATAACCTGTTGTGGAGGAGTTGGTGTTGGTAAAACGTGACCATCCATTTTACATACCAGCAGTTTGTCATCGAGAAGTGCCTTTGTTTCTGTGCACAGGGCCTTTACACTACTGAAGATGTCAACAACTGCATTCCTGGTCATAGCCTGAAAGAAACAAAGAAAAGTGACCAACACAGAGATACTCAACATTGTACTAACACAGATCAGGCAAAAGCCCACTTAGTAAGGAACTGGCCCTTCATTCCCAGGACAGATCATTACCTTTGAAAGAAGGGAGCAGGGAAGGAAAACTGGAAAAGCCATCTCACATTGAGTCTGCAGTCAGACTCCAAACAGACCCTCATTGCTGAAGCCAGAGTCCAATTACCGTCCTTCCTATTTTACCGAATTGATATGAAGGAGCAGCCATGATCTCATTGAAAGGCGGAGCAGATTCAATGGGCCGAGTGGCCTACTTCTGCTCCTATGTCTTACCTCCTTATGGATGAAGTTTCTAAAGGCAAGTTCAACCTTGATTTCCATTAAATTCAAATGAATATTTTCAAACTAAATAATAACATTTGCTCAGTATTCTGAGATTACTTCATGCATCTTAATCAGAGTTTCTAGTCACAATTATAATTATGCTTGAAATGTGTCTGTCCTGACAGTCTGAGGTGAAGCACAGTAACCAGTTTAACACTGTATGTATATAAAACATGACTGTACGTACTCTGAAAATGTGGTGACATCCCTTTGAATGTCTCTATTCTTGTCACATATCTTCATATTCCCAACTTTCAAAGCAATGAAACAAATGTCATCTCTATTAGAGCCCCTTTTAAAGAGAGTATCTCTCCATCAAGGTCCCATTTGGAAGGTGTCTCTATAACAGGTGTGATAGAATCTGTGGTTTCAGAGCTTGTACTTTTTGAGACAGATCCTAATTGAAAAGGGAAACTGAGATTGGAAACTAAAACTTGTGTGGAGACTGAAACTGGTTGAAACCACAAATGGACACAGACCCTTCAGAGCTCAGATGATGATCCCAGTGGTGCAGTACAGGCTGGCTGGGGAAGATGGGGGCTAAATCCAGAATCTAAGAATAAGCAAATATACAGTTGCTGCAGCTGTTTTTTGAGGATAACATTGGTGGATCTCTGCCACCTAGACCATCGCAAGCAGAGTTGAGGAGGTTCTGCGGATGTGTGCCATTTTTGGTGAAGACCATGCCCATGGAACCCAGGTTGGTTGTGCACCGCTGTCAGCTGGGGATCAGGTTAAATCCAAGCAGAAGGTGAGCTGAAATTCTTCATGAGGAAGACAGAGTTTGAAGGACTTTGTGACCAAGATCAATGACATATATTCGAGTGGGCTGCTGATCCAATTCATAAGATCAACTTAATTGTATCTGCCATCTAATGTCTAATTTAGAGTTGAGAACCGACCACAATTTGCCTATTCATTCATGTTTAACTTACATTGATTCTGGTTTTTGGAGTATGGTGGTTAGCTATGATAGTGTTTAATGTTTGATTTGTTTGACTCTTGTATAGTCAAAATTCTTTTGTTTTAAACCGTGGAATCTTGTGGAATCATTCTTTCAGTAAATAACTGGGATTCTGATTTATCTTTTTCAAAAATGTTACTGGTTTTGACCGAGATCAGAAGAAAGAGTTGGTTTTAAAGAGGTCATCTCTCCATCAGGGTCCCACTTGCAAGAAATATTTACAACACTCTAACCCATGCATGGGAGTGTTTGGAGGGGCAGTGTAGAAGGAAATACTCTGTATTTACCCAAGCTGTGCCTGCTCTGGGCGTCTTTGATGGAAGGGAGTAGAGAGAGCTTTACTTTTGGACTTGCTCATAACTCCTGGTGTTATGTGAAGGCCTTGGCCTCCTCCCTGAGGGTGCTCTGTAATTGATCAAACTGGTGCTGTACCTGCCGTATAGAAGGAACATTACTCCATCCCAGGAATCTCAGGTTCAGTTTTTGGGGGTGAGGGGAAAATTAAATAAAGTTGACTTACATCAGGAGCATTTTGCTTAGGTAAAACTTCACTAATCACATGGGAGCATCCATTGACTGCGTGGGCCAGCTCCTGCTCAACAACCTTGTGCCTCTCAGCTGCATGGTGGATCCTGTAAAATAGCAGAGATGTAGTCACCTCACCTCAATACTGAAAATTGATGGTATTACAACATTATAGGCTGGAAAATGTAATGGTCTAATTGAATGTGGCTCTGGAGCAACTCATAAACCCTTTATTTTTTTTTCTGTTAACCATCTCTCACTGTAGTAATTGTAAGTTAAACCTTTGTCATGAAAGTATAATAATTTTCATAATATTCTTCTGGTTTATTGTAAATTGGTTTATGGGAATAAGTATAGTTGGATCCGACTGTGTGTGATTTAATTACATTTAGAGGCAAGTAAACTGCAAGGTTAAATCATCAAAAGAAGCTAGATGCTTGGCATGCTAATGAGCAAACATGGATGTTGGTTTAGCATGTAGTGGAGAATATTCTCCCCGTTGGGAGGGGGGTTGTGCGGGGGCTGGCACGGGTGGGAGCGCAGCCGATTGGCGTCCCCAAACGGCTGGGCGCCGCCATTTTACATGGGTGGGCCAATTAAGGCCTGCCCAGCGTGATGCGCTCCTGGAAGCGCCGAGTGCTCCCTGTGTGGGTGGGGCAGTTGCCTGAGGCAGGAGTGCACTTTTTCGCGCAAAAGAGTGTAGAAATCTTCTTGAGGCACAGAAGTGCCACAGGGGGATTAGTTTTAACTTTAAACAGTTTAAAGTATTGAAAAGATTTTTATGACATGTCCGCTCATGTGAATCTGTCACATGAGCTGGAACATGTGCATTAATTTTAATAAAATTTTTCTGAAAATTTTAAATCATTCATGAAACCTCATCCTGCCAATGGATGAGGTTCCATGAAAAATATGAAGGCCGCCTGGGCTCTTCGCCTGCCCACCAATGTTAAAGCTGGACGGGCAGCTCAGCTGATTGCCTTAATTGCTTTTTAACAGGCCTTAATAGGCCTTTGACAGTTCAGCGGGTGCGCAGCTGAGTCGGCTGTGTGCCCGCCAAACTGAAAACCTAAATGACGCGTGGTGATGTCGGGATGCACACCCGACCTCACCCCGCGTCATTTTACGTCTCGGCAAGCAGGCCCCGGCCCTACTCGCTGAGCCGAAGATTCTGCCCGTAAGGTGTGAAGGGGATTTGCATTTTTAGACAAATGAAGAGAGATTTGGATTTCAAAGCGACCTTAGTCTGTTTACAACTAGCCAGATAAGCAAAGCTAAGGAAGGTGTTTAATTTTCCCAAAGGTTACTGACAATAAATGGTAGCAGCATGAAGGTTTTTATATTGAGGAAGATACAGTTTCAAAGATATATGAAACAATAGAATTTACATATTAGAAAGAGAGAAACATATATAAAAGAGAACGAAGGGCTATGTGTGAGGAGAAGGCCATGTAAGATCTAACAGAAGTTGTGAAATAGCCTTAATGAAGCCTCCAGCATTTGTGCATAAGTCTGCTGTCTACTGAAACTGAAGCTGGAGAAAAGCCATTTGGAATTCCACTGTCCAGGTTATTGTGTTAATTTGCTGGATTGGTTTAAAATCTGAAATCTATTTTTGGACCATTGCCTTAAAGGGAGTGTAACTGGGGTCAGGTTAATTAGGAATTTTAGGAGTTGTTATAGTAGTAATCTATAGTCTTTTGTTTGTGCTTAAAATCTTTTCTTTTGTTAATAAACATTTTAATTAGATTTTTTAAAAAAATCTCAAAATCTTGGTGGACTTATTACTTCTGAATTCAGTGCACACATCTCGTAACAAATACAAATTGCAAAACCGTTATGATAGCAGACCAAGTTTCCCTCGTGGAATTGGTCCACCTGGCACACGTCATCTGCCGCGTCACAACACCTTTCATACTGTCATGAGGATCACGTGACTGTATGGACAAATCAAGCCTAAGTATGGGTAATCTTAGGGGTGGAGCTTTCTAGCCTTGGTCTTGGAACAAGTATGTAGCTTCATCAGGAGCTCTGTAAATAAAGTTTGCCGCTTCTAACAAGAAACCTGCCCTGCACTCCAAGTTTATTACAGTTGGTGAAGAGAATAAATAGCTCCAACGCTGCACCTCGTCTCACGACTGTGAGTATTTCAATTTTTAAGGGAATAAAAAAGATAGTATACTCACCAGCAAAGCCTCTCTTCAGCAGAATTGACCTGTATGACTCATCCATCGAGGTCTAGAGTCAGTACATAGAGCGCCTAGGTCTCTACTTTGCGGCGAACAAAATAACGGTGGAGGAGAAACAGAAGGTGTTTCTCCTAAGTGTCTGTGGGGCAAAACGTATACCCTAATGCATGGCCTGGTGGCTCCGAATGCACCAAATTCCAGATCTTTCACTGAGCTAGTCAACCTTGTGAAAGGACATTTTCAGCCTCAACCATCGGTGATCATGCAAAGATTCAAGTTCAACTCTAGAGTAAGGGACCCCGGTGAGTCGATCGCAATGTACATCATGAAGTTAAAGCAGTTAACAGAGCACTGTGACTTCGGTGATACTCTAAACGACATGTTGCGAGATTGATTGGCTTGTGGCATAAAGGACGATGCCATTCAGCGCCGTTCACTTGCTGAAATTGAGATAGACATGAAGTGTGCCTTGGAGATAGCATTAGCAATGGGGAGTGTTGATAGGGACTCGCAGGTTTGCAGAGTGTGCAGCATGGCACCGTTTTACAGCTAGGGTAGGAACCTGCCAGCAGGTGTGGCGCAAAGGCCAGGGAAGAAACCGTGAAGTGGGATGTGGTCCCTACAACTAGAAAAACAAAACTAAATACTGGAAGTAGCTCACCAGTAATCAGAAATAAAAGTGCTCCTGATGTGGAGGTAATCATGTACCAGAAGCCTACAGAATTAAAGAGGCAGAATGCCACTACTGTCACAATAAAGGGCTTGTTGTAAACAGTGCAGGGCAAGATCAAGACAGCCACTCAGAGAGCAGGCCAAGTTCAATGAAATGCACAATATAGATGAACCAGAAGCTGCTGATCCTGATATTTATTCCCTATACAATTTGAAGGCCAGGAAAACTGAACCAATCACTGTTACCCTTCAAGTAAATAGAAAGTCTCCGTTCATGGAAGTTGACACAGGAGCATTGACCACAATGGTGGGAGAACACATCTTTAAATACCTTAGAGAAGGCACCCAGCCGCTGAATCTGAAGCAAACCACAGCTCAGCTATAAATGTATACTGGAGGGGTAATACAGGTGAAAGGCACCACCTCTGTACCTGTATCCTAAAGGCAACAGACAGCCCAACTGCCAATAATTATTGTAACAGGTGAAGGACCGAGCCTTCTGTGAGATGGTTGGTTGAAAAAAATTAAACTCAATTGGTCAGAAATTTTTCAAGTCAGAACAGGAGGAATTCCTGAGTTGTTAAAAAAAATGGCAGAGTACTCCGAGATGAGTTAGGCAAAGTAAAAGGTCTACAAGTTAAAATATATGCGGGTTCTGAAGCAAGACCTGTGCCTTACGCCCTAAAGGAGAAGGTGGATGCGGAATTGTGCCGTTTGGAGGAGTTAGGAATAATCCAGCCAGTCCAATTTTCAGAATGGGCAGCACCCATAGTCCCTGCAATGAAACCAGATCAAACCATTCACATCTGCAGAGATTACAAATTAACTATGAACAAGGCTGCTACATCAGACAAGTAGCCAATCCCAAGGATTGAAGATCTGAATGCTAAACTTGCAAGAGGAAGACCCTACACTAAACTGGACATAAGCCATGCATGCCAACAGCTCAAAATGGACAGCACATTAAGAAGTTATGTCACCATAAACACACACAAGGGCCTATACCAGTATATACGGATACCCTTTGGTGTGTCATCTGCTTGTGCGATTTTCCAAAGAACCATGGAAAGCCTATTACAAGGACTTTCCCAAGTTAAAAAGTGTACCTGGATGACGTCCTGATCACAGGATGCATGGAAGCAGAACATTAGGCCAACCTATAAGAGGTTCTGAAGAGATTTTTTTTGAGGCCGGTGTTCATTTGAAAGAAATAGAAGTGCACTCTCCAAGCAAATGAAATCACTTACTTGGATCATCGAGTGGATGCCCAAGGGTTGCACCCATTAGAGGAGAAAGTCAGGGTAATCAAGGAAGCGCCCTCTCCTACCAATGTCACGGAGCTAGGCATGGCAAATTATTATGGTTGCTTTTTGCTTAATCTACCTACAGTGTTAACCCCTTTACACTTATTATTGAAGAAGAACCACAGATGGTCCTGGAAGGCACAGCAGGAGGAAGCCTTCATAAAAGTCAAGAAGCTTTTATACTCATCGTGTCTGCTAGTGCACAATGACCCCTCTAAGGAATTAATACTCACTTATCATTTTCACACAAGATGGAGGATGGATCTGAAAGACCGATAGGATATGTATCCACAGCTCTTTCTGCAGCCAAGAAAGGTTACACACAAATTGAAAAAGGCATAGCTAATGTCTTTAGAGTGAAGAAGTTCCATCAATATTTGCACGATTGACACTTCACCATAGTGTCAGATCACAAGCCACTGTTGGGTTTGTTTAGTGAAGATAAGGCAATGCTACTGATAGCATCTGCTAGAATTCAAAGATGAGCTTTGATTTTGTTGGCATACGAGAACACTTTTATGCACCGTCCAGGTGCTCTCAGTCATCTTCCTTTGCCAGATAGCATTACACACGTTCCAGTATCTCAGGAGGTAGCACTTGTGTTGAATTTCCTGGACTCCTCACCAGCCTGTGTGAGACAGATAAAGAATTGGACAAACCAGGATCCAACTTTATCAAGAGTCTGAGAACAGGCACTGCAAATGCATAAGTCCCTGAAGAATTAAAACTATTCTATGCTCGTAAATCTGAACTGAGTCATCAAGATGGAATCTTGTTATGGGGAGCAAGAGTCATTGTCCCTTTTCAAGAAAGGGAACCACTTTTGACAGAGCTTCATAGTGCACATCCTAATATTTCAAAATGAAGATGCTCGCATGAAGTTATACCTGGTGGTCAGGTACAGAAAGTGATATAGAAAAAATGTTTAAACACTGTCTCCAGTGTCAGCAACAGCAGAAGTTGCCCATTTAAGCTCCACTGCATCCGTGGGAGTGGCCTGGTCGATCCTGGGTTAGACTAATATAGACTATGTAGGTCCATTTTTAGGTACCATGTGTTTAGTGATCATCGACGCCCATTGAAAGTGTATGGTGTGTATGAGATCACCTACATCGTGTGCAACTATTAAAAAGCTGCACCAATATTTTAGTTACATGGCCTATCAGGAGTTGTGTCGGATAGTGGTACTGCTTTCACTAGCACTGAATTCCAAAGATTCATGAACCTAAATGGGATCAAACATGTCAGAACAGCACCGTATCATCCCTTATCCAATGGGTTAGAAGAAAGAGCAGTACAGGCTTTAAAAACAGGCATGAAAAGCTAGGAGGGAATGTTAGAAACACGAATTTCAAGATTTCTGTTCAACTATCGTATGACTCCTCATGCAACCACAGGTTCAACACAGTGGGAATTGCTAATGAAGCGCTGACTTTGTACAAGGTTGAGTCCAGTATTCCCTAATTTAGAGGGGAAGATGGAGAGAAATCAGAGTAGCCAGAAAGTGAACCATGGCGTTCACTGTAAAGGTCAAGAATTTGCTGTGGGAGAGACAGTTTTTATATGAAATTTCGCAACTGGACCAAGATGGGTTCCTGGTATAATATCTCTGAAACAAGACCTTTATCTTATCAGCTAGAAGTGGAAAACAGGATTGTTAGGAAACACATGGATCATTTCAGAAATCAAGAAACCCTCCAACAACCAGTTAATCCCTGAAATTGAAGACGAACCTTTGATCCCTGAAGTGCCAGATCGACAAAGAATATACACACCTGATGTCTTGGTTGAAGTAACTAATTCTGAACTGCCATTGTCTAAGGATGTCCCTGATGCTGTAGTTCCTGGTCAAGCCGATCCAATGGAAAAATCTCAAGTTGTAGAGTTGTGTCGCTCTACCCAAATCAGAAAACCTCCTCAAAGACTAAATCTATAATTGCATGAACTGTATATATTTGTATATGATATGGGTTAAGATATTTTTGTAAACGAGCGTGGTAAAACAAAATTAAAGGGGAAGGAATGTAGTAATTATAAGTTAAATCTTTCATACCATTATGGGGATCATGTGACTGTAAAGAGAAATCAGCCCTAAGCGCGGGTAATATTAGGGGCAGCGCTTTCTGGCCTTGGTCTTGGAACAAGCATGTAGATTCATCAGGAGCTCTGTAAATAAAGTTTATTGTTTCTAACAAGAAACCTGCCCTGCATTCCAAGTCTATTACACTCACCTCTTTCTCTTTCTAATTTATCGAAATTAATAATCAGTGTTGCTTTCAACCAGCCTTGGTGCTCTTAAATCAAAGGTTTGGCCCTACAAATTCTGCCTCCTACCGACACAGATATTGAAATTTATTTCACTGTACCTGTACTGTTGGCATTGTTCATAACTTATGGATTTTTTTAAAGTTCATTTATGGGATGTGGGTGTCGCTGGCTAGGCCAGCATTTATTGCCCATCCCTAATTGCCCTTGAGAAGGTGGTGGTGAGCTGCCTTCTTGAACCGCTGCAATCCACGTGGTGCAGGTACACCCACAGTGCTGTTAGGGAGGGAGATCCAGGATTTTGACCCAGCGACTGTGAAAGAACGGCGATATATTTCCAAGTCAGGATGGTGAGTGACTTGGAGGGGAACTTCCAGGTGGTGGAGTTCCCATGTGTCTGCTGCCCTTTCCCTTCTAGATGACAGTGGTCGTGGGTTTGGAAAGTGCTGTCTAAGGTGCCTTGGTGAGTTCCTGCAGTGCATCTTGAATATGGTACACATTGCTGTCACTGTGTGTCGGTGGTGGAGGAAGCGAATGTTTGTGGATGTGGTGCCAATCAAGCAGGCTGCTGTGTCCTGGATGGTGTCAACCTTCTTGAGTGTTGTTGGACCTGCACTCACCCAGGCAAGTGGGGTGTATTCCATCACATTCCTGACTTGTGCCTTGTAGATGGTGGACAGGATTTGGGGAGTGAGTTACTCATCGCAGGATTCCTAGCCTCTGAACTGCGCTGTAGCCACAGTATTTATATGGCTAGTCCAGCTCAGTTTCTGGTCAATGGTAACTCCCAAGATGTTGATAGTGGGGGATTCAGTGATGGTTATGCCATTGAATGTGAAGGGGCGATGGTTAGATTACCTCTTGTTAGAGATGGTCATTGCCTGGCACTTGTGTGGCACAAATATTACTTGCCACTTGTCAGCCCAAGCCTGGGTATTGTCCAGTTCTTGCTACATTTGGACATGGACTGAGTCGTTGCGAATGGTGCTGAATATTGTGCAATCATCAGCAAACATCCCCACTTCTGACCTTATGATGGAAGGAAGGTCATTGATGAAGCAGCTGAAGATTGTTGGGCCAAGGACACTACCCTGGAGGAACTGCTGCAGTGATGTCCTGGAATTGAGATGATTGACCTCCAACAACCACAACAATCTTTCCTTTGTGCTAGGTATGACTCCAACCAGCGGAGCATTTTCTCCCTGATTCCCACTGACTCCAATTTTGCTAGGGCTCCTTGATGCCACACTCGGTCAAATGCTGCCCTGATATCAAGGGCAGTCACTCTCACCTCAATATTTGGAGTTCAGCTCTTTTGTCCATGTTTGAACCAAGGCTGTAATGAGGTCAGAAGCTGAGTGACCCTGGCGGAACCCAAACTGAGCATCAGTGAGCAGGTTATTGCTAAGCAAGTGCCATTTGATAGTACTGTTAATGACCCCTTCCATTACTTTACAGATGGTAGACAGATGACTGATGGGGCCGTAATTGGCCGGGTTTGTCCTGCTTTTCATGTACAGGGCATACCTGGGCAATTTTCCACATAGCCAGGTAGATGCCAGTGTTGTAGCTGTACTGGAACAACATGGCTTTGGACGCAGCAGTTCTGGAACATAAGTCTTCAGTATTATTGCCGGAATGTTGTCAGGGTCTGTAGTCTTTGCAGTATCTAGTGCCTTCAGTCATTTCTTGATATCACGTGGAGTGAATTGAATTGGCTAAAGACTTGCATCTGTGATGCTGGGGACCTCCATAGGAGGCCAAGATGGATCACCCACTCAGCATTTCTGGCTGAAGATTGTTGCAAATGCTTCAGCCTTATGGTGTTGCCTGACACTACTAGCCTTCTCCCGAGTGTGTCCTGCACTGTGGGACCTTGACAATTCCCTGGTGTTGTCCTGTATCACAGCTCTTGGCCCTTCCTTGGTGATTTTTTGTTCCAGGACTTTGATCATTTTACTGGTAGTGTTTTGCAATCTAGGCACTTCTTCAGTGGTGCCTTGCACTTTTGGATCCTGGCCCTTCCCCTGACGGTGTCCAGCACCATCTTGATTTTCCCCCTCCACCTTGGGGGTATCCTGCACCGTGGGCACTGACCCTTCCCTTGGGCCTACACTGCAGGCTGTGGCCCTTTCACTGTAACATCCTGCGCCATCTATCTTGACCTGTCCCTGCTGATTTCCAGAATTTTTAGGCCCTTCCTCTTGGCCTTCATTGGTTTCTCAATAAAAAATGACTCAGTCTGTTCAGCCAAGGACTCCCTGCTAAGGCAATCAGGAATACACATTCTGAAACAGTAAATGCTGACGCTGGCCAGACACCAAACACAACCTTATTTAACTCCACATTCAAATTTCTTTCTTCCAATCTGTTTCTTTCTTCTTGGTAGATTGGTGAAAGTCAAGAGTTTCACAGAGGTGGTGCTGATAGCAGGCAGGCGATTAATGAATCTTGTTAATAACAGTGAGTGGGTGATCAACGGATCTTGTCAATGATTATGGGTGTTTGATAAATCTTTTTAATGACAGTGAGTGGGTGATCAATAAATCTTGTTAATGATACTGGGTGAATGTAATTAATAATAGTGATTAATCCATTTTCTTACTGAAAGTGGGTGATTAATTAATCTCATTAACGAAAGTGGAAAGATTATTGATGAACCTCGCTAATGATAGTGAGTGGATGATGTGATCTGTTCTGACCGTGGCCCATACCTGTTGATCAGTGTCTCTGCAGACTGTACAAACTGCTGAATCTCGCTCATCTCCTCCTCTATGAGAAACTCCATGGACTGCTGAGAGCTCAGGCGGGGCCGAGTCATCTGCCTCAGAGAATCTCCTTTACGTTTGTCTTCCCAGGACTTCAAAGTGCTTTCGAATGCCTGAGGAGGAGGATGACAATGTGTGAAGAATCCACAGGTAGAAGTTGAACCCTTTCAGGGTTTCCTCTGCACATTTCTCAGAATCCAAGAAACCATAGCACTGAAAATTCTAGTTGCTAGTCACTTAAGTGAAGCTACTCAATTTATTCCTACCTTCCTGCCCTTTCTTCATTTCCTTTTCAATTCTTCTTTTACAAATACTTATCCAATTCCTTTTTAAATGATGTTCTAGTCTTTGCTTCAATAGCTCCTTGCGGTAAAACATTTCACTTTCTAATAGCTCTCCATGTGAAAACATTTAGTCAAATTTCCTCCTTTATCCTTCTAACGATTACCCTCAAGCTATGGACAGGAAGATGGGGAGGCCATTCTGCCCTTCCAGCCTTTTCCACCATTCAGTTAGATCATGTCTCACCTGTATCACAAACTTCTTTACCAACTTTACTCCATATTCCTTGATTCATTTACCCAACAGAAATCCATCAATCTCAGCAACCCTGTTCCCTTCGCATGTTTTTAAATCCATTTTGTAATGGGACATCTGACACTCAACTAATACCAGAACCATAGCCTAATGATGGCCTCTACCAAGTCCAACCTCAATTTTCTGTTCAGTACTCCTGTGTGTAAAGCCCTGAATCCTATTTGCCTAGTTTTGTCCTTTTCTACTTGCATTCTCACTAGGGTTGCCAACCTTCCAGAACTTGACCTGGATCCTCCAAGAATTGAAGGTTAATCCTGTAATAGCTCCATTTCCTGACCATTCCTGTATTCATGTTTATACAAAAACCAGATTAAAGCAGGCTCTTTTACCCCATCTCCATATTGTCCACATGTGTGATTTTGTCAGTAAACATATTACAGTCTGGCAACAAGAGTGGGATTGTGGATTCCTTTACTGAAAGATGTTGGGAATTGAGCGAGTTTCCAGCTAACCAACTAAGGGAATTGAGAGTGTCTTAGCTTGAGAAAAAGGCTTAAAATCTTGCCTAAGAAAACATTTGGTTGTACAAGTGGATGGGCTGACTTTCTAAGATGGTAGCGCCTATGGGTGTTATCAGGCGGCTGGGGGAGTACACGACAGAGTCTTTCGGTGCCTTCATGCAGTGGCTAGAGATATTTTTCACCACTAATAACCTCAAACATCCTGACAATCTAGCTACCAACCAGGCAATGTGGGAAAGGAAAAGGATGATATTTTTGACTGAAGCTGGCCCAGAAGTGTATTTTTTTCCTTTATTCTTTCATGGGATGCAGGCGATACTGGCAAGGCCAGCATTTGCTACCCATCCCTAATTGCCCTCAAACTGAATGGCATGCTGGACCATTTCAGAGGGCAGTTAAGAACCAACAACATTACTGGGGATTTAGAATTGCATGTTAGCTAGACTAGGTAAGAATGGCAGATTTCCTTCCCTAAGGGACATTAGTGAACCAAATGGGTTTTTATGACAATCAATGATAGTTTCATGGTTACCATGGTTACTAACTTAATTTTCCAGATTTTTTTTTATTGAATTCAAAGTCCACCAGTTGCCTTGACGGGATTTGAACCCATGTCTCTCAGTACATTAGCTCGAGCCGCTGGATTACTAGTCCAGTGAAATTACCACTATGCCACCATCACCCAAAATTCTTGAGAGACTCAAAGCCAAAAGACACACCGCTGACAGACATTTCGATTAAGCCTTGAACAGCACTACAATTCCATGCTCTTGGAAATTGCAAGTTATCCTTTTTCGAAAAAGGAATTAGCTGCCCAGTGAGAACATTGGGGAGTTTTTGTGACCTTGAAAGAACTGTCAATTCATTGCCATTTTGGAGACCATTCAAGAAAGTGTTGTGTAACAGATTTGTTTGCAGCTTAAAAAAGTGAATGCATTGGCAGTAAGATTTCCAAAGTTGACTGTTGACCTAGCTCATCAAACAGAATTATCCATGGACAAGGCAGAATGTGACACAAGACAAGTTAGAGTTAACAACTGTCAGCCATTCGCTGAGGTAAATAAGCTGCAAATGATTAAGCAGAGGGACCCAACGATGGGAATTGATAGCAGAAATGGCACAACAAAGTCCTGTTACCAGTGCTTAGAATTAGGGCACAGAATTGTCCATTTGCAAAGGCAGCATGCTGCAAGAAGCAAGGTCATCTTGCTAAGGCATGTCACAGGAGGTAATGGAGAGAAGGTAGAGCAAGAACTGAAAAGGCTTGAGACTGAGAGTATTATCTCTAAGGTAAAACAGAGTAATTACTCTACTCCCATAGTCGTAGTACCAAAGTCAGATGGTTGTGTAAGAATCTGCAGGAATTATAAAGTAACCGTAAATCATTCGAAGCTTTGCCAAACATGGGGGATCTGTTCACAATATTGTCAGGGGGCCAGATTCTTTCAAAATTAACCTGACAACTGCCTATCTGCAACTTGAGTTAGATGATGAGTCATGTTTGACTATTGTAACACACATGGGTCTGTTTCAGCTTCATAGGCTGCCATTTGGTGCTTCTTCAGACACCTGAATTTTCCAAGAGGTGAGGAACCAAGTTTTGCAAGGAACTCAGGGAGTAGGGTGCTATATAGATGGCATACATATCTCAGCTGCAAACAGGCAGACCAATGACGACAGAATGAAAAAGGTGCTCCAAAATTTGGAAAAGCATGGAGTTCAGGTAAGGGCATGGAATGTTTCAAAACTCTTTAGAGTATTTAGGTCACAGGTTAGACAAAGATGGGTTATATCCTACCAAGAGTAAGATTCAAGCAATAAGAAATGCACCACACTCAGAATATCTCAGAGCTCGGATACTTTGGGCTTAATGAATTACTACGGTAAATTCATACCAAATTTGGCAACCTTATTGCATCCAATGAATGAACTCGAGGAAGGGTGTTCGGTAGAATTGAATGAAAAAGTGTGGCAAGGCATTCAATTTGTGTAAAAGTCAACTTGCAGTGGGTACAAGTACCTTTGCAACAATGGGTTGACCAGCTAGTGTGTGGCAGAGGCTACACGTAGATTTTACAGGATTAGAAGGGCAACAGCTATTCATTGTGATAGATAGCCAAAGTGGGTTGAATTGAACAGCAACTAGCAAAAAAACTCTTGATATTTTGCGTAGTTTGTTTGCTGCTTATGGGTTCCCAGAGGAAATTGTGTCCAACAACGGACCTGACAAGAATGAACAGTGTAAAATACATTAGAGTTCCACCATATCATCCTGCTTCTCATGGACCGTACAGTACAAATTGTTAAATGTGCTCTTGCAAAGCAATTGTTGGGTGTAAATCTGAAAAAAAATCAATTATCATTGAATCACAAGCTGGGGAATGTCTTATTTATTTCTTGTAATACACCTCATACTACTACCAGCAGAACATCATTGTTTCTTAAAGACAGCCTAGAATAAGGTTCTCATTGCTGACGCCACACTTAGCACAGTTAGGGGAAGAAAAAACAATCCAGCCAGAAAGAGAGTCAGGATAGGGGTAGAGTGAGAGAAAGAAGTCTGAAGTTGAACCAGAAGATTAAGGAAAGACCAGCATCACAAGTGGCTCAAGTGGCTACCAGGAAGTGTTGTGAAAATACGTGGACCTCAAACAGCAAGATATTTGGTCGTGGAAAGGTTAGGTTTGCACATATAGATCATGTTTTACCTTCAGAGGATCATGAGAAAGAAGGAAGTGGGAAGAATCAGATGAGTCTGATGAATCGGATAGTTTGGATACGAGTAGAGTGTTGGAAAAGGACATATCCCATTAGGAACAAGAAGCCAGTAGATTTGATTTTATTTGTAAATAATGGAAAACAAAGAAATATATTAAGATTGCTTGGAAATTAAAAATATTGTTGACGTTGCATGGGTGTTTAAAAAAAATACCGCGATAAATGAGTTACACAATGAAAATATTGGACTGTAAGGAGGGAAGAGTGTAATAGTGCATCTTGTGACCACTAGTGTATTCATGTGTGCAGAAAAACCAGATTAAACTAAGCTCTTTTACACAACCTTGTATGAGTGACCATGAAAAAACATTAAAGATATTGAAAATCTCTCAGGCACCCCTGAGAAAAATTTTGGAGAAACGTTATGAAGGTATTCCAGAAACTGTTGCTTTTTCGTTTCCTTTGGACACTTTTGTTTATTAGATATAAATGGATTTCAGATGGAAGTACTATATTGTTATATTGGCCTGGATCTTCCACGAAGCCACAATCACCATGGGATTGCCACCCCAACCGTGCTTTTCTGCACCTGACACTGCTCCGCATTTCTGGCAGGATCTTCCGAACCGTGCTTCTCCAAAAACGTGGAGCACAGCGTCCATCAGAGAACATTCTGTGGTAGCGCAGCACTGTGGTGTAGTATGGGATAGGGGTGGGGAGAGTGGGCGTGCTCCCTTTTTACACAACTTTAATTTTAATTGTCCGGTGTGAATGTTAGTGAATGGGTGAATGGATGAATGTTTGTGAATGGACAGGGTGGTAGGTAGTTAGCTGGGTGAGTATGTGGGTAAGTGGGTAGGGTGGGTGAGGTAAATGGGTAGGCTAGGAGAGGTAAGTGGGTAGGTTGGCAAATTGGTGAGGTGGTAGGTGGGTGAGATGGTAAATGGGTGGGGTAGTAGGTGGGTGGGCATGATAGGTGGGTGGGGCGGTAGGTGACTGAGGTGGGTGAGGTTGGTAGTTGGGTGATGTGGGTGAGATGGTTAGGTGGTTAGGAGTAAGGGGTAGGTGGGTCAGGGTGTAGTCAGGTCAGGTTGGGAGAGGCAGTAAGTTTGGGGGCTAATTAGGATGGGTCTGGTGTTCAAGGGTGGTCGGGAGTGGCAGTCAGGTCAGATCGACTCAAGACAGTTAGTTGAGTCAGGTCGGAGGTGTAGTCAGGCTGTCAGTGGGGTTGGGGGTAATCAGGGGGTTGAGGAGGGAGTTGAGGGGTCAGAGTGACTGACTGTCAGTTGTGAGGTTACTCAGGAGTTAGACTAGTTTTTCCTGTCTAATATTTCCTGGTAACTATCCAGGTAAGTAAAACGGAACTGTCCGATGTCTATGACTTTAACACTGGAGTCAGAGGGCAGAATTTTGCCGTCGGCGAGCAGGGGCGGGGCCCGCTCACCTACATGTAAAATTACACGTGATGATGTCAGGGGGAACCCCCAATGTCATCCCGCCCCATTTAAATTTTCAGGAAGACGGGGGCACAGCCAAATCAGCTGTGCGCCCGCCGACCTGTCAATGACTAATTAAGGCCATTGACAGGTTCATTTAAACAATTAAAGGACCTGCCCGTCCAACCTTAAGGCTGGCGGGCAGGCCAGGAGCCCTGGCGGGGAATAGAAAAAACACGAAACCTCATCCAGCGGCGGGATGAGGTTTCATGTCGGGATTTAAAAAGTTTAATAAAGTTTTAGTGTAATTTATGAACATGTCCCCATCTCATGTGTCATTGTCACATGAGGGGGTTATGTTAAGGATTATTTTTTTTCTAGTTGTAACATTTTTAAAACTGTCAGCAATCTCCCTGAGGCAGCATTTAGCCTCAGGGAGATGTGTGCTCTTTCGTGAGCACGTGCAAAAGAGCACACACTCACTTTTGGGGAATCCACCCCCCCGCCCGCACAGGTAGCGCATAGCACTTCCCGCCGGATGTCACGCTGGGTGGGCCTTAATTGGCCCGCCCACATAAAATGGCGGCGGGGCCCGCTTTTCCGGCAGGCATCGGCTCACCGCCCACCGGAGATTGGGTCAGGCCCGCCCGCCCGGCAGGCAGAAAATTCTGCCCAGAGACATTTGTGGGTGTTCCTGAGGAGCAGGGGAATTGCACATTGAAAGTACAAACTGTGGGGCCCCAATGTGCATCTTGGGTCATACAGCCAGCCTCTGACAATCTGGGCAATTATTTCAAAATGATTTAGGAGCTATATTTTCATGTGCAGGTATACATGTAGATCTAGAGTGCCACATCAATCACTACTACATTACAGTCAGTGCAGCAGAGCCTCACATGGAGTGATCTGGATATAAGGCCCAGTATTTGTGTCTAAAAGTGTGATTATCTTGAATTTCTAGGAACCAGAAGACATAACGGGGGTAAAGGTCATTTCTACTTACAGTGAAGAATCACCCACTCAAGTAGTAAATCTTTTGTTCAGTTCCCTTTGGCTTGGGAAGGCAGGGCACCATGAGAATGAATAAGAATATAAGAAATCGGAGTGGGAGTAGGCCAGTTGACCCTTTAATGAATTCTACAAGACCATGACTGATTTCTTAGCTCCACTCCATCTTCCTGCCTATGCCTATTTCCTTCGATTCCCTTAGGGATATGTGGATAGGATGGATGCATCAGGTGGCAGAAGGGTAGGGGTGGGGTGGTTGTAGGTCACGTGATGAAATAACCTGGAATACATCCAACCAAAGTTGGTAATATTAATTTCCACCTTAAAGAACAGTGTATCTCCAACCTAAGAGCTCACTGTCCATTCACTCCATTAAGAACCTTACTGGTTAAGTAGACTTTCTTTGATTGTTCTTTCTCTACATTGATCTGCAACTACATCCAATTATAACTCAAGGTTACACAAAGACGAGGTATAAAATAGCATTCATTAATGACCTCTGAACTCATTTCTAACCAATGGTAATCTAGGATAGTGGCTTGACTCTACTCAAGGCTTTTCCCACCTCACTGTCATACTTTGGCAGAAATCCCATTCATTTACACACCCGGAAAGATCCCAGTCACCAGCAACATTCTCCAGTTTATCAGAAGGCTGGTCACATGGGTAAAAACAGGAGGAAAGGCATTGTTGAACACTTACCCTGTCCCTTGTCAACATTTGGGCCCTGTTCTTATGCTGGATCTTGATAATTCCTGGAGGTTGGATCCAGGCTTCACCATCCACCTGAACTGGGACACCCTCATCTCCACTGATGGTGATCTTAACCGTGCGACACTGCAACAACACAGCAGGAAACGCTAAACAAACCTTCATCTTCATAACTGAAAGCAAAACATACATGAGCTCATACCTGGCTCATTAGTACAGCTATTTAGTTAGTCACTCCCCACTATCCCCTCCGCCTGCTCTTTCCTTATAGCGAAGAAAATTATTCCTTTTCTGAAGCATTACCAAATTCTCTTTTGAAAGTTACTATTAAACCTGTTTCCACTGTCCTTTCAGATAGCAAATTCCAGATCATGGCAACTCTGTAAAAATAATTCCCCTCATCACACCCTTGGTTCTTTTGCCAATTGTATTGAATTTGAGTCCTCTGGTTACCGACCCTCCTGCCACTGGAAACAGTTTCTTTCTATTTACTCATTATATTTCATAATTTTGAGGTAAATACAGAAAATAGGAACAACAAACATGGGAATTAGGAGGACTAGGCCATTCAGCCCCTTGAGCCTGCTTGCTATTCAATAAGATCATGGCTGGTCAGAATGTACCCTTAATGCTACTACCCTATGTACCCTCTATACCCTTTGATTCCCTTGGTCAAGAATCTATCTACCTCTGCCTTAAAAATATTCAATGCCCCTGCCTCTACCGCTCCCTGGGGAAGAGAGTTCCCAAGATTCACGGCCCTGTGAGAGAAAAAAAAAATTCTCCTCATCTCCGTCTTAAATGGTCTTATTTTTAAACTGCGTCCCCTAGTTTTAGTCTCTCCCACAAAGGGAAACATCCTTTCAGCATCCACCCTGTCAAACTTATATGTTTCCATAAGATCAAAATGAATAACCATGGATATAGTCTTCCTAGATTAGATTGCCCATTGACATTAAGCAGGTTAAAAGAGATTGAATAACACAAATTAGAAAATTCAGTCCCCTGTAACACACAACATTCTGTTGTATGAACATCATCCTGGGAAATTCATCTAGTCTGTTACTTCCAAGCGTTTCAAAATTCTCCAAACTCAACATGCAAAAGAATGAATTATATTCCCAGGCAATCAAAGAAAGAAAGGTGAATCTACAATGGGTTCAACATCAAATTGTGAGTATACAATAACCACCACCTATGCACACAGTTCATTTCTTGGTGCATGAGGAAGATGTGATTCATCTAATAATTCAAATGAAACAATTTAAGCAGCTCCAGCAGCTTGGGGAAAGCTCAAACAAACTTCCAATCAATGGGAGTAGGATATAATGAAAGTGGATTGGCAAAATAAATGCATTACAAAAGCATTTCGAACAAAGCTCCACAGAATCTACACTCATATCTACATTCTCCAACTGCTACACACTCAAGGTCCTTACAGCGCAGGACTCAAGTGTACTATACTGCCTAGCATAGTATACCCCACATTGCATCTGTTCTTCCAGAATCACCTCTGCTTTCACATAACAATGTCTGATAGGTGTCAGTCTTGGTTCAGCTGGTAGCACTCTCAACTCTCAGTCAGAAGGTTGTGTGTTCAAGGCCTGCTCAAAGACTTGATTACAAAACTCAAGGCTGACACTCCAGTGCTGTACTGATGGAGTGATGCATTGTCGGAACTGCCATCTCTTGGGTAAGATGTTAAACTGAGCTCCTGTCTGCCTTTCAGGTGGACATAAATTATCTCCTGACACTAGTCAAAGCATAGCAGGAGAGTTATCCTCACTGCCCTTACCAATATTTATCACTCAATCAACATCACAAAAAACAATGATCTGGTAATTATCATATCGTTGTTTGTGGGAGCAACACTTCAAAAGTACTAAATTGGTTGTAAAGCACTTTGGAATGCCTGTAGCAGTGAATGGCACTACATAAGTATAAATTTTATGTTTTTCTGTTCCCCCAGTCGCACCTATGCTATCCCATAATTCTGTGCATTCCCCCCCAGACTCACCAGTGCTATTCCCCCCAGACTCGCCTGTGCTATTCCCCCCAGACTCGCCTGTGCTATTCCCCCCAGACTCGCCTGTGCTATTCCCCCCAGACTCGCCTGTGCTATTCCCCCCAGACTCGCCTGTGCTATTCCCCCCAGACTCGCCTGTGCTATTCCCCCCAGACTCGCCTGTGCTATTCCCCCCAGACTCGCCTGTGCTATTCCCCCCAGACTCGCCTGTGCTATTCCCCCCCAGACTCGCCTGTGCTATTCCCCCCCCAGACTCGCCTGTGCTATTCCCCCCAGACTCGCCTGTGCTATTCCCCCCAGACTCGCCTGTGCTATTCCCCCCAGACTCGCCTGTGCTATTCCCCCCAGACTCGCCTGTGCTATTCCCCCCAGACTCACCTGTGCTATTCCCCCCAGACTCGCCTGTGCTATTCCCCCCAGACTCGCCTGTGCTATTCCCCCTAGACTCGCCTGTGCTATTCCCCCCAGACTCGCCTGTGCTATTCCCCCCAGACTCGCCTGTGCTATCCCCCCCAGACTCGCCTGTGCTATCCCCCCCAGACTCGCCTGTGCTATCCCCCCCAGACTCGCCTGTGCTATCCCCCCCAGACTCACCTGTGCTATCCCCCCCAGACTCACCTGTGCTATCCCCCCCAAGACTCACCTGTGCTATCCCCCCCAGACTCGCCTGTGCTATCCCCCCCAGACTCGCCTGTGCTATTCCCCCCAGACTCACCTGTGCTATCCCCCCCAGACTCACCTGTGCTATCCCCCCAGACTCACCTGTGCTATCCCCCCCAGACTCACCTGTGCTATCCCCCCCAGACTCACCTGTGCTATCCCCCCCAGACTCACCTGTGCTATCCCCCCCCAGACTCACCTGTGCTATCCCCCCCCAGACTCACCTGTGCTATTCTCCCCCAGTCTCACCTGTGCTATCCCCCCCAGACTCACCTGTGCTATCCCCCCCAAACTCACCTGTGCTATCCCCCCCAGACTCACCGGTGCTATCCCCCCCCAGACTCACCTGTGCTATCCGGTGATACTGTAGGTTAATGACCCTGGAAACAGCCATTTGGATACTCCCAAACACTGCCACCACCTCCAGCTTCTTGTCATCGAAGGACGGTGCTCCATAATTCTAGAACAACAATTAACGGTTACTGGCATGCCTGTTTGGGCTCAACAACCAATGCCTGGAACAACTGTAGCACATTCATTACATGATGCTCATTTCATGTCCATTTGAACCATTGTGTTCTTTGATCCCCCAGCTCACTGTCAGCAATGCCTCACCCGGTGCCAATGAGGCAACGAGCCAATCGCATTCGCGATCCCAGGATTTTTAACTGATGTTTTTGGGCTGCAATATTCTGTGAAAACTGCAATCCTTAACCATGGTATTAGGCTGTCAGAGAGAGATCACACAACATTTAAGGCACTGCACGTCGGAGATACATTTGAAAAAATACATTTCATTGGTGCTGCACTTATTAAAATATCTTTGCATTGTTCAATGTTACGAGCAGTCCTGTTTGATGCAGGCATTACTGGCAGTGACGTCACAGGCACTGCGACTGCATGTGTGGTGTCTGTGTTCCCTGCAGTCACAGCAAACACAGCAAATGTGAAAACTCCCTTGCTAATTAGTTCTAATATCTATGTGCAATAGACAGTAATGCCCTTGTGCTGGTATACACAATGCACAGTGATGAAGGTTAATGTTTGTGTATAGTATCCACTAGTGTTCATATGGAGTGTACTCTAATACCATTGTATGTGATACATCAATGACCACACAGTGTACAGAGATACTCACATCATTTTCCTTTGTTCCACCCCAGAAATTGATCCCACCAGCGTAACTGGGGATGTTGAGCACTGCGAGTCCCTGGAGACTGGGGAGTGAGATGGACACTCCGTCACACTGTAACACAAAAAGAGAGAGACATCTGTAGGAATGCCTAGCTGCAGCCCATTCGTTACACAGGACAGGATTTTCAGCTAGGTGTGCGGGCGCGCGCCCAACACACTCCCATCGAACACTCCCAGGGCAGGTAGAGCATGGGGTTGGATACAGCGAAAACCCCCTTCTACACTGTACAGCATGGAGTTAGATAAAGAGTAAAGCTCCCTTTACGCTGTCCCCATCAAACACTCCCAGAGCAATTACAGTGCAGGGTTAGATACAGAGTGAAGCTCTGAAAAGATTTTGAAATATTGAGATAATTTTTATTTTACACACAGATGAACTGTGAACTCTATTTTTATTGTTTTTCTATCTGAGCAAGCTAGTGTTAGTTAAATGCCAGCTTTACATAGGGGCCTTCCAGCCAGCACATGTATTGAGCTACACTGGATCCCAGTCTCTGAGATCAGAGAACTCTGAACAATTGTATCACCCAGCTCTCTGTTTATATTACATCAAACACTGGCAAACGGACGTTATACCTCCAAATGGACTCGCTGCTCTAAGTTCTTGTATGTTCTCTGCAGGAGTTCTTTGGTGCCGAGGACTCCATACCACATCATGTTCTTAGTTCGGCTTCTGAACAAAACAAAAACACAATTCAACATCAGAATGTCAGTGAACTCCATTTCTAATATTTACTGTTACAGAATTTCATACAGCACCAGTGGCTAATATAGAGCTGGACCAGTCTGTGTTACTCCTTGTACACAGGGCACTGAGCCTGGGTCAGACCTGGACCAGTCTGTGTTACTCCTTGTACACAGGTCACTGAGCCTGGGTCAGACCTGGACCAGTGTGTGTTAGATCATATATACAGGGCATCGAGTCTGGCACAGACTTTGCTCAGTCAGTGCTGTTCCACGTACACAAGGCACAGAGCACAGGAAAGGAAATTGAAATCACATGCCTGCATTTTTTAGGGTGCTCGTCCCTCTTGTTGTTGAACTCCAGCGATATTTTGGCATCTAGCCCAATGCCAAAATAATTGTTCATGACACACTTCTCAGAGAAAGACCTAGAAGAATTGGCACAGAGTAGTTAGAATCATAAAATTATAGAATGCTATAGTACAGGAGGAGGCCATTCAGCCCGTCATAACTGAGCTGGTACATTAAAAGAGCTGTCTGATTTAGTCCCACATCCTTGTTTTTACCCTATAACTCTGCAAATTAGTTCTCTTGAAGTACATGGCCAAGGTCTCTTCATGTTCCTATGGAATCTGTTTCTACCACTATTTCAGTGAGTGCATTCCAGATCTTAACCTACTTTGTGAATAATATGATCTCCATTTCCACCATTTCTTTTGCCACTTGTGTTAAATCGATGACCTCTAGATACTGCTCCACTTTCCCGAAGAAACACAATCTCCTTATTTGTTTTATTAAAACCACACACAATGTTAAAGATCTTTATTCATTCTATCCCTTATACATTCAGGCTGCTCTAAGGAGAAGAACAATCTGAACTTTTCCCATTTCCCTACATAACCGGAGTCCCTAATCGACGGTATCATTGTGGTAACACTCCACTGTATCCTCTTCAGAGCTTTGATATCTTTTCTAAAGTGTGGAGCTCAGTATTGTACACAATGTTCCAGCAGAGACCTAACCGGAGATTTGGAAAGGTTTAGCCTGATTTCCTTGTGTTTGTATTCAATGCTCCATTTAAAAAGCTTAAGTTTCCCATAAGCTTTCCAAACAGCCTGATCAACTTGCCCTGCCCGTCAAATATTTGTGAATATGAATACTCAAGTCCCTCTGCTTGTGCATCCCGTCAAAATAGTACCACTTAGATTACATTGCCTTCTACATTGTTCTGGCCCTTCTTGTATGTTTTCACTTTGGATTTCCCTTTTTCCCTTTCCATACTTTCATCCTAATTATATCATTGAGTTGAAGTATATTGTCTAAGAAACTTCTTCTGTATATATTTTAAGAATTCTTCACTCTCCTTGTCTTGACTTTTTTCCTCCAGTCTATCTTGTGTAATTAATGTTGCCCATTATTACTGCTCTAATAAGTTAACTTGCTCTGAAATTTGCGTACAGATTTCTCCTCTATCTTCTTCTCACAATTTGGGGTATATAGTAAACACCCAACAATGTAGCAGCTCCTATTATGTCCCTTAACTCAAACCAGATCGATGCAGCTTCTGAACTCTCCAGTATCTTGTCCTTGTTGCAGAACTGTAATATTATTTTTGATCAGTCTTGCTACCCCCCTGTTTTATTCCTCCATTCACCTTCCTGAATATATTATAACCAGGAATGTTTCGCTCCCATTCCAACACTACACTAGTCAATCTTGCTTTATTCCTCCAGCCTGCTTTTTCTACACAATCTCTTTGGTTTCTATGCACTTCGTCTCTCCTGTCCACTGCTATATCCTAGACCCCACTCCTGTGACAAATTAGATTAAACTCTTACCAACAGCATCAGTTCACCTCCGCAAGGCAGACATTGGTTTTCTACATTCTACAAATGGGAGATGTGACTTTTTTTTTCATTTTAATCCATCTGGTTATTTTCAACTCTACACAACTAATAAGGACATTGAGTACTCCCAGAACAGGTACATGAGATTACACTGCAGACTATATGCCAGCACAGGGTGAGGGGTAGGGAAACCTTTGTGTTCTAAGTGTTAAAAATGATTCTACTGAGCTAAACTTACAGGACAGCAGGGCTGGCAGCTTTACATTTATAGGTGTGAACCAGTATGCTGCAGAGAATGAAGGATAGTTTGCATTTCCAGTGTCTCTTCACAATTACTTGCTGCTGTGACAACACTATTCATTTGGATTCTGTAGGGGTCAATGCCAAATGCAACAACTTGTATTTATATCACCCCTTTATTGTAATAAAATGTCGAAGGGATTTCACAAGAAAGATTGTAAGGAGAGATTAGGACAGATGGTCAAAAGCTTAAAAGAAAGACTTGGATTTATATAGCACTTTTAATGGTTACCAGCCCTCTCAAAGAGCTCTACAGCCAATGAAATACTTTTCTGAAGTGTAGTCTCTGTTGCAATATGAGAAACATGGCAGCCAATTTGTGCACAGCAGGTTCCCATAAACAGTAATGTGATAATGACCAGAAAATCGATCTTTGTGATGCTGATTGGGGAATGAATGCTGGCCAGGAGACTGCGGAGGTCTCCCCTGCCCTAGAGTATTGCTGAATAAAGATACATGCTATCAAAGCTTTTTGTCTTGCACTCATCAGGACAGCTTGCAAGACAAAAAACAGTAACGGTGGAACAGCGATTTATACGGCATGCAAAGAGAGTGCTGATTGGTTGGCAAATGGACACTGATTAGTGGAGGTGTTGCCATGGAGAATGCAGCATGGAACAGTTAACTGCCCAGCTTTGTTCAAATTCAAAACTGCAGGTTGATTCTGATTGGTCAAGGCATTGTCCAGTTTGATCAGATATTCTGGATGGAGGTTTATCTATGTTATTTGTAATATTCAGTACCTAACAGATGCCATGACTGTGCGAGTGCTTGCTGGGGCAGTGTGTAGCATGCTGTACAGAACATATCTTGTGAATCTGAAAACAAATTAGAAAATCCTGGATACTGTTAGCAGATCAGTGTTTGTGAAGGGAAAACACAGTTTGTGACATCTTTCAGGTGCACCATTAATCAGAGCACTGTATCCGTTAGCTGGGGCCTGATGTGACAGTGGAGAGGGAGCTTTACTCTGTATCTAACCCCGTGCTATACCCGTCCTGGGAGTGTTTGATGGGGGCAGTGTAAAGGGAGCTTTACTCTGTATCTAACCCCGTGCTATACCTGTCCTGGGAGTGTTTGATGAGGACAGTGTAGAGGGAGCTTTACTCTGTATCTAACCCCGTGCTGTACCTGTCCTGGGAGTGTTTGTTGGGGACAGTGTAGAGGGAGCTTTACTCTGTATCTAACCCCATGCTGTACCTGTCCTGGGAGTGTTTGATGGTGACAGTGTAAAGGGAGCTTTACTCTGCATCTAACCCTGTGCTGTACTTGCCCTGGGAGTTGGAATCTAGATATTGGTGGTGATAAATGCACAAAAGAATTCACCTTTCCCAGACTTCTGCAATGGAGTCATATCTATTGTTGCATATTTTATTTGTTTGATTTTTCTCAGAGCAATACAGAGACAACATTAGTTTCCAAATGTGTAGCAGCTTTATTTACAGGCTTTTAAAAATATCTCTGCAAAATGGTTGCACTCATGCTTACAGCTCAGCTTCTGGATCTGTCTGTTTACTCGAAGTCAACGCCCAGGCTTAACCAGTCAAGCAAAGAGCATACCAGACTCTCATAATCAAACACAGAACAATTAAACCATGGAACGCTACATCTGGCAACTTGAGCTAAAGCAATATTTCCATCCACATCCCAAATGTTATGGTGAACAAATAAATTAATAGGACACACACTGAGACTCTCCTACTTGTGCGAATTCTGGATTCTAAGTTTCAATCAGTGCAGGATGTATTGGGTAAAATTGAGAGGATATTTGGATGATATTCACTTACAATGAACTGGGCTCCTCGGTGAAACTGAGAGCACTGGATCCATCAGATTGATCAAGGAATATGGTGGATGCCATGGAAGTCAATGTGCCTCTTCTTACCCCTCCTAGTGCATCAATAAAAGATCAGGTTAGAACTCTGCGCGGTCACAGCGAGCGTCACGCTCCGCGCGGTCACAGCGAGCGTCACGCTCCGCGCGGTCACAGCGAGCGTCACGCTCCGCGCGGTCACAGCGAGCGTCACGCTCCGCGCGGTCACAGCGAGCGTCACGCTCCGCGCGGTCACAGCGAGCGTCACGCTCCGCGCGGTCACAGCGAGCGTCACGCTCCGCGCGGTCACAGCGAGCGTCACGCTCCGCGCGGTCACAGCGAGCGTCACGCTCCGCGCGGTCACAGCGAGCGTCACGCTCCGCGCGGTCACAGCGAGCGTCACGCTCCGCGCGGTCACAGCGAGCGTCACGCTCCGCGCGGAAACAGCGAGCGTCACTCTCAGTAGCCATGACAGGTATCGTCTCCTTTACAATTGATTCATTGAGACCTGCCCAGTGTGTTTAGGTGGTGGGAATGTGCTTTGGGAATGTGTAACATGGTTGGACATCGTGATTGGTCACTGGAACTGGCTCAGTGAAAATATAATACGTGGGTTCATTTAAAAAAACCTCTTATTTTGTGATCAATAGCATAGACAACCGCCGCTCTGCTTTATGTCAATTAAATCTGTGTGTAAAAGGTGCCCTACAGTATGTCTGTGTACTCCAGCAGCAGGGACATTGTAACAGGTGGCGACTCCGGCACTCAGTCCAACATTGCAGCAAGTTCCTGATGACATGCAGGCAGGAGGACAGAGGTTCCTGCTCAGCACACAGCACAGGTCTGTCTATAGGGACAAATGAAAATCAGATGTGCAGGCTCCAGCAGGCCACACTACCCAAACAGCCTGGCAGCAGAGCAGGCTCTGCAGAGTGAGGATGCTCCACCACCAGGTACAGAACCTGGTGACATATACAGGAAAGGATTCTGACCTCTTGAGCATCAGATGTTGTGTAAGATGCACAGTGAAACCTTATTGAAACAATACTCCTTCCCACAGTGGGGAAGGAGTCAGGACAACGTTGACACATTAACCCATGTCAGACTAATTCACTGGCTCTCATCCTCATGTTTGTTTCCAGCTTTCAAGGCAGTGTCTGGCTCACCTGTCTCGGCGTCCTTCTGTCTCAGCTCCTCTGAACTCTCTCCCTCGAGTGAAATAGCGAGAAAGTTAAAGTTTGAGGAAGAGCTGCGAATCACCTGACTCTGTCGGTTTTGTTCATCAACCACTGTGAGAGAAGATAACAGTTTGATGGTGAAGTTCTGAGGGATGAATACAATGCCAGCTTTGGCTCATTTCCAAGTTTCTCTCCTCACTGGTGATGGGTTCAAGCCCCACTCCAGAGATTTGAGCTCATAATCCAGGCTGACATTCACTGTGCAGCACTGAGGGAGTGCTGCAATGTTGTCTTTTGAATGTGATGTTAAACCAAGGTCCCATCTGCCCTCCCAGGTGGACTACTTAAGATGAGAGGGGGACTTCACCCCGGTGTCCATAATATTTATCCCTGACCCAACATTACAAAAACAGATTGTCTGGGCACTATTGCACTACTGCTTGTGAGATCTTGCTATGCATGGATTGGCTGCAACATTTCCAACGCTAAAACAATATCCACATTTCAGAAGTACGTTATCATTGTAAAGAGTTTTGAGATAGCTTGAGGTTATGAAAGGGGTTGTACAAGCGTGTGTTTGTTAGAGGTCACTTCCACCTCAGTTTGATGGTTTGTAGCCTCGTTCGCAGAGCCTATCAAAAATCTGGGCGATCACTGTGCTGGATTTTCAAGCTAAAAGAGATATGAAGGTTCAATCAGCACCCCCAGTCGTCGAAGCATCTCATTGGGAGCAGGAAATTGGATAATGTCCCTCTGTATGGAGAGGCTTTCAGTGACATTTTTACAAAGTCCTCATTTTCTTCCATCCCTTCCTTGTGGCCTCACCCACATGCCCTATTCTTGCCAGCCTATGGCTGTACATACCGACACGGCATCTCTCCCCTGTTCCCCATATTGCATATGTGACTGTTAGCTGGCCAACTATGAGAGGCATCACAGCTGAACCTCATGCAACAACCACACCTGCATACGTTCCAGCAGCAGTCAAGGGATAGAGGGTCACTGCCACTTTCCCTTCCTTAACCCCACATTGGGATCAACTATGACATGAGGTAATAACATCACCTCAATCATTACAACCGAGAAATAATAATTTATTGAAAC
Organism: Cetorhinus maximus; assembly: GCF_964194155.1. Taxonomy (NCBI): domain Eukaryota; kingdom Metazoa; phylum Chordata; class Chondrichthyes; order Lamniformes; family Cetorhinidae; genus Cetorhinus; species Cetorhinus maximus. Next base: position 62,640,865 of record NC_135886.1, read on the forward strand.
GTTATTGTAAACCTAAACTCTGCAGTTACAGAACGTTACTCAGAGGCTGGGGAAACCAAATCTGAGCAGGGCCCATCGCAGTCTGATCCGCTCCACGCCTGACTCAGTGAAGAGGATCGAAACACTGTCTGACCCATTCAATACCTGACCCAATGTATAGGGTCCCATCACAGTCTGACCCATTCCATGCTGATGTGGTACAGAGGGAGCTCCAATCTGGCTCTGACCCAATCTTGCCCTAATTCCTTGACTGACAAAACATGGAGAGATAGATCTTTGTGATAGTGTTACCTTTTTCTGTTTGTTCGATGATCTGCCTCAGGGCTTTCTTCAAGCTGTTGGCTCGTAACATAAGTTGCTCCTTTGACTTGAATATTTTGGGTACAGCGTTTGCGTCTGGAAGCTTTTCTTGGTGTCCTCCATTTTCTGTACATTGCTTCTCACTTTGATCAGCAGTGGCTGATGGGGAGATGCCAGCAGGAACTATGACTGCCTGTGCTTCATCACTGAGAGCCTTCACCAGGGAGTCCAGCTTCTGGGTTAACATTGCACACTGGGTGAGAGAAACAGTCAAATCACCTCATGGAGGTCTTATTGGGTAGCATTCCCACATCTGAACCAGAAGCTCCGGGTTCATATTCCCACTCCAGGACTTGATGGGAATGGAATGTGCATTCATGATATGGGCAAACTGACTGAGTATTAACCTGTAAATCCTTCTGATACGCCTATGGATGGTGATAAGAGTGGGAGAGTCTCCTGGTGAGCCAGAGCTGTGTGGTCGCTGCAGCACAACAGCCTCTCATGTTGTGCACAGAATTTTTCCACAGGCTGCAATCTGTGGCAAGTGGCCTCCTTGCTTCAAGGGAGAACATCACCTCCTTCGGGGGACATTCAAATTACATTTACAGCTTGGGGGAATGCCCATTTCTGGGATATGGCTCTTCCTGGGGCACAGCTACAACTCTTTCTAAGGTAGGGTTTGTTAATTGCATATTAATTGGGTGTTTAATTGTATTCAGATGATGGGCATTAATTGGGGATTTTATATTGAAGGTGCACAATGTGCAATGTGTGTCTCTGTGAATAAATACTTGTAAATGTATAAAGACTAGGCTCTGGCCTTCACTGCCTGGCTATTTGAGTTCTCACATGGTTCAGGGCACCCCTGAATAGAATTTATTTCTGTGACGTAAACACTCACCTTACTGGCCATTGCATCTGCTTCTTCCTGGTTTTCCTCTGCCTTCTTGTAGGCTTTTCCAACTTCAGCGATGAAGTCACTGACTGTCCCACAGAGAAACCTGCAGATTAGCAGAATATCAGCAAAAATAAGGGCAGGGGCTGAAGAAACAGGAGGGGGTATTGAAGAGAAGAAGAACAAAGGGAGGAAGGATGCAGAGAGGGGGTGAGATACACAGCATTGACCTCTCATGTGTGCCTGCTCTTTAACTATAAGAGGTGTTTTCAGGCCCAGTTAGGCCTGCCCTCTTGTGGTCCACCTGCTGCACCAGGACCTCCAGCTCCAGCAGAATGAGGGGCAGTGTTACCCTTACCTCTGCTCTGTCACTGTGAATAACAGGTGGACTAGCTTTCCATCGGTACCTGGCCTGATGTTCATGTACAGACTATTGATTGTCCCTTAAGTGGATTCAGCCAACTGGTGTTACAAACCAAGCTCTCTGGACAAGCTCTACATGGTTCAGTCATTGATTCAAACGAGGGGCAGAGGTTTTCATTGGAATGCTCAGCCCAGAGGCTGTAAACTGCTCTAATTTTCTCATGCTCATGTAATTGGAGTTCTTATATTTTAAAGAATGGTATTTTGTAAAGGCTGGTATAACTGATGGTGTTAGTGCCCGGAGACAAACTCTCAATCATTGCCTTGTTACCATTCTCTAAGTGGCCTGACTTCTTTAAAACTAACTCCATCTCATGGCTTTGCTTCGGAAGAGAATTCATATCCGAGCAGTGGATGCTGGTGATTTTACCCAGGTCAGTGCACCCTCTGTAGCCCAGGGTTCCTTGTATTCACAGGGCAGAGAGGGTCCATGATCTCTCCCCTCCTTCAAACTGCTGTCTCTGGAATAAGTTGATGTACTCACTCAGGCCAGTGCTGTGCCTCTACTTTTACATTTCCTTCCCCCTCCAACCAAAGGTACTGGCTCATACCTGGGATCTGAACCTACAGGGACCAGTGCCAACTCATGGTTTGTGACTCAGGATGGGCTGGTAGAGGATTCGAGGTATCACAGCTGATCCTGACTCTATGCTCCCCTGATCCAACATTTCAACTGGGAGTCCCTGGCTAGCAGGGGGAGTCCTCGGGTGATCTTCCTCCTGTACAGTCTCAAGGTCTCAGGGCATTGCCAAGCTCATGTTTCCAACCTGGTGTCACTCACAGTCCGGCCTGACCCATGTATAGGGCATGAGAGTGAAGAGCACAATATAGGAGATGAGACAACTGAATGATAGGCAGAAAATTACACCATCAGTGAGGAACTCAAACTCAGTTATTACTGCTGACACCAAAACTCCACAGAGCTAGAAGGACATGTCGGAGCGCCTCGTGCCTGAAGCCTGCTGGTGAACAGAACTGCACTAACCAGGTCCAACAAAATCAAACAAACAAATTAATATTGTACAGGGAAAAGAAACTTACTTGGCGGAAGAAATAACATCAGAGTGTTGATCGGAATCCAGTACTTTTGTTAAATGATAAACAACAGAATCGGCGTACTGAGATATTGGATCCTGGGGGAAAGAGAACGGCAATAGCACAGATTATTAAACCAATCCACTGCACCTCTTTATGCAGGCACCTTAGAGCACGGATTGTAGGAGCTTAGAACGGGCACCGCGGGGAGGGGGGCACTGACCGGGCGACGGGCACTGCGGGGAGGGGGGGGGGCGCTGACCGGGCGACGGGCACCGCGGGGAGGTGGGGGGGGGGGCGCTGACCGGGCGACGGGCACCGCGTGGAGGGGAGGGGCGCTGACCGGGCGACGGGCACCACGGGGAGGGGGGGGGCGCTGACCGGGCGACGGGCACCACGGGGAGGGGGGGGGGCGCTGACCGGGCGACGGGAACCGCGGGGAGGGGGGGGGGGGCGCTGACCGGGCGACGGGCACCGCACGGGGGGCGCTGACCGGGCGACGGGCACCGCACGGGGGGGCGCTGACCGGGCGACGGGCACCGCACGGGGGGCGCTGACCGGGCGACGGGCACCGCACGGGGGGCGCTGACCGGGCGACGGGCACCGCACGGGGGGCGCTGACCGGGCGACGGGCACCGCACGGGGGGCGCTGACCGGGCGACGGGCACCACGGGGAGGGGGGGGCGCTGACCGGGCGACGGGCACCACGGGGAGGGGGGGGGGGTGCTGACCGGGCGACGGGCACTGCACGGGGGGCGCTGACCGGGCGACGGGCACCGCACGGGGGGGTGGGGGGGGCACTAACTGTACATGAGGGATTATAAGAACAATTCTTGCCCTTCTCCTTGTTGATCACACTGATGACAATACAACCATTACTGTATTTAGATTCCAACCACTTTTGTTGTAAATTCCTTCAAACAAATTGTGCCTATGATTTGACTTTGTGAAGATTTTATTTTGTGAAATTCATCTGTCAAATGCTCAAATGTAAAACTTGTGGCTTTTTCCATCTGACCAAAGCTTCCTCACAAATGGACAAATGGTTAACTTCTCAGATATATATTGGAGCCCATGAACGTCAGTATTTACCATGGAACTCTCATACCTGCACCTGGGAGTTGTAAACCTCATCTTCTGTCACGATGGGAGGTGGTTTTGTTGCTGCTTCATACGTCATGATGCTCCACCTGTGGGGAAGAGAATTCACCAGCCAGTCATCACTGTCATACACTGATTAGTCTCTGTGAGCTGAGGGGGTGAGGCTGATACTGTATGTCCCCAAACTATTCACAAAGAGAGAAGCCCCGCTCCCCAAGTAGGACAAAAACTCACAGCCATTCCTCCAAACAATCACTTCCAGAGGCATAACAGAACATAACACTGTGTATTGAGAAAGGAGAAGACTCAATGAAAAGCAATCCTAAAAGTCAGACTCCCACAATAAAATGGGGATCTGACGGTGAAATTCTCTATAAAATGGGGTTCAGGTGATGAAATTACACATGAACATACAAATTAGGAGCAGGAGGAGGCCACTCAGCCCCTCGAGCCTGCTCTGCCATTCAATAAGATCTAATTCTAACCTTCCGCCTACTCCTGATAACCTTTCACCCCCTTGTTAATCATGAATCTATTTAGCCCTGCCTTAAAAATATTCAAAGACTCTGCTTCCACCGCCTTTTGAGGAAGAGAGTTCCAAAGACTCACGTCTCAGAAAAAATTTCTCCTCATCTCTGTCTTAAACAAGTGACCCCTTATTTTTAAACAGTGACCCGCTAGTTCTAGAATCTCCCATAAGAGGAAACATCCTCTATACATCCACTGTAGCAAGACCCCTCAGGATCTTAAAGATTTCAATTAAGTCGCCTCTTACTCTTCTAAAATCTAGTGAATACAAGCCTAACCTGTTCAACCTTTCCTCATAAGACAATCCACCCATTCCTGCTATTAGGCTAGTAAACCTTCTCTGAATTGCTTCTAACACATTTATATCCTTCCTTCAATAAGGAGACCAGCACGACACTGTACACAGTCCTCCAGATGTAGTCTCATCAGTGCCCTGTACAACTGAAGCATAACGTTTGCATAATTTTTGTAATTCAATTCTCACAATAAATGATAACATTCTATTAGCTTTCCTAATTACCTGCTGTACCTGCACACTAACCTTTTGTGATTCATGCACTAGAACACCCAGGTCCCTCTGAATCTCAGAGCTCTGCTATCTCCCACCATTTAGATAATAAGCTTCTTATTTATTCTTCCTGCCAAAATGAACAATTTCACATTTTCCCGCATTATACTGCATGGCCTGAATTTCACCCTTGGGGTGCACCCAACATTGGCATGGCTAGAAGCAGATGTAAAATCCATTCCCAGCCAAGGTCGCGCTGTGAACGCCATCTTACACTGGGTGGCCAATTAAAGCCCGCCCAGCGTGAAACATGACCGCTGCACGCATTCTCCGTGCACAGGGGCGGGAATGTGTCAAGCGCCGAGTCCAATGGGGACCCTGCGGAGTGTTCAAAACTGAATAGGCAGCTCCCTAAAGGCTGCCAGGAGTTGTGGGGAAGGATAAAGCTGCTCAAGACGTATCCTGGTGAACAGTCATGGCCTCAGCATCTGGTGGTCATGGAAGGCGGGAGGGCAACTTGGGTGGGCATCCTGCCCCCTGTTTCTCAGGTGAGTCCTGGGTGGAGGAGGTCAGTACCAGGCGGCACATTTTATTGCTCAGGGACAATAAGAGAAGATTGTCCCACCTGACCAAGAAGGCCCGGACAGAGGTCACTGCCCAAGTCAGTGGGCACGATGTGGTGTGCCGCATGTGGCTTCAGTGCCGCATAAGGTTCAATGATCTGCTACGGTCAGCAAGGGTAAGTGCAGAAATGGCAGGACCTGTGTGGAGAACTTCAGTGCGGTGCCCATTTCTCAGAACGTTCAGGGCTCTAAGAGTGTGTATACCAACTGGTACTGAAGCCTTGCCAAGGCTGGGATGTCAGCACGAGTGGCTTCAGTGCATTGCAGGGTGGGATGTACCAGAGTGACATGGCCGCCTAATGCCCAGGTGGGAGGGAAGGGGTGGCGGGATGGGGGGGATGGAACTGGAAAGGGCCTTCAGGGAGACGGAGCAATAATGAGGCTATTTTTCCCTGTCAGGGGAAGAGCAATCATAACACTGCTGAGCGCCGCGGAACGGGTGGAGGAGTTCCAAATCTGTGCATCCTCACAAAGTATGAAAGCAATGCACTGGAGCTGGAATGTCACCGGCCAGCTTGCTCCTCCAGTCGCGGTGAGGTGGGGGTCTCGGGTGAAGGTAAGAGTGCAGGTGACAGGTGTGTGTGGGGTGGGTACTGGAAACATATCGGGCTCCTCTCATCAGAAACTGAACTGTCGTAGCCAGAGAGCCCAGTGAAACTCCAGTACAGATGGCTCCATGCAGCAGGTCTACACTGTCTCCTCAGCCCGTCTAGCATGCAGAGCGACCATGATGATTCAACTTACTGATCTTTTGCTTCCTTCCCACAGATGCACCATCCGCAGGAGCCACCGGTGACCCCGAGGACCCCCCCCAATTCAGCTCTGAGGAAGACATCGCACCTGCACCAGCGTCACACCATCTCTCTGAACCAGGTACCAGTGCAGATACTCACACGTCAGTGGGTATTAGTTATTCGGCTCCGCGGGTAATGCACAGCAGTGAGGGCATATCACACTCACTTGAGGAGCTGGCAAAGGCAGAGAGATCCCAGGGAGCCGACAGCGGGAGCACAGCTGGAGATCAGGACCATGCTGCATCTGAGGCAGTTGACAAGACTCTGGAGTTGTCCATCAGGCGACAGATGCTGGATGTCCAGTGGGATGCGTGAGGAGATCGGGTGGAGATCCATGAGGGTCTGCGTGCCATGGTCTCCGTCATGGAGGAGTCCATGCGGAGCCTGATTTCTGTGTTGACCCTTAACACCGAGCACACAGCCTCCTCCATTGAGAGAGTGGCAACTCTCATGGACAGGCAGCTTCAGGAGCAGACTCAGGGGTTCCTGGGGTTGTACTCAGGCCTGCGAGTCCTCACAGAGGCAGTGACCCCAGGAGGTTACTGCCAGTGAGAGATGGATGAGGCACCTAGTCTCCCTGCTGGGTGCCCGTCTATCAATGGTGAGTATGGAGGTGCAAACGTACCTCATGCTGGTGGACGAGCTGCCTGGCGTCTCTATGGGCTTCTCTCAGGGCACTGTGGACAAGAGCACCAGCTCCTCTGCCCCTCTGCCAGTGGCCACTGCATCTGATGATGTTGCAGTGACTGAGGAGTGCCCAGCTGTGGGGCTGGACGCACCCTCCCAGGCGGAGACTGCTCAGGCTCCGGCGGCTAGAGGACCACTGTCAAGGTCACCAGGGTCCCCAGGACACCAGAGTCAGCCGGCTGCCCCCAACACCACTGTCAGCGAGGGTGGGGGTGGGGGGGGTTGGCACCAAGATGCAGCACCCACAGACTAAACAGGTGACGTTATTTGTGTTTTTGTTTTTACTCATGTGTTAAGGGTGGACACTTTATTTTTTGTTTATTCATGTGAAGTAACAGAAACATTTATTTGAATTAAATGGCTGAGTTGTTTGGATGGTTTGAATCGATGCCAGATGCAGCACAGGCTTGTAAAAGTATGGCGCTGTGTGGTGCTGGCGTACTGGGTTGGGTTCTCATTTATTGATTGTTAGCAAAGGAGACAGTGCCATTGTCTTGACGAGGCATCGATGCCTTGGATGCCTAGCAGGAATTTCACTGGATCAAAGCATCCCTGGTGTCCCTGACTCCATGAGGGTTCCTGTCCTCTGCCTCGAGGTCCTCATCCTGCACCCCCACAGGCTCTTCCTCCGAGCCATCACTGGAGTCATCCTCCATGGCCTGTGGAGCTGCCTCGCTTTCCTCAGCCTCCAGTGGGTTCCCCCTTGCCAGTGCCAGGTTGTTCAGGGCGCAGCATGCAATGATTATGAGGGAGTCACATTCTGGAAGATACTGCAAATCTCCCGCTGATCGATCCAGGCATCTGAGACGCATCTTCAGCAGCCCGATGGTTCTCTCCACCACCGCCCTTGTGGAGGCATGGCTCCTGTTGTATCTCTCCTCAGCCTCAGTTCTTGGGTGATGTGCCCTCCCGCCTTGGCCTCCCTGCTGACCCTGCACCAGCTGAGCCCGTGCCTCTCCTCTTAAAGGTTGGTTCCTGGGACACTGCCCAAACCCACCTGGCCTCCTCTCCCTCCTGCCCCTCTCTTCCTCTTCAGAGGAGGTTCCACTGGTGGATACACTATCCCCATTAGATAGGATACAGAGGAGCTGTGCCTTGAAAATGAAGGAGCTCTGAGCTGCTACACTCAGGGGAACCTTCCAGGGAAGATGAGGACCTGAGATGCTGGAAGGCCGGCTTGACAATCGTACAAGATGCCAAGAAACTGGAAAGAAACTCTGGGACAACTCTGTACTCACACAGCAACGGACTGGCAATGACAGAGGAGGTGATGCTGCCCCTTTTATCCAGCCCGTGGATGAGGAAATGATTAAAACACAAAACCCACCCACCCATTTTGTGGTATTTTACGTTCTGGCCCACTTGCCAGGTCTTTGCCCACTCACTTAACTTATCTATATCCCTTTGTAGCCTCCCTATGTCCTCTTCACAACTTACTTTCCTACTTATCTTTTCGTCATTTTCCATAAAATGGAGATCTGATGGATAAAATACTCCATAAAATGTGGTTCTGATGGTGAAACTCTATAAAATGGGGATTGAGAGTGAGATTCTCTCCATGAAGTGTCTGCATTACTGGTTGCAGGAAGAGACATTGGCAACATTCGCTGCTATTGCAGAAGCAGTTAATTCAGGGCAGATGGAAGATTTACTGGACTGCGTGAACCAGCAGGGGGAGCCCTCCACACAACATTGATCAAATTGCTATAAAAACAAAAAGCTAAAAGCTACTGTGGATGCTGGAAATCCAAAACAAAAACAGAATTACCTGGAAAAACTCAGCAGGTCTGGCAGCATCGGTGGAGAAGAAAACAGTTGACGTTTAGAGTCCTCATGACCCTTCGGCAGATCTGCTGAAGGGTCATGAGGACTCGAAACGTCAACTGTTTTCTTCTCCACTGATGCTGCCAGACCTGCTGAGTTTTTCCAGGTAATTCTGTTTTTGTATTGATCAAATTGCAATGTGAGAGGCACAGAATAGTCAGAGTGCTGAACACAAACACCCAATCAGCTCCTTCAGTTGATTCCTGCTCTCACCTGGTGTGTTTTATTGAGACGCCCAGGCGATGGGGAGAAGCCCATAGTGCAGGATATCACCCAGGTGAAGGGATGAGAGCAACACCAAGAAGGAATGGTCACATATCCATTCATGATCGATTTGCAGTTTGCAGATTGTCAGAGAAAGGGCAGTCCGAGGGGGAGGGAGGATGCCTGGGAATGGGAATTGGTGTAGGGTGCTCCTGATTCCAGCAGTGAGAATGTAGGGAGAGGGAGAGTGAGGGGGGTGTGGACTTTAGATAAAGGAGGAGAGTTCAGAGGAGTAGATGATATGAGTACAGGTGTTTAAAATGGTGGGGGTTTTAATAGATTAAAAAAGGGGATACTGTCAGCAAAGGTCACAGATTTAACATAAATGGCAAAAGAGCCAGGGGTGAGATGAGGAGAACATTTTTAAGTAGCACATTGTTGTGACCTGCAGTGCGCTATCAGAAAGGGTGGTGGAAGCAGATTCAATAATAACTTTAAAAAGGGAATTGGATAAATACTTGAAAAGAAGCATGTTCAGGACAATGGGGGGGAAAGCAGGGGGAATGAGACTAATTGGCTAGCTCTTTCACAGAGCTGGCACAGGCACGATGGGCCAAATGGCCTCCTTCTGTGCTGTATGATACCAGAAATAAAGGATTGAAGCTGCCTGGTGGGCAGGTGAGAAATGGGAGAGAGATGAGCATGAAAACATGCCAATGATGGGGACACCCTTACCTGTCCAGCATCTTGGTGGTGGCACGTTCCAGCTTGGCCACAACCTGAGGAAGCTGCGCATCGTCATCACATAATCCACCCCAGCCGAGTACCCTCGCCAGGTCATTGCCTGTCCCCAGGGGCAGCACGCCCAGCTTACACTGGCAAAGAGAGTAAATTACTTCAGCAATCTCAACTAACTCATAATCAGACCAAACGGCCACAATTACACACTCAGTCCTGTCCCTGTCTCTCTGCTCCGTCCCGTCCCCTCCCCCTCCGTCTGAGCTCCGTCCCGTCCCCTCCCCCTCCGTCTGAGCTCCGTCCCGTCCCCTCCCCCTCCGTCTGAGCTCCGTCCCGTCCCCTCCCCCTCCGTCTGAGCTCCGTCCCGTCCCCTCCCCCTCCGTCTGAGCTCCGTCCCGTCCCCTCCCCCTCCGTCTGAGCTCCGTCCCATCCCCTCTCCCTCCGTCTGAGCTCCGTCCCGTCCCCATCCCCTCCGTCTGAGCTCCGTCCCGTCCCCATCCCCTCCGTCTGAGCTCCGTCCCGTCCCTTCCTGTCTGAGCTCAGTATCACCCCAGCAACGCCCAAATCCCGAGAATTAATAAAATAAGCCTCCCAAGGCTGAGCAAACAGCCAACACAATAACTGCCGTTGTAATCCTTCACTAACCTGTTTGTGTAAACCCAGTTTATCAATTTCCGATAAGACCCAACCCACACTCCCATCACCTCCACATGCCAGGATCCGGAATGTAGCAAACTTCTGGAACAGACGGAGGCTGTTATGGAACAAACAGAGCTCAGCTTCACTCCAAATAGGAAGCAAAGTTTGTGTGATGCAATAGCAAAAGTCAAATTGCCCAAATGTTTAAAACAATCCCGGCCCCCCGGAACTTCTTTAGAACTTCCCTCACTCCATGATCTAAACCTGCTGGAATGAGGTGGGAAATGTTGTTTGCATTGAAGTGGTGAAGTTACAAGTGGGAACAGTTTCAAGCAAATTCCGTGTGGTTCCACAAAGGTGTAAAGAGAACAAGGCTCACCAATCCTGTCAGCAAATTCACTCAGGAATCTTGGCCAAACTGCTCCTTTCAACTGATGACCGATTCCACACACCAGTTCACTTTCAGAAAGCCTTGGGTCCAAGTTGAGGACTTTAGCCTACAATCCAGGTAGACATTCCAATGCAGTACAGAGGGAGTGCTGCACCCTCTGAGGGCTGTTGTGAACAGGTGTTGCACTGTCAAGAGAGCAATATTGAGGGAGAGGGTCTGTATTGAGGAAGCACTGCACTGTAGAAGGGCGGTACTGAGGAAGCACTGCACTGTAGAAGGGCAGTACTGAGGGATTGCTGCATTGTCAGAGGGGCAGTATTGAGGAAGCGCTGCACTGTTAGAGGGGCAATGCTGAGGGGGCACTACACTGTTGAAGGGCCAGTACTGAGAGAGTGATGCACCTTTGGTGGGGAATACTGGGGGAGTGCTGAAACATCAGTGCCAGAGGGTCAGTACTGAGAGAGTGCAGCACTGTCGGAGGGTCAGTACTGAGGGAGTGCTGCACTGTCGGAGGGTTAGTACTGAGGGAGTGCTGCAATGTCAGGGGATCAGTACTGAGGGAGTGCTGCATTGTCAGAGGGTCAGTACTGAGGGAGTGCTGCACTGTCAGAGGTGTCATCCTTGTGCTGAGTTGTTAAACCCTGTGACTGTCGTAGTAATTTGGTTGTTTGGTTGAGTGTTAAAAGATCCCATGGCATCATTAATAAAGGCCAGGAAGTTCTGGTATCCTAACATTCCTCCCTCAACTAACATCACCAAAGCAAAACAAGTTAACTTTCCATTCACATCACAGTTACTGTTATAAGTTTTAAATAGCTGATGCATTTTGATATGAAACTGTACTTCACAAAGTAAATTATTCTGTGAAGCCATCGAGAACTGTTTAGCAATGAAAAACCACGAGGCTTTTCTTTGTTGACAGCCGAAGAACAAATGGAAGCTCGACTTACCCGAGGTGGGGCCCACCGATCATCAGGTCGAAGACCTGTGCTGGATTCAGGAGCTGTTTGAACTTCCTGAGGAACTTCACCCCCTGGTTATCACCGCTCTTGGAGTTCACCAGGACTAAGAGGGGACTGGTGCAGGATGAAGCACAAGTAGCCTTCCAGAACCCTGAACAGAGACAAGGACAGAACACACAGCTGAGCAATATTACTCAGGCTGAAAGCTAAAAAAAAATGACAAGACAAACACTCAAATAAACATATTTCACCTCTCTTCTATTTTTACTTAGTTCTGTTGAAGGGTCATTCGGACTCAAAACGTTAACTGTGTTCCTCTCCGCAGATGCTGCCAGACCTGCTGAGTTTTTCCAGGTATTTTTGTTTTTGACTCAAATAAACAGATAGCCTGAATGGGAATTTTCCAGAAACAGAGGTCAGAATTCCAGCCAAATTGGCCAGAATTTGACTGACCAGTGGGGGTTCTTGGGACGATCATCTTCCCCACCTATTATGTTAAGGGGCTGGATCTGTGACAGTTCCCCTGTAACAGCTCAGCAAAGCTCTCATATTCTGGGGTTGTTCTACTGAGGCCTAGCAACAGGCCCCAAGCCTATGGAAGGGAGAAGTCATCAATCCCAGGGGAACTGACTACCTAGTTGAGGCTCAGTCACATCAAGCAGTGTTGGTTTGGGCTGCTTTACCTTCCAAAGACAGAAGCTCACTCATGGGCTCTTCCATCCCATGCATGTGACCACACCCCCCCCCCACCCCCGCCACAATTTTGAAGAGGTTCAAAATCTTTGGCTGAGAGCTCCTGGTATGCTACCCTGCTTCACTTCCATCAGAAATGTGGTCCCTCTAGTTTTGTGACAATTCCTTACCCAACCTCATTCAGCCGTGAGGTGACACCCATGAATGATCTTATTCCCCTGCTCATAAGGCTAATAACAAGTGTAATGCCAAGATCCATACATTTACTCATGGTCTCCCTGGTTATAATCTCCAACAGGTCTTCTCCTACTGAGATGAAGCTAGAGCTGAAATTTCCTGGCTTATCTCCCACACTCCTTGTACAACAGTGTAACAGTCACCATTTGCCAATCCTTTGGTATGATTCATGTTTCGACTGAGATTCCACCTTTACAAGGAGTTCCTGATGAATTTCCTGGGTCAATTGCTGAAGATAGAGAGACCCCTAACAATGATCTTTTGAACTTAGCAGCAACCCAACTGCTGTATGGGACTGGCCAGTTTCTTAAATCAGACAGCTCACTGCTTCCGAAATGAAACCATGGCCTGAATTTCACAGTCTCCCACCTGCGGATTTTTAGGTGAGGGTGGGGGTGGGGGTGGTGTGAAATTCAAGGAACAGGAATCCCTCTGAGTTCCCACCCGTCATGACCTCAAAGCAGTTTTATGCTGGGGTGGGCAAGCCCTAATAGAAACATGGAAACATAGAAAATGGGAGCAGGAGTAGGTCATTCGGCCCTTCGAGCCTGCTCCACCATTCATTATGATCATGGCTGATTCTCTGTCTCAATGCCATATTCCCATTCTCTCCCCATTCCCCTTAACACCTTTAGAGTCCAGAAATCTATTTCGTTCAAAAATATATTTAGTGACTTGGCCTCCACAGCCTTCTGTGGTAGAGAATTCCACAGGTTGACCATCTTCAGTCCTAAATGGCCTACCATGTATTCTGAGACAGTGTTCTAGACCTCCCCCCATCCCCAGCCAGGGGAAACATTATCCCTGCATCTGTTCTGTGCAGCCCTGCCAGACTTTCATATGTTTCAATGAGATCCCCTCTCATTTTTCTAAACTCCAGTGAATACAGGTCTAGTCAGCCCAATTTCTCCTCATATGACAATCCTGCCATCCCAGGAATCAGTCTGGTAAACCTTCGCTGCACTCCCTCTATGGCAAGTATATCCTTTCTTAGGTAAGGAGACCAAAACTGCACACAATACTCCAGGTGTGGTCTCACCAAGGCCCTGTACAGCTGCAGTGAGACAAGCCTTGCTCCTGTACTCAAGTCCTCTCGCAATGAAGGTCAACATACCATTTGCCTTCTTAACTGCTTGCTGCACCTGCAGGCTTGTTTTCAGTGATTGGTGTACAAGGACCCCCAGATCCTTTTGTACATCAACATTTCCCAATCTATCACCATTTAAATAATACTCTGTCATTCTGTTTTTCCTGCTGAAGTGGATAACTTCACAATTATCCACGTTCTACTGCATCTACCATGTATTTGCCCACTCACTCAATCTGTCTAAATCGCCTTGAAGCCTCTTAACATCCTCCTCACCGTTCACATTCCCACCCCAAGTTTCATGTCATCAGCAAACTTGAAAACATTACATTTGGTTCCCTCATCCAAATCATTGACATATATTGTGAATAGCTGGGGCTCAAGCCCTGTGGTACCCCACTAGTCACTACCTGCCACTCTGAAAAAGATCTGTTAATTCCTGCTCTCTGTTTCCTGTCTGCTAATCAATTCTCAATCCATGCCAATATATTACCCCCAATCCCATGTGCTTTAATTTTACACATTAAACTCCTAAGTGGCACTTTGTCAAAAGTTTTCTTAAAATCCAAATGCACCACATCCATTGGTTCTCCCTTATCTGTTCTGCCAGTTATTACCTCAAAAAACTCCAATAGGTTTGTCGAACATGATTTCCCTTTCATAAATCCATGTTGGTTTTGTCTAATCCCTATTGATATTTTCTAAGTCTCCTGTTATCACACCCTTTATAACAGACTCTAGCATTTTCCCTACTACTGATGTTCGGTTAATCGGTCTGTAGTTCCCTGTTTTCTCTCTCCCTCCTTTTTTTTATAACTAGTGGGGTTACATTGTCAACTTCCAATCAGCCGGGACTGTTTCAGAATCTACAAAATTTTGAAAGATGACAACCAACACATCTACTATTTCCATGGACATCTCCTTTACTACCCTGTGATGTAGATCATCAGGCCCTGGGGGTTAATGGCTTTCAGTCCCATTAATTTCTCCAACACTTTTGTTTTAGTAATACTAATTTCCTTCAATTCCTCCTTACTAAACCCTTGGTTTCCTAGCATTCCTGGGAAGTTATTTGTGTCTTACTTTGTGAAGACAGAACTACAGTAATTGTTTAATTGCTCTGCCATCTTCTTGTTCTCTATTATAAATCTTCTTGTTTCAGACTGTAAGGGACCTACATTTGTCTTCACTAATCTTTTTCCTTATTTATAGAAGCTTTTACAATCTGCTTTTATGTTCCTTGCAAGTTTACTCTCATACTCTATTTTTCCCCCTTAATCAAACCCTTGGTCCTCCTTTGCTGAATTCAAAACTGCCCCTAATCCTCAGGCTTGCTACTTTTTCTAGCAACTTTATATGACTCCTCTTTAGGATCTAATGCCGTCATTAATTGCTTTTGTTAGCCATGGTTGGGCGGCTTTTCCTGTTGTGTTTTTGTACCAGAAAGGAATGTATAATTGTTGCAATGTATATATTCATTCCTTAAATATTGGCCATTGTCTATCCACCGTCATGCCTTTTAATGAAGTTTCCCAATCTATCTTAGCCAACTTATGCTTCATACCCCCTCAGTTTCCTTTGTTTAGATTTAGGACCCTAGTTTCAGATCGGCCTACTTCACATTCCATCTGAATAAAGAATTCTATCATGTTATGGTTACTGTTCCCTAAAGGAATCCGCATAACAAGATTATTAATTAAACCCTTCTCATTGCACAATACCAAATCTAGAAAAGTCTGTTCCTTAGTCAGTTCTTTGACATACTGGTCTGAAAAACCATCTCTCATACACACTCCAGGAATTCATCCGCCACAGTATTATTGCTAATTTGGTTTGCCCAGTCTATATGCAGATTAACGTCACCCATGATTACTGTAGCACCCTTGTACATGCATCTCTAACTTACTGTTTAATGCCATCCATTACTACTGTTTGGAGGCCTAGACAACTTCCACTAATGTTTTCCATCCCTTGTTGCTTCTTAGCTCCACCCAGGCTGATTCTACATCTAGATTTTGAGCCAATACCCTTTGTCACTATTGTACTGATTTCATCCTTAACTAACAACACCACCCCACCTCCTTTTCCTTTTTGCCTGTCCTTTCTAAATATCGAGTACCCTTGGATATCCAGTTCCCAGCCTTGGTCTATGTCTCCGTAATCGCAAACTGATCGTACTCATTTACATCTATTTGTGCTGTTAATTCATCTATCTTATTGCAAATGCTCTGTGCATTCAGATACAGTGTCTTTAGACTTATCTTTTGAACATTTTTACACATTTATTTTGTACTATGGCCCTATTTGCTGCTAGCCCTTGTTTCCTCTGCCTTCCACTTTTGCTTTTCACTTTTCTGTCTTTCATTCCTTTCTTTGTTTCCCTCTCGTGTCTCCCCGCTCAGGTTCCCACCTCTCTGACAGTTTAGTTTAAACCCTCCCCCACAGTATTAGCGAATACCCCTGCGATGATGTTGGTCCCAGTCCTGCTGGGGTGCAGCCCGTCCAGCTTGTACAGATCCCATCTTCCCTAGAATCAGTCCCAATGCCTGAAAAATCTAAATCCCTCCCTCCCTCTCTCACCATCTCGCCAGCCACGCATTCATCCGGTCTATTCTCCTATTCCTGATCTCACTAGCACGTGGCACTGGG
The DNA here is from genome assembly GCF_964194155.1 of Cetorhinus maximus. Classification (NCBI taxonomy): domain Eukaryota; kingdom Metazoa; phylum Chordata; class Chondrichthyes; order Lamniformes; family Cetorhinidae; genus Cetorhinus; species Cetorhinus maximus. Next base: position 62,657,186 of record NC_135886.1, read on the forward strand.
AGTAATCCTGAGATTGCTACCTTTGAGGTCCAGCTTTTTAATTTATTTCCTAGCTCCCTATATTCTGCTTTCAGAACCTCATCCCTCTGCCTTCAGAATGTTCTGCAGCCGCTCAGTGACATCCTTGACCCTGGCACCAGGAAGGCAACACGCCACCCTGGAGTCACGTGTGCGGCTGCAGAAACATCTATCTGTTCCCCTTACGATAGAATCCTCTTTCACTCTTGCCCTCTCACTCTTTTTTTCTACCCCCCTGTGCAGCTGAGCCACTTGTAGTGCCACGGACTTGGCACTTGCTGCACTCCCCTGAAAAACCATCTCCCCCAGCAGTATCCAAAATGGCCTCGGACGGGACTTGCCCCAGTTGAGGCCCTTAAGTGGCCAATAAGGGCCATTTCCCACTCCACCATTCAAAACATTCAGACCCATGTACCCAATGTAGCCAATAAAATCAGGGGCTCCTCAGCCTTTCATCAACTTCACAGCAGCTGCAGGATTGACAACTCTCTGTCTCCCCCATTCTGTTCAAAGTAAAAGCCCTTCAACAATGTGGTATCATTGATATCTAGAACTCTCTCCCCTCAAAATGGCTGTACATGATGGAGGTTTCCGATAAAAATTATTGAGTAAAATAACACAGTATTTGAAGAAAGATGATTAAATTGATCTGAGAGGTACAGATCAGCCATGATGTGACTGAATGGCGGAGGAGGGAATGAAAGACCTCCTCCTGTTCGTAATGCTCCTGTGTTCCAGTCAGAATTAATCTCAAGATATTGCACCATTTATATCTTCAGTGCATTGTATTCTGTTTCCATAGCAACCATTTGACCTGATAGTTTACTGCTGCGTGACAGAGTCAGAAGGAATTTTTGAAACCAGTTTGAGAGTGTTCATGGTGCAGAACCAGGACAGGATTTTGAGGTCGTTGGGCGGGCGCAGTGGGTGGGCCCAGAATGGACCGCAAAACGGCCCGCTGCCCACGATCGGCCCCCGACCGTGATTTCACACTGGCTGGCCAATTAACGCGCACTGAAAGGCTCAGCGCTGCCGGGTTGGGGGCGAAAGTGGAGGCCGAGCGCTGAAATCTGTGTGGGCGCGAGGGGGCGTGCAATGAAAGCTCCCTGAAGGCAGAGAGCTGCCTCACGGAGCTGAAATATTTTAAACCTTGAAATAAAGATTTAGAAATGCAAGAAAAAATGTCCACACATCAGACTCCCTCACATGAACATTTGGTTATAAAAATTCTATCAAAATATATTTTTTAAAATTAATATTGGAAACCTCATCCCGCCTGTGGATGAGATTTCCTCAAAAATCCAAAGGCCGCCTGGCTTATTCACCCGTTGTCAACTGTAACGTTGGATGGGCAGTGAAAAATCACACTTAATTAATACATTAATGGCCTTAATAAGCCTCTTAATTGCAAGAGTCGGCAGCGCGCCCACCGACCAAAATATCGTGAGTGCACGATGACATTGGGACACTCGCCCGACGTTATCGCATGCTATCCCATGCCTGGGCGTGTCAGGCACATGCCCGCACGCCAAGTGAAAAATCCTGCCCCTGGTGTTTCTCAGTGGTCCAGAATGAGAAATAAAGGTTTGAAAAGCAATATCTAATCAGAGGTGTCACTGTGTAATGATGTAAAATGACACTTACTCAGCACAAGGCTCGATAATAAAAGGAAATATCTCATCACAGAAAGAGAATCCTCACCAGAACCTCATGAATAAAGGAAGTCTCAGCTTCACATCCCCTTTCAAAGAGAGAATCTCACCATTAAGTTCCTTTTAAAGTGTTAACACTGCGACCATGAGTCACCCTCTCTCCAATCACCCATGTCTCTGTTTATACTGCATGTGTGTGCCTACAATGTTTGTGTAAGTGCAGATATGTCTTTGTATCTGTCTGCACACTTAAGTGCACATCTGTAAACATTTGTGTATACACATTTGCTTGCGTCTTTCTGCATGCGTCTGTATGTGTGTGCAAGTGTCCTTCTCTCTGCTTGTCTGTTTATGCGTGTCTGTGTGAATGTATTTGTGTGTTACAGTGGAATTGTCCCAGATTTGCATTATGTGGCAGCAGGTGGGAAAAAGAGTGTTTGACCCATCGGCCGCAATAGCAGCTTTTCATGCCGTATCATCCCAATCCCGCCTCATTAATCATGCATTCCAGGGAAACGCACCGTTTTGATGGTGGGCGGGCTCCCATTTGCCCGGCACGCCATCACCTCGCCTCTTCATCACGCGGGCTCCATATTTAAAGTGCAGCCACGCACACACCTCTCAGTGCTTGCTGCAGAGGATTGCTGCACAGAGAAGATATGGCCCCGAAAGGCAAGAAAACTGCAGCCCCCTGGTTTAGTGATGCATCCCTCGAGTGCCTTTTGGATTCCGTGGAGGCCCGCCATGATGCCCTCTACCCCCACCCTGGCCGCAGGAGGGACAGCGACATCACCAATCCGGCTTGGGAGGGGGTGGCAGCAGTGGTCAGTGCCAATGCCCTGCAAATGTGGTTAGCCACCCAGTGCCGCAAGAGGATCTCCTCCATTCCATCAGGATAAGTCACTCTTCTCATCGCTCTCAACTCACACACTCAAACCCATCACACATCCACAGGGGTCTCAGCACTGCAGCTCAAGGGACATCACCATTCACTCTCTCACACTCACCTTCATTATCCTCACCCCGTCCATGGGGCCACTCACCATCCACCCAGGCCAAGCACACATCATCTGGTCTGGCAGGCGTCCTGCTTACACTCTCTCCATCTATATTCATGCAGGACAAGGTGGCGCACAACAACAGGGAGACTTCGCAGACCGGTGGAGGAATGCCCGAAATCAAGGTCCTCACCTTGAAGACTTTGAAAATAGAGCCATCCGGCTAGCCAGTGAGGATCTGAACCGGTCCTGTGCTGATGGTGAGGTTGGCGGTGCTTTAGCAAGTGAGGGTCCAGCAGTGTAACATCTGCCAGACAACCATGCTGAGAGTGATGTGTCCTGTTTCACAGGCCACTGCCGTGCACTAATTATCTCTCCTTGCTTTCGCAGGCACATCTGTCAAACAGCCGACAGGGTCCATGACCCAGGGCATCCAAACAAGTCCTGAAGACATCTTGGAAGAGGAATCTGATGACACCCTCATTGAAGTCCCATCACAGCGCTCACCCACACCCTCCACCAATACAAAGACACACACCTTGGTAGGACCTAGCTTTAGAATAGCCTCAGGATCACAAGCTGGTGAGCACATTGCACTGTCTGATCCACAGCGGGCGGAAGCAGGGACTTCCCAGGTTTCTGGCACTCGGAGGACTGCTGGAGGCCACAAATTTGATAAGTCCGAGTCAGATGACGAGCCTCTGGACTTGGTCATGTCACAGTTGCTGGAGCTGCAAAGGCAAGCTCGGGAACATCAGGAAGGGATGTCCGCTGCACTCCTCAGATTGCAAGGCACGATGGAGGAGTCCGTCCACCTTTAGTCTGAGGTGATAGCGTCAGCATTGCCAACATACCGAGGTCAATACTGGAAAGATGGCAGCTGGCATGGAGGCCTTGGTTCAGGACTTTGTTCCTGCACTGCTGCATGGGCTCAGCTCCATCGCTGACGCCATAGTTGGCCTCCAACAGTGTCAATGCGAGAGGGGTGCGGGGCAGCTCGATCTCACTCCAGCTTCCCTTCTCCTCAAGGATTTAGCCGGGGGCTCTCAGACACCCATTATCCATCCAGATAACTCCAGGAGTGTCCGGCCCGTCCAAATCTCCTCTTCCTGTGACCGCCTCAGCAGCTGCAGCTCTGCAGGCCGAGGAAGGTGCCACTGCCACACAGCTGGACCTTGAAAGCTGGCTGAGGCCTTCCAGAGGATGCCCGACAAGGTCATCACAGCCAGGGCATCACAGTCAGCAGGCTGCCTTCACCTCCACTATGGATGTCCAGGGAGCACCGAGACGTAGCGGCAGGGTTAAGAAGGTTAGAAGGTGTAGTTGCACAGCCTGGGCGCAGGTGTTTAATCACTGCTACATAATGTTCACTATTGTCAATAAACTCCCAAGAATGTCTCTTTGCCAATGGCTCTTTGTTCTGATGAGCAGTGTTTGTGTCACTCAGATGTGAAACCTTTCTGCACAAGATAAAAGCTGGAGTCTTAATCCAGGGTCTCTTCCCGTTGCTTTGCACAGCATTCAGACCAAAGTGACGGTCTGGTCTCACACTCCCTGGACACAATACTGATGCCTGCACCTCAATGGTGCTTGTCATTGCCACCAGAATGTCGTGGGCAGGCGTCACAGAGTTCTCTCATTCTCTCTGTGCACTCTCAGGGCCTTTAAGGTGGGCTGGTCTCACCCATCTCGTCAGCTCCTGTGACCAGTGATGCTGTGCCTCTGAAGGGGACAGGTGCTGAAGGCAGACAAAGGATCTGATGCACTTAAAGTTTTACACTACGTCTCTTTGGTACGACCCTGATCACAGAGCGCAAGCAAGCTGCCCTCGGCCAGACAGGAGTCAGACATTCTCAGAGACTATGTGAAGATCTATGGAGTGTCCTCACTGCGGTCATCATCATCCTCCTGCGATCAGCGACTATTACGGCCTTCATCACGTCCCCATGACAGGAGCCTTATCACAGAGAGTACATGCGCTGCCATAAGCCAGACTGGAGTCAAACATTCACAGATGCAGTGCAGATATATGGTGTCTCCTCACTGCATGTCGTCATCATCCTCTTCAAATCTAGCAACTATGAGAGCCTCCTGAGTGCGCCTACCACATCTGGACAGTGTGAGGGCTTCATCCCCATCACCCTTATCTTCGAGGACCTCCTCACCCACATCCTCGGCGACGTCCTCCTCATCAAAGGAGACCTCCAGCTCCTCCCTCTACTCCTCAGCCAGCTCCTCTTCCCGTTGCAGCACCAGGTTGTAAAGGGCACAGCAGGTGACGACGATGCATGACACCCTCTGCGGATTGTATTGCAGGGTTCCACCAGACCGCTCCCGGCACCAGAACCTCATCTTCAGCATCCTGATGGTTTGCGAGTTGCAGCATGAGCCTCATTATAGCGTCGCTCTGCTGCAGTCTGAGGCTGCCACACGGGTGTCATCAGCCACGGCCTCTGCGGGTAGCCCTTGTCCCCGAGGAGCCAACCCTGCAGTGCAGCCTCTGTGGACCCTGGAAGACTCCAGAGATCTGAGGCCCACTGAGAATGTTAGAGTGTGGACACTCCCTAGGAACTGCGCTCAGACCTGCAGGATGCATTTGTGGTGGTCGCACACCAGCTGCACATTCAGTGATGGAAGCCCTTGCAGTTGATGTAGTTGACTGCATGTTGCCATGGAGATCTGAGCGCCATGTGAGCGCAGTCGATGGCACCCTGCACCTGTGGGAAATCTGAGAAATTTACAAAGATGGCGTCCATAACCTCATGGATGCATTTGTGGGTAGTGGCTTATGAGATCCCACAGAGGTCATCTGTGGAGCCCTGAAAGGGCCCAGTGGCATAAAAATTGAGCACCGCTGTCACTTTCACAGCCACTGGCAGTGGATGCCCTCCATATCCCCGTGGTGTCAAATCCTGCACCAGGTGGCAGGTGTAGCTGACCAGCTCACTGGACATGCACCATCTTTAGCGACACTGGTTCTCAGTCATCTGCAGGAATTAATGGCAACGTTTATAGACCCTGGGTATCACTAGGCATCAATCAGTGAGCAGGAGCCACAGCTGCCCCATCCTTGTGAGGGTGCTGCTCCTCCCTCTGTGAAGCCAGCACCTCCATCACTTTCTTCTCCTTCATCGCTGCTCTCTGTAAGCCACGGGACATACAGCTAGGTCACCAAGCTCCATGCTCCTGATGTATTCCTCCAGAGGATGAAAGAGATAGAAAGACACGTGGGTTAGCTTGGGTGTACTAAGAAGCTCTCTTGGTTAAGCCTGAATGTATCCTGGAGAGTGCTGGCCACCACTTGGATGGCCAGTGTTTAGTGCACTACATGGCTGCCCGAAACCCCACCCACATCCACCCCACACCACCTGACCGATTGGGCTGCATGCTGTGTTCTCAGCTCAGGCACAGGCATTCTCCTAACCCACACTGCAAGGCTGCCCTGTTAGCTTGAACCATGGGGGAAGCTGGTCCAAACTGGGATAGTGATATTACAAGGGGCTGTGAGCACCTCCAGCAGTGACTGCTCCATGGCCAGCTTTCGCAAGGAGATTGTACAACTTGCCCAGTTGTCCAGCTGTTCTGCAGTCCACTGAAATGCTCATTGGTTTGCAGTCTGTGCCCGAGGTGTGAAAAGCTCTGGAGCACTTGATGGTACTTTCATGCCTCTGTCACTCGAATGGGCAGGCAAGCGAGAGGCCCGACTCCACACATCAACATGGCTGCATCTGAACCGTCTCATCTGCAGATGAATGGTCACTTTATACAAGGCTTCCTAATGCGTGGCCACTTCCCTCCCCCCATCACGCACATGCTTGTGCACTACCTTCAACCACAGGGCAGCCCTTGCTCCTCTCCCCCCCACAACTTGCCTGAACTGGAGTGCAGCCCTTACCACACCCTAACCTACCTCAACTGCAGCGCAGCCTTTGCCCCACTCCACCCATCACCCCAGCCGCAGTGCAGCCCTTGTCCTGGCACCATGCTATCAGCCAGACGGGGAAAAGCAACTTGCCTGTGCCCTCGTCTGAATTCATGTTGCCGCAACCTTGAAGTGCAACAGGCAACCCTCCTGAACACTGCGCAACAGTGCTGTGCATCCAGCGACCTGGGCTTTTAATGATATGCAGGTGTATTGTAATGAATTTCTCGACATATGACGGCAGGAATTGCGGCCCACCATTGACAGGCAGAGCAGATAATTACAAACTGGTTTCACAATGTCATGAAAATGATTTTTTAGCCTTCCCGCCACATTGTCCACTCACACCTGCCATCAACGGGCACGGAAACTTCTGGGGGGTGTGTGTGTGTGTGTGTGTGTCTCTCTTTTTCTGTCTGTATCTATATGTTTGTGTGTGTCTGTGTCTGAGTGTATTCTACACAAAGTTCCTTTGTTGGCACTGCACCAAATTCTGTTCTCTTACAGAGCAGGCTGACGTACTGAGTTACTGCAGGAGGACTGCAGTCTCAGTTACTCACCATCTGAGTCAATGCTGTTCAGAGCCGTCGGAGGAATGACGGACAACTTGCACTGTCCCAATGGGCACTTTCTGTTTAACTGCTCCTTGCATCCATTGTGAACCTGAAAAACAGGGGCACACATTCTTAACCAATGCTTTCCAATACTGACCTTCAATATATTCCAGCCTGGGTTACACACAAGGCACCAACAAATTGCCACTCTGTACCATGTCTGGTGCAATCACGGTTCGTTCCAGGAATGTGAGTCAACAGCACATCAAGAAATCCACCCCCAATGTGCTTGATTCAGAAGGAACTCACTGATAGATTGAAATGATTCAAAGTTTGGTCATGAGAGTGCCAAGCTTAAAGAAATACTTTCTTCCTGTGACATTCAGCTAAATTGTTCAGAGCTGAAGGGAAACTGGATAGGTACAGGATGTAGAAAGGAATAGAAGGGTATGTTGATAGGATGTGAAGTAAGGTAGGAGGAGGCTCATGTGAAACATAAATGCCAGTACAGCTCAGGCTGAATAGCCTATTTCAATGCCATAAAATTCTGTATAGTTCTATGTAAATATAAGATGACAGTGGTAGCTTAGATGTTGGAGTATAAGTCAACATATTTGAAGCCTCGAGAAATCCCACCAAAAATGCCAGTCAACTTATACACCAAGTAGAAAAGTGACCCACTTGTGTGGGTTTGGGTGGTCGCAATTTTGAAATGTCATCAGTATCTGCTTCAAAGAGCGGGCTTGTCTTAAACGCTTGTGCATCTTTGCAACACAGCCCACATCGCCTGTCTTGATCCTTTGTGGCCAGTTATGAGGTACCAGTAAGTAAAACATCCATTTGTGGGGTGGAATTTGGAGGTTGATAACTAATGCGAGTGCAGAATGTTGTGGCTGAAAAGGACGGGGGAGGGATCAACTTATATGCTGAGTATATGCAAAAATATGATTCTTGGAGCTGTAAAAATGGGATTGTCTTATACGCCAGCTTGACTTATACACTGATTTACAGCAAACCAATTCAAACACTAGGAATGGATTTATTACTGGATAGTAACACTAACCTACTCAAAGTAAATCCATTTCTTTAATGTTTGTTTGGTTGTTACAAATTTTTCCATTCTTCTGCTTAACCTATGCTTATTGAGGGAGCTTCACTCTGTACATGTCCTGAGAGTGTTTGATGAGGACAGTATAGAGGGAGCTTTACTCTGTATCTAACCCCGTGCAAGTACCTGTCCTGGGAGTGTTTGATGGGGACAGCGTAGAGGGAGCATTATTCTGTATCTATCCCATGATGCTAAATTTGACTCTGCTGGTTTCTATTATGTAATATACAAACAGGCCACACTCCTTCCAGACTAGAAAGGTGTTGCTTTAGAATGAAGAGATAAATTCTTCATTGCAATCCAATCTGCTGCCCTATGTGAGTTCCTTGTTATTTGATTACTCAGCAGAGTATATGTGCACTCATACAGAGTGTATGAGTGTCATCAGTAAGAGGATTCCAGGAGATAGGTTCCAGTGCTAATCTACTGATTGTGTAATACAGAGGTCGAACCAATCCAATGTTACTTAAATGCTCACTTGAGTGAACGCCAGGCCCAAAGGAGTTTTCTTTTTGGCAACTGCTGCCAGGTATAATCAGATTGATGTCTCTGCCCCAATCTGAGCTTCATTAAGGTGTGGGGGGAGGGGAGAAACAGTGGCTGATGCCATCTCTGAGCAGAGTGGCCAGGCCCAAATGCCAGGCACAAAATTCTGGGCACCACACATCAGGAAGGATATAATGGTCTCGGAGGGTGTGCAATATAGATTTGCCAGAATTGTATGAGGGTTTAAAGGGTTAAATTATAAGGACAGATTTTATCAGCTTGGCTTGTATTTCCCCAAGCATAGAAGATTGAGGGGTGCCCTGATCGCGATGTTTAATAGATTAAAAGGATTTGATACAGTGAATTGATCTCCTCTGGCGGGGGAATCCAGGACCAGGAGACATATTGTTCAAATTAGAGCGAAACCATTCAGGAGTGAATTAAGGAAGCATTTTCTCACATCTGAAACTCTCTCCCCCAAAAAGGTTGTGGATGTTGGGATAATTTTAACTTTCTGTGGCTGAATAAGTTTGGCTGGAGAAGGGTATTGAGGAATATGGAACAAAGTTGGATAAATGAGGCTTGAGGTAAAGATTAGCCATGATCTCACTGAATTGACTAAGAAGACTGATTGCTGCAGAGTGGCTGAGGTGATTCTGTGCAGACAAATTATTTGGAAAGCTGCACTGCTTTAACACCAGAACTTTACATCAACATCTCAGCCATTCCCTGCTCCAACTCCTACTGGAAGTGAATGCACATGGATATCATCCAAGGACAGACAGGACTGATTGAGCTGTGATTCACCTGACCACCCACTCTTAGATATACTGAAGCCCCTCTGTCTAATCTTACAAATGAAGCGTAGGGGGGTCCATTAATCCATACTCCAGGAGAGGAGTGGGAATGGTAATAAGAGGCAGCAGGCCTTTCTACATATGGCAAGGGATGGGCTAAGTTACACCAGGATAGCAGGTCAGATCATGTCTGCTGTTCTAGGATTGACAACCCTTGCAGATTGCCCAGAAGACTGGAAGTTGAAGGATAGGTAGAGAGGGAAACTAGGGAATTAGTGTTGGGGGAGTAGGGGGAAACAGGGAAACTTAGGAATAGGGAGCAAGTGATTGGAGATTGAATGAGGGCGGGGAGGGGAGAGGAGTAGGGATCAGGGGATTGGAGCTTGAGTTGTGAGGGGTAGAGGGAGATTAAGGTCTGGGGAAAGGGAGATTGGAAAGTGGGGACTGGAGAATCAGGAGTTGTGGGAGACTGGGGATTGGGGGAGAGGGAGATTGGAGAATGGGGGTGGGCGGAATTGGGAGTAGAAGAAGACTGAGGGAGAGGGGGATTGGAGAATCGGGTTGGGGGAAATCGGGAGTAGGAGACTAGGGAACAGGAGGAGAGTGAACCTGGAGAATGGGGTCCAGAGTGGTTGGGGGGGGGGGGCGGTTAGGGGCCCAGCCTTTCTCCCAAAGTTGGGAGTAGCAGCAACATGATGCTGTGTGGGAGCAGCACTGAGAGGGGAACAGCTGAGTGAGTGAGGCCTTGAACCCTTACAGTCTGTGGAGACCTCCGTCAGGAACAAGCCAAAACATACCGAGCCATGTTGGCGCCACACACTTACTGTTAATCCGATTTACGGTAACACTTGCCAAAAGTGGGAGCTTTGGTTGATATTTTTTTCTCTCTTTTTCATTCAGGGACAATGAGTGCAATTTCTTTTTATTCATTCATAGGATATTGTCAGTGGTAGCTCGGCCAGCTTTATTGTCATTCCTTATGCATCTGATTGGTTGTTAGACCATTTCAGAGGACAGTTAATAGTCAATCACATTGCTGAGTCTAGAGTTACATGCAGGGTAAGGACAACAGATATCCTTCCCTAAAGGATATGTGTGACCCTTCTGGGATTTTATGACAATCTTGTAGTTTCTAGGTCCCCATTACTGACACTATCTTTTATTCCAAATGTATTTAATTAACTGAATTTAAATTCCCCAGCTGCTGTGATGGGATTTGAACTCATGTTTCTGGATCATTAGACCGGGCCTGACAATGATTAGTTCAGTAACATAGTGACTATGCTATCAGATCCATATAATTATACTGCTCCTGCTGTCGCACAGACTGAGAGCCACTATCTCAGCACAGAGTGTGTATCCAACCTGATTAGAGTGACAATTAAACCTTTTTCTGAATCATGAACCAGCTGTCCCATTTCAATTCAATCCTTATGATTCTCTGACTCTACCCTGCTTTCCTCAGAAAGCAAGTGCATCAAACTGGGTGTTGCTTAGGCAATTCAACCTGCAGTACATGGGTCTAGTGTATCATATGGGTAGAACAGAGAGAGAGAGACATCAGAAGGGGTGGATCACAGGCCCATAAAAGAGCCTGCTCAATTAACCTTCTATTTATTTGAATGGAAGGAAAACCAAGTGGAAACCATAACAGACCTTGGGGCGTTCATTCAGTTGGTAGCGCTTTCATTTCTGAGTCAGGAGGTCGTGGGTCCACTCCAGAAACTGGAGTCCATAATGTTTCCCGACCCTCCAGTGCAGCACTGAGTGAGTGCTGCACTGTCAGAGGTGATGTTAAACCGAGGCATGAAAAGACCCTGTGACGCTATCTTGAAGAAGAGTGGACAGTTCTTCTCAGTGGCCTGGCTAACATTGATTCTTCAACCAACAGCACTGAAGAAAGATTGTTTGGTTATTATCTCATTGCTATTTATGAGAATTTGTCATGCACAAGTTGACTGCATTGAGGACATCCTGAATTAAGATATGCATACACACGCACACGCTTTTACTGCATAGGGAGGTTTGTTCTAATTTGATTGCACTCTCTATCTTCTGGCCCAGGAGATGAAAATCTATCCAGTATATTTCTGTTTACTTTTCACACAGAGTCACCTGGTTAAATTGTCACTTCAAATCATTGCAATTAATTTTTTTTAAAATGAGGTTTAATCACAAATGTGAATGCCTACATTATGAGAAATGCCCACACTATAAATATCCTCTGAATGCATCAGGAGCGAGATTAAACTCTTACAATTGCTTTGCACCACAGACACCTCCAGTCCTGCAGCCTCCGGACACTCCCACAAGCTTTATCACAGACGGCACATCGGGCACTGACTGGCAGGTTCCCCTCAAGCCACTGGTGAGGCATGGCAACCTGCAATAGAGGAAAATTGCAATAAGTTCAAAGACACATACCAGTTGGCACCACAGGTAGAAGAACCTCAAATCAACCCAGTGCATGCTGCACATCCCCTGGAATAAGTAATGATAATTAATAACAAGTGACAGAAACATCAGCAGGGCTGTAATAAACATATTAATAGGAGATTAATTAGAAGTCAGATGCAGCCAACAGTCCCCTCCACATTATTCATGTCTCAACTCCTTGCTAGTTGCTCTAATATTGTTGTTAGTAGGGAGACAAGCCCATGCACATACTGCACTTGACTGTCCTTATGTTTAAAGGCTTTGAACTTCAATGACAGTGTGGAGGGTTTCTGCAATGTGGAGGAGTTTCACCCCAGGAATGTTTCCCCTATTTCTCTCCTCCTCTGTTCATCATGGACAGTGTTTCACCTCCAACTGAGATGTGTGGCTGGCCCACCTCTCCATAAATACCATCTACGGGTTGTATGGTCATGGCTGGGGGCACTGGGTGTTAGCACTGGGGGCATCAGTGCTCACAGTAAATAAGTAGAAGTGGCCAGAGGAGCTAAATGAAAGTGATGTGGTGCATCTTGGTTTGAATGTAAGGAAGAGGAGTAGGTAGGTTGATGAGCTGGTGATGAAGTGGATCGAGAAAAGAAGCTTCAGGGCAGTAGCAACCAAAGAGTGCACAGAGCAAAGAAAGGCTGTAACAGAGAGACGTTCAAGGTGAGGGAAGGATCACCGATCAGTTGAGATGCATCTTATATTGTCATTTCTTTTTTGTTGATTCATAATTTAAAAATTGATTATATTTTTAGTGAGCAACCCCATCTCTCAAATATTCTATTTTTAAAGCCTCCAATAATGAGCAGACCTCGCTGTTGTACTTACCCCTTCCTCATCTTCAATGATGTCATTCCCTACGGAGGCCAGTGTGGTCCATTTGCAGTTGTTGATTGCTCTGACAGCACATCGTTTGTGAGCTTTAAACTTACACACTGTCAATTAAAAAAAGAAGCATTCATCAGTATGAACTCTCTTAAATCCCAGACGCACCAGATCATCCATCAGCCTAACAGTTCCCAACAAGGAGAGTTTCTTGAGAATGATGGCCCAGGGATTCTACACACGCTGAGGCCACACCCCGCCTCAGGACACGCCCCGCCTCAGGACATTAGTGAACCAGGTGGGTTTCTACGACAGTTGATGATAGACTCATAGATCATAGACATTTACAGCACAGAAGGAGCCCATTCTGCCAATTGTGCCTGCGCCAGTCAACAAAGATCTGACTACACAATACAATTAAAAGGTAGCAAGTTTAAGGGGCACAAGGCAGAAACTGCAACCCAAGTTTCCCTCAAATAATTTTGTTTAAGAAATCAAACCAAACTTCTGGTGTCAGTTGTGTAAACACTGCCAATCATGCCTTCAGCTGACAAGGCCCTGAGCTCTGGAGTTGCCTCCCTAAATCTCTCTGTCACTCTTTCATCCTTTAACATACTCCTTAAAACCCCTTTGACCCAGCTTTTTGTCATTTGAGTTAGTGTCAAATTTTGTTTGATACTCACGTCTGTGAAGCTTGATATCATAAAGTTGCACCATATATTGAAGGAAACTCAAGTGGATTCTTTCAGAACATTGTTTTTTTTTCGCTTTTTAAATGTTACATTCTTCAAAGTGATTTTTTTCAACCCCCCTGATAGTTTCATGGCCATTATTACTGAGAATAGTTTTCAATTCCAGCTTTTATTAAGTGAATTCAAATTCCACCATCTGCCATGGAATCCATGTGCCCAGAACATTAGCCTCTAGGTTACTAGTGCAGTGACATTATCACTACGCACTGTCTCCACGAGTCCTGACAGAATGAAGCAGGGTCACTCTGGGCCACTCACAGGAATGTTTGTGAGATTAGTCCTCAATTGCAGGAGGCTCCAGGACAACCTGGAGGATAAGCAGCCCTGTATGATGGGCCTGACTCTGACTTATGCTGCATACAGACATGGATGCCAAACCTAGCCATGCTGAGTGGTATTATGGTTAACATTGTCCAACTGCATTCTAACCCAAGTCTCATGTTAAGGATATAAATTCTTCCATTGATTTTAAGCAGGGTCATGTCATCAAGGACTACAAGTGGCTCCATTCATTCCAAGGGGAGTCATTCTGTTCTGCACGGAGAACGGTTCCATTTATCCTGTAATTTACACTGTTGAGGACTGAGCTGGCTGGTGTTTGAGTGGATTGTTCTGACACTTCTGCGACATCAAAGCTAACACTAGGAGGCCTTGTGGCGCAATGGGTAAAGTCCCTTCCTCTGAGGGAAAAAGCTCAGGGTTTAAGTCCCACTCCAGGACTTGACGATCAAGGAAAGTGTATTCAAAATGTGGTCAAACATCCTACCAGCATATACTGATAACAGGCAGAGAGTGGGAGAGATTCAAGGTCAGACATGTGATAGAAAGAAATTGGAGCTTCTACCATCACTATCCATAGCTCCAGGGCTACAACAATTTTAAAACAGATCCATTCTTTTCGACCTGCTGTTGTGTTTTATGATGTTGATGCTTCAGTAATTGAGACAATTAAAGTTCTTAATGCTGATAATAGATTTATGGCCTGATCCTAACCCCATCCCCTGCCTCCACCCCTGCTCATCCCAACCCTCCCCCTAGTGCTGGACTTAGTAGAAATCGTAATTCTTTCCAAAATGACTCAACCAAACAGCAATATCCCAGTCATAAAAACAAAAATACCTGGAAAAACTCAGCAAGTCTGGCAGCATCTGCGGAGAGGAGCACAGTTAATGTTTCGAGTCCGAATGACCCTTCAACAGAACTAAGTAAAAATAGAAGAGAGGTGAAATATAAGCTGGTTTAAACCAGGTTTATGTCTGCTTTCACCTCTCTTCTATTTTCACTTAGTTCTGTTGAAGGGTCATTTGGACTCGAAACATTAACTGTGTTCCTCTCCGCAGATGCTGCCAGACTTGCTGAGTTTTTCCAGGTATTTTTGTTTTTGTTTTGGATTTCCAGCATCCGCAGTTTTTTGTTTTTATTATAGCAATATCCCAGTGACTCCTACCTACCTTCACAAGAGAGTCCGTGAGAGGTCATTCCTGGGAGGGCCTCCCGGCAGACATTACAGAAGGTGGGCCGGGCGTGGGATGTGGCGTACCAGTTGTGCATCCCTGAGAAATGCTCCATGTTCAGCTGACTTGCCTAAGGAAGAGGCAATGGCAAATGCGCTCAGTTTGAATCTCAGAAGGCAGCCATCAAATGGAAAGATGAAACATACACAATCAAACACTGGGTGAAACAAAACCAGTCATGGTCACCTCACACTCCCCTACACAAGGTGAGTGAGCTGGTGACTGAGCAACATCATTTTGTGTGTGAAAGACACTCAGCATTTTTACATGGATGTTGTTAAACATAAATGAGCATTCAGCCATCCACCCTATTCCTTCCACAGCCTCTCCCCAATCATGGATTCTTCCCAACCATTTAAATTCCCTCCACAGCTCACGTACACTCTACCCTATAATTAAACAAATCCCCATACATTTGATCTGCTTCAGCGGTCTATGTGCATTCTGTCTATCAACAACTCTATCCCATATATTCAACCTCATTTCCACAGCTCATGTACATTTTACCCTATTATTGACATGGAGACAGACACTGAAACACAGGCAGACCCACAAACGTACACACATCTGGACACAAGCACATATATACACAAGACACACACATATATACTCACAGCAACATACACACAGAAACACACGCATCACACACACAGGCACATATCCAGACATATGCATACACAGAGACACACAGGCAGGTACAGATGTAGACACATGCATGCAGCCAGATAGATGAGAACACCACCACCTGGAAGCTCCCCACCAAGTCACTCGCCATCCTGACTTGGAAATATATCGCCGTTCCTTCACTGTGGCTAGGGCAAAATCCTGGAACTCCCTCCCTAACAGCACCGTGGGTGCACCAACACCACATGGACTGCAGCGGTTCAAGAAGGCAGCTCACCTTCTCAAGGGCAACTAAGGATGGGCAATAAATGCTGGCCCAGCCAGCAAAGCCCACATCCCATGAATGAATAAAAAAAAAGACACACACACACACACTGAGGCACAACAGACAACTGACAGTTACAAGCAGACACAGCATGGGGGAAGAAAAAGCAGATTGACACTAAGGGTGCAATGTTTCCTGGACGGACCAGATGTCAGTTCTGACAGAGTGTGAAGAGAATTGGTGCTTTCATTTCCTTACCTCATAATTCTCCAGTTTTTGAACAGATTTCAGTGCAGTGATCCAATCTTCCATCTCTTTTCTATTCTCTGCACACAGGATTAATTTTCTGAAAGGTGTTATTACCTGAAAAGAATCCCCAACTTAGAATAAAGAACCCTTCTTCTGATGCAGCCTACTGTTAGTCCTGGGCATCTCTGTCCCATTACACCAGGAATTAGAAACAGTTAGGGCAGGTTTTTTACCTCGTCAGGCGGGCCTGGGAGCGGCTGCAAAACCGACGACCGCCCGCGATCGGGCTTCGGCCGTGATTTCATGCTGGCTGGCCAATTAACAGCCAGCCAGAGTGGACTGCATGCTGAGACACTCAGTGCTGCCGGGGTTTGGGGGGGCGGTAGGAGGAGCTCAAGCGCTGAAGTGCACACATGTGCAGGGGTGCGCTCAGTGAAAGCTCCCTGAAGGCACAGAGCTGCCTCAGGGAGCTGAAGGTTTTTAACATTAAAAATAAACAATTGCAAAATAAAGAAAACATGGACCCTCATGTGGCCCTGTCACATGAGTAAGGACATGTTAAAAATGAGTTTTAAAAGTTTTTATTTTTATTTTTTTTTTTAAATCACTGGTCAAAATTTTAACTCGTGGACGAGGTTTCGCAAAAAACGCAAAGGGCAAAGGCCACTTGACCTATTCGCCCGCCCACCAACCGTAAGGTTGGACGGGCAGGGACAAATTCAATTAAGTTAATTAATTAATGGACTTAACAGCCCTCTTAATTATTGGCGGGCAAGCTGCCAACTCCCGCACATGGCTGCCGATCGAAATATCACGCAAGTGCGCAATGATGTCAGAGCGCTCGCCCAACATCATCGCGCACTCTTTTTATCACGCTCACCCAACGAGGAAAAAATTCTGCCCTTAATCCTGATGTCCCGGGAAACAGGAACAGACACCATGGCCAGTTTCATCTCGTACAACCCTACGTGGAACAAACAAATGCTAAAACACAATGACAACAAATGATACTCGCTGCATAATGATGGAGTTTTCTAGGAGTGAGTTTCAAGGTACAGGAAGGGCCCAGGGAACAGAGGAGGCTCAAGTTGTACATTATAAAACAATCTAGTGGGATCATAACAGGAATAGAGCAGTTAGTGAGAATTGTAAAACTGGGGAACTAAGGAAAATATATGAACTGAATTAACTTTGAGGCCTGGATATTTCTGGGAGTTGGGGGAAGGTGAGGAGAGCTTGAGTAATGGATGGTGAACTTGACAAGGTCAGCAATGGGCAGCTGCTGCAAATCTGTATGGCTTCACCTGAATCAATATTCCCACTGCGGGGATTTTGTATTGTGGCATCTCCTTTACTAACTCACAGTGAAGGGAATGTTATCAGGTGGCAAAGTCATTCCAGCCTCGTTACAGCAAATGAAAGTCTATTAAATGGAGTCAATGCTAAAACTACTGATTCAAAAAGACCATTATTCCCAGTTTACGCTGCTGGCTGGAAACCTTTACCATCAGCTATGCCTATTGGGAATTACAGGTTGTGCCAGTCTTGGCTCAGTTGGCATCATTCTTGTCTCTGAGTCAGGAGGTCTTGGGTTCAAGCTCCAATCCAGAGACTTGAATGCATAACCTAGGCTGACACTCCAGTGCAGTACTGAGGGAATGCTTCACTGTTAGAGGTGCCATCTTTCTGACGAAACATTTAATGAAAGCCCTGCCTCACCTCTCAGGTGAATGTCAGAGAACCCCTGACAGTGTAGGAAAGTTTTCCATGATGTCCTGGCCAATAGTCATCCCTCAGTCAACATCAATAGAAGAAGGTTATCTGCTCTAAATCACATTGCTATTTGTAAGAGCTTGCTGTGTACAAATTGACTGCTAAGTTTCCTACATTACACTATGCTTCAAAAGCACTCCATTAGCTGTGAAGAGATTTGAGGCATGTTGATGTTGTGAAAGGCACTATATAACTGCAAATCTTTCTCACTATCTATTTCCAGCCAATCAAATCAAGGACAGATAAACATGATTACCCACTCGGCAGGTTGGATGAGGTCAGAAATCCCGCCAATGCGAAACTAACAAGTAAAATTGACTCTTAATACCTTGGTCTCTTCATTTGGGTGGATTGTGAGGTCAGGAGCTCAGAAACATGTGGAACAGCAAGTGCAGAGCCACAGCTCATCACCTCCAGGTACAGAGTGTTACCAAGCACATGAAAACACTGCCTAGGATTGCTGATTCTAACCTGCAGTTAGTAGGTAACAATGATGACTTCACATGCTTTAACATCATACACTCAAGTCTTAAACACTTTTCCCCCAGCAGAAACAGCTTGCCCATTCTTCACAGCAGGGGTAAAATTATCCTATAGCTCTGTTTGTTGGACAGTTTGACTCTCACTAGAGGGTATGTGTCAGAGATTTTCATAGATGTGACACAGAGAAATTCTGAATCATTCTGGCAGCTGTAAGATAATTTTACTATTATATATAAGGCCTTTTTGAGAAAGAGATTGACAGAACTTTGATGTACATCCCTGTTCAGAGTGAAGGTTCCTTTCAAGTTACAAATATATGACAGTACAGCAATCACTGCTCAAGGGAGAGGTCAGGCCAGGGATAAGCAGCAACTTACAGTAAAACTGTTGTTAATGTTTTTTGTGCTCGTCTCAGCAACACTGGCATTCGACAGGTCCACCTCATCGAATATTAAGGACTAGAATGAGAAAAAAAAATGACAATCAGAGTACAGGGTGAACCAGGAGCAGGACTCAGGATATAGATGAATCAGATAACAGCTTAATCAAACTACAGGCTCATCCAGAAACAGGGATCTGAACACATGGATGGGCTTCAGTGTGGGTGTAAGAGTATACCTTAAACTGTAATTTAGGGAACGTGTTGTGGCTTAGTGGGTAGCCTCTGAGTTACAAGGTTGTAGGTTCAAGCCCCACTCCAGAGACTTGAGCATAAGATCTAAGTTGACACTCCAGTGTAGTATTGAGTGAGTGCTGCACTGTCAGAGGTGTCACCTTCCAGGTGAGACATTAGTCCAAGACCCCTGCCTGTCATCTCAGAGACAAGTAAAATTTCTCATGGCACCATTTGAACAAGAGTGTGGGAGAGAAGTGTGGAAAGAAGAAAAGAGACAGAGATGGAACAGAGAGGTAGGGACAAAGGTATGCAATGCTCTGCATGTGGAAGTAACGGCTGGATGATTGAATGTAAAGAAAAATTCCTTGCTGGAACAGTCTGAACTAGAAAATCAACTGGGGAATATCTAACAACTGGAAATAGATATGCCCCTCGTGATAGTTCAGAGAGGCCTGACTCGTTGCCTTGTCCCATGCTTGATGCTGAGTGGTGCCCCTCAAGCTATATAACCAATTGTCCCTCTCTAATGGAGATAGATACCTATTCCCCTTCATGGACTATGGCTAATTACTTACTGAGGAAGTTATTTTTTCATTCAGAGGGTAATGTGAGGCCAGCTTCACTGTACACTGTTAAAGCGTCAAAATACTTATACCATCTCTGGATTACTTCCGGTGCCACGTGCTAGTGAATATAGAAATTGGAGGTTAGTCCAGATGAATGCGTGGTTGGAGAGATGGTGCAGGAGGGAGGGCTTTAGATTTCTGGGACATTGGGGCCGTTTTTGGGGGTGGTGGGACCTGTACAAGGTGGACGGGTTGCACCTGAACTGGAATGGGACCAACATCCTTACGGGGAGGTTTGCTAGTGCTGTTGGGGAGGGTTTAAACTAACTTGGCAGAGGGATGGGATCCTGGGAGGAGGTTCAACAGGGGGAGATGCACAGCCAAAATTAGAAGAGAGAGCAAGTGAGTCTGGAAGGCATAGAAATTATAGGCCTGTTAAGGCACAAGGGAGTTTGGCAAGGTTGGATGGTATTTATTTTAAAGCAAGGAGTCTGACAAATAAGGCAGATGAGTTGAGGACACAAATAACACATGGATGTATGATGTCATTGCTGTCACAGAGATATGGTTGAGAGGGGGGCAGGATTGGCAGCTCAATATTCCAGGATACAGCATCTTCAGGTGAGACAGATAAGGAGTTAAAAGAGGAGAGGGTATCGCAATATTGCTCAAGGAATCAATTACAGCAGTAAGGAGGGATGACATCTTAGAAGGCTCCTCAAATGAAACCATGTGGGTAGAACTGAAAAACAAAAGAGGAGCATTGCTGGGAGTGTACTATAGGCCCCCAAACAGTCAGAGAAAAATAGAAGAGCAAATAGGTAGGCAAATTTCAGAGAAGTGTAAAAATAATAGGGTAGTAACAGTGGGGGATTTCAACTTCCCCAACATTAGCTGGGTTAGTAATAGTATGATAGGTTTAGAGGGAGCAGAATTCTTAAAATGCATCCAGGAGAGCTTTTTAAGCCAGTACGTAGAAGGTCTGACAAGAGTGGGGACGGTCCTGGACTTAATTTTAGGGAATGAAGCGGGGCAAGTTGTAAAGGTATTAATGAGGGACCATTTTGCAGATAGTGATCATAACTCCATTAGATTCAAGGTTGTTATGAAAAAAGACAAGGATGGGCCAGAAATCAGAGTTCTAAATTGGGGGAAGGCCGGTTTTAATAAGATCAGGTATGGTTTGGCCAGAGTGGACTGGCAGCAGTTACTTTTAGGTAAATCTGCGTCAGAGCAGTGGGACTCATTCAAGAAGGAAATAGGGAGAGTACAGGGCCAACATATTCCAGTAAAGATAAAGGGTGGGACCAACAAATCCAGGAAACCCTGGATGTCAAGGGATATACAGGATTGGATAAAGAGAAAAGGAGAGGCTTATGGCAGATACCAAGGGCTCAAAACAGCGGAAGCCCTAGAGGAGTATAGAATGTGTAGGGGGGAACTTAAAAAGGAAATTGGGAGAGCAAAAAGTGGGCATGAAAAAACATTGGCAGGTAAAATAAAGGAAAATCCATAGTTATTTTACAAATACATTAAGAGTAAGAGGATAACTAGGGAAAGAATAGGGCCCATTAAGGACCATAGTGGTAATTTGTGTGTGGAGCCGGAAGACGTAGGTAGGGTTCTAAATGAATACTTTGTGTCAGTGTTCACAAGTGAGAGGGATGATGTGGGAATGGAAATCAGGCAGAAGGGCTGTGATATAATTAAAGAAATTAGCATAGAAAGGGAGGAGGTTCTAAGTGGTCTGGCAGGCTTAAAAGTAAATAAATCTCCTGGCCCGGATGAAACATATGCCAGGCTGTTGAGTGAGGCAAGGGAGGAGATAGCAAGGGCGCTGGCAATAATTTTCAATACCTCTCTGGGCACAGGAGAGGTGCCAGAGGACTGGAGGACAGCCAGTGTGGTACCGTTATTCAAGAAGGGATGAACCAGGGAACTACAGGCCAGTCAGTCTAACCTCAGTGGTGGGGAAACTATTGGAAGCAATTCTGAGAGACAGAATTAATCTACACTTGGAGAGGCAAGGATTAATCAAGGACAGTCAGCATTATTTTGTTAAGGGGAGGTCATGTCTGACCAATTTGATTAAATTTTTTGAAGAGATGACCAAGTGTGTAGATGAGGGCAATGCATTTGACATAGTCTACTTGGACTTCAGCAAGGCTTTTGTTAAGGTCCCGCATGGGAGACTGATAATGAAGGTAAGAGCCCATGGGATCCAAGGCAATTTGGCAAATTGGATCCAAAATTGGCTGAGTGGCAGGAATCAGAGGGTGATGGTCAAGGGGTGTTTTTGTGACTGGATGCCTGTGTCTAGTGAGGTTCCACAGGGATTGGTGTTGGGTCCCTTGTTGTTTGTGGTATATATAAATGATTTAGACTTGAATGCAGGAGGGTTGATCAGTAAGTTCGTGGATGACACAAAAATTGGTGGGGTGGTAAATAGAGAGGAGGATAGCCTTAGATTACAGGAGGATATAGACAGGCTGGTCAGATGGGTTGATCAGTGGCAAATGGAATTTAATCCTGATAAGTGTGAGGTGATGCACTTGGGCAGGGCAAACAAGGCACGGGAATGCACAATGAATGGTAGGACCCTGGGAAGTACCAAGGATCAGAGGGAACTTGGTGTGCATGTCCACTGGTCCCTTAAGGTAGTGGAGCAGGTAGATAAGGTGGTTAAGACATATGGGATACTTGCGTTTATTAGCTGAAGCATAGAATATAAGAGCAGGGAGGTTATGCTGGTTAGGCCACAGCTAGAGTATTGTGCGCAGTTCTGGAATCCGCATTATAAGAAGGATGTGATTGCACTAGAGATAGTGCAGAGGAGATTTACCAGGATGCTGCCTAAGCTGGAAAGTTTTAGTTATGAGGAGAGATTGGATAGACTGGGGTTATTTTCCTTGGAGCAGAGGAGATTGAGGAGGGACATGATTGAGGTGTATAAAATTATGATGGGCATAGATAGGGTAGACAGGAAGGAACATTTCCCCTTGGTGGAGGGATCAATAACCAGGGGGGCAAAGATTTAAGGTAAGGGGCAGGAGGTTTAGAGGGGATGAGAGGAAGAATTTTTTCACCCAGAGGGTGGTGGGAATCTGGGACTGCCTGAAAGGGTGGTAGAGGCAGAAACCCTCATAACATTTAAGAAGTATTTGGATGTGCACTTGTGATGCCATGGCATACAAGGCTATGGGCCTCATGCTGCAAAATGGGATTAGAATAGTTAGGTACTTGTTTGACCGGCGCAGACTCGATGGGCCGAAGGACCTTTTTCTGTGCTGTATGACTCTATGTGACTGTTATCCCATGTGCTTTAACCATGTGTGAATTCAGTCGTCATCATCATGAATTGAAACTCTTTGAACACCTGTTCTCCTCGGGTCATCAACTCTCGCTGACATTCCATGGAGGTATCGTCACATGACCTCCCGTCTACAGCCAGCACATCAGCACAATTGGCCTCCTGACCCTTCACCCTCACGATCACCTCCTCCGTGTGCTGATCCTTCACGATGAAACTAGATGTTTCTTGACCATCGGTCAAACTATCTTTTTCTTACTACTAATGTTTTTATAACTAAGGAAAAAAACTGTTCAAAGCAAACAGACACACAGGTTATTTTTAATGTCCCTGTCCCTGCGATTCTACTCCTGGGGGTTCTCACAGGAGATCAATCTTGAATTCCATGGAGGCTCTATGACATACGATGTAGGATTGGCAATTTTTGTTTCCCATCACCCTAACAGTTTAACAGGATAATTTTGCTCTGCTTTGCTCCCAAATAGTGTTGCCCCTGAAAAACATGTGTAGAATGGAGGAAAAACGATGGCTAATCCTATGCTAGTTTTGCTCCTGATTAGCTCAGCATCGAGACTTTCTCTGTTGCTTGTGAAGAGGGTTTAGCAACGTAAACTGCAAGCAAATGAACATCAGAGAGTTGAGAGGACAGATAGTCTGTAATAGCATCGGGTACAGGTTCAAATCCAATAGATTCTCCTGCTGGTGGTTAAAAGTTAATGTTTAGGTGCTGTCTTTCAAATTCACAGGGAATTACCACGAATGGAATTGTTAGGAATGGGAATGTCAAGAATTGAAGCATTAGGAATCTGAAGTGTCAGGGGTGATACGGCCGGGGTGGTCTTTATTTCTGTCCTTTTGAGTAAAACCATTACTGCTGCTTCAGTACAAAAACAAAAATACCTGGAAAAACTCAGCAGGTCTGACAGCATCTGCGGAGAGGAACACAGTTAACGTTTCGAGTCCGTATGACTCTTCAGCAGAACTAAGGAAAAATAGAAAAGAGGTGAAATATAAGCTGGTTTAAGGGGGGCGGTGGGACAGGTAGAGCTGGATAGAGGGCCAGTGATAGGTGGAGATAACCAAAAGATGTCATAGACAAAAGGACAAAGAGGTGTTGAAGGTGGTGATATTATCTAAGGAATGTGACAATAGGTGACATTAAGGGTAGAAAGCAGGACGAGCAAGGTACAGAGAGCCCTAGTGGGGGTGGGGTGGGGGGAAGGGATCGAAATAGGCTAAAAGGTAGAGATAAAACAATGGATGGAAATACATTTAAAAATAATGGAAATAGGTGGGAAAAGAAAAATCTATATAAATTATTGGAAAAAGGAGGGATTGGAAAGGGAGTGGGGATGGAGGAAAAAGTTCATGATCTAAAATTGTTGAACTCAATATTCAGTCCGGAAGGCTGTAAAGTGCCTAGTCGGAAGATGAGGTGCTGTTCCCCCAGTTTGCGTTGAGCTTCACTGGAACGATGCAGCAGGCCAAGGACGGACATGTGGGCATGAGAGCAGGGTGGAGTGTTGAAATGGCAAGCGACAGGGAGGTCTGGGTCATGCTTGCGGACAAACCGAAGGTGTTCTGCAAAGCGGTCACCCAGTCTGCGTTTGGTCTCTCCGATGTAGAGGAAACCGCATTGGGAGCAGCGAATGCAATAGACTAAATTGAGGGAAGTGCAAGTGAAATGCTGCTTCACTTGAAAGGAGTGTTTGGGCCCTTGAACAGTGAGGAGAGGGGAAGTAAAGGGGCAAGTGTTGCACCTTCTGCGGTTGCATGGGAAGGTGCCGTGGGAGGGGGTTGAGGAGTAGGGGGTGATGGAGGAGTGGACCAGGGTGTCTCGGAGGGAACGATCCCTGCAGAATGCCGCCGGAGGGGTGAAGGGAAGATGTGTTTGGTGGTGGCATCATGCTGGAGTTGGCGGAAATAGCAGAGGATGATCCTTTGAACGCGGGGGCTGGTGGGGTGATAAGTGAGGACAAGGGGGACCCTATCATGGTTCTGGGAGGGAGAGGAAGGTGTGAGGGAGGATGCGCGGGAGATGGGCCAGACACGGCTGAGGGCCCTGTCAACCACCGTGGGCGGAAAACCTCAGTTAAGGAAGACGGAAGACATGTCAGAGGAACTGTTTTTGAAAGTGGCATCATCAGAACAGATGCAACGAAGGCAAAGGAACTGAGAGAATTGGATAGAGTCCTTACAGGAAGCAGGGTGTGAGGAGCTGTAGTCGAGGTAGCTGTGGGAGTCGGTGGGCTTGTAATGAATATTGGTGGACAGCCTATCACCAGAAATTGAGACAGAGAGGTCAAGGAAGGGAAGGGAAGTATCAGAGATGGACCATGTGAAAATGATGGAGGGGTGGAAATTGGAAGCAAAATTAATAAATTTTTCCAGGTCCAGACAAGAGCATGAAGCAGCACCGAAGTAATCATTGATGTACCGGAAAAAGAGTTGTGGGAGGAGGCCGGAGTAGGACTGGAACAAGGAATGTTCCACATACCACATAAAGAGACATGAATAACTGGGACCCATGCGGGTACCCATAGCCACACCTTTTATTTGGAGGAAGTTTAAGGAGAAATTGTTCAGTGAGAGAACAAGTTCAGCCAAACAGAGGAGAGTAGTGGTGGATGGGGATTGTTCGGGCCTCTGTTCAAGGAAGAAGCGGAGAGCCATCAGACCATCCCGGTGGGGGATGGAGGTGTAGAGGGATTGGACGTCCATGGTGAAGAGGTGGCAGTTGGGGCCAGGGAACTGGAAATTGTTGATATGATGTAGGGTGTCAGAGGAATCATGGATGTAGGTGGGAAGGGACTGGACAAGGGGAGAGAGAATGGAGTCAAGATAGCAATAAATGAGTTCCGTGGGGCTGACACGATCGGTCTGCCGGGACAGTCCTGTTTGTGGATTTTGGGTAGGAGATAGAAGCTGGCCGTCCGAGGTTGGGAGACTATCAGATTGGAAGATCTCCAGTGCTTGTCACCCAATGGCATTCGGCATTGATACTTTGTGACAGGAGGCGTGGCCAGTGCTGCGCTAACTCTGTTTTGAGATGCAGGCTATTTGAAAGCAGACAAAGGAACCAGCCACAAGCTCTCCTGACAGCTGCTGAAGGCAGCACCAGAAGGGTAGGAATTGCTCTCTCTGCCTGCTCCTCCCCACCTCAGCATCTTTCACATCCACACTTTGTTATCCTGTTCCTCCTAGTGCTAGACACCATGGTACTACCCCCTCACCAGCTCCCGCCAGGACAAGGTGTAGGGGCATCTGAACCACTTCGAGGTGCGTTCCATCCATAACACCGCAACATACAAGGTTTTAGTAACATTGGTTGAGAGTTAAATATTGGGCAGGTCAAGTCCCCTTGTAATCATACTGTGGGATATTTAACATGTTCATGAGAGGGGCCTTGGTTTAATGTCCATTCTGAAAGATGGCATCCCTGAAGTTGCCACCACCCTAATACTTTTTTTAAATTCATTCATGGGATGTGGGTGTCACTGGCTAGGCCAGCATTTATTGCCCACCCCTTATTGCCCTTGTTTAGGGGGCATTTAAGAGTCAACCACATTGTTGTAGGGTCTGGAGTCACGTGTAGGCCAGAACAACAGATTTCCTTCCCTAAAGGGCATTAGTGAATGGATTGTTTTTACAACAATCAACGTCATTTTAATTCCAGTACTTTTAATTCAAGAATTTTATTGAATTCAAATTCCACAATCTACTGTAGTGGGATTCAAACCCTGGTCCCCAGAGCATTACTGGATCTCTGGATTACTAGTCCAGCGACAATACCATTACGCCATCACCTCCCCATATCTAGGCCACAGGTTTGGTTTTGAGCTTGATATCAAGTTTTAGAGAGGGGAAAGAGCACAGTGCTAAGTGGGTTGAGAGGTGCAACATTGTCAGAGATACCATCCTTTATGTCAGTACACATTCTGCCTGGTCAGCTGCTTCAGTTGGATGTAAAAGATCCCAATTCATTATTGGAAGTAAAAAGGGGACCTTTCCTAATGTCCTGACCAACATTCCTCATTCAACCATCACCAGAATATTCCATCCATTGCTGCCTATGGAATATTGCTCCTCAGTTATTTTTGTGGAACAACATTCACCACAACATTCATGGTGATTAATCATTTGGAAAGCAGTTTGAGATAATTCTGGTGTGACAAAATGAGGTATAAACGCACGCATATTATTTGTATTGAGGGTTGGAGCAGTCTTGAGTGTCAGTGAAGGGATTTTCCGAGTCTGAGCGAGATTCCTCATCAGTTCATGTGAAAGTCATGAGCAAGATGCTTCACTGTCTTCACCTGTAGTTTCAGTCCTGCTCGCTTTACCTTTGAGTCCTTGGCCCAGTACAGAGTTCGCCCTCTGAGCTTAAAGTATCTTTTCTTCCATCTCTGGAATGAGCTGGTCTGCTTCAGCAACAATCCTTCATTTATGCTTTTCTGTAAAAGAAGAATGAAGAGAAGTTCCTGAGCAAATAGGAGGCAGGATTTGGTGTGGACCACATCTGTTGGGAATGTGATGAATTATTACACTGTTGGCTAAGAATGGAGTTACTGGAAATTCAATGGATTATTATTCCGTGGATTATGAGGCAGTTAACTTTGCTAGTGATTATACCCGTGTTACTGAAAGTAGGCCTGTATCACCCCTGTTTGTTAGACTATTTGTCTGTAAGCAATATATCTCAAAAACTAGTGGGCAGATTTCAACAACACTTGGTACACATATGATACGGTCCAAGGAAGAACTGATTAGTTTTTGGAGATGATGTGGATCTGGATCCAGATCCAGATCTTGGCATTTTTTAAAGGATCTGTTAACATTGGGAAATAGGGAAAATTGACTTTGTTTTAGAATGTTGGTGGTTGTTTTATTTCAAATGTTGTGGATCGTGTTAGAATGTTATGGATTGTCTCAGCTGTCAAAATGTGAGCAGAGTTTTCAGAGCAGGTTGTTGGATGTGGATTGACCTGAAGCCTCCTCAGTGAGATGGAAGTTCTTTATGAAATGATGTTTTTTCAGCTTTGCACCTACAAAGCATTAACTAGAGGGGGAAAAGCCTTAAGGAAGAGCTGCACAATTGTAATTAAAAAAAGCAGTGAAGTCCATTCAATTGTTTTCTTTTGTCAGAGGTATGCACTCTACTGTCTGCCCTCTTTGCTTATTAGACAATGTGAAGTGACAGACTAAAGTGGCAACCAAAACAATGGGTGGGCCCAATCTTTCAGATTTTTTTTTCTATACATACTATGCAAGTTGAATAATGTCCAGTCTTAGGTAACAGTCACATTCTAGTTCTGTGGAATAGGTTTGTTAGATTTGCTATAAGATTAAGGAAGTCTGGAAAATAATTACGGGATGTCCGTGTGAGGCTGAGCATGTTAACCTCAGATGCACTGCATTGCATGTAGGGATGGTTCAACAAAGAACAAGATTTGGTCTCCTCATTTGAAAAAAAGACATAATTGTGTTAGAAGCAGTTCACAGAAGATTCATTCGACTCATTCCTGAAGGGCTTATCTTGTGAGGAAAAGTTGGACAGATTAATCCAACACCCATTGGAGTTTAGAAGATTGAGAGGTGATCTTATTGAAACCTATAAGATCCTGAGGGGACTTGATAGGGTGAACACCGGGAGGATATTTCCTCTTGTGGGGGAGACTAGAAGCAGGGCACAGTTCAAAAATAAGAGGTCCACTGTTTAAGAGTAAGAGATGAGGAGAATTTTTTTCTCTCAAAGGGTATATAGTATGTGGAATTCTCTTCCTCAGAAAGCAGTGGAGGCTGGGCCATTGAATTTATTCAAGGCTGAGTTAGATAGATTTTTAATAGATAAGAGAGTCAAGGGTTATGGAGGGCAGACGGCAAAATAGACTTGAGACCCCAGCCAGGTCAGCCATGATCTAACTGAATGGCAGAGCAAGCTCGAAGGGCTGAATGGCCTACTCCTGCTCCTAAGTCCCATGTTCCTAAAATCAAATGCTTTAAATATGACATAACAATTGAATATGCTGGAAATGCACAGCAGGGCCGGTCAATATTGGAAAAGGGAAAAGACATGTTCTGACATTTCAACTGTGCAAGCCTTCCCCAGATATTTTGTCAGACCTGCTATATGTGTCTCACTTTCTCTGCCGTTTTCTCTCAGCACCTTGACAACCAGGGACATATTGTCACTCTTGGTCCTTTCTTTGATAAACCAAGTCCTATTCCATGGGACTTAGAATCAGATCCTGAATACACCCTCTGAATGCCTCTCAATGTTGTTTTATATTCACCAAGGTACCATTTAGCATCACCAATGAACACAAAGCATACCCCTCATCCCAAGTGCTATTAAGCATTCCAGGGGCACATACAGCACAATACAGAGTAAAGCTCCACCTATTCTGACCCACTAAACACTCCCAAGACAGGTTCAGCATGGAATAGATAGTGTGAAACTCCTTCTACACTGTTCCATCAAACTCTCCCAGGGCAAGTACAGTATTGGTTTGATACAGAATAAAGCCCCCTCTACACTGTTCCACCAAACACTCCCAGGACAAGAACAGTATGGGTAAGATACAGAGTAAAAATCTGTCTACTCTTTCCTATCAAACTGTCTTAGGACACGCAGATTAGTTTTGGAAAAAAACTTCTACATTGTCCCATTAGAGCACATACATTATGGAGCTTAATTCTGTAAGTCAGAAGAATCATCCTCACATGATGGATATGCCAATTTTTTTTTATATAAACCCAAATGCCTCACATTGGACTTCCTGTGTGGCATTACCAATTGGAGAGCATTTAGATTGATGTTATAGGTAACATCCTGCCTCCAGCAGTCACTGAGTTGGAAACACCTCCAACCTCATTCTCTTGGATTGCTTCAGCTAACTCAAAGATGAGTTTTACATTTCACCAGTTGGAGTTGGATTGAAGCCAAGATCCCCACTGCACCACCCAAACTCCTTTCATGTCCCTCTCCTTCCAATCTAAACAAATTAAAGGTAGGCTCTATTTAAAGAAGTTACATGCTATAATTTTGGCCTAAGGTTTTCCAAAGAAGGGCTGTTGGAATGTAAACCATTCCTATTTTATAAAAAATAGAATCTAGGTTTTCAGCAGCTAAATTATAATTAAAAATAAAAAAAAGGTCAAAGTGGTGCTACACCCTATGGATGATGGGATAGCTTCACTGTTTAGCAAACTAAAATAGCGGCCTCACAATGCTCGAGACAGACTGGTTGATGCGCCAGATTTTATTCCTCCTTTTGCTGAGGCGTTGTCTCAGACACAGGTTTGGACAGAATTTTCAACATATGGTAAAAGCCAACTTTGAGAAAATCCACTTGTATCAAAATGACACTTAAACAAGGCCAAAAGTGGCTTTCTGTCTCTGCCAACAAGAACAACAACTTGCATTTATATAGCACCTATAATGTTGTAAAATTCGCATGGTCCTTCACAGAATCCTAACACGATAAAAAGGTGACATCAGGCCATGAAGGAGATATTAGTCAGGTTTGATCCAAAAGAGGTAAGTTTTCATTAGTGTCTTAAAGGAGGAGAGAGAGAGAAGTTAGAGAGGGAGTTCCATAGCTTAGGGTATAGATGGATGAGGACACGCCTGCAAATGGCAAAGCAAAGGAAATGGGGGATGAACAAATTGCCAGATGAGGATAGGCAAGTGGTATTAACCTTGGCCCAGAGTGTCTCAGCAAATGGATTCTCAACCCCTTTCCTTCTGAAGCTCCCTGTCTCATGTTATAATAATTCTTCCATTGCCTCTGTAACGCAAGTTTTGTTACTGTACCAAAGATTGTTGTACAATTAAACACATTTTTTATTATTATTGTTTCACTTAATGTGAAAGTTCTTGCTGGCATTGAGCAACAATTCACGCAAGTTCTGAACCAGTGAGAACCATCCCAGTGCTCTTTGTTGCAGAGTAATCCCTATACACTGGGTAATCTCTAGTGGGACACTTGGACACAGGTTCTGTCAACATGCACCTCAATTCTCTGCAGCCAGCTTAATGGAGTCTGTCTGTGAGCGATACAGTCTGGAGTCCATACCTGGAGCTTGCAATTATTTCTTGACACCGATTCACTCTCCGGCTCTAAAAAAAGGGCCCCTGCTCTCCAAGTAGCTCAATTCCTAGAAGGATCTGAGGAGTTTGAATTCTTGCTTTTCTCCCCATTCAACATTACTTAAATTTCTTTGTGTGGATAACACTAGATTTAATATGGATTGCAAGGTGCCACTGGGGTTCGAAGCCCTTGTTCCACTTTCATTTATATTTCGCAGATTGAACAGTGATTGTAATTCCCAATGTTTCGTTGAGGACGTTTTGCAGTGGAGGTAGAAACATAGGGTAGAATTTTACGGCCCCATTTTGGTGGGGACGGGGCAGTAAAATGCGGTGAGACATTCTAAACTTCATTGGCTTCGGCGGAAACGTAAAATCCCGCTGCCGTAAAATTCTGCCCATAAAAACATAGAAAAGAGGAGCAGGGGTAGGTCGTTTGACCCTTTGAGCTTGCTCCACCATTCAATATGATCATAGCTGATCCTCTAGCTCAACACCGTACTCCCTCTCTCTCCCCAAACCCCTTGATGTCTTTAGAACCTATAGAAACACAGGGCAGAATTTTCTCTTTGGCGTGCAGGGGCAGGCCTTGCACGCTGACACATAGTGACGCACGGCGATGTCGGGCATGCATCCCAACATCACCGCACGTCATTCAGATCTTCCATTCAGCGGGCGCGTGCCTGTTAAGGCCATTAATACACCAATTAAACTAATTCTCAAAGCTGACCATCCAACCTTAAGGTTGTCGGGCCAAGCGAAGAGCCCAAGTGGCCTTCACATTTTTCATGAAACCTCATCCATGGGCAGGATGAGATTTCATGAAGGTTTTATTAAATTAATAAATTTTTTTTTTTTACACACATTTCATAAATTTGTCCCAGCTCATGTGACAGGACATGTCTAAATAATTTCAAATCTTTCTTCATTTTAAACTTTCAATTTGAACTTAATCCCTGGGGAAGCTCCATGCCTCAGGGAGATTTCTGCGCTCTTTCGCATGCACGCAGGCTCTGACTTTCCCTCCTCCCCCACCCGCACTGGCAGCGCTGAGAGCTGGGTGGGTCTTACTTGGCCCGCCCACGTAAAATGGTAGCGCAGAGCTGATCGCGGGCGGCGATCAGCTCTGTGCCTGCCTGCGCCCACTCCCGACTGGCCCGCCCGACAGGCAGAAGCTTCTGCCCATAGGAAGCATGAGGAGGGACGTCAGGAAACACAATATAAATGGATGGAACTGGGCCAGAGTTTAATTTGCTTCTGCTTGTTTAGCAAACCCAATCATATAGGTCGCAAACTAAAGAGGAATCATCTGTGAGTTGGTTACTACCCTTGGGTTATGAACGCTTGGAGATTCTGTTGAAGTGAATAAACCAGAGACTGAAACCATGCTCAATATTAAGGTTTTTATAACTGCAGTTACTGTGGAAGCCACAGGGTGGCAGTACCAATCTGGGTCCCATCACTGATATTAAGCAGCAGCTTTTAGTTTGTGTCAACCTTATTTTGGCAGACCCCACGAAACCTTCCCATGGACCCCTGCATGAGGGCCAGTCTTTGGGAACATAGAATGAATGTGTACACAGGGTGAATCTATTGTCATTGAACGAGAATGAGCTGAGACCTTTATAGGAGGGTTCTATGTGTATTTTTCTCAGAGGCTGCTGAGGATACGCTAGGCACTGGGATTCAGCTGTCAGAATATTTTCACAGCTCTGTTTACATTGAGTTGGTATAAATACACAGCAGGCTGAATGATTACCTGACCATAATAAACTGCTCTATAAACACAGATGCAAAACCTCTGGTGTAAAAATAGCAGCTGCATCTAAAAATAGATGAGAGAGCCAGGCCGAGTGCTTTCTTCAGAGCCAGCCCTCAAAGCACACTCTCAGAACCTCGACATACATGTCAGCCTCCAGTTATCGCCTGTCCTCCTGCTCACGCTCCCTCTGATCTATGCAGCCCAACCTCACATCCCTCCTTGTAATGTTCTGTATTTGTTCTATTTATAAACCTTGCAATTACACAGCTGCCTTATCATTTACATTTACATGGCAAGCGGGAATTTACGCACTCGTTTCTTAAACACCCACAGCACTTCACTGCTGTGGGGATGTGGGGCGTTGAGGGAGGGAGGGGAGCAGGAGTAAGTATAGAAAGAAAGGCCTGCATCGGCCAACACCTTTCACAACCTTAGGATGTCCCCAAAGCACTTTGCAGCCATGGAAGAACTTTTGAAGTGTCATTACTACCAACTAGGGATGGGCAATAAATGCTGGCCTAGCCAGCGAAGCCCACATCCCATGAAATGTATTTTTTTTAAAATTAGGGAAATATGACAGGCAATTTGTGCACAGCAAGATCCCACATACAGCAACATGATCATGACCAGGTCATATGTTTTAATGATGTCAATTGAAGGATAAATATTGGCCAGGACACCAGGGAAAACTTCCCTGCTCTTCTTCCAACAGAATCTTTTGCATCCACTTGAGGGGGCAGGCAGGGTCTCCGAAAAACAGCATCTCCAGCAGTGCAGCACTCCCTCAGTGCTGATAATTGGAGTGTCAGCCTGGATTCTATGCTCAAGCCTCTGGAGTGGCGCTTGAACCCACAACTTTGAGTCAGAAGTGAGAGCTCTACCCACAGCTGGCACTAAGGAGGCAGGAACTCTCACTCAGATGGTAATAAGGAGCGAGGTGCCTAGCTAAACAGCAGGTTGAGTAGCTGGGATAGGAGGAAGTAGTCAGCACTGTAATTCCCTGTTCAATGTAGCTGCCCTTGATATAGCTGCAGTATACCAGCAGTGTCAAGTTCTGATTAAAGACTGTGACCTCTTAAACTTCCCAGTCCCCACCCACTGTCCAAGGCTGGGAGAGCTCCTCCCAGCCAATATTTAGACATTCAATAGCAGCGTCTGTTTAATCTAAGAGTTTATTGCTACAGTGACACTGTTCTAGACACCTCGCACCAGCTATTTAACTCATTCCCTAAATGTGTTAGAAATAGAAACTACTCACAGTATTGAGGGTCAGAGGAGAAACACTCCAGGCCATGAAATGGGGAAAGCTCAGGTTCCTGCACAGACCCTCCGGTTTCAGTCCCACAGAGCAGATGCTGCGGTGGCGGCTCTGCCAGGGGAGGGGTGAGTCACACAGGGGGACAACACCCAGGTGGTTTTGCGCAGCCTCCATCCAAAGACTGCATCTCCCCCCGCCTACCCACCCTGTCTGGACCCTACCCGCCACATACTGAGGAACAGAGAAGTCACAGACAGGTGCAGTCAACTCAGCAAGCAACGGATCACAAGAAAGTTACATTCAAACTTTCGAATGTCATCAGAGCTGAATCAATAATGAATGGAAATATTTGTGGTTATCCATTCACTTCTCACTGTACAGCAAAGTGTCGAGTACCCCTAACCATACTGTGCTCACCACATCCAATGCTTAATTTAGTAGGTAGCTCATGATAGTTTCCAAATCAGTCAGCCATGGTACAGTTAGCAGCACTGTAGCCTCTGAGTTATAATGTCATTCAAGCCCCTGTCCAGAAATGTGAACACACAATCCAGGCTGACGTTCCCAGTGCAGTACTGAGCAAGTGCTGCCTGGTCAGAGGTGCCATCTTTCACATGAGATATTAACGTGAGATACCCTCTGCCCTTTCAGGTGAAATATTTCATGGCACCATGGAACTCCCCCTGGTGTCCTGCAGCCAATATTCATCTCTCAACCAACCTCAGGAAAAACAGCTCACCTGGGCATTGCTGTTTGTGGGATCTTGCTGTGCACAAATTGTCTGCCAACTGCACTGCAAATGTGCTTAAAAGGCTGAAAACTCCTCTTGGACGACCGAGTTATGAAAGGTGCGATATAAACACATGTCCTTTCTTTGTTTAAAGGTTTGAAGTATATAGTACAGGACATCAACACGACTAAAAAGACTGAAGTCAGAGGATATCAACGAGCAATGATTAGCTGACACTAAGGTTTGGTTATAAAGGAAAGGAAGGCTGAGAGAGTTGAGTTACACAGTTCTCATGCTCTTGGACAAAGTAGGAGATTGTGTGAGGAGTCTCATTTTGAACACAGTGAGGCTGAAGAGACAATGGACAGCATGGAGGATGTGAAGCTAAAGAGGAACAGGAGAGTCAAGTTCAGAGTAATACTGACCGAAATAGCTGGAGTATTTCTCTTTAATTAATTTTTGAAATACAAAGGAAAGCACAGGCAAATAAAGAGAAACTAAGAGAGGGCAGCCTAACTCAGATCTGCAATGTTGGCGGGTGAGAGGGCAGCTGAACCTGGGCCTGTAATGTGTACGTGAATGAGAGATTGCAACATGCAAACTATGAAGCAACATTGTTTCCATTATAAATAAAAGTGAACAAAACGAACAAATACATGTGGAATCCAATAAAGCAGAGGTTAAGGCATCAAGGAGGAAATGAAAGGCTGTATTTTGAGATATTTATAGCACCTGCTCATTATTGGCTTCAGTTCAAACAAAGACTACATTTAGAGATGTGACCCAGTTAAGGTGACTTGCAGTTGAGTTCCTTAAAATCATAGAGTAAAATGCTCTCTGCATTCAATCCCATCAAGCACTCCCAGGACAGGTGCAGCACGGGGCTAAATACAGAGTAAAGCTCCCTCTACACTGTCCCCATCAAACACTCCCAGGGCAGGAACAGCACGGGGTTAGATACAGAGTAAATCTTCCTCTACACTGTCCCCATCAAACACACAATGTCTGAATGTGATCAGGTGCCTGCTGGTGATCTGAAGATAAGTTTGGCTGTTGATTGAAGATTTGGTATGTAATTGTGCAGGGTGTGCTGGAGTTGAATTAACCCCAGATCTGTATAGAAGCTTGGTGAGGCCACAGCTGGAGTACTGTGTGCAGTCCTGGTCATCACATTTTAGGAAGGATGTGATTTCACTGGAGGGGGTACAGAGGAGATTCATCAGGATGTTGCCTGGGATGAAACATTTAAGTTATGAAGAGAGGATGGATAGAGTTGGATTGTTTTCATTGGAGCAGAAAAGAGGGGCGACCTGATCGCGGTGTACAAGATTATGAGGGGCATGGATAGGGAGCAGCTTTTCCCCTTAGTTGAAGGGTCAGTCACAAGGGGACATAAGTTCAAGGTGAGGGGCAGGAGGTTTAGGGGGGATGTGAGGAAAAACTTTTTTACCCAGAGGGTGGTGACAATCTGGAATGCACTGCCTGGGAGGGTGGTGGAGGTGGGTTGCCTTACATCCTTTAAAAAGTACCTGGATGAGCACTTGGCACATCATAACATTCAAGGCTATGGGTCAAGTGTTGGTAAATGGGATTAGGTAGGTAGGTCAGGTGTTTCTCACGTGTCGGTGCAGACTCGATGGGCCGAAGGGCCTCTTCTGCACTCTGTGATTCTAAGTTGTTAAGGTCAATTAAAAATCCCACTGTTTCACAGTCACAGAAGTAGTGCTGGAATATGGTTTTCAGTAGCAACCAATCTATGGGAAATAGGTCATAGGAAAATCATTGCCCTATTTTTACAGCAAAACCCATTTGTACATCTCCAATCTTGAATTCACCCCTTAGAAATATTCCTCCTCCTCCTTCAGGTACCATACTCCAAGAGGGTATTGGTGACCATGGGCTTCTAATGGATTGGTCCATGATTATGCTTAGCAAAGTACTGTAGTGGTTTGCCGTTGCCTTCTTCAGTATTACAAGATCCAAACTGTTATTACTGCGATCCCAGGTCTGTTAATACTCCAGTTCTGGGACTTTTAGTACTGCAACTCCAGGTCTCTTAATACTCCAACTCAAGACTCTTAATACTGCAATGCCAGGTCTCTTATTGCAGCTGCACATTGTGGTAAGAATTTGAGAACATTTGCCTCAGCTCATCTGCTGCTGAATTCCTGATCCATGCCCCTGTTAGCTCATTACACAAAATAAGAGCTCATGGTGTAGGGGGTAACATATTAGCATGGAGAGGGGATTGGTTAGCTAACAGGAAGCAGAGAGTAGGCATAAATGGGTCATTTTCAGTTAGGCATGATGTAACGAGTAGAGTGCCACAGAGGTCAGTGCTGAGGCCTCAACTATTTACAACCAGTATCAATGACTTGGATGAAGGGATCAAATGTATGGTGGCTAAATTTGCTGATTACACAAAGATAGGTAGAAAAGTAAGTTGTGAAGGGGACATAAGGAGTTCAGAACAGGATATAGATAGATTAAGGGCAAAAATTTGGCGGATGAGTATATGTGAGAAAATATGAACTTGTCCACTTTGGCAGGGAGAACAGAAAAGCAGCATGTTGTATAAATGGAGAAAGTTTGCAGAACTCTGTGGTACAGAGAGATTTGGGTGTCCTGGTACATGAATCACAAAAAGTTAGTGCGTAAGGGAGAGATGAGGAGAATTTTTTTCTCTCACAGGATCGTGAATCTGTGGAACTCTTTACCCACAGAGTGGTAGAGGCAGGGTCATTGAATATTTTTAAGAGGGAGGTAGATATAGGCCTGAATATTTTGGATCGTGGGGTTTCCCTTCCCGGCACCCGAGAGTCGGCGGGAACACAACACTGCCAACTCTGCCTGCCCCACAGCCATTTCACACTCGAATGAGAATCGAGTAACTGCAGGCAGGACTTCTGCCCCTCACTCGGGAGGATGTCCCACCTTAGAGAGCTGCCGGCCAATCAGACTGGCTGGCAGATCTTTAGTCCCTGCAGCAACAGAAGCTGCAGTGGACTAAAGAGGAAGCGCTTCAATATGCCAGAGCCTAAGTCACAGTACTGGGAGGTAAGGTAAATCTTGGCGGGATCCCAGAGGATGGTAGGAAAGGCCTGGGGGGTGTGGAAACTGGGAAATTGGGGTGTCAGGGGAGAGGCTGCAAGGGGCTTGTGGAAGGTAGGTCCAGTAGCCACCTTGAAGAGGGTGGATGCCTGAAGTCAGAAGGGGGCTTCTGATGGAGGCACTGTACAACCCCTCACAACCCAACCGCACCTCGCCCACCCCCGGCTCCCACCCAACAGCACCTTCCTGCACAAAGCCTAAGCCCGTTGATTTTCAGGCTTCCCCCACACCAGGTAAATCCTCCCGTTACCCTAAAATTGGAGGCTCGGCCAGAAACAGCCCTTAAGTGGCCAATAATTGACCACTTCAGGGCTTCAACTGGGGCAAGGGTGGGTGTCCTGTCTGAGGCCTTGTCCACCTTGCCCACTCCAGCAAGGTTGGGATGGGCGGGAAACCGGAGGGAATCCTGTTCCTTCAATTTCACGCTCACCCCCACCCGCCTAAAACCCACCAGTGGGGGCGGGGAGAGTGTGAAATTCAGGCCATATTCTTCACTAACAAGGGAGTCAAAGGGTATCAGGGAGTGAGGAGGGAGGAGGGTTGTTGAGGAGTGGGGGCAGCTGTAGGCAGGAAATTGGAGTTCAGGCCAGAAGCGCAACAATCAGATCAGCCATGATTTATCAAATGGCAGAACAGACTCAAGGGGCTGAATGGCCTACTAATTCATATGGTTCATGTGTATATCGTCTAATGTTCTTCTAGCTGGCCTTCATTCTTCAGCCTTCCATAAATTTCAGGTCATCGGAATCTCTGCTACCCTTCTCCAAACTCACACCAAATCCCCATTCATCCCTCACCCTTGTGCTCGCTGACTTACAATGGTTCCTGGTGCAAAAACATCTCAGTTTTAAAATTCTCATGCTAGTTTTCAAATCCCTCAAGAGTCTTGTTCTTCCCTATCACTGTAATCTCCTCCAGCACTACAATCCTCTGAGGATTCAGCACTCCTCCAAATCTGTATGTTAAGTTTTACTGAACGTTCCAGCTACTTTGGTCAGTGTTACTCTGAACCTGACTCTCCTGTTCCTCTTCAGCTTCACATGTGTATTATTCCTGTGTATTGTTTTCTCTCTCCAGTCTTACTGTGGTTAAAGTGAGACACCTTTACAATCTCATTTTCGTCCAAGGGCCTGAGAAGTGTGTAACTCAACTCCCTCAGTCTTCACTTCCCTTAAAACCCAAACTTAGCGGCAGCCGCTCACTGCTTATTGACGCCTTTCCTTAAATCTTGTTGATGGAAGCTGGAATGTTCAGTAAAACTTAACCTACAGAATTGGAGGAATGCTGAATTCTCAGAAGGTTGTAGTGGGGGAGGTGGTGGCGTAGTAGTACTGTCACTGGACTAGTAATTCAGAGACCCTGGGGACCCGGGTTTGAATCCCACCACGGCAGATGGTGGAATGTGAATTCAATAAAACAATGATGACCATCAATCATTGTTGATTGTTTTAAAAACCATAATACCCTTTAGGGAAGGAAATCTGCCATCCTTACCTGGTCTGGCCTACATATGACTCCAGACCCACAGCAATGTGTGGTTGACTCTTAAATGCCCTCTGAACTAGGGGGCAACTAGGGATGGATAATAAATGGTGCCCACATCTCATGAACAAATATTTTAAAAATGTGCTGCATGTACTATGTGCCTCAAATCTTTAGAAAAGAACTTGCATTTAAATAACATCCTTCACAACCTCAGGACGCCTCACTGCACTTTGCAGCCAATTACTGTTTAAAGTAGAAAATGCAGCAAAATACCCTGCTCACAGTAAGCTCCGTCAAACAGTAATGACCAGATTATTTGGTTTTTAAGAGATGTTGGTTGAGGAACACTGGGGAGAATGCCTTTTTTTCTTTGAATTAATGCGATGGGAGCTTTTAAGAGGGCAGACAGTATCTCGATTTAAAGTCTTATACAAAAGACTGCATTTCCAGCAATGCAGCACTCCCTCAGTACTGCACTGGCGTGTCAGCCTAGGTTATGTGCTCAACTCTCTGGAGAGGGACTTTTACTTGCAACCTCCTGATTCAGAGGCAAGACTGCATGTTAACTAAAGTTTATGCACTCCTATATCTAACAGGACCACTAACTATACTGTCCATTTTGCCTCATGGTCTGCACTATTCCATACCCACAGTCTATTCTGCCTCAGGTCTACAAATGATTAAACTGATCCAATCAGTCAGCTGTATTTTACTGTTAAGCCACTTGCCCTTTCATACAGCCTAGTTCATATAACTTATGCTGCACCCTACCTGGAGCACTTTACACAGAGTCTAACAAACGCCTGGGAGTTAACACTGAGACACACATGAACCCACAGGCTGGACGGGGGTAAATTACCCCATTTACCTGCAATGTGCTGTTCAATGGCTACGTTCTTCTGCCACAGTTCTCAGCAGTCTCACACCAAAAAAAATCTCTGATTCTGTCACGCTGCCGTATTCACCCTTTTGTAGAGAGTCCCAATCCACCAGATTGTTCTTGAGAAATGCAGTAGGCACGGAACGGTGATGACATCAGCAGGGCAATGGGAAAGAAAACACAGCCTTGGCTCTTTGCCAGAGCACAGTAAAGTGCTGATTGGAGGGGCGGACTGGGTTAAAATAAAACATTCGGACTATGTCTCCCATCACTGGGGTTAATGACTGACTGCACAATGACACTGATGTTCTCAACAAATGATTCACTCACAGGGATAGATCTTGACTTTTCGTGTTAGTGTATATTGAGTGATAGTGAGTCAGCAGCATCGTTATCATACAAAGTCAAGGTCTAGCTCTGCAAGTCTGCACTGGATCGCACTAAGTGTAAGAGAGGTAAAAAGCATACTCCTTTCAATGACTATTGAACAATTCACTTGACTGAAGATCAGACTTTGTTTAAGTGCTGATAATCTATGTCCTTGACTAATTTAATTTGCTGCTCAAAGATAACCTCCAATTAAACACAACAGACAATGATTGGGGACACTTGTCCATTTCGTTTTGACACAAAGAGGAGTCACACATTTTGTCACCCATTTCCATGTGTTGCCACAATTCCCACTGACATCCACTGCAACTGACACAGATTTATAGAAAGAATGCACATTTCTGCAGTGCCTTTCACCACCTCAGGATGTTCCCAAGCACTTCACAGCCAATGAAGCCCCTTTGAAACATAGTTGTGGTTATTTTATCGAAATCACAGCAGACAATTTGTAAACAAGCTCCCACTAACAACAATGACCAGATAAAAACAGAATTACCTAGAAAAACTCAGCAGGTCTGGCAGCATCGGTGGAGAAGAAAAGAGTTGACGTTTCAAATCCAACATGACCCTTCAACAGAACTGAAGTATTGCTAGGAGAGGGGTGAAATATAAGCTGGTTTAAGGTGGGGGGCGGGGGGAGAGAAGTTGAGGGTGAGGTGGTTGTGGGGACAAGCAAGCAGTGATAGGCTGTGAAAGTGGGTTTTAGTAAACACCTTGTCAAACACCAGGAGAGAAATGGAAAGCAATGAAAGTGAACAGGGCAGAAGAGACAGGTGGAAATCCTGTCGGAGAACAGAGCAATACTTCTTCAAGGAAGGCAATTCTTGAAGAGAAGTGGCAGTCAATTAAACACAGATAAAAACAAAAAGCTACTGCGGATGCTGGAAATCCAAAACAAAAACAGAGTTACCTGGAAAAACTCAGCAGGTCTGGCAGCATCGGTGGAGAAGAAAAGAGTTGACATTTTGAGTCCAACATGACCCTTCAACAGAACTGAAGTATAGTTAGGAGAGGGGTGAAATATAAGCTGGATTTCCACCTGTCTCTTCTGCCTTGTTCACCTTCATTGCTTTCCATTTCTCTCCTGGTGTTTGACAAGGTGTTTACTAAAACCCACTTTCACAGCCTATCACTGCTTGCTTGTCCCCATAACCACCCCACCCTCAACTTCTCTCCCCCTGCCCCCTACCTTAAACCAGCTTATATTTCACCCCTCTCCTAACTATGCTTCAGTTCTGTTGAAGGGTCATGTTGGACTCAAAACGTCAACTCTTTTCTTCTCCACCGATGCTGCCAGACCTGCTGAGTTTTTCCAGGTAATTCTGTTTTTGTTTTGGATTTCCAGCATCCGCAGTAGCTTTTTGTTTTTATCTCTAATGACCAGATAATCTGTTTGAACAATGTTGGGGAAACGGTGGCATAGTTCTAACTATAGTAATCCAGAGACCCAGCCAAACCTCTGGAGACATGAGCTCAAATCCCACCCTGGCAGCAGGTGGAATTTAAATTCAATTAATAAATCTAAAGCTAGTCTCAGTAATGGTGACCATGCCAACTATCATTGGATTGTTGTAAAAACCCATCTGGTTCACCAATGCCCTTTAGGTAAGGAAAACTGTCATCCTTACCTGGACTGGCCTACATGTGACTCCAGGTTTATGTGGTTGACTTTTAACTGCCCTCTGAAACGACTGAGCAAGCCACCCAGTTCAAGGGCAATTGGGGATGGGCAACAAATGCTGGTCTTGCCAGCAATGCCCACATCCCATGAAAGGAAAAAGGTTGAGGATAAATATGAGCTGGGACAGAGGAGAGAACTCCACTGCTCTTCCTCAAAAGAGTGCTGTAGGCCAGGATTTTCTGATCCTGCCCGCCACAAGACCAGAACTTCCCACCCGAAGTCAATGGACCTTTGGCTGGTTCATCAAATTTTCCATCCCACCCGCGATGGTTCCTGCCGCGGGTGGGACCCGTAAATCCCGACCACAGGAGTTTTTATATTGACATGAGAGGGCATACAGGGCTTCAGTTTAACACTTCTTCTGAAAGATAGCATCACTGACAGCACAGCACTCCCTCAATACTGCACTGGAGCAACAGTTTAAATTAGAACACAACAACATAAGAAATAGGAAGAGGAGTAGACCATTTGGCCCCTCGAGCCTGCTCTGCCATTCAATAAGAACATGGCTGATCTTCTTGTGTTTCAATTTTCACATTGCTATCTAACTCCAATAACTTTTGATTCCCTTGCCTAACAAGAATCTATCTATCTCTGCCTTAAAAATATTCAATGACCCCGCCTCCACCACCTTCTGAAGCAGAGTGTTCCAAAGTCGCACAACCCTCTGAAAAAATTTCTTCTCATCTCTGTCCTAAAAGGGTGACCCCTAATTTTAAATCAGTGTCCCCTAGTTCTGGACTCACCTACAAGAGGAAACATCCTTTCCACGTCCACGTTGTCAAGGCCGTTCAGGATCTTGTATACTTCAATCAAATCACCCCTCACTCTTCTAAACTCCAGTGGAAACAAGCCCAATCTGGAGTGGGACTTGAACACGCACATTCAGCTGAGATGATAGTAATGCCCATTGTGCCAAGGGTGACACTTAAGTTTCACCAACTTCAATGTTACCACAAGATACAGAATGTCACTGACTCAATGCATGTAGTCAGTCGTGCTCTGCCCAACGATCCAATATTATATGGAAGCAGGAATTCCACCACCTAAACTCTAGGCAGGAAGGATATATTCACAAGGATAACTGGTTGGATTCAGGGATCATGACACCATAAGCTTCAATTCAGGCCCCTCCTAAGCAGAGCTTTCCTCCTGTTGGAGCGTACAATTGCCCTCAGCCCCAAAGATAAAGCAGCTCAATGTGAGCTTCCAAGCACTTCACAAAAAGCTTAACACAGCTCTTTGAAAGAGAAAGGAGGATGGGTCACTAAGTCCTCAGAGATAGGAGGTTCCAGGTGCAACCAGGTGGATGATCAGCCATGATCATAATGAATGGCGGAGCAGGATCGAAGTGCCCAATGGCCTACTCCTGCTCCTAGTTTCTATGTTTCTATGTAACCAATGAACACGTTGACAGTCCCTTTCAACATTTCAGAGGCAATCGCACATTTCAGTCCTGACCAGGAGGGCACTTTTGCTCAGTCAATGCTCACAGGTGAATGCACAGGGCAGGTTTAACCAGTCTTTGTGCTTTTACATAAGGAGCAATGCATGGTTCATCTGGGATTAATAGATGAAAACAGGAAATCCATATCTTTCCACACCATAATTGATCTATTCAGCACCATTCTTTCCTTAATTTGTGTACGGCTGACACTCCAGCACAGTACTGAGGGAGTCCTGCACTGTTGGAGGTGCCAACTTTCAGCTGAGGCAGTGTCTGCTCGGGTGGATGCAACAAATCTTGCAGTACTAATTAAAGAGGAACAATAGTGGAGTCCTGGCCAATATCCAGCTTTTAAACAACACCTAAAAAAGACAGATTCTTTGGTCGTTTATTTCATTGCTCCTTTTGGAGCTTGTGTAATTGGCTGATGCATTTCCTGCATTACAGCGGTGAATATGCTTCAAAAAATACTTCAATGGCTGTAAAAGGCTTTGGGACATCCTGAGATTGTTAAATGCGCTGTAGAAATGCAAGTTCTTTCTTTCTTTAACACCATGGTTGAAGGTCAAAAGAAATCATGCGATGTCCCCTCATTCGACAGTAAGTTGCCCATGGGGTTGGTGATGGAATATTCCACCCTGAGCAACAATGTGTGCGCTGTTGTTTCCCTACGGCAGCTCATCACATGGGCAAAGAAGAGGAAGTTCACAGCTGCTGTGGTGAGTTTGTGACCACTGGCTAGTTGGCAAACAGCTGAATTCTGTAATAGGCTCCTGATGAAGGGAAGGCAATTAAAGGTGTTTGCTCCCCTGCTATGTTGGGAGGGTAATGTGCCTGACTGTGAAGATGGCTCACTGGATTAGGGTGGGTGTGGTGAAGCA
Organism: Cetorhinus maximus; assembly: GCF_964194155.1. Taxonomy (NCBI): domain Eukaryota; kingdom Metazoa; phylum Chordata; class Chondrichthyes; order Lamniformes; family Cetorhinidae; genus Cetorhinus; species Cetorhinus maximus. The sequence continues at coordinate 62,701,854 of NC_135886.1, forward strand.
GTCTGACTGGTATTTTTCTCTGTGTATTTTTAATTATAATTGCAGCAACTAAAAATGTGATATCCTTGGGCAGAACCATCCAAAAATAACTTGACCACAAATAACCCTATACATACAGGCTGAAACCTGTCCCAAAATAGACAGCTGAAATTCTTCTTTGAAAAAATCCATTCCCCCTTTAAATTCTTATTTCCTGCCACTCAGAATGTTGCTCTTTAAATGGGTAAATGAGAGGGTTAAAACATTCCTATTGAGAACATCAGAGGAATGCATGTGTGCTCACTATGACAGCATCAACTTGCATTGATATAGCAAACTATCCTGAGCAGCTTCACTGGGGCATAATCAGAGGGTTGTGGGTTCATGTCCCACTCCCGGAATCCAAGAACAGTGATTGTACTCGAAAGAGTTGCAATCTGTGACTGTTGATAACTCGAAAGAATTTAGAGGTGTCAGCTGTGGCTCAGTTCATAGCACCCTCGCCTTTGAATCAGAGGGTTGTGGGTTCATGTCCCACTCCCGGAATCCAAGAACTGTGATTGTACTCGAAAGAGTTGCAATCTGTGACTGTTGATAACTCGAAAGAATTTAGAGGTGTCAGCTGTGGCTCAGTTCATAGCACCCTCGCCTTTGAATCAGAGGGTTGTGGGTTCATGTCCCACTCCTGGAAACCAAGAACTGTGATTGTACTTGAAAGAGTTGCAATCTGTGACTGTTGATAACTTGAAAGAGTTTCCTTAATCCTCAGACCTGGCTGGAACACAAGCAGGTTGGTGAAAATTAGGAGGTGTCAGCTGTGGCTCAGTTCATAGCACCCTCGCCTTTGAATCAGAGGGTTGTGGGTTCATGTCCCACTCCCGGAAACCAAGAACTGTGATTGTACTCAAAAGATTTGCAATCTGTGACTGTTGGTAACTCAAAAGAGTTTCACTGGGGCATAATCAGAGGGTTGTGGGTTCATGTCCCACTCCCAGAATCCAAGAACTGTGATTGTACTCGAAAGAGTTGCAATCTGTGACTGTTGATAACTCGAAAGAGTTTCACTGGGGCATATTCAAACAAAAACTGATGCTGATGTTGGGACAGGAAAACAGAGATAGGTTTAAGGAGGGTCTCAGAGGTGGACAGGCTTATGAAAGGAACTCCAGAGGTTAGGGTCCAGGCAGCACAGATCACAGAAGATATCTACACTAGAGATCGTTATATTACAGCGAGGGCCTCCGCTATCTTTTGTGATAGCCCCTCAAATCTATTTCAAAATTAGACTGGAGGAGGTGGAAGGAACAGCCTTTGACAAGATATGAAAACAGGGTGGGTAAGGCTCATAGAGAAAGTAAATACCAGCATGGACTAGTTGGGCTGAATGCCCTCTTTCCCTATTGTGACTCCATATACATTTGCAAATTTTCGCGGAACAAAGCATGGACCAGATCCTGCGGGGTCAGCTGTAGGTCATTTTCCTTCCATCCAGTCCCCCATGTCAGTTCAGTCCCAGTACTATCAGCAAATCCAACTGGAAAATCTACCATTGTGAGAGACATATCACACCACACCATACCCCTGTACATCACACCATACATCACTGTGTCAAAGTACACCACACCTTACCCTGCATATCGCACGACACCTCCCCTTACCCTGCATATCGCACGACACCTCCCCTTACCCTGCATATCGCACGACACCTCCCCTTACCCTGCATATCGCACGACACCTCCCCTTACCCTGCATATCGCACGACACCTCCCCTTACCCTGCATATCGCACGACACCTCCCCTTACCCTGCATATCGCACGACACCTCCCCTTACCCTGCATATCGCACGACACCTCCCCTTACCCTGCATATCGCACGACACCTCCCCTTACCCTGCATATCGCACGACACCTCCCCTTACCCTGCATATCGCACGACACCTCCCCTTACCCTGCATATCGCACGACACCTCCCCTTACCCTGCATATCGCACGACACCTCCCCTTACCCTGCATATCGCACGACACCTCCCCTTACCCTGCATATCGCACGACACCACACCTTACCCTGCATATCGCACGACACCACACCTTACCCTGCATATCGCACGACACCACACCTTACCCTGCATATCGCACGACACCACACCATACACGTGTATGACACTATACAACACTGTCACAGTAGGCCACACCTTACCCTGTATATCGCGCCATACTACACATTACCCTGTATTTCGCACTATACCACACCATACACTATATATGACACTATACAACACTGTCACACTAGACCGCACCTCACCCTATATATCACATGATACCACACCATGCCCGTGCATCACACTGTACAACAGTGTCACACTAGAGCACACCATACCCTGTATATTGCACTATACCATATCATACCCTGTATATCATACTATGTAACTATGTCACAATATACTACACCATACCCCTGTATATTACACTATACCACACCATTCTCCATATATCACACTATACCACATCATACCCGTGCATCACACTGTACAACAGTGTCACACTAGACCACACCATACCCCTTTTAGCACACTTTTCCACACCATGCTCCTGGGCATCACACTATACAACACTATAGCAAACTATCTCATTGTATATTACACTATAGTGCACTATACCTTATATATTGCACTATAACACAGCATACCCTATGTATCACATGATACAAAACAATACCATAATCTGTATATTGCACACCCCTGTATATCACACTAAACTATACCATATTCCTGTGCAACACTATAGCACACAATACCCCTGCATTGTACACTATACAGTATATCACACTGCACAGCACTATATCCCATTATTTCCCCGCATATCACACAATACATCATAGCATTACGCACTGCACTGTGTCACATTAAACAACACAATCCAACACCATAACAAAGACTGTACCACACTATACTACACCTTGTCCAATAAAGCACACCATGCAACACTATACTATGCTGTACTGTTCTAGGCTATAGTCACAGCCTGTTATCCAGTCACTGTTACAATGTAGGGAAATATAGCAGTCTATTAGCAGAGGGAAGATTCCCCCACCACCAAAAAGCAATGTGATAATGACCAAATAATCTGTTTTTGTGATATTGATTGAAAGATAAATATTGACTAGGACACCAGGGAGAACTCTCCTTCAAAATAATGTTATGGGATTTTTTTACATTTACTTGAGGGCAGATGGGGGCTCAGCTTAATGTTTCATCAAAAAGCTGACACGTCCAACAGTGCAGCAGTGCTTCAGAACTGTACCGGAGTGTCAGCCTGGATTATGTGCTCAAGCTCTGCACTAGAACTTAAACATACAACCTGCTGTGATGTGCAAACAGAATCATTTAAAGTGACCTGCATTTACATGACACGTTTAATGTAAAATGCACTGAGGCGCTCCATAGGCGCGTAATGAAATTTTAAATTTGAGGCGATGGTGGAGCTGGAATTAATGTGGGTCAGAGAGCATGGTCAGATAGGAGAATGGGACTCTTCTGCGAGTTAGGATGCGGGCAGCAAAAATTTGCGATAAGCTCCAGTTTATGGGGGAAGATGAGAGACTCACCCATGAGAACATTGGAATAACCAGACAGGAGGAAACATAGATAAGATGAAGCAGACAAACCGAGGCCGAAGTGAACATGGGCAATGTTACAGAAGTATAGATTCATTGAATGGTTACAGCACAGGAGGAGGCCATTTGGCCCTTTATGTGCATATCAGCTCGCTGTAAGAGCAATTCAGCTAGTTTCACACCTCGCTGGTGGCCCTGTAATTGTTTTCTCTCCCGGTGCTTATCCAACTCCCTTTTGAAAGGCACAGTTGAATCTGCCTCCACCACACTCTCAGGTAGTGCATTCCAGATCCTAACCACTTGCTGCGTAAAAAAGTTTTTCCTCGTGTCACCACTGACTCTATTGCCATTCACTTTAAATTGGTCTACTCTATTTCTCGACCCTTCCACACGTACGAGCAGGTGGTCCGTACGGTACGTGGTCGGCCTCACCTCAGGGTCAAATAGACCATCAAGGCGCAGCCTGAGCCGGTGACCAGGAAGGGGAGCTGGAACATCACTCTAATGACAATCCTCACATTAAAATGCCAATTGCTGTGAGTGCGCTGCCTCAACAACCAGCATTTCATTCACATCTGCTACAGTATAACTCCAACCTAGGCTTGGAGAAATCTCCCTGCGTTCCCTATGCATAGTACACTGCAGGAAAGCAAAACAGTCAACTTTATTCAGGGATTATTTAAACTCTTGTGATGATATTATACATAAAGTGGCAGGTACTGTCAGGAATTTGGGTTAGGCATGGGCTGCTATTCTGCAATTTGGAAAAGGTTTGAAAAAAATCTCAAGCTCCAGTTCAGTAAGGGAGCCTTTTGAATCACGCCTGCATTACAGATTTAAAATATCCTCCTGCTAATTGACTGTTCCAAATTCCTCAATGTCACTTCACAAAGAAAAAACCACAGGTCCAGTCAGTGAGACAAAAATTCCTTCCACATTTGAAAGATCTACTCAAATCTTAAAATGTGGAGTCTCGGCAACTCACCTTGAAACCTCTGACATTACAGACCTGTGAGAAACACAAATGTTGGTGTCCTCCCAGAAAGTTGAAGGAGATGCCTATCAATAGACAATCAATTCAGGCACATTGGCACAATCTCATCTACTCTCCTCCAGCAAACTTTGAATTCATTATTTAAAAATTTCCCTTAATCCATCAAAATGTATCAGCTTTCAGATACTTCTCCACAACTCCTTCCTGTATCTTGGAATATTTGAAAATCTACCTGAGAGTGCTGTTATAAAACAGCAAAATGAAATGTTAGCCCTGCCTGTTTCTCAATCAACCCATCCTCCCCCCATACCTGTTTCTCAATCAAACCATCCTCCCCCCAAACCTGTTTCTCAATCAACCCATCCTCCCCCCTACCATACCTGTTTCTCAATCAATCAATCCTCCCCCCATACCTGTTTCTCAATCAATCAATCCTCCCCCCATACCTGTTTCTCAATCAATCAATCCTCCCCCCATACCCGTTTCTCAATCAATCAATCAATCCTCCCCCCATACCTGTTTCTCAATCAATCAATCAATCCTCCCCCCATACCTGTTTCTCAATCAATCAATCCTCCCCCCATACCTGTTTCTCAATCAATCAATCAATCCTCCCCCCATACCTGTTTCTCAATCAACCCATACTCCCCCCGATACCTGTTTCTCAATCAACCCATACTCCCCCCCTGCCCCATACCTGTTTCTCAATCAACCCATACTCCCCCCAATACCTGTTTCTCAATCAACCCATACTCCCCCACCGCCCCATACCTGTTTCTCAATCAACCCATACTCCCCCCCATACCTGTTTCTCAATCAATCAATCCTTCCCCCATTCCTGTTTCTCAATCAATCAATCCTCCCCCCATACCTGTTTCTCAATCAATCAATCCTTCCCCCATACCTGTTTCTCAATCAATCAATCCTCCCCCCATACCTGTTTCTCAATCAATCGACCCTGGAGACCTGTCACAATTACAATCATCATCGGAAATGGCAGGCATCAATTCCACCTCCTTTGTTTAAATATTCCTTCCCAAAGAAAATGAAAGCACCGCACCTGTAACCTGAAGATAATACGTTGTCTTTTCAGGGGCTTACAGCAGCTCTCCGACATCAGTAAGAAATGTTTCTTCTTGTCATACTCCTTCAGTCAGCAGTGATTGGATTAAATCTTTCAGGCTGAGTGTCTTGTTTGAGTGTGTGTGGATGTGTGTAAGAGAGAGAAAGTGGGTACGTGCCTCAGGTTGTTGTGTTTTGTGAGAGAGGAGTGTGTAAGTGTATGTGTGACTCTTATCTGTTGGCAGAGTGTGTGTGAGAAAGAGTGTATAAGCTTTGTGTGTGTGTGTGTGTGTGTGTGTATGTGACTGAGAGAGAGGGTGTGTAGGCTTCTGTCTGTGACTCTGTTAGCAGAGTGCTGTGCAAAGAATTGAAAAGAATACTTTACAAAATTCCCAGCCCTGGATCTCTGAACCAATTGGCTTCCACATTAAGTAAAGTAGGCTGGGTCTGTGCACCTAAGTCTTGGGTAATGAGGAAGTGAATGAAACATCAGGGATGGGCTTTCAGGAAGTGCACAAACCCTGCTCAGAAAGAGTGGAGAGACCTGCTGGGTGAGATAACTGCCAAACACTAGCAAAGTAAGGCGAGTGCAGTGGCATTGTGGCAGCCTTCACAATGCAGGTAGTGACCCACCTAATTACAGTGTGAACATTGTCTCTCAAGATATTCCACGCAGTTCTGTAGGATGCACGGTAAAGCAGAGAGAGAGATTATAAGGAATAAAAGTTGGAGTCCCAAATTTTAAATTAAATATCTACTCTGTCCTTTAAGACTGCAACAGCAAGGTTTTCCAACAGGCTGAGCAGGTACCCTGGAAGGTGTGCTACGGGACCCCTGAAGTCCCAACACAAGCCGCTCTGTGGGAATTGCCTGGGAAGTTTCAACTTCTGGTGGGCAATTCCCCAACACCTGGAACCCTCCAAAAAAGTCTCGAGCTTTCAGTTAGAATTTGAGTCTTCGGACAGTTCTAACTTACCTGGATAGTTACCCAGGAAGTGTTAGGCAGAACAAAACCATATCTGACTCCTGGGTAACCGTACAACCGACAGCCTCAAGTCCCCCTGACCCCACTCCCCTCAAGCCCAACTCCCCCCGACCCCCAACTCTCTGACTGCCCCTCGACCCTCTGACTCCATCCTGACCTGACTCCCCCCACCCCCGACCCTTCAATTCCTACCCTGACCACCCCCCCGACACCCCTCTGTACCCAACCTGACTTGATTTCACCACCGTACCAACCCCACCACCCTACCAACCTTCCACCTGCCCCCATACACAGCTGGTATTCTACCACACTACCCATTTACCTCACACAGTCATTCACTAACACCGTGAAAATCTATTTAAATGTCCGAAAGCTTTTCAGTGTGTTAGGTTTTTTTTTTATTTGTTCATAGGATGTGGGGCATCACTGGCTAGGCCAGCATTTACTAACCATCCCTAATTGCCCATGTTCAGGGGGCATTTAAGAGTCAGCCACATTCCTGTGGGTCTGAAGTCACATGTAGACCAGACCAGGTAAGGACGGCAGATTTCCTCCACTAAAGGACATTAGTGAACCAAATGGGTTTTTACAACAATTGGTAATGGTTTCACGATTGTCAGACTTTTAATTCCAGATTTTTACTAAATTCAAATTTCACCATCTGCCGTGGTGGGATTCGAACCTGGGTCCCCAGAGTATTACCATGGGTCTCTGGAATAGTGAATGAAGGCTAACTAAAATAGAACTACTAGTGCTGTAAAAAAGGGAGTGCAGCTTGGCTTTCCCTGACTATCCTGCACTATGAGGAAGGACTTCCAGAACAAGTACAATCTGCATTCCTGAAGAGGTCCTGGTCAGAAGCCTGGGCCAGAAATGCAGTGCTCCAGCTCTATGTATGAAAGTACGAGGGGAATGGCAACCTGACAGTGATTGCCAATCATCATAATATCTGGCCCACAGTGCAAGAATAAGGCAAACAATATAGAACAAGAAATGGTCATTCAACATCAGGTTCTCCACAGCCTATGTACGCTCTACGCATAATCTGCCTACCCATTGAATCTCCTGGTGAGGGGAGTGTCAACAACAACAGCTTGCATTTATATTGCCCCTGTAATGTAGTAAACTATCCCAAGGCACTTCATTGAAGCATAATCAAACAATATTTGACACTGAGCCACATAAGGAGATATTAGGTCAGATAACCAAACACTTGATCAAAGCGTCAGACTTTAAGGAGTATCTTAAAGGAGGAGAGGTTGAGGGAGGGAATTGCAAAGTTTAGAGTCTTAGCCAATGAAGGCATGGCTGCCAATGGTTGAGTGATAAAATTGGGAATGCACAGACAAGAATTGGAGGAATGCAGGTACCTCAGAGGGTGGTACAGCTGGAGGAGATTAGAGAGATAGGTAGAGGTGACGCTCTGAAAGAATTTAAAAACAAGGATGAGAATGTTAAAATGGAGGTGGTGCCAGACCAAGGACCAATGTAGGTCAGCGAGCACAGGGGCGATAGGTGAACAGGACTTGGCATGAGTTAGGACGCGAGCAGCGGAGTTTCGCGTGACCTCAAGTTCCTGTAGGTTGAACAGTGAGGAGAATAGTCCAGTCTAGAAGTAGAAAATGGCATGGATGAGTGTTTCAGCAGCAGAAGAGCTGAGGCAGAGGTGAAGTCAGACCATGGCAATGGACTTGGAAGTAGGTGGCCTTTGTGTTGGCATGGATATGTGGTCAGAAGCTCCATTCAGTGTCAAATACACCAAGGTTGCGAATAGACTGGTTCAGTATCAGTTGCCAGGAAGAAGGGTGGAGTTGGCGGCTGGTAAACAGAGTTTGTAGTGGGAAGTGAAGACAATATTGGTCTTCCCAATATTTAAGTTGGCGAAAATTGTTGCTTATCCATTGCTGGATATCGACAAGTTGTCTGACAATTTAGAAACAGTGGAAGTGGAAACATGAGAAAGGTGGTGATAAGGGGGAGCTGGGAGCTGTCAGCGTACATGTACAAACCGATGCTGTGTTTTTGGATAATTCACCGAGGGGCAGCATGTAGATGAGAAATAGGTGGGAATAGACCCTCAGGGAGAGATCAGAGGAAACAGTGCCGAAGCAGGGAGAGGTGATTTTGTACCCATAGCTGGATAAATAAGATGGAACCAGATGAGAACAGTCCCACCCAGCTGGGTGATAGTGGAGAGATGTTGGAGGAGGATGGTGTGGTCAACCATGTCAAAGGCTGCAGCCAGGTTGAGAAGGATGAGGAGGGAAAGTTGACCTTTTTCACAGTCATATTGGATATTATTTATGACTTTTCGATAAGAGTCCTTTTGGTACTTAGCCAGGGCTGGAAAACTGATTGGAGGGATTCAAAGATGGAGTTCTGGGAAAGACAGGCATGGATTTGGGAGACAAGAATATGTTCAGGAGAGAAAAGGGAGGTTGGAAATGGGATCATAGTTTGCGAGGACAAAAGGGGCCAACGGTTGGTTTTTTGAGAAGAGGCAGATTTGAAGGGAAGGGAGGCAGTACCTGAAGAGACAGAACTGTTGACAGTATCAGCTAATGTGGGGATCAGGAAGGGAAATTGGGCAGGAATAGTTTGCTGTGAATAGACTTGAGGGAACAGGAGGTGGGTCTCACAGGCACAAAGGGCTCGGAGATGGCATGAGGGGAGATAAGAGAGAAACTAGAGAAAGATGCAAGTTCAGATTTAGGAGTGCGGGGAACCTGAGGACAATGGCGGGCTATGGGAAAGCTGGAGAAGCAGCAGAGGCAACTGAACACATGGTGTTTGTGACACAGGGGTCCCTGAGTTCCTCGCACCTGCTGTTGAAGGTGAGAATGGAGGAGGCATGGGAGAGGAGCTTTAAAAAAGGAAGTTTGTCATGGGGAAGAGAAGAAGAGAAGAAGAATCATCTTTGTATTCCAGGATAATCCTGGAATAGTAAAGAATGTTGGCAGAGGGGAACACCACAGTGTTTTATGTGATCCAGCCAGATCTGGCAATGAGTGGTTAAACTGGTTGTCTGCCATATAAACATTCAAGTCTATGCCTCTTGGGCTTAACAGAACAGAGATAAGGGCTGCAGCAGTGGGAATGACCAGGATTACAGTGTTATGCTTTTAGGATAAAGGTGTCAAAAGGTGAAAGTGAGGGCGTGGTTAAGCAAGTCTGTGTGCCATGGAACTATGGTTTTGAGTTTGTGTAACTTTTCCTGAAGTAGTTGTTGAACCTGTATTGCTTTGTGCTGATATATATGAGACAGTTGATGTTAAAGCACTGTTTCATGTGGCTCATGGTGTGAGATAGTTTGTTTAAAGGGTGTTCTCCTGCAGTGCTTGTGTTACTGGTAAATAGAGTGATAGTTCACAAACCTGTTCTGTAATGTAATGGGGAGCGAGCTCTCAGAATGCTGGCTGGAGATGATTAAATAAAACCACATCCTTTGCGCAGAACATCAAACTGCTTAGCTTCCAATTTCATTAAGTGGCATGTAATCATTCATAAAAAAAACATGCTGTGGTTACAACTTGTGAGCAGAAAGCAGCAGCAATCAATGATCTCTGTCAAATGGAGTTAAAAATAGTCAATTTGTCACAGAGAGCTGTGAGACCTACACCAATCCTGTGCACTTTACTTTCATTTATGAGGAGGCCTGGTGAAAGTTTTGTCTTATCAACTACATGAACAATTTTTCTGATAATGGAGTAGCACACATGTTGGCCTAAACCAAGACCAATATTCAGGTGACAGGTGACCATCGTGCCACTTTAGTGCCAGATCATAACCATCGCCGACAAGAAAAGCCCAGTCATCTCCCCATGACCTTCACTAACACCACCATCAACAATTTGTCTGACCATCAACAGCAACAACTTGTATTTATATAGCACTTATTTATATTTATATAGCACTTTAAACATAGGAAGAATGTCCCAGGTAGGAGCATGTTCGAACAAATGTTGAGGAAATGAAGGAGGGATTAGGACAGGTAGTCAAAAACTGGGTCAAAGGAGTGGGTTTTAGTGAGGGTCCAGGTCTTAAAGGAAGAGAAAGAGCCAACAAGGTTAGGCCCAAATAGGATGTACAGCACAGAAACAGGCCATTCAGCCCAACCAGTCTATGCTGTTGTTTATGCTGCAGGCTCCTCCCTTCTTTCCTCATTTAAATCTACCATTGTAACCCTCTATTCCTTTTTCCTAAATATGCTAGTCTAGTTTTCCTTTAAATGTACCTATACCATTCACTTTCAACTACTCCCTGTGGTGGTGAGATCCACATTCTCAACACTCTTTGGGTGCAGAAGTTTCTTCCGAATTCCCTATTAGATTTCTTGGTGACTCTTATATTGATCATCTCTATGGTTAGGCTTTTCCCCACAGGAGGAAACATTCTCTCTGTATCCACTCTATCAAAACCTCTCATCATTTTAATTACCTCTATTAGGTCACCCCTCAGCCTTCTTTTTTCAAGGGAGTAGAGACCCAGCCGATCTGTGCCAGTGCCTCTCTATTCTTTTTATAATATGGTGAGCAGAACTGCAAGGAGAGTTGATAGACGTGTTCAAAATCATGAGGAGTCTGGACATAATAGATAGGGAGAAACTGTTCCCACTTGTGAAAGGATTGAGAATGAAAGGGCACGGATTTAAAGTAATTAGTAAAAGAAGCAAAAATGATAGCAGAAACTTTTTTGCACAGCAAATGGTTAGTGGTTCCTGAGAGTGTGGTGGAGGCAGGCTCAATTGAAGCATTCAAACAGGAATTAGACTGTTATTTGAAAAGGAAGATTGTGCAGGGTTATGGGGAGAAGGTGTGGGAATTTCATTAGGTGAGTTGCTCATTCAGAGAGCCGGTGCAGACATGATGGGCCGAATGGACATAAAAATTCTGCAATTCAGTATTCTTCAGTGTAAAAATGAAATTTTCAGTACTGAACTTCAGAATGCACCTAAAAGGATTAGTGCATGTAAATTACGTTAAATACATTAAACATCAAAATTTCACAGAAATTGTCTCACTCTACACCCTGCATACATTGGAGGATGTGGGCATGGTTTCTGAATAGTTTCTGGAAGGCCTAGATGGTTTACAGTCACCTGATGGGGTGAAGAAAGTGAGGGATGCACAGGGGGCCAGAATTGGAGGAATACTTGAGGACGAGTACTGACAAGAAGCTTGACCTGGCCAATTGTCTCAACACTGAGCTAGGTAGGAGTTTGGTATTCTGTGGTGACTGATTCAGCATGCCTCTTCACCAGAGTTCAGTTCAGGAGTATGGAGTGTGAAGGAACATTCATCAATCGTCACTCAATAGGTGGAGCCAACAAAAGCTCAACATAACCCTGCTACCAAACTCACTAACTATTCCCTGCATCACCCGCACACTGACTGCAGTATGTACAATCTACAGGATGCACTGAAGCACTTCACCAATATTGCTTTGCCAGTGGCTCCAGCCCTATGACCTCTATGGTTTTGTGGATTATCTCGTGGCCTAATTTATACTGAAAAGGTTTCCCTCAGCTCATGAGTGACTTAGGTCTGACTCAGTTATGTTACTTCAAAACTATTTGATTTATACCATACCATGATAAGATACTTGTAAGTACACCTCTGTTGTGTGCAGACTATTCTATTTTCTCCTCAAAGTCTCTAGCACATGGCTGTCACTGTTACATCATAATACACATCAGTCTCTCATTACCATAACTATAGACTCATTATGCTACATCTCCCCCAAGTATAATGTCAACTTTCTTAATCACAATGTTAAACTGTTTCTTAAACCATTTACAACACTTGTAAAAACTTCAGTAACCTCCTTTGCCGTTACAGATTCTATCCAACCCCTACTCCTACACTTCCTTCAAAGAATTCTTCTTTCAATTTCTGCCAGTGGGCATTCTGTCGATGGCAGCAAATCATTGTTAGATTGGTGTCACCACCAACCCAACAATGTTTTGTGGGTTATCTCCTGCCCGAATCTAGAGGGAAGGTTCCCCCCTACTCATAAGTGACTTATGTCTGACGCAGGTAGGTTACTTCAAAACTACATTTTTAACACTACATACATGTGATATATTAAGTAAGTACATCTCTCTTGTGTACAGACTATTCTATCTACAACGAGTCTCTAGCGCATGACTACCACTGTCACTGTTACATCATAATGCACATCACTATCTCATTACCTTAACTATTAACCCATTAAGCAACATCTAAATCAAGGAGAACAAAGATAAGCAATATTATAGGGACACCGTCAACTCCAAGTTCCCCTCCAACTTGCAAATCATCATGACCTTGTCATATATCACCATCAATGATGGGTCAGAATCCAGGATATCACCAGCTAGCTCCATTGCAATGGATAGCATCACAAGAACTGCTGCAGAAAGAGGCCCTCCCACTCTTATGCTTTTTCCTACTTCTTTCACTCTAATTCTCTCCCGTAGATTCCCTCAAAAGAGGCTCTATTGCCTTCAAAGTTAACTACATGCTTTTTAAACAAAATATCAAATTAGAATGAAGAAAGATATCATGGCCCCAGTATTTATGGGGAGGTGGGTAGGGAGCGAAGTGACTTTTAACAGCTAGGAAACCTGGAACTGCAGGAAACACCAAGGACCTGCCAAATTTAATGGCACAACATCATTTGAGTTTTTTTCACAATTTCCTGCCTGATAGCTGGTCAGATTCAAAGCTTGGCTGTAGTCAGGGGCTAATTGCTAGGAAGTTGAGATCATGGGGAGGAAGGGATCAGGGGGTGTTTGCATAGACCAAGTTCAGCATCGGAACTTGGGAGGGGTTGAGGACTGGATCATGGCGAATGGAGATTTGATCAAGGGGAATGAATATTTAATTATGAGGAATTAAGATCAGGTCGCAGGGAATAAAGATCAGATAATAGGGAATGAAAATCAGGTCAAGGGAATTGAATATAAAGTCACAGGAAATGTGGATTTCAGGAAATTAATATCAGGGCATAGGGACTGAAGATTGGATCACAGGGATGAAGATTGGATCACAGGGATAAAGACTGGATCATAGGGAATGATGATCATATTTCAGTGAAAGAAGATCGGGTCTCAGAAATGAAAATCGGGTCATAGGAAATGAAGATCAGGTCTTGGGGATTAAAGAGCCAATCAGGGGAAATGAAAATTGGATCACAGGGAATGAAGGTTGGATCATGAAAAATCAAGTTTGGGTCATGAAGAGGGACGGTCTGGCCTCAGTGAATGAAAATCAGATTTTGAAAAATAAAGTTGAATTGCGGAGAACTATGATCAGATTGCTGGGCATGAATATTGGATCATGAAAGTGCAAAATCTGATCAGTGGAGTGAAGATCGGATCATGAGAGTCAAGATTAGAATTGGGGGAATGAGGATCAAATGATGGGAGTGAAAATTGGATTGTGGAGAGTAAAGATTCGGTCATGGGGATGGAGATCAGGTAATGGGAATTGAAAACTGGATCACAGGGAATGAAGATCAGAGCATGGATAGAGTCTGGACCACAATTAAACTTGAGAAGCCAGGGAAATGTCCTCCCCCTCCTCCTGACCCACAAGCTGTGCTGGAAACACACTGACCTGTTGGATCTAGCAGCAGCCACTTCCCATTAGCTGCCCTGGTTTCTGAAATCCCAGGAAACCTGAAACACAGCTAATAAATCCACCTGGCTGCGAAAATCAAAGGCATACCACCTCTTTTAAATGAGCTTACTGCTTTGGAACAGGCTTCTCACCCGGTCCCCAAACTTCCCAGTTAAACTGAAAGTAAGTACATTTTTGACAGGTTATGATCAGAGTTCCTCTTTGTAGAAGTTAACCTCCTCACTCCAAATCAACCCCTCCATCCTTGCAAACTACCATCCCATCTCTAACCTCCCTGTTCTCTCCAAACTCCTTGAAAGTGTTGCCACCTCTCCATTCCATGCTCTCCTTTCCCTCAACTCTAGGACAGAATTCCTACAATCCAACTTCTGTCCCTGCCACAGTACCAAAATGACTTTTAACAAGGCACAAATAGCTTCCTGTATGACTGCGAGTATGACAAAGATAAACATTCCCTCCTCGTCCTTCTCAACCTGCCTGCAGCCTTTGACACAGTTGACCACACCATACTCCTGCATTGCATCTCTACTGTTCTTCAGCTGGGCGGGGCTGTTCTCAGCTGGATCCATTCCCATTTACTTTATTGTAGCCAGAGAATCACTTGCAATGGCTTCCCTTCCTGTTCCTGAACTGCTATCTCTGGTGTCCCCCAAGGATCTATCATTGGACCCCTCTTATTTCTCATCATCTAAAAACACGCTAATGAAACTCAGCTCTACATCACTACCCAGTTTCTCAAAGCCACCACTGTCTCTAAATTGTCAGGCTGTTTGTCTGACATCTGGTGCTGGATGAGCAGAAATTTTGTTTAACCCCATTTTGAAAAGACTGAAATTAGTGTCTTCAGTTCCCTCGTTCCTAAGCCAACAACTCCATCCTCTCCCTGGCGTCTGTCTGAGGCTGAACCAGACTGTTCACAACCTTACTGTCATATTTGACACTGAGATGGGCTTCCAGCTGCATATCTGCACCGTCAAAAAGACTCCGCCTTGTCTTTCTCTTTGTTCATGGAATGCAGGAGTCACTGTCTAGCCCAGCATTTGTTGCTCATTCCTAATTTCCCTTGAGAAGGTGGTAATGAGCTGCCTTCTTAAACTGCTGCAGTCCATGTGGTGCTGTTAGGGAGGGAGTTCCAAGATTTTGACCAGTGACAGTGAAGTTCCAAGTCAGGATGGTGACTGGCTTGGAAAGAAGATTGCAAATGTAACAACTCTCCAAAGCCCTTACGACAGCACCTTCAAAACTTGCAACCTCTACCACCTAGAAGGACAAGGGCAGCAAACACATGAGAACACCACTACCTGCAAGTTCCCCTCCAAGCTACTCACCATCCTGACTTGGAAATATATCACCATTCCTTCACTGTCGCTCAGTCAAAGTCCTGGAACCCCCTCCCTAGCATTGTAACATTGCCTGACTGACTCTGTATCAGCTCATCTGCTGCTGAAACACAAGCATTTGCTACCTCTAAACTTGACTACTCCAAAGCACCCCTGGCAGGCTTCCCATCTTCCATACTCCATAACCCTAACTCACCCAAAACTCTGCTTCCCATGTCCTAACCCATGCCAAGTCCTGTTCACCCATCACCCCTGTTCTTGCTGACCTACATTGGTTCACAAATAAGAAACACTGCAACTTTAAAATTCTCATCCTTGTTTGTAAATCCTTTCACAGCCTCACTCCTCCATATCTCTGTAATCTTCTCCAGTCCCATAACCCTCTGAGATATCTGCACTCCTCCAACTCTGGCCTCTTGAGCATCCCCGATTTTAATTGCTCTTCCATTGGCGGCTGTGCCTTTAGTTGCCTAGGACCTAAGCCCTGGAATTCCCTCTCTACAACTTTCCTTCTCTCTAGCTCACTTTCCTCCTTTAAGACACACCTTAAAACTTACCTCTTTGACCAAACTTTGTCATCAGACCTCATATCTCCTTATGTGGCTTTATGTCAAATTTTGTTTGATAAAGCTCCTGTGAAGTACTTTGCGCAGTTTTATCAAGTTCAAGGCAATACAAAAATGTGTAGTGTTGCTAATCTTAAAATTTCCCTCATATATCTTTCCCCATCTTTGCACCCCTTCAGTCTTTCTTTCTCTCTTTTACATGTGGATAATTAAAATGTTTACATCTTTTAACTTTCAACAAAACATAGGAGAGAAAACTGCAGGCATTTTGCTTCAAAATGCGAGTGAAAACAAACTAATATACCGATTATCAATAACAACGTATTGTGACATGTTTTCTGAAGTTTCTACAACACAAAACAAAAGCACAATAGTTGTCTAGTCAGTACACCTTCATTTATTATCTCCCTCATACATACCCTCTACTTAAAACATCTATGCCAGCCTGGAATTTCCTTGTGTATGGTTCTGGTGTAAACAAAATTTCTGACCAATCCCAACCAAACTCTGACACCAAAATCAACGGCAATACAGGGGAAATTCTGGGCCTTAACCTATACTCGAGAAAAGCTTTGGAAAACTAACTTTTCTTTTTAAAAAAAAGTTGAAAAATAACAACAAAAAAGTGCTTAAAGCAAAAGGACAGTATTGCAGCAGATTGAACAGTGCTGAGGCATCTTGTGCCATTAGGTGCATCACCTTTACTAAGAGCACACAAACTGGGCATAATGTGTAGAATCACAGCCAGGGCCAAATTGCCAAGTCCAAGACTAAGACTTATAGGAGTGGCTGTAGCTTTCATGGTAAGGCATTAAAAGAAACAAAAGACAATTCAGTGGATGCATGTAATCATGTTACTATGAAATATGTAACCATTTATTATGCTTATAATGCTATTTTGGATATTAGAAATTTCAATTCCTGAGAAAGACAGATTTGTGGGAAAAGGTAATACAGCGACATCTGGTGGTGTTACAAGAATCAGGTTAAAATTAGAATCTCTATTCGACTGCCACCTACTGGTGTTACTGTGAAAAATAACAGGTGAATGTAACATGAATGTATAAATATTTTAACATTGGAATTTCCATAGGAAATGTCTATGAAAGAGATTTAAATGCAATGTTCAACCAACATAAAGTTTTAAGTACATAACCTTACATACATTTACTATACTATATGTACTGCAATGGATGCATACACTCATATTCTATATGTATTGTGTATACATGGCCTTGAAGGCTTTGTTATATCCCGTTTATGTAGTACCTACATATACTTGGGTATATTTGATAAGTACAGCAGCAAACTCTACTGCTTTTTTTGTCTCTATTACATCCCTCTATTATATAACTTGGTACATTGTTTATACTTGCATATCTCCCAATAAATCAGTGGAGAAGTCAATTTCACACTTCAAGAGGACATAGACAAGACTAGTGAAATGGGCAGACACATGGCAGAATAAATTTAATGCAAAGAAGCCTGAAGTGAGACAATTCAGAGGAAATCGTCAATAAGGACTAAGTGGTACAATTTTAAAGCTACTGAGAAACTGCGGGTTTACATATAGAAATCTTTGAAGCTGACAGGACAAGTTGAGAATATTATTAATAAATCATCAAGGGTCCTGGGATTTATTAAATGAGATATAGATTGCAAAAGCAAAGGGAGAAAGGGAGTTATGATAAGCCTTTACAAATCACTGATTAGTCCTCAGCTGGAGTATTGTGTTCAATCCTCAGCATCATACTTTCAGAAACATGTCCGGAGAGGGGCAGTGTGGAGATTTATTATTAGAATGGTGCCAGGAATGCAGGACTTTGGTCATGTGGAGAGACTGGAGAGTCTGAGTTTGCTTGTTATACAGGGCATTGGTGAGACCACATCTGCAGCACTGTGTACAGTATTGCTCTTTTTTTAAGGAAGGATGTAAATGTGTTGGAAGCAGTTCAGAGAAGGTTTACCAGACTAATACCAGGAATAGGTGGGTTGTCTTATGAGGAAAGGTTGGACAGGCTAGGTTTGTATCCGCTGGAATTTAGAAGAGTAAGAGGTGACTTGATTGAAACATAAGATCCTGAGGGGTCTTGACAGAATGGATGTGGAAAGGATATTTCCTCTTGTGGGAGAATCTAGAACTAGGGGTCACTGTTTTAAAAAAATGGAGTTGCCCATTTAAGGCAGAGATTAGGAGAATTTTTTTCTCTGAGTCATGAGTCTTTGGAACTCTTCCTCAAAAGGTGGTGGAGGAAGAGTCTTTGAATATTTTTAAGGCAGAGGTACATAGATTCTTGATAAGCAAAGGGGTGAAAGATTATTAGGGGTAGGCAGGAATGTGGAGTTGAGGTTACAATCAGGTCAGCCATGAACTTATTGAATGGCGGAGCAGGTTTGAGGGGCCGAGTGGCCTACTCCTGCCCCTAATTTATATGTTCATAAGTTTGTATGTATATTTTCCTTAATAGAAATAGCGCACAATGATGTCGAGCGAGCATCCCGATGTCATTGTGCGATAATTTGGATGGCGGGCATGCACAAGTTGGCAGCATGCCCACTGGCAATTAAGAGGTCTATTAAGGCCATTAAAGTATTGATTAAGTGCATTTTTCGCTGCCCATCCAACCTTAGTTTGCAGGTGGGCGAATCGGCTGTAATTAAATATTAAAAAAAATTTGGGACAGAATTTTTCAAATATACATGTTAAGGTGAGTGAGTCCGCTGTGTGTGCATTTTTTCAGGATTTTTAAAAACTTTATTCATTGGTTTAAAATTCTTCAGCTCCCTAGGACAGCTCCCTGACTTCAGGGAGCTTTCAGTGCGCGCTCCCCTGCACATGCGCAGGCTTATGCGCTCACACTCCTCCCGCCCCCACCCCAGCCGCGCTGAGCTTCTTAGCACTCCTTTCACACTGGCTGCCCATTAATTGGCCAGCCAGTGTGAAATCACAGTCAGGGGCCGATCGCGGGAGGCAGGCCATTTCCCGGCTGCTCACGGACCCACTTGCCGCACCCACGCGACAACCTGAGAAATCCTGCCCTGTTTCTTGTTGAAACCTGTCCATTCTGTCAAGTCACTACACTGACCCATTCTGCTTCTTGTAGAACCATGAAATTGCTGCAGTAATATTTTCTAACCCTTTGTTTCCACAGATCTGCTGCATTGTATTATGGTCATGTGAAGGTGTCAGCCTTGGCTCAGTGGCAACACTCCTCCCTCTGAATTGTGGGTTAGCTTATGCACAAATTGCAACACTGAGGGAGTGTAGTATGTATACATGTTCACATATACACAATTTCTATCTCTTTCACTGAACTCAGCATCTTGTTTTCATGTGTTCAGGGAGCACTGTTTTAGTTTTCAGTTTCACAAGATTTGCTTAAATTTGTTTCTAATTTAACCACATGCTCACGTGTCACTGCCCTAGCCCTTCTCTAGTTTCCTTCCCATCTCCTCTAACGTTCTCTCTGAACTCATCATATCCACAGGAACCACCTCCTGCTCCCTTGACTCTATTCCCACTAGCTACTGACCATCAACTTCCCCTCCTGGCCTCCATGTTAGCAATATTGTTAACAGTTCACTCTCCATAGGTTCTGTCCATCTCCTTTAAAACTGCCATCAACACCCCTCTCCTCAAGAAATCAACCCTTGAACCCACACTCCTTGCAATCTCCAACCTCCCTTTCCTCTCGAAGTCCTTGAAGATGTTGTTGCCCCCAAAAACCTGTTCCCATCTTTCCCAGAACTTCATGTTTTAATCCCTCCAATCAGATTTCTACCCCTACCACAGTACTGAAACGGCTCTTGTCAAATTAACAAATAACATCCTATGTGACTGACAAAAGTAAATTATCCCTCTTCACCCACCTCATACTGTCTGTAATCTTTGACATGGTTGACCACACCATCCATCTGCAATACCTCTCCATTGTCATCCAGTTGGGTGGGACTGCTCTCACCTGGTTCCACTCTTGTCTAATCATAGAAGAGAATCTCTTGTAATGGTTTCTCTTCCTGCTCCTGCAGTGTTACCTCTGGGGTCCCCAAAGGATCTATCTATCCTTGGCCTCCTCCTATTTCTCATCTACATGCTGCCCCTCAGCAATAGCAGTGTTAGTTTTCACATGTAAGCTGACAACACCCAGCTCTACCTCACCACCAATTCTGCCTCACTACCTCTGCCTCACCACCACCTCTCTCAGAAATTTCCTCCAATTCAAAATGGAGAAGACTGAAGCCATTGTTTGTGGCCCCTGCTCCAAAATCCGTTCCTTAACTACATTCTCCACCTCTCGTCCTCACAACCACCTGAAACATAACCAGACTGTTCACAAGCTTGGTGTCGATTTGACCCTGAGATGAGCTCTCAACCATATATTTGTGCTATTGCCTATTTCCACATTGGTAACATCACCTAAATTTGCCCCTGCATCAGCTCATCTGCTGTTTCATTCATGCTGTTCTTACGTCTAGACTTCACTATTCCGACAAATTCCTGGATGATCTCTCAAATTCCACCCACCCCCGCATAAACTTGAGGTCATCCAAAACATCTACTACCCATGGCTTAATTCATACCAAGTCCCCTTTACCCATCACACCTATGCTGACTGACCTATATTGATTACTGAGCAAGTAAAATCGAGTTTCTGATGGCTCTCTTGTAGAGCAATCCAGTCAGTCCCATTCCCCTGCTCTATCCCCCTGCAAGTTTATTTCCTTCAAGTGCCCATCCAGTTTTCTCATGGGTAGTGGATTCCAGGTCATTACCATTCACTGTTTAGGAAGTCCTTTCTCACATCCACCCCCCAACGCATCTGTTCCCCAAAACCTTGAACCCATGTCCCTTAGTCCTTATACCATTGGTTGATGGAGACAGTATTTCCTTTTCTGTCTCATCTAAACCTGTCATAATCTTGTGCACCTCTATCAAATCTCCCCTCAATCTCCTTTTGCTCCAAGGAGAACAACCCCAGCTTCTCCAATCTAACCTTATAATTAAAACCCCCCCCCCTATCCCTGGAACTATTCTGATAAATCTCCTCTGCACCATCCCAAGAACCCTCACATCCTTCTTAAAGTGATGTGACCAGAGATGGATGCCATAATTTAAATTTTAAAATTGTCATCCTTGTTTTCAAATCTCTTCATGGCCATACCCTTCCTTATCTGACAGAGATGGTAGTACAGTGGTAATGTCACTGAATTATTAATCCAGAGGCCCAGGCTAATGCTCTGGGGACAGGGGTTCAAATCCCACGATGGCAGCTGGTGGAATTTAAATTCAATTAATAAACCTGCAAAGCTAATCTCAGTAATGGTGACCATAAAACTATGATTGTTGTAAAAACCTAATCTGGTTGACTAATGCCCTTTAAGGAAGGAAATCTGCTTTTCTTACCTCGTCTGGCCTACATGCGATGCCAGACCCACACCAATGTGGTTGACTCTTAACTGCCCTATGCAATAATCAATTCAAGGGCAATTAGTGGTGGGCAACAAATGCTGGCTTTGTCAGCGATGGCCACATTCCATGAAAGAATATCTCTGTAACCTCCTCCAACCCCACAACCTTCCAATCTCAGCATACATCCTTAAAACCTACCCACCTCTTTGACCAAGCTTTTAGTCATCTGACCTAATATCCCTTTATGTGAGGCAGCATTTTATAATGTGAAATACCTTGGGGTATTTTATGTCAAAGCTGTTACGCAAATAGAAGTTGTTGTTCCACAGAGAAAGAGAGACAAACTGTACAATGCCCTCCTTCCTCTGGTGCCTCTCATCCCTTCACACATCAGACACCATAAAGAAGATGATACCAAGAAATTTGACCAGATAGTTTCCGATCCAGGGTGAAACATTGGTCAGGAGTGCCTCATGTCAACCAATCAGTAACAAATTGATCCGTGTCTGGTTTCAGTCAAGATTTCCTTATTACTCATTACATTGTGAGACATTTATGGCAATTGTGACCTCATTTCTGTTCCTCTTTTAGTTCAAAATGATGTACCCGTGCATGCAGCGTGCTCCATCACCCTTGTCAGTAGCACCATCCAATCAAACACTCCCACGGCAGGTACAGCACAGGGTTAAATACAAATTAAAGCTCCCTCCACTGTCCTATCAAATAATCCCAGGGCAGGTACAGCAAGGGGTTAGACAAAGAGTAAAACTCCCTCTACACTAACAAATGGCCTGGATCTTGTACAAGGACTTGCAGCTCCCACAGGAGGAGGAATTGGGACAGGAGCTCAGTAGAAAGAGGGAAGTGAGTGAAATGCAGAGGGCCATCACTGTCAAAGATGCAGGAAGACCCTGAGTACAGGAACTATCTACTAGATACCAGCGAATGGGGACTGTTAGTGGGATAAACTGAGTACCTCAGAGGATGGTCTTCCTGAGGAACAGGGAGTCACCTGGGAGGCAGGAGGCCACCCCGAGTGGGATGGGGGTGAGTGGTACACTGGGCACAGGAATGGGACATTTCTATAGTCAGATGAACAGATAGACTCTTCTGCATTCATGAGCAGATCCAGAGTGGTAAGTTGCCTCCCTGGGTGCCTGGAACTGGTGGGCCCATATCTGAGAAAGCTGGCGGAACTTCAAGTGTACTGCTAACCTCTAGTGAATGCTTAGAAACATTTTCCAGTTAAGCATTGGAAAGGCCGAAGCCACTGGCTAGGATCTCCACCAGAAACCCATGACTGAGCCACCCACTCCATCCCTCTCCCTGCCTGGAGCTAAACGAGACAGTCCATACCCTCAGTGTCCTTGTTGACCCTTCCCTGGCTTTCTCACGCCTTATCCTCTTCACCACCAGGACCACTTATTTCCACCTTCACAACATCACTCAACTCCACCTCTTCCTCAGCTTATCTGCTGCTGAAACCCTCACCCATGTCTTTGTTACATTCAGATGATTGTTCTACTGCTGTCAGCCTTCCATCAGTCACTGCCCATAAACTTCTGCTCATTCTACCTCTCTCTTCTCCTTCACGATGCTCTTTAAAACCTACCTGTATGAACAAACTTTTGGTCATTTGTCTTACTACCTCTCTATGACACAATGCCAAATTTTGTTTGCGATGTCTTACTACATTAAAGATGCTACATAAATGCAAGTTGTTGGTGGCATAATGGCACACTCCCATGCAGGGACTCCCTGCAAATACTAACACAGTTGAGGAAACACTGATGTGCATCAGAGTGTTAAAGGTTGGATGGGGAGTATTAGGGTGCATAATAGTGAAACAGGGAGCAAGGGGAGGAAATCAAACTGTTTTACACAAAATGAGGGGTTGGTAATAAATGAATATATGAAAGTGACAGTCAGAAAAAGACTATCTGTCCCATTGGGCCTACTTCATACAATTTTATTACCAGAAACATTGTCAGTAGAACAATTCCCTCACCCACTGGTGGTCATGAGATCACCTAGAAGAGGCAAGCAAAAATAGCAAAAGTCCAAGGTCTATTGAGGGGAGAAATCTAGAAAGTTCATCTTTAAATCCCTTAGGCAATAGGAAATAATTGGTAGACAAAACCACACTCATATTACCTGGCTCAATCAACAAAAACACACACTTGTTTTGACTTGGGAACATAGCTAGTTTGTAGACAGGGTTAGCTTTGGGTTCACTGATTTTTAAACCAGTGTGAAAATCAAAAAGCCAAGCATGAGAGAGTTTCAAACATGACTTATTTCCATTTAAAATTCCTCCATCTTTTGCACTGGCTCAGCGATTGCACTGATGCAGGGCCCTTGTATCGAAGTTCTCTTTGTTACGATGTGATCTCCATCCTATCCAGAAACTAGTTCTCATTTATAGGTTTGCTCAAGGTCAACATTTACCACACTAACCAGGAACTTCTTCCATTGGTCAACTTTCATCTGCAAAAAGAAGAACTGTCTAACATCTAACCTAGCCCAACCTGGTGCAATTTATAGACAGAGCCTCTACTCTTCCACAATCCAGCAAACTGAAATAACTTATCAGCAGAAAAACAGTCTAGATCTTTAACTATTTTATAAACCTCTTTCAAATCCGTCCTAAGGATACATGTCTAAGGTGAACAGACTCAGCTTTCTAAGCTTCTCAGAGTAGTTGTTTAAAATGGCAGTCATTCTTGTGACTCTCTGTCCAACCTCAACTATAGTCTTTATATCATCCACCATAAAAATGGCTGCAGCAACAATAAATATGGTCTAAACAAGTTCTTGTTCAAAGACAACATGGTTACCTTGCTTTATATTGAATATTCCTGTTAATGTGACCTTACGCACTCTGCATTGGAGAAATATAAACAGTAAGACCCTTTGCTGTCTCTCACCTATTTCAGCTCTGCTCCATCTAAGAGTAAGTTTTCTTGGTGTTGGCCCTGCTCATAATCAAAAGGCTGCATTTATCTGGGTTATTTGTCAGAGTTGAGCCCATTCTGACAGTATAGCCCAATATCTTCTCAGGGAGTTACTCTCTACAGTCCAAACATTTAGACAAATTTTCATCTGATTAGTGTTCACCCATACCTCCACCCAGGTCATTTTTAAGCTAGTACCTATTATTAACCAGCCACTAGCTGGGCTATTCAGAAACAATTTAATTAAACAACTGATTGATTCTCACAGCAAGTTAAATGGATTGGATCAAATTTATCATCTGGTAGATTATAACCACAATGTGCTGCACACCTGTGCCCCATTAATGCCCCTATTCTCTAATAATATCCTCTTGACCCATTAATGCCCCTATTCTCTATTAATGACCCATTGTACATTAATGCCCTGTTGCCCCATTAACACCCCTATTCTCCATTAATGCCCCTTGCCCCATTAATGCCCCTGTTCTCCATTAATACCCCTTGCCCCATTAATGCACCTATTCTCCATTAATATCCTCTTGACCCACTAATGCCCCTATTCTCTATTAATGACCCAGTGTCCATTCATACCCCCTTTCCCCATTAATGCCCCTATTCTCTATTTATGCCCCTATTCTCCATTAATGCCCTCTTGTCTCATTAGTGCCCCTATTCTCCATTAATGCCCCTTGCTCTATTAATGCCCCATTCTCCAATAATACCTCCTTGCCCCATTAATGGCCCTATTCTCCATTAATACCTCCTTGCCCCATTAACATCCCTATTTTCCATTAATGCCCCTATGCTCCATTAGCTTTGGCCAAAACCTGATGCCTCCTATGCCAAAAAGCATGGTTCTTTTCAAATCTTTGTTATAGCATTGTTTTTATGACAGAATTTTGCCCTATTTTGACAGAAAACAGTGGGGTTTGATCCCTTGACATGGGATGGTTCATACTTGCAAAATTTTATCCAGATGCCACGCAATAATATTTAAGTCCCATGGCTGCCAGAACTCCCAGTGGGAACAATTTGATATTTTTGTTTCAATATAATGAAAAGTGTTTTCCTATATATTTTGATATTTCAGTCTTTATATTTACATTATGCTGGAGCTCCCATTTGCTAATAGATTGATTTTGAGCTTTCTATAATATAGGATATCATGGTTGAGGCCAGAGAAAATGTCTGACCTATACCTCAACTCCATTTACCTGCCTCTGCTCCAAATCTCCAACCCTGTGTGTGAAATAATACATCCTAATTTTATGCCTGGCTCTCATTTTAAGAATATGACCTACCCACCAACCACCACCACCCCCACCCTACCACCCCTCCTCCCCCCGTCTACTTGATTCCCTTGCCAGAGGAAATAGCGTCCCTACATCTGCCCTACCAAATCCTTTCGACATTTTAAACACTTTAATCGGATCACCCCTCAATCTCCTATACATCAGGGAATACAAGCCAAGTTCATGGAACCTGTCCTCATAATTTAACCTATTAAGGCTCTATATTATTCTGGTGAATCTGTGTTGCAATGACTCAAAGGTCAATATACCCTCCATGAGGTGTGATGCCCTAAACTGAACACAGTGCTCTAGATGGGCTCTGACCAATGTTCTACACAACTGCACAACAACTACAGCCAACACTAGAGAAAGGAATAGTGAGGTATTGGGGGATAAGAGTAAGAGGGAATGCAATAAGGTCTAAATTAGGGTTTCAGTCCATGCGTGTTAAAGCACAAAGTGTGGTAAATAAGGTTGGTGATTGTAAGTGCAGATTGCCACATGGGAATATGGTATTGTGGCGATAGCAGTGACCTAGCTCAGAAAGGGGAAGGATTGAGCAATAAATATCCCTGCACACAAGGTGTTCAGGAAAGAGAGGGAAGGAAAGAAAGGAGGTGGGGTGGCAGCATTGATTGAGGATAATAGTACAGTATTGGACAGAGAGGATGTCCTGGGGGATCAAGGGCAATCAATTTGGTTAAAGTTAAGAAACAACAGATGTATCATTACACTACTAGGTGTAATAAATCGTTCACAAACCAATGGGAAATACGTACAGAAGTAAATTTGCAGGGAATTTTCAGAGAGATGCAAGAACTATGATGCAGTGTTAACAAGGGGCTTCAATTATCCTAATATATACTGGGAATGTATTGATTTAAAGGGCAGAGAGGGGTACGAGTTTCTGAAGTGTGTTCAGGAGAATTTTCTTGTTCAATATGTTTCCAGCCTAATGAGGATCTGGTTCTGGGCTACGGGGTGGGTCAAAGGGATGAAGGCACAAAAGCAAAGTACTTACATATCGCTGAAAAGAGAGACATGTTGCCAAAGCTTTTTGTCTTGCATTCATTAGGACAAATGAAAGAATGCCAAGTTTCAAATGACCAGAACAATTTATACTATGGGGAAAGGGGTGCTGATCGGTTGGCAACTCAACTCTGATTGGCCAAGACATTGCCAAAGAGAAAGCAAAGGGGAACTATAGGTTCTTCAAGTATAAAATATTTCAATTGCTTCTTGTACCTGTCTACTAGTTAATGGTCTGTGTACCTAGACTCCCAAATCTCTTAGCTCCTCTATAGCCCCTAGTTTCTCACCATTTACAAAATACTCCAATCCATTTTCCTTGGATGCAAAATAGATGACTCATACTTTCCCACGTTGAACTCCATCTGCCATTTTTTTCTGCTCATTCACTTAATCTATCACTACTCCTTTGCAACTTGCTGCTCCTATCTGTACTATTCAATGTCTCTTCTGACTTAGTGTCAGCAACAAGAACTGGATAATAACAAAAATACCTGGAAAAACTCAGCAGGTCTGACAGCATCTGCGGAGAGGGATACAGTTAACGTTTCGAGTCCGAATGACTCTTCATCAGAACTCTTCATCGAGTCATTCGGACTCGAAACGTTAACTGTATCTCTCTCCACAGATGCTGTCAGGCCTGCTGAGTTTTTCCAGGTATTTTTGTTTTTGTTCTAGATTTCCAGCATCTGCAGTATTTTGCTTTTATATAAGAACTGGATAATCCTGTATGTAACCACTAGAGCAATTAGCTATTGGTGATCAAGGACAAATACCTATGACTCAGAGTATCAGTGATAAACCTCCACTGTAAGTAACATAGGGCCAGACACTTTATATATTGGCTTGGCTTGCAGTGCAACATGAACATCAGCTGATGT
Organism: Cetorhinus maximus; assembly: GCF_964194155.1. Taxonomy (NCBI): domain Eukaryota; kingdom Metazoa; phylum Chordata; class Chondrichthyes; order Lamniformes; family Cetorhinidae; genus Cetorhinus; species Cetorhinus maximus. Next base: position 62,729,581 of record NC_135886.1, read on the forward strand.
GTTTCTGACAAATCAAATGGTTACCTAATGAATTGGTCAGCATGACCTGGAAAGTCAATTCGTTTGTCACTGAACACCATCAGTTAGGTGTCCAATGTCCCTGCATGGCTGGACTTCCCAAACGACAGGAGTGCTGGTGCCTGCCATAGACCCAAACTAGCTGTGAGTCACTGGGTATTGTACTTGTCTCTGAATCAGAAGGTGAGGGGTTCAAGTTGCACTCTAAAGACTTGAGTGCATAATCCAGGCTGATACTCCAATGTGGTACAGTGGGACTGCTGTACTGTCACTGGAGGTGCCATCTTTCTGATCAGATGTTAAGCCAAGTGCCTGGATGCCCCTCAGGTAGGTATGAAGATCCCATAGCAATATTTTGAAGAAGAGCAAGTGTTTCTCCCCAATGTCCCAGCCACTACTTATTCCTCAACCAACAAATCAAGAAACAGATGATCTAAACATCATATCATTACTGTTTGGGAGACCTTGATCTGTGAAAATTAGCTGCACTGTTTCCTACATTACAACAAGAATGAATACACTCACCTTAATTAGCTACAAAACACTTAGCTTGAGGTTGTTAGAGGAGCTATATAAACACATATACTTTCTTCCAAACATTGAGTGTCATTGAGTGACCATGTTTGTGTTAATGGCTTTGATGGGTGAAGCCTTTGGAAGACTTCCCATTGCAGAATGCAGCTTACACACTGTAGACTGAACGAGCACACTGTTGTTCCGTGTAGCTTTTGGACATGTTGGGAAGTCATGAGTTAATGTGAGTGGTTCTCCCTGCATTGGCTTCTGCCTACTGCTTGCCAACTCTTGAAGCCAAACACAGAAGTGCATGGGGCTAAACTGCAAAAAGAACAGTGAAACCACAGGTAGGGTAGGCATTGAAGAACACGACAACAGATGCTAGATGTGATAAATTCTCTCGTCAATGGGGCTTGCGGTTCAAGCACTGTAACTGCAGGACTGACTCTGGCCAATCAGGAGATATCTGAGCAAACAGAACTACCAGAGAGGAAATGCCTGGGTTGTATTAAGACAGAGTTAGTGTAAAGTGAAGGGGAATGACACATCCAACACAATATATTAAACAGGGAAGGAACTGAGAGCTGGCCACCTGTACAGCTCCTCAACAGTTGATAAGTCTCTGTTAAGTTTCTAATGCCAAGATATCACTTCAAAAATGCATTTTTATGTTTTAACAGAGTGGAAGAGAATAAGTAGATATCTCAGGGTAGTCTCTGCCTACTCAAACTCCCTCATTAACATGGGTTTGCTGCATTTAAACACCTTCAGGAGAAAGGAACACTTGCATTCCAATAACTGCGCTCATGGTCTCAGGACCCCCCAATAACCTTTATGGACAATTAAGCACTTTTGAAGTGTAGTCTCTGTTGTAATGTAGAAAACACGGCCATCAATAAGTAGTGATGTTGGTTGAGGGATAAATATTGTTCAGGACACTGGGGAGAACTCCATTGCTTTTCTGTGTATAGTGCTATGGAATCCTCCACCTTTATATCCACCTGAATGTCTCAGCCAAAAGTCCACCCCTCCAACAGTGCAGCACTCCCTCAGTACTGTACTGGCATGTCTAGATTACATGCTCAAGTGTCTAGAGTGGGGCTTGAACCCATGACCTGTGACCATTGACCTCAAACACATATATGGTTTTGATTAAAAATATCACAGAGAAGGAATTAAACCCCATGGTAGTATTTCATGGGGCTCCTCTCAGGATTCAGTGGGTATATGTTAGTGTACAGATCTACATAACATCAGGTATGGGGGAAGGGGTTCGACTTTGAAGGCTGTGCTGAGTTGGCTGATTTGTCAGGTACAATGATGGAGTTGGAACTGGGCTAGGCTTGGGATGAGTAACATTGACAATGTCCCTTCCTGCTCCTGACCACTGTGTCATGACTCCTGCTGGAATGTGCTTTCTCATGGCTGTTGGATAAGGGTGGGATCGTCAAGAGTGGGATCGGACCTGGCTGTGATTCCATACAGAGTGGAACAGCATGCTACCATTCAATTGCCTAAGGTTGACACATGAAAAATGCCACTTGGGCAAGTAACCAGACTTGTGCCAGCTCCACAACTGAAGATGTTAACTCTGATCCTATTCTTTGGCTTCCACCCCTAAATCCTTTGATAGTCTTTACAAATATTTACTCAATCCCCTTTCAAATGGATTTTGCCTCAAAAGTCACTCTTAGGTGAAGCTTTTCATTTTCTGATAACCCCTGTCTTCCAATCTCTCTCTCTGTCCACAAACTCCATAATGAAGTTCTTAAAAACCTGTTATACCCTAAAAAATGGAGTTGGTAATTCCAATAACAATGATCAACTCAAACCCACCGCTAAATGCAGGCCTTTAACTATTGGAACCAATAGGACAAGTGAAATTATGTTCTGTCACAAGGAAATTCCAGCATTTCCAAATTTTTCAGGATTATATTTGATCATTTGAACCATTTTTTTACTTGAATCAACAAAGCATAAAAGTCTTCTCACAAGAGACAGGTAAACAATGATTTGCATTTGTATAGCATCTCTAACATTGTAAAACATCCCAAGATCCTTCCAGGAGTGTACTCAGAAACAATACCTTAAATGGTAGGTATGCTGAATGTATCCAACCATTTAAGATAAACAACTCAAGTGCACAATGATACACTGCCCACAATGATAGATCTAAAAATTAGAAGATTATAAGATTAAGACATGTGGTTTAGTTCCCAACAGTGTGTAACCGTGAGACAGATCATTCAGGGTTTCAACACTTCTTTTTGTGCAATTTCCATTATTTCAAATGAGCTCTGATTAACAGTGTTTGATCCAACAATAACTGCAGTTTAATGGCAATTTCCCACATTACAACAGTGACTACACTTCAAAAACAATTCATTGGCTGTAAGGTGCTTTGAGACATGCTGAGGTCATAAAGGCACTACAGAAGTGCAAGTCTTTCTTTCTTTTACAGCTCGCTTTGTACTGCTCCAATCATATGCCCTTCTCTAGCCTTGCTGCAGTGAACAAGCTTATAAACTGAAGATAAGATCTGCCTGTTACCAAATGTCAGCTCAAACCAGTGCAGGACTCCACATCCCCACAAGGCCCATATATATTTACAAGGTAATAATCAGGCATTCAGAGATGACGCTTACAGAAAGAATGTGAAAATGCTTTCTTTGATCAAAAGAGGAAACACTGGTGGGCAACCTATGTGTCCATCAGGGATTCAGATCCATGCCGAGGACAATTTAAGAAATCACACACCTAGATCTATTGCACACAGACAATAAATCACATCTGTGCATCCCACACCCACATTACAAATCACACACATACATATATCATATCTGTATTTATTAATCCTCAAACATATGTTATGCCCATTTCACAGTAAATTATGTCAATGGATGTATTGGTCTCTGACAGTATATCACATGTATGCATATTTCACACTCAAAGCAAATCATCCTGTATGTATATCACACCGTATATCGCACTCACACTGTGAACCACACTTGTACACAAAAAAACCCAATGTTTCACAGTCAGGCCTGTGCATATATCACCTCCTGAATCTCACGCTCACAGAGTAGGTCACACCTGCACATTTATTATACCAGAACTCGATTACATAATCTTAGTAAATAACACCCATATGATTATGTTTAACCGGTCCCCAGGTGAGATGCCCAATTTGTTAACTTTCCGAACGGAACCCCAATTTTGTTATGCTCCCGGGTGAGGAGGAATGAGCTCCCCTTCTTTATTCAACCCCATTGGTTGGTTGCAACAAGGTTAATTTAAAAGGGATCCCTTCCCCTGTGGATACCTTTCCCCAGTCCAAATATATTTATGTTTTAGAAGGAGCCAATTTAACCAGGCTTTCTTGTGTCAAAGAAAGAGTAAGTTTATTAGTTATTAAAAACCTGAGGGAAAATAATAAAGACACAACACATATACACACAGATCAGAAGTGAGAAGTTGAATCCAAATAAAAGTTTGAAAAGATATACAAATCAGTCTTTGGCTTGTCCGTGAGGTGTAGATGGTGAAACATTGCAGCTGTTAAGTTGGTTGATTCTGGTAGAACTGATTTTGGCAGTTTAGCAGTTGGTTGACTGAAGAAGCTGTCCTATTTCCTTTTTGATTGAGGCTTTTCTGACTTGTCCCCAGCAACAGAGAGAGAGAGAAAGCCTTTGCCTGCAAGTTGATTTTGTGCTGTGACTCTCACAGCACACACTAGCACATACAGATAAGGTCAGCGGCTAGCTTTTTAAGCCATTTCCTTGTGTATTCCTGGAAGGGAAAAAAACAAAAATGTCTCTCGCCTAGAGTCTGTTATCTTTCAACTCAGATCATTTCCACATTCTGAGATATAACTCAACAAGGGATTGTTTTGGATGTCTACTGAGATGTAGTAATCAGTATCCATTGTCTCCACAACCACAGGGGTTAAAGTTCAATCTTTTGCATTTCATCTCTTCCTTTCAAGTGTCACTGTCTGAAGTAGGCCTTGACACCTTTTTAGGTGCAACATTCTCATGTTCTCTTTGGACAAGTTGGTTAAGTATAATCCACATAGGAACTTTCCAAAAGGTGGTTACTTTACATTCTCAGCCATCTTTTGCTCAGTGTCTTTGCTTGTATATCTTTTTCAAAAAACACATGTCTTCCTTAAAAACTTCAACATGCCCGTACATAATTAGGGGCTATGGTCCATTGTGTGGCAATTATTATTTTCATACAGAGGAAGGCAGTCGTATTTATTTCATATCTCTGTGCACATTACAATCACACAGTAAATCACACAGTGACTCAATCTGTGTTATACATTCGAATGTGTTTATCGTATTTCTAGTCATTTGCACCATGCATCCATCGCACTCACACTGCAAAATACAGCATGGGTTGAATTTTATGCTCAGCCAGAGTTCCCATGTCCCCCTCCCACCTGCCCCCCCACTCCCCACCACCACCCCCCGCTGGGGCAAAGCCCACCCCCATTCTAACAGCTCACCTGCAGCCAGTTAGCAGTTGGTAGGCCATTAATTGCCTAGAGTAAAGCCTTCCGCCTCTGTTTGGGGGCCAGGATGGACAGGTCGTGGGAGGGGAAACAGGCCCAGAAGACTTTAGGTGGGGTTACGTAAAGGAAGAGCCCCACCCCACCTCCCATTGATTGGCCACTTAAGGGCTTCAGTTGGCCCATGGGTGGGTGAGACATCCACTACCTCCCCCACTGTGTGTAAAGTTGCAGTGGGGCCAAAGCTGTAGGTAGGTGCTGGGAGTAGTGCCCATGGCATTGCACCCAATTTTACACCCCAACCCACCTGCTCCCGGGACTGTAAGATTCAGCCCCCTATGTGTACAATATACATGAAATAATTCACACTTGTGCTACACACCTGTATAAATATCACACTTAATGCAGCAAATAAAAAATGTGTATCCAACATACTCGAACAATGAGGTGACATCTATACGTATATCACAATATCAGAAAATCACCTGCCCATATCATACTCCCACCATATACATCTATATATATATCATACTGACAGTGGGGCAGTCCTGTGTGTGTATATATATATATATATATATATATATATAGATATAGATATATATATATAGATATATATATTTGGCACATTGACACAGTGAATATATCATACTCAGAACAACAGCAACTTGCACTGATATTGTGTAGTATGCAGAATAAAATTTCACAAGATGTTTCATAGGATCATTATGGAATGAAATCTGACACATAGCCACAGAAGGAAATATTAGGCCAGCTGACCAAAGGCTTGGTCAAAGAGGTAGTTTTTAAGGAGTGTTTTAAAGGACAAAAGAAAGGTAAAAAGTGATAGAGGGAGGGAATTCCAGGGGCGAAGAAGCTGCAGGCATGCCTGCTGATGGTGGAGCAACTAAAATCAGGGATGGCTAAGAGGTCTGAATTGACAGAGCGCAGAGATCAAGAGGCTTGCAGGGCCAAAAGATATTACAGGGATAGGGAGAGGTGAGGTTCTGGGAGAATTTGGGACGAGAATTTTAAAATTGGAGCATCGCTAAACTGGGAGCAGGTGTAGATCAGTGAGCATGGGTTAGCCGCAACTGATGGGGGTTAGGACATGGACAGCAGAGTTCTGAATAATCTGAATTTTGCGAATGGTAGAACATGGGAAGCCGGCCAGGAGTGCATTCGGGTGCCTCTCAGTCAGCTTCCCTGGGAATCTTGTCCATTCCCAGTGAACGGAATCTCAGAAGTCCAATATTAGTGAATGCAATCTCGAGAATCCAATCTCATTACATGTAATTCGGGTGAATGCAGTTCAGTGGATGCAATCTCAGAGCTTGAAATCCAGACTTTACTATAAGCCTAGAGATAACAAAGGCATGGATGAGGATTCAGGCGAAGCTGCAAGAACAAGATACGTTTTATAAAAAAAGATTCTCTTATTTTAAAAGATCTTTCAACATTTAATCAGGTTTGAAAACTCTGGAATTCAATACCTGTTACTGTTATAGTCAATCATTTAAGTGCTAGGCCTGGACTAATTCTGTTGATTACATTGACTGGAGAAATGGCATTTCTCAGTATGTTGAACAATAAATCAGCTTTAAAGGGCTCAGAGAAAATCTGACCCAGTTGGCAACTGCTCCGTGTACGTTTTTTTTTATTTCTGATATTGTGAATATCATGATAATAAAATGTAGCATTGCTGCATTTCGTTACTGTGCCAAATCATTACTTCAGTCTTCTCACAAATGGCCTTCTGTATGGTATCGATCATTTTATTTTTTGTAAGGGTAGCTGTTAGCTTGCCAGGCTACAAGATTAACTCTGCTGAACAACACAAGTCATCCTGCATTTCCCATAGCAACAAGTGGCCTATGTTGCCATGGATCCCTGCATTTTTTTTCAGTTTTTAATGGCTGCGACTGTGTGCAGGCTATCAGAGAAGCAGAGTGCACCAACTCAAGGTGCTATAGGGGAAACATGTTCCACTTTGTACTCCCAGAGCTAGGCCTCATCTGGGGAAGCACACTTGGGGCAGCCCCAAGCTTTGATTTTTCTGTCTCACTGAGCTGTGTTCGCTCCTAGCGGACAAAGCTTCGTGTCGATCATACAGAATTGACCCTTGATATTTCTAAATTGCTTCAGCTCTTCTTAAATTTGGGACTGGTGTTCTAATTGGGTTGGGTTCTAATTGGCTGGATGCACTCCTGGCCGGCCTGCAACTACAATCGCCATGTTGGCCCGTCTCTCTACCACTGCACCCAAGAAGAATGCATTCTCAGAAAGTCCAGTCCCGACAATATCATTTTTCTGGACTTCAAACTCTGAGGTGGCATCCACTGAATGGCATTCACCAGAATTACACTTAATGCGATTGGATTCTTGAGATTGCACTCACTAGTATTGGACTTCCGAGATTCCATTCACTGGGAATGGGCAAGATTCCCAGGGAAGTTAAGTGAGAGGCAGCCGGATGAGGAAAACAGAATAAGAGTTAACTCAGGGAGGGCAACAAAGCAACAGAGTCAGCCCACAGAGTAACTCGGAGAAAGATACTCTTCTCCTCACACCAGACTGTCAGGCATATGTGGTACAGTGGCACAGTGGTTATGTTCCTAGACTCGTAATGCAGAGATGTGAATTCAAATTCCACTTTGATAGCATTAAACATTAAATTCAGTTCATTAAATAAATAGGAATAAAAAGCTAGTGACATTAATGGTGACCATTAAACCTAGGAACCAATCAGGTTTACTCAAGTTCTTAAGGGAAGGGTCTGGTGAATATGTGACTCCAGACCTATGGAAATATAACTGATTCTTAGTTGCCCTCTGAAATGGCCTAACAAGCCAAGAGGACAACCCACCTGTACCATCCCAAGGCCAATGAGAGATGAGCAATAAATGCTGGCCTTGTTTACACACTGCAAATGAATTAAAAAAGGGCAGGGATTGGGTGAGACATTTAGAAGAGGAGATTAGAAATGGGAGCCAAATATAGAGAGTAAAAAATGACTTGACACTAAGAAGCAAGCAAAGGAGAGCTTGCGTAGATCGCATCACATAAAGGATTTATCTCCTTATGGCTGACTCATATATGAATGACTTAATGTGGGATATCAGCCCCACTCTGACCAGATAGCCCAGTCATCACAGGTGGAAAAGAATTCCCTCCTGTGACTATGACTCATAGTTAATGAGATCTTCCAATACACAGAAGGAACTTTCACCCGAATTGTGATCTGAGGAGGGCCTGACACAGACTTTGTTACTCAGAGCAGAGTTATAGGTGACCCTGGTTGACCTGGTGACAGTGTTTATCCGTCTGACTATGATTGGTTGTGACTGCCCCAGATGATGTCTCTGGTGCTTTAGTTTTAACCAATCTTGCATTCACACAGTGGCCTGGTTCTGAGTTAACCATTCCACAGCTCCATATTACTCTCAATGAGAATATTGCTGATTGCGGGCACAGAGTACTGCCCGGTGTGAGAGTGGACTATACAGAGCAGTAGTACTGTCCAAAGAGAGACAGGGCCAGAACAGGGAGTACTGTCCAGTGTGGGACTGGGATATGCAGAGCAGAGAATATTGCCCAGTGTGAGATTGGGATATAGAGAGCAGAGCATACTGTCCGGTGCGGGACTGGGATATACAGAGCAGAGAGTACTGTCCAGTGCGGGACTGGGATATACAGAGCAGAGAGTACTGTCCAGTGTGGGACTGGGCCATACAGACCAGAGAGTACTGTCCAGTGTAAGACTGGGATATACAGAGCAGATAATACTGTCCGGCGTGGGACTGGGACAGAGGAGTGAGTACAGCCCGGTGTCAGATCGGGATATACAGAGCAGAAAGTACTGCCTGGTGTGAAACTAGGATATACAGAGCAGAGTACTGCCCAGTGTGAGACTGGGATATACAGAGCAGAGAGTACTGCCCAGTGTGAGACTGGGATATACAGAGCAGAGAGTACTGCCCGGTGTGAAACTGGGTTATACAGAGCAGAGTACTGCCCAGTGTGAGACTGGGATATACAGAGCAGAGAGTACTGCCCAGTGTGAGACTGGGATATACAGAGCAGAGAGTACTGCCCGGTGTGAAACTGGGTAATACAGAGCAGAGTACTGCCCAGTGTGAAACTGGGATATACAGAGCAGAGAGTACTGTCCAGTGTGAGACTGGGTAATACAGAGCAGAGTACTGCCCAGTGTCAAACTGGGATATACAGAGCAGAGAGTACTGCCCGGTGTGAAACTGGGTAATACAGAGCAGAGTACTGCCCAGTGTGAAACTGGGTAATACAGAGCAGAGAGTACTGCCCGATGTGAAACTGGGATATACAGAGCAGAGTACTGCCCAGTGTGAAACTGGGATATACAGAGCAGAGAGTACTGTCCAGTGTGAGACTGGGATATACAGAGCAGGGAGTAATGTACAGTGTGCGACAGGGCCATACATAGCAGAGAGTACTGTTAGTGTGAGACTTGGGATATACAGAGCGGAAAGTACTGCCTGGTGCGAGACTGGGATATACAGAGCAGAGAGTATTGCCCGTTGTGAAACTGGGATATACAGAGCAGAGAGTACTGTCCAGTGTAAGACTGGGATATACAGAGCAGAGAGTAGTGTCCAGTGTGGGACTGGACCATACAGAGCAGAGAGTACTGTCCAGTGTGTGAGTGGGATATACAGAGCAGAGAGTACTGTCCGGTGTGGGACTGGGATATACAGAGCAGAGAGTACTGTGCAGTGTGAGACTGGGATATACAAGGCAAAGAGTACTGTCGAGTGTGAGACTGGGGTACAGAGAGCAGAGAGTAGTGTCCAGTGTGGATCTGGGATATACAGAGCACAGACTACTGTCCGCTGTGGGACAGGGATATACAGAGCAGAGAGTACTGTCCAGTGTGAGACTGGGATATACAGAGCAGAGAGTACTGTCCAGTGTGGGACTGGGATATGCTGAGCAGAGAATACTGTCCAGTGTGAGACTGGGATATACAGAGCAGAGAGTACTGTCCAGTGTGGGACTGGGACACAGGAGAGAGTACAGTCCGGTGTCAGACTGGGATATACAGAGCAGAGTTACTGTCCGGTGTGAGACTGGGATTTACGGAACAGAGAGTACTGTCCGGTGTGGGACTGGGAAATACAGAGCAGAGTACGGCCCAGTGTGAGACTGGGATATACGGAGCAGAGAGTACTGTCCAGTGTGGGACTGGGTTAAACAGAGCAGAGAATACTGTCTGGTGTGAGACTGGGATATACAGGGCAGAAAGTACTGACCAGTGAGGGACAGGGATAAACAGAGCAGAAAGTACTGACCAGTGTGGGACAGGGATATACACAGCAGAGAATACTGTCCAGTGTGGGACTGGAATATACAGAGCAGAAAGTACTGACCAGTGAGGGACAGGGATATACAGAGCAGAAAGTACTGACCAGTGTGGGACAGGGATATACAGAGCAGAGAATACTGTCCAGTGTGGGACTGGGATATACAGGGCAGAGAGTACTGTCCGGCATGGGACTGTGACAGAGGAGAGAGTACAGCCCTGTGTCAGACTGGGATATACAGAGCAGACAGTACTGTCCAGTGTGGGACAGGGATATACAGAGCAGAGAGTAGTGACTGATGTGGGACCGGGACAGAGCAGGGAGTGCTGTCCAGTGACAGACTAGGCCCGTGCAGAGAGTACTGTCTTGCGTGAGACTGGGACAGAGTAGGGAGTACTGCCCAGTGTGTGACTGGGATATACAGAGCACAGAGTACTGTCCATTGTGGGACTGGGATATACAAAGCAGAGAGAACTGTCCAGTGTGGAACTGGGATATACAAAGCAGAGAGAACTGTCCAGTGTGGAACTGGGATATACAGTGCAGAGAGTATTGTCCAGTGTGAGACTGGGATATACAGAGCACAGAGTACTGTCCATTGTGGGGCTGGGATATTCAGAGCAGAGAGTACTGTCCGGTGTGTGACTGGGATATACAGAGCAGAGAGAACTGTCCGGTGTGGAACTGGGATATACAGTGCAGAGAGTACTGTCCAGCGTGGGACTGGGACAGAGCAGAGAGTACTGTCCAGCGTGGGACTGGGACAGAGCAGAGAGTACTGTCCAGTGTGAGACCGGGATTTACAGAGCAGAGAGTACTGCCTGGTGTGGGACTTGGACAGAGCAGGGGATGCTGTCCATTGACAGACTGTGCCAGTGCAGACAGTAATGTTTTGTGTGAGACTGGGTCAGAGCAGGGAGTGCTGCTCGGTGTGAGACTGGGGTATACAGAGCAGTGAGTACTGTCTGGTGTGGGACTGGGACAGAGCAGGGAGTGCTGTCCAGACACAGACTGGGCCCGTGCATAGAGATTAATATTTTGCGTGAGACTGGGACAGAGCAAGGAGTATTGCCCGGTCTGTGACGGGAATATACAGAGCAGGGTACTGCCCAGTGTGGGGTTGGGATATACAGAGCAGAGTGTACTGCACAGTGTGAGACTGGGTTATACAGAGGAGAGAGTATTGCCCAGTGTGAGTCTGGGATATACAGAGCAGTGAGTACTATCCAGTGTGAGAATTGCATATACAGAGCAGAGTTACTGTCCGGTGTGAGACTGGGATTTACAGAGCAGAGAGTACTGCCTGGTGTGAGACTGGGATATACAGAGGAGAGAGTACTGCCTGGTGTGAGACTGGGATATACAGAGGAGAGAGTATTTCCTGGTGTAGGACTGGGACATAGCAGGGATTGCTGTCCAGTGACAGACTGGGCCAGTGCAGAGAGTGCTGTCTTGTGTGAAACTGGGACAGAGCAGGGAGTTCCGCCCGGTGTGAGATTGGGATATACAGAGCAGAGAGTACTGTCCAGAGTAAGACTGGGATATATAGAGCAGATAGTCCTGTCCGGTGTGGGACTGGGATATACAGAGCAGAGAGTACTGTCCAGTGTGCGAGTGGGATATACAGAGCAGAGAGTACTGTCCGGTGTGAGACTGGGATATACAGAGCAGAGTGTACTGTCAAGTGTGAGACTGCGATATACAAAGCAGACAATACTGTCCAGTGCGGGACTGGGATATACAGAGCAGAGAGTACTGACCAGTGTGGGACTGGGCCATAAAGAGCAGAGAGTACTGTCCAGTGTGAGACTGGGATATACAGAGCAGAGAGTACAGCCTGGTGTGGGACTGAAGCAGAGCAGGATGTGCTGTCCAGTGACTGACCCTTGCAGAGAATACTGTCTTGCGTGAGACTCGGACAGAGCAGGGAGTACTGCCCGGTCTGAGACTGGGATATACAAAGCAGAGTACGGCCCAGTGTGAGACTGTGATATACAGAGCAGAAAGTACTGTCTTGCGTGAGACTGGGACAGAGTAGGGAGTACTGCACGGTGTGAGACTGGGATATACAGAGCAGAGAGTACTGTCTTGCGTGAGACTGGGACAGAGTAGGGAGTACTGCCCAGTGTGGGATTGGGATATACAGAGCAGAGAGTACTGCACAGTGTGAGACTGGGATATACAGAGGAGAGATTATTGCCCAGTGTGAGTCTGGGATATACAGAGCAGTGAGTACTGCCTGGTGTAAGACTGGGATATACAGAGGATAGAGTATTGCCTAGTGTAGGACTGGGACAGAGCAGGGATTGCTGTCCAGTGACAGACTGGGCCAGTGCAGAGAGTATTGTCTTGTGTGAAACTGGGACAGAGCAGGGATTACCACCCGGTGTGAGATTGGGATATACAGAGCAGAGAGTACTGTCCAGTGTGAGACTGGGATGTCTCAAGCAGAGAGTACTGTCTAGTGTGGGACTGGGAAATGCAGAGCAGAGAGTACTGTCTGTTGTGGGACTGGGATATACAGAGCAGAGAGTACTGTCCGGTGTGAGACTGGGATATACAGAGCAGAGAGTACTGTCAAGTGTGAGACTGGGATGTACAAAGCAGACAGTACTGTCCAGTGCGGGACTGGGATATACAGAGCAGAGAGTACTGACCAGTGTGGGACTGGGCCATACAGAGCAGAGAGTACTGTCCAGTGTGAGACTGGGATATACAGAGTAGAGAGTACAGCCTGGTGTGGGACTGAAACAGAGCAGGATGTGCTGTCCAGTGACTGACCCTTGCAGAGAATACTGTCTTGCGTGAGACTCGGACAGAGCAGGGAGTACTGCCCGGTCTGAGACTGGGATATACAGAGCAGGGTACTGCCCAGTGTGGGATTGCGATATACAGAGCAGAGAGTACTGCACAGTGTGAGACTGGGATATACAGAGGAGAGAGTATTGCCCAGTGTGATTCTGGGATAAACAGAGCAGAGAGCACTATCCATGTGTGAGACTGGCATATACAGAGCAGAGTTACTGTCCGGTGTGAGACTGGGGTTTACAGAGCAGAGAGTACTGCCCGATGTGAGACTGGGATATACAGAGCAGAGTACGGCCCAGTGTGAGACTGTGATATACAGAGCAGAGAGTACTGTCTTGCGTGAGACTGGGACAGAGTAGGGAGTACTGCATGGTGTGAGACTGGGCTATACAGAGCAGAGAGTACTGTCTTGCGTGAGACTGGGACAGAGTAGGGAGTACTACACGGTGTGAGACTGGGATATACAGAGCAGTGTACTGCCCAGTGTGGGATTGGGATATACAGAGCAGAGCGTAATGCACAGTGTGAGACTGGGATATACAGAGGAGAGATTATTGCCCAGTGTGAGTCTGAGATATACAGAGCAGTGAGTAATGTCCGGTCTGGGACTGGGATATACAGAGCAGAGAGTACCTTCCAGTGTGAGACTGGGATATACAGAATAGAGAGAACTAAACAGTGTGGGACTGGGCCATACAGAGCAGAGTGTACTATCCAGTGTGAGACTGGGATTTAAAGAGGAAAGAGTACTGTCCGGTGTGGGACTGCGATATACAGAGCAGAGAGTACTGTCCGGTGTGAGACTGAGATATACAGTGCAGAGATCTGTCCAGTGTGAGACTGAGATATACAGTGCAGAGAGCACTGTCCAGAGTTAGACCGGGATATACAGAGCAGAGACTACTGCCTGTTGTGAGACTAGGATATACAGAGCAGAGTGTACTGTCCGGTGTGGGACAGGGACAGAGCAGGGAGTGCTTTACAGTGACAGACTGGGACAGAGCAGGGAGTACTGTCTGGTGTGAGAATGGGACAGAGCAGGGAGTACTGCCTGGTGTGAGACTGGGATATACAGAGCAGGGTACCGCCCAGTGTGGGATTGGGATACACAGAGCAGAGAGTACAATCCAGTGTGGGACTTGGCTATACAGAGCAGAGAGTACTGTCCAGCATGGGACTGGGATATACAGAGCAGACATTACTGTCCAGTGTGAGACTGGGATATACAGAGCAGAGAGTACTGTCCGATGTGGGACTGGGATATACGGAGCAGAGAGCACTCTCCAGTGTGGGACTGGGATACACAGAGCCGAGAATACTGTCCAGTGTGAGACTGAGATATACAGTGCAGAGAGAACTGTCCAGTGTGAGACTGGGATATACAGAGCAGAGAGTACTGCCTGGTGTGGGACTGGGACAGAGCAGGGAGTGCTGTCCAGTGTCAGACTGGGCCAGTGCAGAGAGTACTGTCTTGTGTGAGACTGGGACAGAGCAGGGAGTACTGCCCGATGTGAGACTGGGATATAGAGAGCAGAGTACTGCCCAGTGTGAGTATGGGATATACAGAGCAGAGAGTACTGCCTGGTGTGAGACTGGGATATACAGTGCAGAGAGTACTGTCCAGTGTGGGACTGGGGTATACAGCAGAGTGTACTGCCTGGTGTGCGACTGGGACAGAGCAGGGAGTGCTGTCCAGTGACAGACTGGGCCAGTGCAGGGAGTAGTATCTTGTGTGAGACTGGGACAGAGCAGGGAGTACTGCCCAGTGTGAGACTGGAATATACAGAGGAGATGGTATTGCCCAGTGTGAGTCTGGGATATGCAGAGCAGAGATTACTATCCAGTGTGAGTCTTGGATTTGCAGAGCAAAGAGTACTGTCCGGTGCGGGACTGGGATATACAGAGCAGAGAATACTATCCATTGTGGAACTGGGATATAGAGAGCAGAGAGTACTGTCCTGTGTGGGACTGGGATATAAATTGCAGAGAGTACTGTCCAGTGTGAGACTGGAATATACAGAGCAGAGAGTACTGTCCAGCGTGAGAGTGGGATATTCAGAGCACAGAGTACTGTCCGGTGTGGGACTGGGAAATACAGATCTGACAGTACTGTCCAGTGTGGGACTGGGATACACAGAGCATAGAATACTGTCCAGTGTGAGACTGAGATATACAGTGCAGAGAGAACTTTCCAGTATGAGACTGAGATATACAGTGCAGAGAGTACTGTCCAGTGTGAGACTGGGATATACAGAAAAGAGAGTACTGTCCGGTGTTGGACTGGGCCATACAGAGCAAAGAGTATTGTCCAGTGTGAGAGTTGGATATACAGAGCAGAGAGTACTGTCCGGTGTGAGAGTGGAATATATGGACAACGAGTACTGTCCGGTGTGGGACTGGGATTTGCAGAGCAGAGAGGACTGTCCGATGTGGGACTGGGATATACAGAGCAGAGAGTACTGCCTGGAGTGGCACTGGGACAGTGCAGGGAGTGCTGACCAGTGACAGACTGGGACAGTACAGGGAGTAGTATCTTGTGTGAGACTGGGACAGAGCAGGGAGTACTGCCCAGTGTGAGACTTGGATTTGCAGAGAAGAGAGTACTGTCCGGTGTGGGACTGGGATATACAGAGCAGAGTGTACTGTCCAATGTTGGACTGGGATATACAGAGCAGAGAGTACTGTCCAGCGTGACTGTGGGATATACAGAGCAGAGTGTACTGTCCGATGTGGGACTGGGATATACAGAGCAGAGAGTACTGTCCAGTGTCAGACTGGGACAGAGCAGGGAGTACTGCCCGATGTGAGACTGGGATATACAGAGCAGAGTACTGCCCAGTGTGAGTCTGGGATATACAGAGCAGAGAGTACTGCCTGGTGTGAGACTGGGATATACAGTGCAGAGTGTACTGTCCAATGTAGGACCGGGATATACAGAGCAGAGAGTACTGCCTGGTGTGGGACTGGGACAGAGCAGGGAGTGCTGTCCAGTGACAGACTGGGCCAGTGCAGGGAGTAGTATCTTGTGTGAGATTGGGACAGAGCAGGGAGTACTGCCCAATGTGAGACTTGGATTTGCAGAGCAGAGAGTACTGTCCGGTGTGGGACTGGGATATACAGAGCAGAGAGTACTGTCCAGCGTGAGAGTGGGATATACAGAGCAGAGTGTACTGTCCGATGTTGGACTGGGATATACAGAGCAGTGAGTACTGTCCTGTGTGGGTCTGGGATATACAGAGCAGAGAGTACTGTCCAGCGTGAGAGTGGGATATACAGAGCAGAGTGTACTGTCCGATGTAGGACTGCGATATACAGAGCAGACATTACTGTCCAGTGTGATACTAGCATATACAGAGCAGAGAGTACTGTCCGGTGTGGGACTGGGACAGAGCAGGGAGTGCTGTCCAGTGTCAGACTGGGCCAGTGCAGAGAGTACTGTCTTGTGTGAGACTGGGACAGAGCAGGGAGTACTGCCCGATGTGAGACTGGGATATACAGAGCAGAGTAATGCCTGGTGTGAGACTGGGATATACAGTGCAGAGTGTACTGTCCAATGTAGGACTGGGATATACAGAGCAGAGAGTACTGTCCAGTGTGGGACTGGGGTATACAGAGCAGAGAGTACTGCCTGGTGTGAGACTGGGATGTACAGTGCAGAGTGTACTGTCCAATGTAGGACTGGGATATACAGAGCAGAGAGTACTGTTTAGTGTGAGACTGGAGTATACAGAGTAGAGAGTACTGCCTGGTGTGGGACTGGGACAGAGCAGGGAGTGCTGTCCAGTGACAGACTGGGCCAGTGCAGGGAGTAGTATCTTGTGTGAGACTGGGACAGAGCAGGGAGTACTGCCCAATGTGAGACTGGAATATACAGACGAGAGGGTATTGCCCAGTGTGAGTCTGGGAGATACAGAGCAGAGGGTACTATCCAGTGTGAGAGTGGAATATATGGACAGCGAGTACTGTCCGGTGTGGGACTGGGATTTACAGAGCAGAGAGTACTGTCCATCGTGAGAGTGGGATATACAGAGCAGACTGTACTGTCCAGTGTGGGACTGGGATATACAGAGCAAAGAGTACTGCCTGGTGTGGGACTGGGACAGAGCAGGGAGTGCTGTCCAGTGACAGACTGGGACAGTGCAGGGAGTAATATCTTGTGTGAGACTGGGACAGAGCTGGGAGTACTGCCCAGTGTGAGACTTGGATTTGCAGAGCAGAGAGTACTGTCCGGTGTGGGACTGGGATATAGAGAGCAGAGAGTACTATCCATTGTGGAACTGGGATATACAGAGCAGAGAGTACTGTCCTGTGTGGGACTGGGAGATACAGTGCAGAGAGCACTGTCCAGTGTGAGACTGGAATATACAGATCAGAGAGTACTGTCCAGCGTGAGAGTGGGATATACAGAGCAGAGAGTACTGTCCGGTGTGGAACTGTGATATACAGAGCAGAGAATAGTGTCCAGTATGAGACTGGGATATAAAGAGCAGATAGTACTGTCCGGCGTGGGACTGGGATATACAGAGCAGACAGTACTCTCCAGTGTGAGACTGGGATATACAGAGCAGAGAGTACAGTCCGGTGTGGGACTGGGATATACGGAGCAGAGAGCACTCTCCAGTGTGGGACTGCGATACACAGAGCAGAGAATACTGTCCAGTGTGAGACTGAGATATACAGTGCAGAGAGAACTGTCCAGTGTGAGACTGGGATATACAGAGCAGAGAGTATTTCCTGGTGTGGGACTGGGACAGAGCAGGGAGTGCTGTCCAGTGTCAGACTGGGCCAGTGCAGAGAGTACTGTCTTGTGTGAGACTGGGACAGAGCAGGGAGTACTGCCCGATGTGAGACTGGGATATACAGAGCAGAGTACTGCCCAGTGTGAGACTGGGATTTACAGAGCAGAGAGTACTTCCTGGTGTGAGACTGGGATATACAGTGCAGATAGTACTGTCCAGTGTGTGACTGGGGTATACAAAGCAGAGAGTACTGCCTGGTGTGGGACTGGGACAGAGCAGGGAGTGCTGTCCAGTGACAGACTGGGCCAGTGCAGGGAGTAGAATCTTGTGTGAGTCTGGGACAAAGCAGGGAGTACTGCCCAGTGTGAGACTCGAATATACAGAGGAGAGAGTCTTGCCCAGTGTGAATCTGGGATATACAGAGCAGAGAGTACTATCCAGTGTGAGACTTGGATTTGCAGAGCAGAGAGTACTGTCCGGTGTGGGACTGGGATATACAGAGCAGAGAGTACTATCCACTGTGGAACTGGGATATACAGAGCACAGAGTACTGTCCAGTGTGGGACTGGGATATACAGAGCTGAGAGTACTGTCCGGTGTGGGACAGGGCCAGACAGAGCAGAGAGTATTGTCCGGTGTGGGACTGGGATATACAGAGCAGAGAGTACTATCCATTGTGGAACTGGGATATACAGAGCAGAGAGTACTTTCCAGTGTGAGACTGAGATATACAGTGCAGAGAGCATGGTCCAGTGTGAGACTGGGATATACAGAGCAGAGAGTACTGTCCGGTGTGGGACTGGGCCATGCAGAGCAGAGAGTATTGTCCAGTGTGAAAGTCAGATATACAGAGCAGAGAGTACTGTCCGATGTGGGACTGGGATATTCAGAGCAGAGAGTACTGTCCGATGTGGGACTGGGATATATAGAGCAGAGAGTACTGTCCAGTGTGGGACTGGGCCATACGGAGCATAGAGTACTGTCCAGTGTGAGAGTGGGATATTCAGAAAAGGGAGTACTGTCCGGTGTGGGACTGGGCCATACAGAGCAGAGAGTATTGTCCAGTGTGAGAGTCGGATATACAGAGCAGAGAGTACTGTCCGGTGTGAGAGTGGAATATATGGACAGCGAGTACTGTCCGGTGTGGGACTGGGATTTACAGAGCAGAGAGGACTGTCCGATGTGGGACTGGGAATATACAGAGCAGAGTGTACTGTCCAGTGTGGGACTGGGGTATACAGAGCAGAGAGTACTGCCTGGTGTGGGACTGGGACAGTGCAGAGAGTACTGTCCAGTGTGGGACTGGGGTATACAGAGCAGAGAGTACTGCCTGGTGTGGGACTGGGACAGTGCAGGGAGTGCTGACCAGTGACAGACTGGGACAGTGCAGGGAGTAGTATCTTGTGTGAGACTGGGACAGAGCAGGGAGTACTGCCCAATGTGAGACTTGGATTTGCAGAGCAGAGAGTACTGTCCGGTGTGGGACAGGGATATGCAGAGCAGAGAGTACTGTTCAGCGTGAGAGTGGGATATACAGAGCAGAGTGTACTGTCCGATGTTGGACTGGGATATACAGAGCAGAGAGTACTGTCCTGTGTGGGACTGGGATATACAGAGCAGAGAGTACTGTCCAGCGTGAGAGTGGGATATACAGAGCAGAGTGTACTGTCCGATGTAGGACTGCGATATACAGAGCAGACATTACTGTCCAGTGTGATACTAGCATATACAGAGCAGAGAGTACTGTCCGGTGTGGGACTGGGACAGAGCAGGGAGTGCTGTCCAGTGTCAGACTGGGCCAGTACAGTCCAGTGTGAGAGTGGAATATATGGACAGCGAGTACTGTCCGGTGTGGGACTGGGATTTACAGAGCAGAGAGTACTGTCCATCGTGAAAGTGGGATATACAGAGCAGACTGTACTGTCCAGTGTGGGACTGGGATATACGGAGCAGAGAGCACTCTCCAGTGTGGGACTGCGATACACAGAGCAGAGAATACTGTCCAGTGTGAGACTGAGATATACAGTGCAGAGAGTACTGTCCAGTGTGAGACTGGAATATACAGATCAGAGAGTACTGTCCAGCGTGAGAGTGGGATATATAGAGCAGAGAGTACTGTCCAGTGTGGGACTGGGCCATACGGAGCATAGAGTACCGTCCAGTGTGGGTCTGGGGTATACAGAGCAGAGAGTACTGCCTGGTGTGGGACTGGGACAGAGCAGGGAGTGCTGTCCAGTGACAGACTGGGACAGTGCAGGGAGTAGTATCTTGTGTGAGACTGGGACAGAGCAGGGAGTACTGCCCAGTGTGAGACTCGGATTTGCAGAGCAGAGAGTACTGTCCGGTGTGGGACTGAGATATACAGAGCAGAGAGTACTGTCCTGTGTGGGACTGGGAGATACATTGCAGAGAGTACTGTCCAGTGTGAGACTGGAATATACAGATCAGAGAGTACTGTCCAGCGTGAGACTGGGGTATACAGTGCAGAGAGTACCGTCCAGTGTGAGAGTGGGATATACAGAGCAGAGAGTACTGTCCGGTGTGGAACTGTGATATACAGAGCAGAGAATAGTGTCCAGTATGAGACTGGGATATAAAGAGCAGATAGTACTGTCCGGCGTGGGACTGGGATATACAGAGCAGACAGTACTCTCCAGTGTGAGACTGGGATATACAGAGCAGAGAGTACAGTCCGGTGTGGGACTGGGATATACGGAGCAGAGAGCACTCTCCAGTGTGGGACTGCGATACACAGAGCAGAGAATACTGTCCAGTGTGAGACTGAGATATACAGTGCAGAGAGAACTGTCCAGTGTGAGACTGGGATATACAGAGCAGAGAGTACTTCCTGGTGTGGGACTGGGACAGAGCAGGGAGTGCTGTCCAGTGTCAGACTGGGCAAGTGCAGAGAGTACTGTCTTGTGTGAGACTGGGACAGAGCAGGGAGTACTGCCCGATGTGAGACTGGGATTTACAGAGCAGAGAGTACTTCCTGGTGTGAGACTGGGATATACAGTGCAGATAGTACTGTCCAGTGTGGGACTGGGGTATACAGAGCAGAGAGTACTGCCTGGTGTGGGACTGGGACAGAGCAGGGAGTGCTGTCCAGTGACGGGCTGGGCCAGTGCAGGGAGTAGAATCTTGTGTGAGTCTGGGACAAAGCAGGGTGTACTGTCCAGTGTGAGATTGGAATATACAGAGGAGAGAGTCTTGCCCAGTGTGAATCTGGGATATACAGAGCAGAGAGTACTATCCAGTGTGAGACTTGGATTTGCAGAGCATAGAGTACTGTCCGGTGTGGGACTGGGATATACAGAGCAGAGAGTACTATCCATTGTGGAACTGGGATATACAGAGCACAGAGTACTGTCCAGTGTGGGACTGGGATATACAGAGCTGAGAGTACTGTCCAGTGTGGGACTGGGATACACAGTGCAGAGAGAACTTTCCAGTGTGGGACTGAGATATACAGTGCAGAGAGCACTGTCCAGTGTGAGACTGGGATATACAGAGCAGAGAGTACTGTCCGGTGTGGGACTGGGCCAGACAGAGCAGAGAGTATTGTCCAGTGTGAGAGTTGGATATACAGAGCAGAGAGTAATGTCCGATGTGGGACTGGGATATTCAGACCAGAGAGTACTGTCCATCGTGAGAGTAGGATATACAGAGCAGAGAGTACTGTCCAGTATGAGACTGGGGTATACAGTGCAGAGAGTACTGTCCAGTGTGGGACTGGGATATACAGAGCAGAGAGTACTGCCTGGTGTGGGACTGGGACAGAGCAGGGAGTGCTGTCCAGTGACAGACTGGGCCAGTACAGGGAGTAGTATCTTGTGTGAGACTGGACAGAGCAGTGAATACTGCCCAGTGTAAGAATAGAATATTACAGAGGAGAGGGTATTGCCCAGTGTGAGTCTGGGATATACAGAGCAGAGAGTACTATCCAGTGTGAGACTTGGATTTGCAGAGCAGAGAGTACTGTCCGGTGTGGGACTAGGATATACAGAGCAGAGAGTACTGTCCTGTGTGAGACTGGAATATACAGAGCAGAGAGTACTGTCCAGCGTGAGAGTGGGATATACAGAGCAGAGTGTACTGTCCGATGTGGGACTGGGATATACAGAGCAGAGAGTACTGTCCGATGTGGGACTGCGATATTCAGAGCAGAGAGTAATGTCCGGTGTGGGACTGGGATAGACCGATCAGAGAGTACTGTCCAGTGTGAGAGTGGAATATACGGAGCAGAGGGTACTGTCCGATGTGGGACTGGGATATACAGAGCAGAGAGTACTGTCCAGTGTGGGACTGGGCCAGACGGAGCATAGAGTACTGTCCAGTGTGAGAGTGGGATATACAGAGCAGAAGACTTCACAGTGTGGGACTGGGTTATACAGAGCAGAGAGTACTATTCCATGTGGGACTTGGCTATACAGAGCAGAGAGTACTGTCCAGTGTGAGAGTGGAATATATGGAGCAGCGAGTACTGTCCGGTATGGGACTGGGATTTACAGAGCAGAGAGTACTGTCCAGCGTGAGAGTGGGATATACAGAGCAGAGTGTACTGTCCGATGTGGGACTGGGATATACAGAGCAGAGTGTACTGTCCAGTGTGGAACTGGGATATACAGAGCAGAGAATACTGTCCAGTGTGAGACTGGGATATACAGAGCAGAGAGTACTGCCTGCTGTGGGACTGGGACAGAGCAGGGAGTGCTCTCCAGTGTCAGACTGGGCCAGTGCAGAGAGTACTGTCTTGTGTGAGACTGGGATATACAGAGCAGAGAGTGCTGCCTGGTGTGAGACTGGAATATACAATGCAGTGAGCACTGTCCAGTGTGGGACTGGGGTATATAGAGCAGAGACTTCTGCCTGGTGTGGGACTGGGACAGAGCAGGGAGTACTGCCCAGTGTGAGACTGGAATATACAATGGAGAGGATATTGCCCAGTGTAAGTCTGGGATATACAGACCAGCGAGTACTTTACAGCGTGAGACTTGGATTTGCAGAGCAGAGAGTACTGTCCGGTGTGGGACTGGGATATACAGAGCAGAGAGTACTATCCATTGTGGAACTGGGATATACAGAGCAGAAAGTACTTTCCAGTGTGAGACTGAGATATACAGTGCAGAGAGCACGGTCCAGTGTGAGACTGGGATATACAGAGCAGAGAGTACTGTCCGATGTGGGACTGGGATATTCAGAGCAGAGAGTACTGTCCAGTGTGGGACTGGGATACACAGATCAGAGAGTACTGTCCTGTGTGGGACTGGGATATACATTGCAGAGAGTACTGTCCAGTGTGAGACTGGAATATACAGAGCAGAGAGTACTGTCCAGCGTGAGAGTGGGATATACAGAGCAGACAGTACTGTCCAGTGTGAAAGTGGGATATACAGAGCAGAGAGTACTGTCCGGTGTGGGACTGGGATATTCAGAGCAGAGAGTACTGTCCGGTGTGGGACTGGGATAGACTGATCAGAGAGTACTGTCCAGGGTGAGAGTGGAATATACGGAGCAGAGGGTACTGTCCGATGTGGGACTGGGATATACAGAGCAGAGAGTACTGTCCAGTGTGGGACTGGGCCAGACGGAGCATAGAGTACTGTCCAGTGTGAGAGTGGGATATACAGAGCAGAAGACTTCACAGTGTGGGACTGGGTTATACAGAGCAGAGAGTACTATCCAGTGTGGGACTTGGCTATACAGAGCAGAGAGTACTGTCCAGCGTGAGAGTGGGATATACAGAGCAGAGTGTACTGTCCGATGTGGGACTGGGAGAAACAGAGCAGAGAGTACTGTCCAGCGTGACTGTGGGATATACAGAGCAGAGTGTACAGTCCAATGTGGGACTGGGATATACAGAGCAGTCATTACTGTCCAGTGTGAGACTAGCATATACAGAGCAGAGAGTACTGTCCGGTGTGGGACTGGGATATACGGAGCAGAGAGCGCTCTCCACTGTGGGACTGGGATACACAGAGCAGAGAATACTGTCCAGTGTGAGACTGGAATATACAGAGGAGAGGATATTTCCCAGTGTAAGTCTGGGATATTCAGAGCAGAGAGTACTATCCAGTGTGAGACTTGGATTTGCAGAGCAGAGAGTACTGTCCGGTGTGGGACTGGGATATACAGAGCTGAGAGTACTGTCCAGTGTGGGACTGGGATACACAGAGCAGAGAATACTGTCCAGTGTGAGAGTGGGATATACAGAGCAGAGTGTACTGTCCGATGTGGGACTGGGATATACAGAGCAGACATTACTCTCCAGTGTGAGACTGGGATATACAGAGCAGAGAGTACTGTCAGATGTAGGACTGGGATACACAGAGCAGACATTACTATCCAGTGTGAGACTGGGATATACAGAGCAGAGAGTACTGTCAGGTGTGGGACTGGTTATACAGAGCAGAGATTACTATCCAGTGTGGGACTTGGCGATAGAAAGCAGAGAGTACTGTCCAGCGTGAGAGTGGGATATACAGAGCAGAGTGTACTGTCCGATGTGGGACTGGGATATACAGAGCAGACATTACTGTCCAGTGTGAGACTGGGATATACAGAGCAGAGAGTACTGTCCGGTGTGGGACTGGGATATACGGAGCAGAGAGCACTCTCCAGTGTGGGACTGGGATACACAGAGCAGAGAATACTGTCCAGTGTGAGACCGGGATATACAGAGCAGAGAGTACTGCCTGCTGTGGGACTGGGACAGAGCAGGGAGTGCTCTCCAGTGTCAGACTGGGCCAGTGCAGAGAGTACTGTCTTGTGTGAGACTGGGATATACAGAGCAGAGAGTGCTACCTGGTGTGAGACTGGGATATACAGTGCAGAGAGCACTGTCCAGTGTGGGACTGGGGTATACAGAGCAGAGAGTACTGCCTGGTGTGGGACTGGGACAGAGCAGGGAGCACTGCCCAGTGTGAGACTGGAATATACAGAGGAGAGGATATTGCCCAGCGTGAGTCTGGGATATACAGACCAGCGAGTACTTTACAGCGTGAGACTTGCATTTGCAGAGCAGAGAGTACTGTCCGGTGTGGGACTGGGATATACAGAGCAGAGAGTACTGTCCGGTGTGGGACTGGGATATACAGAGCAGAGAGTACTGTCCGGTGTGGGACTGGGCCATGCAGAGCAGAGAGTATTGTCCAGTGTGAAAGTCAGATATACAGAGCAGAGAGTACTGTCCAGCATGAGAGTGGGATATACAGAGCAGAGAGTACTGTCTGGTGTTGGACTCGGATATATGGAGCAGATAGCACTCTCCAGTGTGGGACTAGGATATACAGAGCAGAGAATACTATGCAGTGTGAGACTGAGATATACAGTGCAGAGAGATCTGTCGAGTGTGAGACTGGGATATACAAAGCAGATAGTACTGCCTGGTGTGGGACTGGGACAGAGCAGGGAGTGCTGTCCAGTGTCAGACTAGGCCAGTGCAGAGTGTACTGTCTTGTGTGAGACTGGGATATACAGAGCAGAGAGTGCTGCCTGGTGTGAGACTGGGATATACAGTGCAGATAGTACTGTCCAGTGTGGGACTGGGGTATACAGAGCAGAGAGTACTGCCTGGTGTGGGACTGGGACAGAGCAGGGAGTGCTGTCCAGTGACAGACTGGGCCAGTGCAGGGAGTAGTATCTTGTGTGAGACTGGGACAGAGCAGGGAGTACTGCCCAGTGTGAGACTGGAATATACAGAGGAGAGGATATTGCCCAGTGTGAGTCTGGGATATACAGAGCAGAGAGTACTATCCAGTGTGAGACTTGGATTTGCAGAGCAGAGAGTACTGTCCGGTGTGGGACTGAGATATACAGATCAGAGATTACTATCCATAGTGGAACTGGGATATACAGAGCAGAGAGTACTGTCCTGTGTGGGACTGGGATATATATTGCAGAGAGTACTGTCCAGCATGAGAGTGGGATATTCGAGCACAGAGTACTGTGCGGTGTGGGACTGGGATATACAGAGCTGAGAGTACTGTCCAGTGTGGGACTGGGATACACAGAGCTGAGAGTACTGTCCAGTGTGTGACTGAGATATACAGTGCAGAGAGAACTTTCCAGTGTGAGACTGAGATATACAGTGCAGAGAGCACTGTCCAGTGTGAGAGTGGGATATACAGAGCAGAGAGTACTGTCCGGTGTTGGACTGGGATATTCAGATCAGAGAGTACTGTCCAGTGTGAGAGTGGAATATATGGAGCAACGAGTACTGTCCGGTGTGGGACTGGGATTTACAGAGCAGAGAGTACTGTCCAGCGTGAGAGTGGGATATACAGAGCAGAGTGTACTGTCCGATGTGGGACTGGGATATACAGAGCATAGAGTACTGTCCAGTGTGGGACTGGGATATACAGAGCATAGAGCACTGTCCAGTGTGGGACTGGGCCATACAGAGCATAGAGTACTGTCCAGTGTGAAAGTGGGATATACAGAGCCGAGTGTACTGTCCGATGTGGGACTGGGATATACAGAGCATAGAGTACTGTCCAGTGTGGGACTGGGATATACAGAGCATAAAGCACTGTCCAGTGTGGGACTGGGATATACAGAGCAGAGAGTACTGTCCAGTGTGGGACTGGGCCATATGGAGCAGAGAGTACTGTCCAGTGTGAGAGTGGGATATACAGAGCAGAGAGTACTGTCCGGTGTGGGACTGGGAAATAGAGAGCAGAGAGTACTGTCCGGTGTTGGACTGGGATATTCAGAGCAGAGAGTACTGTCCGGTGTGGGACTGGGATACACAGATCAGAGAGTACTGTCCAGTGTGAGACTGGGATATACAGAGCATAGAGTACTGTCCAGTGTGAGAGTGGGATATACAGAGCAGAGTGTACTGTCCGATGTGGGACTGGGATATACAGAGCATAGAGTACTGTCCAGTGTGGGACTGGGATATACAGAGCAGAGAGTACTGTCCAGTGTGGGACTGGGCCATACGGAGCATAGAGTACTGTCCAGTGTCAGAGTGTGATATACAGAGCAGAGTGTACTGTCCGATGTGGGACTGGGATATACAGAGCAGAAAGTACTGTCCAGTGTGAGAGTGGGATATACAGAGCAGAGAGTACTGTCCGGTCTGGGACTGGAAAATAGAGAGCAGAGAGTACTGTCCAGTGTGGGACTGGGATATACAGAGCAGAGAGTACTGTCCAGTGTGATACTGGGCCATACAGCGCAGAGAGTACTGTCCAGTGTGAGAGTGGGATATACAGAGCAGAGTGTACTGTCCGATGTGGGACTGGGATATACAGAGCATAGAGTACTGTCCAGTGTGGGACTGGGATATACAGAGCAGAGAGCACTGTCCAGTGTGGGACTGGGCCATACGGAGCATAGAGTACTGTCCAGTGTGAGAGTGTGATATACAGAGCAGAGTGTACTGTCCGATGTGGGACTGGGATATACAGAGCAGAGAGTACTGTCCAGTGTGAGAGTGGGATATACAGAGCAGAGAGTACTGTCCGGTGTGGGACTGGGAAATAGAGAGCAGGGAGTACTGTCCAGTGTGGGACTGGGATATACAGAGCAGAGAGTACTGTCCAGTGTGATACTGGGCCACACAGCGCAGAGAGTACTGTCCAGTGTGGGACTGGGATATACAGAGCAGAGAGTTCTGTCCAGAGTGAGAGTGGGATATACAGGGCAGAGAATACTGTCCAGCGTGAGACTGGGATATACAGAGCAGAGAGTACTGTCCGGTGTGGGACTGGGATATACAGAGCAGAGAGTACTGTCCAATGTGAGACTGTGATATACAGAGCAGAGAGTACTGTCCGGTGTGGGACTGGAATATACAGAGCAGAGAGTACTGTCCAGTGTGGGACTGGAATATACAGAGCAGAAAGTACTGTCCAGTGTGCGACTGGGTCATACACAGCAGAGAGTACTGTCCAGTTTGGGACTGTGATATACAGAGCAGAGAGTACTACCCAGTGTGGGACTGGGCTATACAGAGCAGATAAAACTGCCCACTATGAAACGGGATGATACAGATCAGCTGAGTGCTGCTACATAGGGCGGGAGGTCTCAGGATTTCCCAAGCCTGCGATCCCCTACTACTGGGAAATACAGGTAGCAAAATTACGGGAGCACCATTACTTGCAAGTTCCTGTCTGAGCTACACACCTTGCAGAATTGGAGATAAATTGCTGCTGCTTCTATAACAGTGCTTGAATATCATACATAGTACCCCCTAACGAAAACCACGTTGGCAGGGGAACGTCATCACTTCAGAGGCTGCAGCAGTTTCAGAGGAAGGTCTACAGCTGGGCAAAGGGAGATCGGTAATAAAAGCCAGGTGTAACTGAGGAACTTCGGTTATAAAGTTAGACTAGAGAAGTCGGGGCTGTTTTTCTTGGAGAAGAAAAGGCTGAGAGGAGTTTTGATAGAGGTATTCAAAATCCTGAGGATCCTGGACAGACCGGGTAGGGAGAATCTGTTCCCACTCATTAAAGGATCAAGAACGAGAGGACACAGGTTTAAAGTGACTGGCAAAAGAAGCAAAAGTGACATAAGAGAAAAACTTTTTCATACAGTGTGTGGTTAAGGTATGGAACACTCTCCCTGACAGTGTGATGAAGGCAAATTCAATTGAAGCATTCAGAAGCGAATTAGATTGTTTTCTGAAAAGGAAGAATGTGCAGGGTTACAGTGAGAAGACAGGAGAATGGCACTAGCTGAGTTGCTCATTCGGAGAGCCCATGCAGACACAATGGGTCAAATGGCCTCCTTCTGTGCTGTGACAATTCTGTGATTCTGTATCCTGAGTGCAAATATATTTTAAAATTGGTGTCTTACTCAAAAGTCACTGGGGCCTGTGAATACAGAGGGATCAAAGACTGTCATTCTGTGAGACCAGGTCTGAAACAGGGTCACTAAAATGGATTCACCAGTTTAATGCTGCAATGGGGTTTGGGTCTGTGAATAGATAAAAGCAAAGGTCCTTGTTATTCACCATCAATTCATCCAATATGTACTGTGTGCAAAAGCTTCTCATTCCACAAAAAGAAACAAACATTAAACAATAGAAATGTGGTTTCAACATGAAGTTAATTATAGAAAATAGATTAACCAGGGCTTTAGCTGTTTAACTGAACCTGACCAGAACTAAGGTTCAAAGTTAATCTGATAAGATATTTTGACTCATTCTGTGAGTATGTTTACAATAAATGTTCTCGATCATTCGTCAAACCACACTCTCTGACACACTATAGTGTTAGAAGTTGCATCAACATCCATTTCACGAGTTGCCTTGATGCAGGTCATCTGTGCAGTGCCTCCCTTTTGCTACTTTCTGTGATATATATGCTTACAATGGAGGGGGGGATTTAGAATGATCACAGCAAATCTATCTATTTAAGGACAAAAGGGTAAGTGCTTGGTGTTTCCTAACTTGCGTGACTCATAGCAGACTGGACAATCAAGACAGGAGATGAAGTCCAACATTTCCCCACAGGATCCTCAGTTTCCTGATTACTAATTCGATTATATAAAAACGGCAGCGCAGAAACAGGCCATTCAGCCCATCTGGTCAATGCTGGCATTTATCTTCCACATGACTCTCCTACTGTGTCCCTCAATTTCTTTTTCAATCATGATCTTACGATCTTTAGTCTCTCCTTAACTGTATCAATGCTATCTGCTTCAACCGGTCCATGTGGCATAGAGTTCTACATTCTTACCATTCTCTGTGTAAAGAAATTTCTTTACATGTACAGACCATACATCCCAACGACTGGCAGATCATATCAAACAGCACGTATTTTCAGCTTTCCCGACAGGCAAAGTACTAACCGTACTCAACCTGCTTGCAAAACTCAAAACATTCATAACGTCCAACATTAGATGTGATTCTGCAATTGGACAACACTTGCTAAACAATCCTGAGTGTGTTAAGAATTACAATACACTGAAAAGCAATTTAAGATTATTAGTCGGGCTTGCAATGTGGCTTGCTTACGTATGCTAGAAGCTACATATATTCACATGCAGGTTCCTGTCCTTTGCAGACAGAAGGAGCATGTCTAAACAAAAGCTTGGGGGACAGCCATTCCATGGTTCATTCCCCACGCCAATGCCTTGGCCAATCAGAGTCGACCTGTCTGGTTTGAATTTGAACAAAAACTTGGCAGTTAACTGTTCCATGGTACATTCTGCAAGGAAACACCTCTACCAATCAAAGTCCATTTTCCAACCAATCAACATTATCTTCTCCTGCAGTATAAATTGTTATTCCCTATCAGAGGACCTGATAGAGGGTATAAGATTGTGAGGGGAATAGATAGGGTAGATAGAAAGGCACTTTTTCCATTAGTAGAGGTGTCAATAACCAGGGGGCATAGATTTAAGGTAAGAGGTAGAAGGCTAAGAAGTCAGTTGAGGAGAATTTTTTTCACCTAGAGGGTGGCGAGAGTCTGGAACTCACTGCCTGAAAGGATGGTTGAGTCAGAAACTCATAAAATTTAACAAGTATTTAGATATTCACTTGCATTACCATAGTTTCCAGGGCTATGGGCCAAGCACTGGAGAATAGGATTAATGTAGTCAGATCTTAGTTGAGTGGTGTGGACATGATGGGCTGAATGGCCTCCTTCTGTGATGCAAAGGTCTATGAGTCTTTATTATTGGTATTCTTGTGAACTGTCCAGATAAGTGCAAGACAAAAAGCTTTGGCAGCATGTCTCTTTTTTCAGCAATACTAAAGAAATTTCTTCTGATTTCATATTTGATCTATCTTATCCTTATGCCCACTTGTTCTGGACTCACCCACAAAGTCAAAATAGTTTCTCCACATCCATCCTTTTGAGATGCTTCATAATTTTAAAAAACATTTATTGGGCCTCCTCTTAGTCTTTTGTTTTTAGAGAAAAGAATCCTGGTCTGCTCAATCTTTCCTGATAGTTACTCTCAATTTATGTCTAGCTCTTAGGATAGCACTAATATTGAGTCTTCACTGGCAGATTCCCTTCATGGGATCTCACTTCTAAAATAATAAGTTATTCAAAATACAGCAGTTTTAAAGCTGAGCATGATGAGATTGTTCTCCAATTAACAGCGGCCACCTTGCTTGTATTATTGAACAAGGTGCAGGATCTACAGGCTTATTACAGGCTTTGAATAGAGAATAAGGAGGGCTATTGAAAGACCAGGGCCAGCAAAGAACTGGCAAGTTTCCACATGGACCTCAAATAGATCAGGAGTAGAGTAAGTACTCACTATTTAGTGAATTCCTGAAAAGAGTTATACTTAGAAACAAGGGGCGGTAATTTTGATTAAACCAGTGACAAGAAGAATGCGATAAATGTCAGAACCATTCACACGTTAGTAACACATGGTGTAATTTTTGGATCTTCATGTCTAAATGATCATTTCAGCCTGAGTCACATAGATACTGAGTCTGTTCAGCTGTGACCCAGTAACTAGCACACAGCTTTCCTCAGTACTAAAAGATATCTCATTATTATAAATCCCTAACACTTTGGTTTTGTGTTTCATTAGCATTCCAATAAATATATACGTGTTTTCAATTTGTTGGAACATGAGGTGCTTGGACTAATTCACTGGAACTGAGAAGGCTAAGGGAAGACTGAATAGGGTATTTTTTTAATTATGAAGGGCTTTCAATTGAGTGAATAGGAAAAGGGCATTTCCTCTAGTTGAGGAGTCAGTGATGATGACTCACCAACTTAAAATTTCCCAAAGAGAGTGAGGAGTGAGGCTGTGGGGAGAAATATCTTTCTGGGGAATTTCTGGAGCAGGGAATGTTTTTCTAAGAGAAGCTGGTGAGGCAGACTAGTGACCACTACCTCTTTCAAGAGAAGATAAGTATTTAACGTGGAGGAAGCTACCAGGCTATGGTGAGAGAACAAGGCAGCATAATTAGTATGGGGTTTATGGAAAGATAGAGGATAAATGAGATTAGTTTGAGATTAATACAAGACTATGTGGAGAGATCGAGACAGTGGGATTGGTTTGGGATTGATACAGGGCTTTGGGAAGATAATGGGACAATGGGATTAGTTTGGGATTGAAATAGGGTTATGAGGAAAGAATGGGGCATTGTGAATATTTTGAGTTCAGTACAAGGCTATGGGAGAATCAGGCAATGAGATTAATTTAGGATTGCTCAAGCATACAGGACAGATGGATGGACAATGTCCTTCTCCTGCATTATGCTCTGACATGACCGATTACAAACATGGCCCGGCTCTGATTGGTTGCCGTCACTGATATATTTATACATCAATGTAGACACACACTGGAGTTCTGATTAAGTTTCTCCTCGCCGCCACCTCCAGGAATATGAACCTAAATTTTCCTGTGAAATGTTATTTGACCTGCTTTCCAGCAATTATTTTATAAAATGCAGATAGTCAACATTTGTCCCAGAAGGAAAAACAGTTCGGACCAATACTCTTATTTCCCAGGGTTTAACGGTGTTCCATTTTAAGGTATACGAGACCAGTTTGGATCTGTATTCTTATTTCCCAGTTTTTACTGTTTTTTCCTTCTGGGGTAATTATTTTAAAGTCTCAAGATCTATTTGCTGCTCGAGGGCACTGAAAGCAAAGGATATCAATAAAGATTTGTGAAGAGACACTGAGCATCTCTGATGCTAAGTACATCCAGAAGTAGGGCTGCTGCTTTCTGTGAGCTCTGTAAGATGCACATTTCTGAGGGAGAGCCGCAAGCATTTATCTTCATTTCAATAATAGCATGTCAAGCAAAGTAAACCCTGGTATTTTTACGTCAGACCTCATAAATGTGAACCCAGAACACATGAATTTCACAGTATCAGTCAACACTTTGTATGGAATCAGCGATCGACTGCCCATCAAATATTGATAAATCAATATTTGTAACAGCGATATTCTGAAATCAAGAATAGATCATTTCAAATAAGTGATGTAGCCAAGAAGCATTGTTCTTATTGTTACATCAACCCTTCTTCCTCAACCTTCAAGGACTTGGCTGTGTCTGCACAAAGGATTAAAGTGGATTGAAAGCACTTGAATTGCTTTGAACTGGAGGGATATGTGGATCAAACACAGCCAGAAGGAGCTGTGGATACATGGAGCTCAAAGTTCCACCAAAATCTATTATCACCTTTTTTATTCGATCTTTAGGAGCAAACTGGATGAATATCTCATCACAAACAAAACTGGGAGTGATAGTTACAGGAGTGGAATGAGTAGTGGCTGCAGCTTGCAAGCTGAGTATGTATGATTAAATCACACTGACTGTGGGGTATAACTAGTAGAATTTTTGAAATTCATTCTCAGAATATGGGCATCGTAAGCAGGGCCAGCATTTACTGTCCGCCCATACTTGCCCTTGAGAAGGTTGTGGTGAGCCTTCCATTTGAACCCCTGCAGTCCATGTGGTAAAGGTACTCCCGGTGTGCTTTTCGGGAGGGAGTCCCAGGTTACTGACAGAGCAATGGTGAATATTTCCAAGTTGGGATGGTGTGTCTGACTTGGAAGGGAACCTGGAGGTAGTATTGCCATGCTCCACCTTGTCAGTCTAGGTGTTGGAGGTCATGGGGTTGGGAGGTGCTGTTGAAGGGTCCTTGGCAGGTTGCTGCAGTGCATCTTGTAGATAGTCCACATTGCAGCAGTGGAGTGAAGGTAGCGGAGGGAGTGAATGTTTAAGGCTGCGGATGAGGGCTGATTAAGTGGGCTGCTTTGTCCTGGATGGTGTTGAACTTCTTGAGTGCCGCTGCAACTGCACATATCAAGGCAAGTGGAGAGTATACTATCACACTCCTGACTTGTGCCTTGGTAGTTGCTTGCCAGTACTAGATGAGTAGAAGTTTTCTCCAATTAAATATTAGTAAGCCATTGTCTTTGCACCTCACCGCAAACTATTTTCCCAAGCCACCAAACCCACTGTCTGCCTGGGCTGCTGACTGATGCTGACCATTTGCAACCTTGGCAAACTGTTCAAATCCGAGATGAGTTTCCAATCCCATCACTGCTCCATCACCAAGACTGCCTACTTCTATCTCTTTAACATTGTTCATTTCTGACCATACTACTGAAACCCTTATCCTTGCCTTTTTTTTATCAATAGACTTGACTAATCCAATGCTCTCTTGACAGCCTTCTATCTTCCACCCTTCATAAACTTGAGAGCATCCAAAATTCTGTTGCCCATATCCTAACTTTCACTAATTCACATTTGCTATCACCCTGTGCTTGCTAGCCTACATTGACTCCCAGCCCAACAATGGCTTAATTTTAAAATTCTCATCTTATTGAGATTTTGGGTGTTGGTCTGGCTGCTCTGAGGCAAGCAAGTGGGCAGTATTCCATCACAATCCTGACGTGAGCCTTTCAGGCGGTGAAGTAGCACTGAGGGTGCTGGAGGTGAAACACTCATCTCAGAACCTCCAGTCTCTGATCTGCACCTGTAGCCACAGAAATTATTAGGCTGATCTAGTTGAGTTACTGGTCAATTGTGATCTCCAGGATCTTGATGATAAAGGATTTGGTGAAGGTAATACTATTGAATGTCAAGGGGAGGTAGTTAGAATTTCTGTCATTTCCTGGCACTTGTGTGGCACAAATGTAACTTGCTGCTTATCAACCCAGGTCTGGGTGTTGTGCAGATCTTGCTGTATGCAGGCAAGGACTGCCTCAGGATCTGAGTTGTTGGTGGAATGAGGACTGGGTGACAGACAAGATGCAGACATTGAAAATATGAACAAATTAATGTTCAAGGGCATCAAAATTGATGAAAAGGTTTTCTAGTAGTTTAGGGTTGAGTGAAATTATAAATGTGGAAGCAAATGGGTTTGGGAAGGGACAGAATATGACATTTGAAACTCAGCTCTCTATCAAGAATGTACAGCTCGAGTGAGAAGTCGGTCAGTGGCAAGAGATAAAAGAGTTTGGTGGGGGCCTTCCCTTATTAAGTTGAGGCAATTGTGTTATGTGTATGACCTTACATTATATCGGTAGTCTGAAGCACAGACATGGGAATGGGGTCTAGGGCAGAGAAGGAGTGGTATTGTCAGCTTTTGCAAGGATGTAGATCCCAGTGCACATGGATGATGAGATGGAGAAGAGAAGACTGAGGCTGCAGGTGACCATGTAGAAGTGAGAGGAGAGGCCATTTCTGAGTTAGGTAAGAATGGAATTACATGAGGGTGGTCCCATCAAACTGGATTTTGCAGGAGGGAGGGTAAGAGGATGGCATTGTTGCCCACAGATAGGCCAAATTCACAAGGACAAATAATACATTTTAGCCATAGTTATAGTGAATAAGATCAGTCACTTTATCAGGAGAGTCTCAGTACTGTGAACAGGGCCAGATTGGAGAAATTCAAGATACAAAGTTGTAGGAAATGTGGAGTCAGAAGTGACTCCACATTCCAGGATGTCAAAGACAAAAGGCAGGTTAGACACTGAGCACAACTTGGACAGAACAGATGGACAAGGGTGTTTTTTGTGAGGAAATGGAGTGGTGATAGTGGTGAAAAGATGGAGCACAATATCACATACAGTGTTTTTCATAAGTACAAGAGTGCTGAACCATATAATAAACAACAAGCCTGCACCAATATCCAGCAGTACATCCCAAAGCTCTGACTTATACCATTTGGAAAGTCAAGGGCAACTGGCATATGGAAGCACCAT
Organism: Cetorhinus maximus; assembly: GCF_964194155.1. Classification (NCBI taxonomy): domain Eukaryota; kingdom Metazoa; phylum Chordata; class Chondrichthyes; order Lamniformes; family Cetorhinidae; genus Cetorhinus; species Cetorhinus maximus. Next base: position 62,765,159 of record NC_135886.1, read on the forward strand.
CACCTCGAAGTTATGCTCCAAATCACACACCATTCCAACTTGGAGATGTATCACTATTCCTTCATTGCCCTTGCCAAAATTCAGGAATGTCCCACCTGTTAATGTTGAATTTGTGCTGCAATGAAATGCATGCTCTAAATTGGCAATTAAGCATAGCTGTCCCCATTGGGGAAGGATTAGGGAATCATTGTAAGAGTATATAAACCAGTTCACTCTGGGTGTCTGTGAGCTGTGGCTCACTCCATAGCACCCTCGCCTTTGAATCAGAAGGTTGTGGGTTCATGTCCCACTCCCAGAAACCAAGAACTGTGATTATACTCAAAAGAGTTGCAATCTGTGACTGTTGATAACTCATTCTTCTGGGTGTCTGTGAGGAACTGGGAGAGTTTTGGAAATAAATGTGTTTCAAGGGACAGGATTGTTTCAGACTTATTCCTCAGCATACGATTATTGGAATTCACACCAGCATGGCGGGAGAACCTATGCCACATGGGCTGCAGCAGTTCAAGCAAAAGGCCCACTGCCACCTTCACAAGGGTAACTGAAGGAGGGGTGTAGGGGCAGTAAGTGTTGGCCTTGCTAGTGATGACATATCCCAAGGATAAATTTTTAAAAATCAAAATGTGTGGGAAAATTCATTTATTACACAGCTAATATATGTCAAAAAATCCTACAGAAATAAATTAACAAAGCTGCAGAAACACACTAAAGCCACTGTCTAAATTCACTATCTAACCTGGTCAAATATGCCAACACCCCCAAGCTAGCCAGCAAAACTTCCAACATACATCTATAAAACCATCAATGTAAACTAGTCAAACTTATTAAAATATGCAAATGTAAACAAATGACACAATCAAAAGCGCTAAAATAAATTAAGTAAATCCCAACAAAAAATATACATATTATCTATATATATATATATATCAACAAACCCATTCAAAATGCACCAAAACCCACCATGATACAGTAAAATCAACAAGATACCTGTACTTACAATTCTATCAAAACACACTTGAGATATCATTCAAATACACCAAAATAAGCTAACAAATCTACCAACAATGCACCAGCAAACATGTGAATATACAGCAGGACCACTATCAAAATACAGCAGGTAACCCACCAAAATATGCTCACAAATGTAAATCAGAAAACCCACTAAAATGTACCATAAAATTACATGAATAAACCTGGTCAAAATAGCCAAGCAAATGCACTAAATTACGATCAGATCAACCATGATCTTATTGCATGCGGAGCAGGCTCGAAGGGACAAATGGCCTAGTCCTGCTCCTAATTCATATGTTCGTATGTAACAGGCAATCAACATCCTGGGGGTTACCATTGACCAGAAACTGAATTGGGCTAGCCATATAAATACTGTGGTTACTGGAGCAAGTCAGAGGCTAGGAATCCTGCAGTGAGTAACTCACCTCCTGACTCCCCAAAGCTTGTCCACAATCTAGAAGGCACAAGTCGGGAGTGTGATGGAATACTCTCCACTTGTCTGGATGAGTGCATCTTCAACAACACTCAAGAAGCGCAACACTATCCAGGACAACTAAGATAAAAGCAAAATACTACGGATGCTGGAAATCTGAAACAAAAAAAAAGCTGGAAAAACTCAACAGGTCTGACAGCATCTGCAGAGAGGAATACAGTTAACGTTTGGAGTCCGTATGACTCTTCATCAGAACAGTTCTGATGAAGAGTCATACGGACTTGAAACGTCAACTTTATTCCTCTCCACAGGTGCTGTCAGACCTGCTGAGTTTTTCCAGCTATTTTTATTTTTGTACCATCGAGGAAAAAGCAGCTCACTTGATTGGCACCCCATCAACAAACATTCGTTCCCTTCACCACCAACGCACAGTGGCAGCAGTGTGTACCATTTACAAGATGCACTGCAGAGACTCACCAAGGCTCCTTAGATAGCACCTTCCAAACCCACGACTGCTACCATCTAGAAGGGCAAAGGCAGCAGATATATGAGAATACCACCCTGCAAGTTCCCCTCCAAGCCACTCACCATCTTGACGTGGAAATATATCATCATTCCTTCACTGTCTCTGGGTCAAAATCCTGGAACTCCCTCCCTAACAGCACTGTGGGTGTACCTACACCACATGGACTGTAGTGGTTCAAGAAGGCAGCTCACCACGACCTTCTCAAGGGCAATTATGGTAGGGCAACAAATGCTGGCCCAGCCAGTGACGCCCACACTCCTTGAATGATTTTTTAAAAAATCTATCAAGAAACATGTCTTCAAAATACACCAATGAAACATAACCAAAAGCTTAAATTAACATTCCAACAGATTCATCTGTGGCAACAATGATGTCTTCTTATCTGTATTAGATTATTTATTGGCTACTTTCTTGGGGTATAAGAATTAGACAGGTGTCAGATTAAGACCAGTTACTAAATGTTGTTTTTGTAAATTATAAAGAAAATTACTTTGCGTGGATAATGTTCACACTTCTGGACATGTATAATTTAGGAAGACGTTGGTCTGTGTGATTTTATTGTTGTCACTATTGTTAAGATCGCCATACAGACTGACAACATTTAAAAAGAAATTCAAACTTTCAGTTCATGGCTGAAAGGATGACATGACAAGATTTCACATTTTAAGACCTTTAATGTAACAAAAGACTAAAAGCACCAATAACTAAATACCATCTTTGTAGGCAACTTACATTCTAAACCACAAAACAGAACATTCCCCTTTTTTCTTTTAGCACAGCTGAAAACAGACTTCACAGATGTACTTTGCATTGTCTTTTAAGTAGGCATTCAGTTCAAATCAGTGGATCTCTTGAAACAGATATTAGGGCAAGTGGTGAGTAACCATATCCCATTTATCAATTCTATGCTAAAAGTGAGTATCTTTGTTGTTATGACATTTTGAGAAGAGTAGTGTTTCCTAGTTTATAGCTGACGCTAGACTTGATTGGATATCCTTGGGTAATATTCAAGGATAAACCACATTTGGTTTTTACAGAATGCCCATCATCAGGTATAAAATTGTCATATTACAAAATAAATAATCATTATACTATTGCAGTTTACCCATAGAGAAAGATCTTTATGAGCCCTTGATGTGCCTTAGCCTTATATTATACACAATGTCAGAGTGCAAGCAAGCTTTAGAATCTGTGTTCTGGGTTCCTAATATTTAGTTCCTCTTTAAAGATTTTGTTCAGTGGTCAAAGGCCAGGCTTAATGAATGGGTCATTACAGAGAAGGTCTAGTTTTGAGTTATTCAGGCTAGAAAAGGCTCCAGGTTTCAACCCTTATCTATGAATGAGCTGGCGTCAGCTGGACAGCAGTAGGGGCATCATCATTTAGGGGAAAATTCAGGTAAGCTACCCATTTAGGATTGCTTTGTCCCAACATTTGTGTGAGTTAGGCAATGCAATATCTTCCATGGTCAATAGTCTGTTGGTTCGGATGGACTATCTAGACCCAAACAAGAAGAATGGCCAGTTCATTGAGATGGCTACCAGCACCAAGCAAAAGCCCGAGAGAGGTGCCAAGATGAGCAATTGTAAAAGTTCTTTCTAATGAAAGACAGGATATCCTCTGTTGTAAGACGATACAGCAGCTTGTAGCATAAACATTATAACCACAAACTATGAGAAATTAAAGAGCTATATATACCACAGCAGACCTTGGCCTACTTTCTTACTCTTCTGCTGCGGACACACCATTTTGGATTTTGGCCTCTCCAAGATTAGACACACTATCTGTTTTTTTCTCTGCAAAGAAACCTTACTAGCACAGTAGCTTAAAACTTAAGAAGTGTTTTGATTTGGTTTTAGTGAAGGAGAAGTGAAATTAAAGGCTGACTTCACTCAGCTTTTTGCTGAGGTGCACTTATTTATTCCCTGGCACAAAATGAGACAGAGTCCCTATCGCTCCAAGGAGTTTATACATCATTCTTATCTGCTTACCATGACTTCATCATTCTACTGGGTCATCACTCTTTTCCCATTTTGGCATCTGGGGAAAAAAACTGTTGGTTCAGCTGAATAATTTTGTGATGGGTTTTTGTCTTCTCACCCCTGTCTGATAATCTGACGGAATGAAAGGTGGATGGGTTCCATAACAACCAGACAATTGGCTTTGCCAGGTTGCTGTCCATGTGAGAACAAAACCGTACCCCTATGTGTTGTAAAACAGGTGAATGCTTTAGTCTGGTATCTACTAGTAAAGGAAAGTAATAATCAGAACAAATGCATGGGGGTGATGTATGCTCCTGAAACACCCTCCCTGGAAGGACTTTTCTGGATATCCTCCTCTCCAAGTAATGATTGTGCGTATCTTTAATCCTGGCTAAAACAGTACATTGGAACTGTAACTGTCTGTATTTCAATAATGCTTATGTGGTTTCATTTGTTACTCACTTCCCTCCTGTTATCAAATAACTTCCTTTCCTGGTTTATTTTATCTTTGTTTACACAGAACTTTTCATGCCAGCCAAAACCCCTCTCCGCTTCTGTTACCATTTACTTTTTCAATACCAACAGGTAAATATCCTGATGCACTTGCTGTGCAGGCCGAAGGAACCATCACTTTTTTAATGATCCACCTCGTCAGATCAGAGGACAATTTCACTCATGCATCAAGCTTTATAAACCAGCTCCGGATCTGCACAAAATGGACACCCATTCAGAGCGTTTAAATTGGAGTATTGAACTCTGGAGGGTTTGATAATTAGCAGTAGAATGCTGGACTCACAATTCAGAGCATTTGGTAACCAGTGAGGATTTACTTACTGTGTAACTGTACAGAATTACTGATTATTCAGACTAATGGTTACTCAGTGCAACTCTACAGAATTATTATGTATTCAGTAGGGTAAGAGTTACTCACTGTGGAACAGTACAGATTTACATTTTGCTCAGCAGGATGATGTTTTTTAGAGATTATATTAACACAGCAGATTCACACTTTTCCATCTTCATCATCGTGTTGCAAAAATAGATTTTTTTGGTTGCGCAGGCCAAGGTTACCATTTCTTTAAAGAGCATTAAACTGAACTTAACAATGTATCTTCAGCTATCAGTTTTTGTAGGCAAGCTCAGGATATCTAATTGACCATAACTGAGATATCAGGTCATTACATCAGATTGCAGGTTTGAACATTTGCCACTCTGAAGAATGATATGAACCCAGAACATAAAGTTGCCTTTTCCCCACAGATGCTGACTGACATGATGAGTGTTTATAGTATTTATGTTCTTGTTTAAGTGTCCGTAGATTTTGTTGATGTGGTATTGTACAGGCTTTAGCAGAGAAATTCATGGTAAGCAGTCAACTCCAATGTGCTGGTCTTGCATACTTGGTAGCAGGGGAGTGTATACACCTGCTGATAGCACTGGAGACACATTTTTTTAGGTGTCAATGGGTCAGTAGGTAGCACTCTCACCTCTCAGTTGCAAGCTTGCACACTCAAGTACCACTCCGGACACCAGGCCAGATAATGCAGGCTGATACTCACAGTAGAGGTCTGAGGGCATGCTGCACTGTTGCAGGGTTAGCACTGGGGGAGTGCTGCGTTGTTGTTGCGTTAGTACTGAGGGGGTGCTGCACTGTTGGAGGGTTAGTACTGAGGGAGTGCTGCACTATTGGAGGATCAGTACTGAGGGTGTGCTGCACTGTTGGAGGGTTAGTACTGAGGCAGTGTTGCACTGTTGGAGGGTCAATACTGAGGACATGCTGCACTGTTGGAGGTGCCTTTGTTCACTTGAAAAGTTAAACAGAAGCCCTCTCTGTTCTTTCAGGTAGATATCAAAAGATTCCATGGCATTATTTAAAAACAGCAGGGAGTTGAGTTCTCCTGGTGTTCTAGCTCCATTCTATCCCTCAGCTGGCAGGGTTTCTGGTCATTACCTCATTGCTGCTTGTAGGACCTTGTTGTTTGCAAACTGAATCTTGCATTTCCCTACATTGAAACAGTGACCATGTTTGAAAAATAGGTAATTGGCTGCAAAACACTTTGGAACATCTTAAAGGTGCTATGTAAATGCAATTTCTTTCTTCCATTTGTCGGGTGTCTGAATGCAGCTGATGCACTATGCCCTCAGGCCTTACTGGCCATCTAAATGCACTAAGCCAGGTCAACGTGTAACTTTGAACAATGATTTGGTTCAGATGTAGCTATGGATGATACACTGGACTAGCCCAATGCCTGTTTACAGCCTGAACTTCAAAAGCCTTTTGAAAAATCAAAGGTTTTGTTTACATATAATAAGAAGAATGTGCCATTATTCTTCTGTCAGGTCCACTGCAGGTTGATTTGAAAAAAAAACTGTAGCGATACAGAGTTATGTTGCATCATGTACCCTGTTTCTCTGCTTTAGTAAATGCCTTTACTCTCACTCTCCCAGTGCTAACATTAACTTTGGCACTTTTCTATTGGGAGAGATCCCAGGTGACTGATCCAATTTCTCCCGCATACACTATTATCAAACTTATACCCCTCCCATGTCCAGCACTTCATCCAAGGAATAAATAAGGATCGGCTGTGTCCTAGGGCTGAGGAAGTTAGGTAACATCAGCAATCTCATGCTACATATTAATTAAATTTTCCACAATTCAGTATTATATAGACTAGGCCTAAAGAGATGCTGTGTGCAGATCTACTGGTCATGCAATTGATATACTGGTCCCTAACATGTTCCCTAATCTTTACAATGGAGTAGCTATTCATGAGCAAATTATTAGGTGGAGTTGAAGTGATAGCTCACTGCTTGTTTAGTACCCGGAGGTCTCTAGCTCATCAATCTCCCTGCAAACTAATACTGAAATTAATAGTCCCATCACGGTCATTCCATTTTCTCTGCTCCATAAAAAAAACTAAGAAAATCAATAAGAACCACTGAAGGCAAAGAACCTGCTAACTTATTTAAATAGTAGTCAGCCCTAGAGCTGGGCAGCGATCTAAAATGGCAGCAATGGGCACCATTACCTGTTATACAATCACAGTGTTTTTAATTGTCAAGAATAAAACCTAACACCTATTCCTAAAAATCTTACAACCTTCCAGTCGACCCCCGCTGAATGAGCCCTTTTCTCCTGCAGCTGTTGCAATCTACCTTGCAAGAAGGCACTTATGCTGAAACCATTGAGCCACAATGTCAGTTGCTGTTCAACAGTTGCTGGGATGTGACATAAACAGATGGTTTTATGTCCCTTTTGTCGCTTTTTAGAGAATTTGCAATTCCTTTGTCAGCGCACGTTCTTTTAAGAGAATTCAAAAAATGTGTCTAAACCTCATCTAAACATCAGCAGCTGTGACTGACACCAAAGACAACATGGCCTAGCCAGTAGAAACCTCTGAGACAACTTGCAAAGTGACAACATAATTTATGTAGTTGAGATTTTCTCTTTGAATGACATAAATCTGACTATATATCTGCAGGGAAGAAAGTCACTGCTGGACTGTACTACCAGAGTAGACGGGGCAGTAAATCCAGGACTCGGTTAATATTACCTTATCACTAGATGTGATATTAGATGCTTGGCTATATTGATTAAGGAGAAGACTACAATGTTGGGAGGAAGGATGGCCTAAAGTGTCAAGGACAGAATCTATTTGATTAGAGCTAAGAGACAATGGAGGTAACATTACACTCTGGATGTATTCTATAGGCCACCAACTATTGGGAAAGGTGTCGAGGAGTAAGTTTGCAAGGAAATTAAAGAGGTGCAAAAGCTATAGTTATAATGTTAGTCTTTAATTATCCTAAAATAGACTGGGATAGCAATGGTGTAAAGTGCAGCAAGAAAGGAGAGATCCTTAAGTGTGTTCAGGAGAATTTTCTAGATTAGTATGTTTCTGGCCCAATGAGGAAGGAGGCATTGCTGGGTCTAGTTCTGAGGAATGAGGTGGGTCAAGTGGATCAAGCAGTTGTAGGGGGAACATTTAGGGAACAGTGATTGTCGTACTGAAAGTTTTAGGTTGGCTAAGGAGAAAGACAAAAACCAATCCAGGGTAAAAATAATTAATTTGGGAGATGGTCCATTTCAGTGGGGTGAGAATATATTTGACCCATGTAAATTGGAATGAAAAATTGACAGGCAAAACCATGACAGGACAATGGGCTGTCTTTAAAAAGGAGATGGCTCAGGTACGGCCGAGGTATATTACCAAAAGTGTGAAAGGTAGGACAAATAAAGCCAGAGTTCCCTGGGATGATGATAGAGGTAGGGAGTAAAATGAAGCAGAAAAAGGGTGCATATAATAGATGTCAGATTTCTAAACAAATGAGAACCATGTTGAATATAGAGAGTTCAGAAGGAAAGTGTAAAATACTAACAAGAGAAGTAAAGAGAGAGAATGAGAAGAGACTGGCAGCTAACATAAAAGGAAATCCAAAAGTCTTCTATCGGCAAAAAATAGCAAAAAGTCGGTAAAAGGAGTGTGGCAAAAGTTGCTAAAGGGGAGCAAAAAGGAACCAGTGGGTATGGCTGCAGTACAAAATTAATACTTTGAATTTGTCTTTACCAAGGAAAAAGATTCTTCCAAACTCACAGTGAAAGAGGAGGTAATCGAGACACTGGTTGGGCTAAAAATTACAAAGAGGGGATATTTGAAAGCCTGATTGTACTGATAAGTCACCAGGACCAGTTGAGATACATCCAAGAAAACTGAAGGAAGCAAGGGTGGAAATTTTGGAAGCACTGATCATAATAATCCAATCTTCTCTAGATACAGGGGTGGTGCCACAGAATTGGAGAATTTCAAATGTTACACGCTTGTTCAAAAAAGGGAGTCAGGATAAACCCAACAACTATAGACCAAGTCAGTTTAACCACGATGGTGGGAAAGCTTTTAGGTACGATAATCTGGGACAAAATTAACTGCCACTTGGACAAATGTGTTTTAATTAAGGAAAGCCAGCATGGATTTGTTAAAATTAAATCATGTTTAACTAACGTGATTTAATTAATTAAATTAATGGGCTAATTAATGAGTTCACAAATGGGTTTGATGAGGCTAATGTGGTTGAGATATGGTACATGGAGTTTCAAAAGGTGTTTGTCAGCAAAATCAAAGCCCATGGAATAAAAGGAATGTTGTAACATGGAAATGAAGTTTGCCAAGTGACAGGAAACAGAGTAGTTGACGAATGGTTGTTTTTGGACTGGAGGAAGGTATATAGTGGGGTTCTCCAGAGGTTGATACTAGGAGCACTGCTTTTCATGATCTACATTAATGACTTAGACATAACTGTACAGGGCACAGTTTAGTGGATGACACAAAACTAAGAAACTAGACAATTTATTCTGAAGAGCACTAGGAGGACACTTTCTAAGCAATGAGTTTGACCATGAGCAATGTGTTAGACCATGAGCAAGGAGTTTGATCATGAGTAATGAGTTTGACCATCATAACTACTTTTAAAATCTGAGTCACTATTTTAAAGCAAAATCTTCAACCACAGGGGCCTCCAAATGGTAATCTCATCAACAGGAGCCCCTTTTAAAGAGAACGTCTCTCTAACAGATCTTGATGACATTCTTTAGCATCCGAAGGTACTTCACAGAAGTGTAATCAGATGGATGTTAACAATGACTCTTGGATGGAGAGACTTGGACAGATGATCAGTTACTTGGTTAAAGGGGTAGGTTTTAAGGAAGACCCTTAAGGAAGAGAAGTGGAGAAGCAAAGAGATTTGGGAACACTATTCCAGAGTTTAGGGTCTAGACTGCTGAATCCATTGCTCCAGATGGTGGGAGAAAGGAAATTGGAAGTGGATGCACAAGGAATACAGCAACACAGAGTTCATGGAGAGTTGTAGGGCTGGAGGTGGTTAGGGAACAGCGAGGCCATGGAGCGATTTGAAATCAAGGATCAGAATTTTATATTTGTGGGGCAGTCGACTCAGGAGCCAATGCACATCAGCAAGCACAGGGCTGATGGGATCCGGTGCAAAGAAGCAGCAAAAGTTTGGGATGAGCTGGATTTAAGTGGGGTGAAAAATGGGAGACTGGTATGAAAGTGCTGGGATAGTCAAGTGTGGAAGTAATAAAAACGTGGATGGGGCTTTCAGCAGCAGATGGACTGAGGCAGGGCAGAGACTGCCTACAAGTGTAATTTCCTGTACTAACTTCAATGACTACAATTCAAGAGTACTTCATTGGCTGTATGGTGCTTTGAGATGTCCAGTGGTCATGAAAAGCACTTTTTAAATGCGCATCTTTCTTTTCTTAAGAAGTGATTGAGCCTTCTCTTCAGAGATAACACTACTTCAGCTTCAGTGCCAGGTTGGGTGTTTCTGGTCAGGTGATCTGCATTTATTTATAATTCACCTTTCTGCTGAACCAGTTCTGAATGCTTTAATTATGACCATAGGTCACAAACATACCGAGTTCCTTATTGAGCTGTCAAGTCACGGTCAGAATAATTGTGTAGCAACTGGAGTGTGAGGGCTTGTCACAGCAGTTGCTTTTTTAAAGTTCTATTCATTTCTTAAATCATTTCCTGCTTCTGAATTAGATACTGATTTGTTAGAACATTTAGTCCATGGCAGGACTGAAATGGCATCATGTCATCAATCATAATGTATTCTCACTCCTCATTTCCCTTTGAGTATCTGCAGGGATTAATATAAACAAAAAGGAAAGAAAGCCTGACATTCTTATAGTGCCTTTCAGAACATCAGGACATTGCAAAGCTCTCAGTCCAAAAGGCACTTTTTAATGTAGGAATTGTAATGTAGGAAGTGCAGCAGCTAAATTGTGCATTGTAAGATCTCAATGCAGCAATGGGATAATGATCAGGTAATGTTTTTCAGGTTTTTATATTGATGTTGGTTGAGGGATAATTACTGGCCATGACACCAATGAGAGCTGTCCTGCTCTCTCTGCATACTGTCACAGGATTTTTCAGATAGCAGACGGTGTCTTGATTTAATGTCACATCTGAAAGACAGCACGTCCTATGGTGTGGCACTTCCTCATCCTGAATTGTGTGTTCCAAGTCTCTGGAGGTGAGCTTGAACCACAGCCTATTGATCGGTATGACCATTAAATAAGAGAGTGTAAGGGGATCTGAGCTCTGCCATTACCAGAGGTACATTCTACCTCGACCAAAGTGACATTTCTTTAAAAAGCAACATTTTAATATAAAACATTTAAGTAATTGCAAGTTAGGGACTCTGATGTTGAGCCGTGGAAGATAATGGGGAAGAGAACTACAGGACAAAGTCCCAGCCCGCTATTCCGACCCCCTCCTCCCAACTCCATCTTCCCTGGAAGCCGATGGTGTAGTGGCAATCCACACAGGTACATTAGCAAGTTCGTTCCTTGTGCCTGACTGGGGGAATTAATTCAATAATGTTCCTGTCCTGCAATGCATCTCCCTGCTTTCCATTACAAGAACCCTTCTAAACTGACTTATTTCCCTTGCTGAAAAGTTACTCCCTGAATCTCAGAGTGGGTTTAGGCCATCAAGAGACATGGCTGACATGATTTTTACAGCTCGTCAACCACAAGAAAGATGTCGCAAACAACATCAACCTCACTAAAGAGCATTTTTGACTTGAGAAAGTCTTCAAGGCATTCTGGAAGATCCTGCAGAAATATGGATGTCCTCCAAAATTCATTACCATCCTTTGCCTGCTTCATGATGACATGCGAGCAGTGGTCCTTAACAATGGATCCGTTACAGCCCCTTTTGAGGTTAAGACAGGAGTAACACAAGGTTGTGTCATCACTCCAACTCTTTTTTCGATCTTCCTTGCTGCCATGCTCCACCTGACAAGCTCCCTGCTGGAGTGAAGCTTATTTATCGAATGAACGATAAACTATTTAATCTCAGATGACTCCAATCAAAAACTAAGACCACCCCAACCTCAGCCATTGCGCTCCAATACACTGATGATGCTGCAGTAAGTGTTGTGTCAGAAACAGAACTCCAGAGAATCATCGATGTATTCACAGGGGCATACGAGAAGATTGCACTCACACTCAACATTCAGAAAACCAAAGTCCTCCATCAGCAAACTCCGAATGCACATAAGACCATAAGACCATTAGACATAGGAGCAGAAATTAGGCCATTCGGCCCATCGAGTCTGCTCCGCCATTCAATCATGGCTGATAAGATTCTCAACCCCATTCTCCCGCCTTCTCCTCATAACCTTTGATCCCCTTACCAATCAAGAACCTATCTACCTCGCTCTTAAATATACTCAATGACCTGGCCTCCACAGCCTTCTGTGGCAATGAATTCCATAGATTCACCGCTCTCTGGCTAAAGAAGTTTATCATCATCTCTGTTCTAAAAGATCTTCCCTTTACTCTGAGGCTGTGGCCTCGGGTCCTAGTCTCTCCTACTAATGGAAACATCTTCCCCACATCCACTCTATCCAGGCCTTTCAGTATTCTGTAAGTTTCAATCAGATCCCCCCTCATCCTTCTAAACTTCATCGAGTATAGACCCAGAGTCCTCAAACGTTCCTCATATGTTAAGCCTTTCATTCCTGGGATCTTTCTCATGAACCTCCTCTGGACCATCTCCAGGGCCAGAACATCCTTCCTGAGATACAGGGCCCAAAATTGCTCATAATATTATAAATGTGGTCTGACCAGAGCCTTATAAAGCCTCAGCAGCACATCCCTGCTTTTATATTCTAGTCCTCTCGAAATAAATGCCAACATTGCATTTGCCTTCCTAACTACCGACTCAACCTGCATGTTAACCTTAAGAGAATCCTGGACTAGGACTCCCAAGTCCCTTTGCACTCCAGATTTCTGAATTCTCTCCCCATTTAGAAAATAGTCTATGCCTCTATTCTTCCTACTAAAGTGCATGACCTCACACTTCCCCACGTTGTATTCCATCTGCCACTTCTTTGCCCATTCTCCTAACCTGTCCAAATCCTTCTGCAGCCTACCCGCCTCCTCAATACTACCTGTCCCTCCACCTATCTTTGTATCATCTGCAAACTTAGCCAGTAAGCCCTCAGTTCCTTCATCTAGATCATTAATGTATAAAGTGAAAAGTTGCGGTCCCAACACTGACGCCTGTGGAACTCCACTAGTCACCGGCCGCCATCCTGAGAAGGACCCCCTTATCCCCACTCTCTGTCTCCTGCCAGACAGCCAATCTTCTATCCATGCTAGTACCTTGCCTCTAACACCATGGGATCTTATCTTACTGAGCAGCCTCCTGTGGCGCACCTTGTCAAAGGTCTTCTGGAAGTCCAAGTAGATAACATCCATTGGCTCTCCTTTGTCTAACCTACTCGTTACCTCCTCAAAGAATTCTAACAGATTTGTCAGGCATGACCTCCCCTTGATGAAACCATGCTGACTTTGCCCTATTTTATCATGCACTTCCAAGTATTCTGAAATCTCATCCTTAATAATGGACTCTAAAATCTTACCAACGACCAACGTCAGGCTAAACGGCCTGTAATTTCCCGTCTTTTGCCTCACTCCCTTCTTAAACAGGGGGGTTACATTACCGATTTTCCAGTCCTCTGGGACCCTCCCTGACTTGAGTGATTCCTGAAAGGTCACCACCAACGCCTCCACTATCTCTTCAGCTATCTCTTTCAGAACTCTGGGGTGTAATCCATCTGGGCCAGGTGATTTATCCACCTTCAGACCTTTCAGTTTTCCTAGCACCTTCTCCTTGGTAATGGCCACCACACTCACCTCTGCCCCCCGACTCTCTTGAGCTTTGGGGATGTTACTCATGTCTTCCACCGTGAAGACTGACGCAAAGTACCTATTCAGTTCCTCTGCCATTTCTTTGTTCCCCACTACTACTTCTCCAGCATCATTTTCCAGCAGCCCAATGTCCACTTTTGCCTCTCTCTTACCCTTTATATATCTAAAAAAAACTCTTACAATCTTCTTTTATATTACTGGTTAGTTTACCCTCATATTTAATCTTCTCCCTCCTTATTTCTTTTTTGTCCTCTGTTGGTCTTTGTAGGCTTCCCAATCCCCTGGTTTCCCACTGCTCTTCGCTGTATTGAATGCTTTCTCTTTGGCTTTTATGCTGTCCCTGACTTCCCTTGTCAGCCATGGTTGCCTCGTCCTCCCTTTAGTATGCTTCTTCTTCCTAGGGATGAATTTTTGCTGTGTCTCCCAAATTACTCCCAGAAACTCCTACCATTGCTGTTCCACTGCCTTTCCTGTTAGGCTCATCTCCCAGTCAATTCTGGCCAGCTCCTCCCTCATGCCTCTGTAGTTGCCTTTATTCAACTGTAATACCGTTACATCTAATTCCAGCTTTTTCCTCTCAAATTGCAGGATAAATTCTATCATATTATGGTCATTTCCTCCTAAGGGTTCCTTCACCTTAAGCTCCCTTATCAAATCTGCCTCATTACACATCACTAAATCTAGAATTGCCTGTTCCCTAGTGGGCTCCACCACAAGCTGTTCCCAAAAGCCATCTCGTAGACATTCCACAAATTCCTTTTCTTGGGATCCACTACCAACCTGATTTTCCCAGTCTACCTGCATATTTAAATCCCCCATGATCACTGTAACCTTGCCTTTCTTACACGCCTTTTCTATCTCCTGGTGTATCTTGTGCCCCACATCCTAACTACTGTTCGGAGGCCTGTACATAACTTGCATTATGGTTTTGCCCCAGCCCCATTGATTAGGATTCATGATGAGTGCCTGGCAAATGTGGAACAGTTCCAATACCTTGGATGTTGTCTTTCACAGAAGATTGACATTGATGAAGAAATCCAGCATCACCTGAAGCCTGCTGGTGCAGCCTTTGGTCACTTGAGAAAGTGCGTGTTTTTTAAAATTCATTTATGGGATGTGGGCATCACTGGCTCGGTCAGCATTTATTGCCCGTCCCTAATTTTCCATTGAGAAAGCGGTGGTGAGCTGCCTTCTTGAGCCGCTGCAGTCCATGTGGTGTAGGCACACCCACAGTGCTGTTAGGGAGGGAGTTCCAGAATTTTGACCCAGCGACAGTGAAGGAACGGCGATATATTTCCAAGTCAGGATGGTGAGTGGCTGGGAGGGGAACTTCCAGGTGGTGGTGTTCCCATGTGCCTGCTGCCCTTGTCTTTCAAGATGGTAGCAGTGTGGGTTTGGAAGGGCTGTCTAAGGAGACTGGTGAGTTTCTGCAGTGCATCTTGTAGATGGTACACACTGCTGCCACTCTGTGTCGGAGTGAATGTTTGTGGATGGGGTGCCAATTAAGCGGGCTGCTTTGTCCTGGATAGTGTTAAGCTTCTTGAGTGTTGTTGGAGCTGCACTCATCCAGGCAAGTGAAGAATATTCCATCACACTCCTGACTTGTGCCCTGTAGACAGTCTATAGGGAGTCAGGAGGTGAGTTACTTGCCGCAGGATTCCTAGCCTCTGACCTGCTCTTGTAGTCACAGTTTTTAATCACAGTTTTTGTGATCTTGTCTGAAGATCACAACATCAAACCTGAAACCAAGCTCATGGTCTATCATGCGGTCGTGATCCCATCATTACCCTATGGGGCTGAAACATGGACAATGTATAAGAGGCACCTCGAGGCACTGGAGTCATCCCATCGACGCTGCCTGTGGCAGATCTAACATATTAAGTGGGAGGACAGATGCACCAACATCAGTGTCCTCTCACAAGCAGGCACCACAAGCATCGAGGCTATGATCATCCACCATTAGCTTCATTGCGTTGGTCATATAGTTTGGATGTCAGATACCAGGCTCCCAAAGCAGGTCTTCTCCTCCCAGTTCAGTCAGGGTAGATGCACCAGAAGGGGTCAGAAAAAGCACTTCAAGGATGAATTGAAAGCTAACATGAAGAAATACAACCTTGACATTAACTCCTGGGAAACCATCGTCTTGGATTGAACAAGATGGCCGCAGAGTCTGTGGGAAGAATTCCAGCTTTTTGAGACCCAATGATGACAAAATGAAGAAGAAAAGTGAAAACAGTGAAAGGAACGCGTCATGACCTGAACTGATAATACACGAACAGACATCCCACATGACAACAAATGCCCTACGTGCCATAAAACCTGCAGATCCAGAATCGGCCTCATCACCCATCTTCAGACTCATGGAAGACAATCATCCTCACTAGCAAGGAATAGCCAATAATAAGTAGAAGAATTCCTGTTCAGCAACCCACAAATCAAATCTCCTAAATCTATGACGTAACCAAGTCTATTCAAGTAAGTTTGTTTTTAAAATCACCAAAAATTACAGGCATTCCATTTCCAAAATCTTCCTGCAAGTACCACCAACACCTCACATAGTTGCATCTGAGCAGCCATTAATTTATCTGGATGTGACAGCAAAGTTGGCAATTGCAGCCTTGTGAGGCGCATTTATCATGAGGACAGTTTAGTCAATTTACAGGAAGACCAACTGGGATAAAATAACTATGGAAATCCAAGCCAAAAATAATGCACTTTCATTCCTGAATACCTCTCATGTTCAATTTGAGATAAATTACAGACCATAAGGGCAGTAATTGCAGCTTTGCAATTATGATGCTTTGTATGTAACACTCAACATTCCAACAATGTTGGTTCAGATAAAGGAGGCTCTTCAGCCCAATTGACTTTGTCCTTCAACAATACTAACCCAATCATTTCCCAATGACAGCATCCAGCTGTTCATCCAGAGTCTAGTGCTCAATTAGTCTCCTTGAAAACCCTTCCAGATGTTAATCACACTCTGTAAAGAAATATTTTCTACAATTAGGTCACAATCTGGCCTTCATAAACCTGAGTCTATGCCTTCATGCCCTATGAAAATATTTTGGCTTGACATTGGGCGGAATCATTACAGATTTGCACTAAGTGTGGTAGCGGTGTGTAACACGATATTTTACCCGTCGGTGCAATGGCGGCTTTTCAGGCACTTATGTCCCAAACCCGCTGCATTACTTATGCATTCCCGGGAAACACGCCGTTTCCATGGCGGCTGGGCTCTCATTCGCCCGCCACGCAACCATCTCGCTGCTTCATCACACTAGGCGCCATACTTAAAGTCCAGCCACATGCACACCTCTTAGTGCTTCCAGCCCAAGGGTGCTGCATGGCCCCAAAAGGCAAGAAGACTGCAGCCCCCAGGTTCAATGATGTGTCTCAGGGGCGCCGTTTGGATGTCGTGGGGGCTCGCTGTGATGCCCTGTACCCTGACTCTGGCTGCAGGATGGGCAGCAACACCTCCAATTCAGCATGGGAGGCGGTGGCAGTGGTAGTCAGCACCAATGCCCTGCGAAAGAGGACAGCCACCCAGTGCCACTACAGGATGAATGGTCTCATCCATTCTGCAGGATTACTCACTCTTCTCATCACTCTCAACTTACACACTCACAAACCCATCACACATCCACAGGGATCTCAGACCTCAAGGGCCAACACTACTAACTCTCACACACACCCTCACATCTCCATCAGGTTCATGTCCTCTGGAGCTTGCGTCCTCATCCCATCCATAGCTCCGCTCACCACACAAACATTCCAGGCTGTGCCATGTGTCCTGCTCACACTCTTTCCATCTGTTTTCATGCAGGAGAAGCCTGCTCACATCAGCAAGAAGAAGTCCCAGACCAGGGTGGAGTGGCCAAAATTAGGCCCCTCACTCACTTTGAGGAGCGTGCCATCGTGCTGACTGGTGAGGATGTGGACCGTGCCTATGGTGATGATGAGGTCTGCGGCAAACACCCTCGTGAGGATCCTGCACCACATCATCCCTCCCTTAATGTAACTGTGAGTGCTCTCTCTCCTGCTTTTGACTCTGCTGCTATGCACTAATTATCTCTATTTTGGTTCACAAGGAGCTCTGCCAAGCGACCGACACCCTCAGCCAGCCAATCCCTCATCTTCAACCACGTCCTCACCTCCAGCCAAGAGGACACCTCCTCCATTGAAGAGCTGGAAATAAGCAGTCTGGAAGACCCGTCACAGCGCTTACCCACATCCTGCACCAGCGCAGAGACACACCTCGGTGGGACCTAGATCTAGAGCAGGTTCGGGTTCACAATCTGGTGGTCACCGTATGTACTCATGTCCGAAGCAGTAGGAGGCAGCTCTGTGTGAGATCCCCAGCACTTGAAAGACTGCTGGGGATCAGGCATCTGTGAGGTCCGAGTCAGATGGCGAACCTCTGGATTTAGCCTTCCAACTCATCCTGGCATGCAAACATCACACACAGCTGCTGGAAGCCCTCAGCAGAGTGGCACGTGAGTCAGAGGAGTGTGTCCACCTGCTCTCTGATGAAGTGGTGCCCACGTGTGTGTGTATGGGCATCTCCATGGGGAGGATGGCAGATGCCATGGAGACTCTGGTCCAGCAAAACACGGAGTTGTGCACAGACGTGCACTCCATCGCGGAAGCCATGGGTGAGTTCCTGCAGTGGCAACGCGAGAGGGAAACAGGGCATCTCAACATCCTTTCAGATGCTCCTTCTCTCAACGAGTCAAGCTGGGACACTCAAGCACCTGAAGAGAGGAGGGTCGGCAGCTGGACACCCATGGGTCATCCACTCAGGAATCTCAGAGGCTGTCCTCTCCCTCCAAGTCCCCTTTGCCTGTGAGCCCTTCAACCTCATCCTCTGTCACCGCAGAGGAAGCAGCTGGGCCATGAGCAATTCTGGAGGGAGAAGTGTGTATGGCAGGGCCTTTCGGAGCCTCGTGCATGCACTCTCCCACGCACACGGATCCTTCCCGTATCACTCTCACCTCAATGCCCTGAGCATTTTCAGTGCTGCCTGCTGGGGTTCACTTTCAGTTGTCTATCTAGCTGACCTGCATCTCTGCCCACCCAATGCAGGATCACACTGCCATGCAGCACCTGATCTCGCCCACCATGACTCTCATTCCACTTTCGATTTGGACAGCATGGCCATGATTCAGCTTTTTGTGCGCTCCCCCATCTATTCCCCTCCCCCAGACACTCATTTCCTTTCCCCCATCCCTGTTGGCCCTCCTGGCATCACCTCCTACCTCTCCTCTGTGACCTACCAGCCAGAACCCTTTTCCTTTGGGGATGTCTAGGTGAATGTGCACGTTCCCTTCCTTCCCGAAAATCCCACCCCATCCACGTTAACCTCCCCGACCTCCTTCCCATCTCCAGGGCCCGTGTCTGCCTCCGAGGCCCCACCAATCACCCTCGCCATCCCTTCTACTGCTATCATTGAACCCTCATGCTCCCACCCTACAGCCTCACTTAGCCCTCCCCCTGGTCTCCTTCCCTTACCCCCGTACACCTACCTCCCAGTTGCCATCTCTTCCCCCATTGCCCCCTCCTCCCTGTACTTCCTCCCTCCTCCCAACCTCACGCCCGACACCTTCATTCCCTCCCTCCGTCCCAACCTCACCCCCCGACACCTTCATTCCCCCCTCCCAACCTCACCCCCCAACACCTTCATTCCCCCCTCCCAACCTCAGCCCCTGACACCTACATTCCTCCCTCCCAACCTCGCCCCCCAACACTTTCATTCTCCCCCCTCCCAACCTCACCCCCTCGACACCTCTTCTTCTCCCAGTCAATCCTAGACCTTCCTCTCCCACCCCTTCGACCATCATCCATTGTGAGCATCAACGGTGTCTTTCCAACTTCTGTGGGCTGCTTTGTAACAGAGCCATGTCCATGAGAACACACCCAGCATGCCATGGACGTTCCTCCAGTGTGCCGCTGCTGTCGGCCCGCTAAGTTTGGCGGGCGGGTGAATCGGCTAGGCGGCCTTTGGATTTTTGAGGAAACCTCATGCACGGGTGGGATGAGATTTCCGTCTTTAAATTTTAAAAAATTAAAATTTGGGGGCAGAATTTTTCAACTCTACATGTTAAGGTGAGTGAGCCCGCTGTGTGGACACTTTTTACGGAATTGTAAAAACTTTATTCTTTGGTTTAAAATACTTCAGCTCCCTGAGGCAGATCTCTGCCTTCAGGGAGCTTCCTATGTGTGCTCCCCTATGCCTGTGCTGACTTCAGCGCTTGCCCTCCTCCTGCCCCACCCCAGCAGTGCTGAGCTTCTCAGCACACCTTTCGCACTGGCTAGCCACTAATTGGCCAGCCGGCGTGAAATCGCTGCTGGGGGCCAATCGCGGGCAATGGGCTGTTTCCCGGCTGCTCCTGGGCCCGCCAGCCAACCGGAAAATCCTGCCCTATATATTTTTAAAAGTGCACATCATTTCCTTGTGTACTATCTGCTGGTTATTTTAGCCTTTCTAATCTCCCTTTCCAGTTCCCCATCACACTTCCTACATTCATTTTGTATTATTTTCCATTTTAGTTTCAGTTTAATTTTCATACATCTTGTAGCAAGTTAATAAGGAACCATAAATCACGTTAGATTTGACTGGTTGGTAGCCCTCATGCCTGTGAGTCAGAGAGTTGTGGATTCATGTTCCAATCCAGATACTTGAACAGCTAACCCAGGCTGATTCTCCCGGTGCAGTAGCGAGGGAATGCTACACTGTAAGAGTTGCTGTCTTTCAGATCAAATGGGATGTTAAACTAAGGCCTTGTCTGCCCTCTAAGGTGGATGTAAAAGATCCTGTAGAACTATTTTGAAAAAGACCATAGGAGTTAGAACATAAGAAATAGAAGCAGAGGTAGGCCATAGGGCCGCCTCAAGCCTGCTTTGCCATTCAGTAAAATCATGGCTGATCTTAGACCTCAATTCCACCTTCCTATCAAATCCCCATAACCTCTTAATTCCCTAGAGTCCAGAAATCTATTTATCTCAGCTTTTGACATACATAACAACTGAGCAGCCACAGCTTCATGGGGTAGAGAATTCCAAAGATTCACAACCCTCTGAGTGAAGAAATTCCTTCTCCGTTCATTGTTAAATGATCTACCCCTTCTCCTGAGACTATGGCCCTTGGTTCCAGACTCTCCAGTCAGGCAAAACAACGTCTCAGCATCTCCCTGTCAAGGTCACCTCTAATTCTTCTAAACTCCAGTGATTATAGCCTCATTCTACTCAACCTCCAACCATATGACAATCCTCTCATTCCAGGAGTCAATCTAGCGTTCTCCCCAGTGTCGTGGTCAATATTTATCCCTCAACTAACACCACTAAAACAGGTTAGCTGGCCCGTTATCTCGTTATTGTTGGTGGGATCTTTCTGTGCATACATTGTCAGCTGTGACTCCACTTCCTTGACGGTAGTGTGCTTTGGGAAGTCTTAAGGTGAGGAAGAAACTATATCAATTCCATACCTTTTCTTAGAAATAGTGTGCATTATATCAGATGTTACCCCTAGGTGCTAGAGAGAGGGGGAATAGACCTTAAACTGGGTCATGAGAAGTGGAAAGACTGGGTTCAAACCACACGCCTGCGTGCTCTGCCATCTCACACAAATACATTTCCTTCCCACCTGTGTGAATTGAAAAATATATTCTGAGGTTACTGTCTACTGAGGGTGTACAGTTATTTTGGTAATCCCCCCCTGCCTCTTTCTAATCCTTTTGTTCTCCCGCCATTATTAATTTTCTTGTATTGTTTCCTTATTTTTTTCTTAAATGCCATTCCTGCTCATTGAAGTCTGATGCAATCTCATCTGAAATTCAGACTATTTATTTCTCCAGTCTGTCTAATGAATGCTGGTTCTATTTAACTTAAACCTACTTGCTCTTACAAGGCAATATTTACCAAATAATACACTAAAGGCTGAACTTTCGTGTTGGGCTCAGGAAATATGGGTCAGGCCATTTCCTGACTACAGAAAGCCCAGCCTGTCACCTCTGCCCATTCCTACCATATATTTGTCTCCTGGAAATCTTGGTTTATAGGGTAGGAGTTTCTTGACACCCGAGGCAGCGTCGGAGAGCGGGTGTTGAGGTGGGCTGGTTAGAAGACCCACCTTGGTTGACTGGGACATCGGCCCCAGCTCTCCAACATCATTCTTAAGCCCCCCCTAACCCTTACCCTCACCCCCTCATCCTCCTCCATGCCCCTTCATACCCTCATGCTCCTCCATTGCTCCATGGTCCTTCATATTTCATGCCCCTTCCATGCCCCAATACCCAATGCCCCATCCATGACAACCCATATCCCCTATGCCCTGTAATATTCCCCATGCCCATTCCATGTCCCTCATATTCTTCAAATTCCATCCATGTCTCCCATATGTATTCTCCATAGCCACTCATCCAGTATCCGCTATGTACAGTCCTTAAGAGCTATGTCATAGTAATTGCAAATCTTTGAAATGGACATGAAAAAGTAGCCTTCAAACAATACAATAGAGCTGTCATTCAAAAATACAAACATTCATATTGAAAAACCTCCAGACCCAGTGAAAAAGGTTAAAGTCCCTCAAGTGGTCATTCAGTTGTAAAAACAAATGAACATCTATTCAGAAATCACATCAAAGACAGGTAATCATTCAATAATCTCTTAAAACTGTCACTCAAACTGCATACACAATCTCCTGCTTAGATAAGCGGTTCCCAAATTTTGAAAGTCAGCCAAGCGTTCATAATGGGCTCAGCTGTCTAAACAAACCCTTTCAACTGTAAAAAATGGAGGTCAATCACAGCACTGCATCAGTGATGTCCCTGCTGACTCAGGACAGACCAACGGTAGAATTTGAGGCTCTCCTCATCTGTAAGGCTCTGTCTCACACTGTCTCACACACCTGTAAAGGCATGGGGAATTTCTGACACACTTAACAAAAGCCGGGCATCTACTCTGATATCAACTTGATACTCTTCAAACCTGCTTTAGAAGAAAATTACATTCTAACTGAAGACTACAGTCAAGGTCAACGAAAGAGCAGGTACCTGTCCAAAGAAAAAATGTTCCAGAATGTGCAAGAGTCCTTAACAGAGTAACTCAACTACAACACTGGCAAACATAAAAGATAAAGTATTGAGAGGTTGACATTGTATGTTCGAAGTGTTCCCCATTTCCTACTGAAAATATGTGCAGTAAAAATATTTTCCAATGATTATTTCTGAATAATATCAAAACGCTTCTCCAGCTATACCTGGTTTCCCTGCATTTGGCCATTCAGGTGTCATGTCAGATAGGGCAGAATAGAATGAACACGATGACTTGTTATCTGCCTGACAGCCTACCCAGAGCTATTGAATAGCTGAGGTGAGTTGACTAAACAGTTGATGAACTCTTCAACGTACTCCATTCCAGTTCAGCAAGAGCACTAGCTGGCCTATGAGAGACTATTACTGAGTCCAGGAAATTTGCTGCCACCTCCTGAATGAGGCACTATTGTACACACCAGTGGAAGCCAATGCCAAATTGCTTGACAAATGAGATCAGACCACACGGTTGCTAAGATCCACTGTTAGATCAGTGTGCCCTTTCACAAAACAAAACCTGTATTGCACAGATAAAAAATGTTGACCAAGATTGTAACTGCAGTGAGTAGGAGTAAAAGGCTTGGATGGACAAAGCTGAAATTTGAAAAATGTGACAGTGTGATGATGGATACCCGACAGGTGTTGTGGGATGGTGCAATGTGGATTTGCGGGAATTAAGTGAAGGAAGTGTGTTTGGGAAGGAAACTTTCAATAGGAGGGGTTAATCACACTGCCCCACCCCACCTCCCAGGCAGCTCCATAACAGCATAAGAAAAAGGAACAGAAGTAAACTATACAGCCCCTTGAGCCTTTTCTACCATTCAATGTGATTATGGCTGATCTTTTGCCTCAACTCCATTGACCGTCTGATCACCAAATCCCTTGCTTCCCTCAGTGACCAAAAATCTGTCTATCTCAGCTTTAAATATATTCAATAATGGATCATCCACAGCTTTCTGAGTTGGAGAATTCCAAAGATTCACAAGCCTTTGAATGAAAACAAATTCTCCTCATCTCTTATCCTTTATCCTGAGACCTGTTCTATGGCTGGTTATGCAACAGCAAACTGCACAATTTCAAGCTGAGAGTGAAATTCCTCTATAAAGGCACAAGAGAAACCTATTTCAAAATGAGTGGCAAATCCCAAAAACAATCTCAGTCACTAGCACAACTGATTTGCTTCAGCCGTAAGGTGAAAGACTGGATGTCACTTCCAGTGACTCATGATAATATGAGAACATCATCCAGCCCCTTGAGTTATTCAATTAGATCATGCTGATCTTCAACTCAACTCCATTTTCCTGTCTTAGTTCCATATCCCTTGATATTCTTATCTAACAAATTATCACTGCCTTAAAAAGCTCCAATTGTTGCACCGTCTACAGCATTTTACAGGAGAGATTTCCACATTTCTGCTACCCTTTGTGTGAAACAATTTCCCTATTTTAACCCTGAATGGCCTGGCACTAATTTTAAGGTTAGGTCCACTTGTTTTTTCAGTTTCCCCGACCAGAAGAAATGCTTTCTCTGTACCCCTACCCTCAATTCGATCACCCCTCAATACCAAGCGAAGCTGGAATCCCAGAATAGACTAATCAAACAGCCATGTATGTGCATTGTATTTGTACCCTAGTTATATAATAAAACTGGGATTTATGTAATGGCTTGTTATAAATATCTCAAAGCAATTCATACACCTATTACTTCAAATGCATTGAAAATAGCTACATAGACAATCACATCAACCATTCTGCAATATACAGTCTTGTTGATGTATATACTGGGGAGGAACATTGGTCAGGAATAGATCCACTGGAACAAGTTGACATGATAGCCATACCCGGGCACCTCACTCCCTCAGTGCTATATTTATCTGAGCAATAGATGAGTTTTATACACCCACAACACCAGTTAAACAAATGCCTGCTCTCAAATGTCATTCCTGTGCTGTCATCACTGTATACAGCTCATCTGCTTCACATGGAGAGTCTAATAGGGGTCACATAGAACTAGAGCGAGACAATGCAGTTCATCCTTTATGTGTTATGTGTGGTGCATGCAGGAACCGACATTGAAACACCTATGGTTCGATCACTACCAGATGGGAGGGAATTATAGCCTATTATATGTTACATACTGTGTACATGTAAGGGAGGAGGTTGCTTAAATCTCCTTATGCCAGCAACAATATGAGGAGTAGTTTTACAAATGTGGGGGAAAAGAAACTGCCTAACGAGGTAAAAGAGATAACTTGGGTGGGGGATTGAATTTCTGAAGGATTCCAAGCCTGTTTTCCAGGGTTTCAGCAGCCTTTTCACTGAAGATACAAGTGGATAACAGGGAGAATACTGCCAGAAGTTCAATAATTTGATTGAGCCCAGAATCAGAAACAGGTCATAATCCTTTCAAAAATAATGGTGATTTTTTTTTCTATTCTATTTGCCTAGAATATAGAACATTTAACACTTTCCACTTCAGGCATCCAGTGACAGAATTTCTATCATGTACTTGCAGGTAAGGAATATTAGATAAAAGGCCCAGGATTTCCTTCCTCCTTCTCCTGCTGGCACCACCAAACACCATACAGTGGTTGACTCTTAAGTACCCTCTGAAATGGCCTAGAAAGCCACTCAGTTCAAGGGCAATTAGGGATGGGCAACAAATGTTGGCCTTGCCAGCGCCGCCCACATCCCATGAAAGAATAAAAACCTAATTCCCCACCAGCTTCATGTAAATTGCAGAGGGGATGAAACCCCGAATCAGGAGGTGTTGCTCTCATTCCCCTCACCCACCCATCACTTCCAGGGGTTGCCATGTAAAAGGTAACACTAGGCACCCTAACACTAGGCACCCCAGTGGAGGAAGGCCCTGGCATCGACTTCCTCTTCTTCCAGCTTAGGACCAGCTCTTATCTCCTGAAGGTCTTGGTCTCAATGGATGTCTTCAATGAGCGTCTTGATTCTATCTTATGGATGCTGTACCCACTAAGATCAACCCACTATGGCACTGCCAGGACATTCCACCCTCACACTGGCAGCCTCCAATCAGGCAATGGAAATCCCAACAGGAGGATGCCATGTATCACAAATGTATCACCATCAAGGAAAACAGGTTGAGGCTGATTTGAAGTGAATGGAGTGAGGGTCCCCCATCACCTTCCCGTTAATCTGGACTGGAGTTGGACATGATTACTGCAGAGGGCACAAAGCCACTGAATCCAAGAGTTTTGCAATCAGCACCAATGCCCGCTGTGTTCAGGTTGGTGGGATCTGTAGGTCTTTGCTTCAACTGTTGGGGACACTGGTGGTACACTGGGTTAGACACTATCCACTAAACCCTGGATTTGGACACATATGAGAAAGATACATCTATTTTCTGTTGGAAGGGCATGTGTGGCCAGGTAGGGTTGACTTAAGCTGTGAAACGCCATGGTCGAGTAGCCTGATGACACTTCCAGTCAGGTTCAAGGCATTGAAAGGTTGTCGGTGACAGAAAACTGAACAGGCTGAGACTCTTTTCTCTTGAAAAGACTGGAAGGTCACCTGATGAAGGTGTTAGATAGGGTAGAACGTAGAGCAGATGTTTTCATTTGTGGGGAGACCAAAGATTGGAACCATAAGTATAAGATAGGCACTAGGGAATTCAGGAGAAATGTCTTTATCCAGAGAGTGGTTTGAATGTGGGACTCACTATCATAGGGAGTGGTTGAGTCAAATAGATGAAGTAAATAGAGTGGGAGGAGACTCTGGCCTAATGGCCTGCTAATGCAATGCAATTCTACGTAAAAGCCATACCCCGCTACAATTCAGCACCCCAAGGGCAGGAAAAGAGTTAATGACAAAAATTGTGGACCAAAAGGACAAGGAATTTAGAGGAGTTGCCGTGGGAGAACCTGTAATCAGGGGATGGCATGGGTGAGGTGTCCTTTTCCTAAGCTAAATAATGCTTATTTTTGCTGCAGTTCTTTTACCAACCTATGGGAGAAATTAGTAGATATTGTTCTCAAAAAAGCATTTTGTAAAAATCTAATGACTGACAGAATGTAAAATATAAGCAGTAACTGAACTGTTACAAACATTTAGCAACTTATTCAGGGAGACAGGAGGGAGGATTAAAACCCAGCAGCCAAGCTCCCAAACTGCCTCTTATTTCCTCTAAAGGAACTTTTTTTTCAGTTAGTGGTCTGCAGCAACTGCTGATGTTATCAACTGCTTTGTTAAGCAACAATTGCCTCTGGTTTTCCTGCCCTGACGCATGCAAAGCGAAGACAACATATACAGGGAATAACTCAAAAACAGAAGCTGAAAGCTCTGCACAGGGCAATGGAACGTACTCTTAGAGATCATTCTACTTTACCTGAATGCTGGATTAGAATTCTACATAGAGAGCCACTCATAGGTGTCACTATGGTTTAGTTAGCAGCACTCTTGCCTTTCAATCAGAAGGGCATAGGCTCAAGTCACACTCTTGACAATATAGCCCACCTATCTAGACTGATACTCTAGTGCTGCACAATTAATGGTGCTGCATTTCAGATGAGATGTTAAACTGAGGCCCTGTCTATCATCTCAGGTGGACCTAAGAGGTCATATGGCACCTCCCTAAACCTTTCAAGATCAACAGGGGAATTCTCCCAATGTCCTGGCTAATAACTACCTCTCAAACAGGGCTATCTGGTCATGTATCCTATTACTGTTTGTGGAATCTTGCTATGCAAGTTGGCTGCTGTGTTTGCAACATTACAACAGTAATGACACTTCCACAGTACTTTACTGGCTTAAGCATTTTGGGATGTGGTTAGGTCATAAACCAGGCTATAGAATTTAAGTTCTTTCTTCATTTCCATATCTTGAAACAGAGAATTTTCACTAGGGCTTGAGCGAAGTTGGGCCTTGACAGTGGTGGGAGTTCATGTGATGAGCAGAAGGCAGGGCTTTCCTATCGAGGAGTGCCCACTTACTAAACTTGAAGAACTTAAGGAACTCCATCTAGCCACTGACAAGGCTATTGAGTGACTCTGTGACTATACAAGCGCGAAATAAATAAATAGGTCTGTCCGGGATCCAAAAGGAGAGGTAGCAAACGTGAAGATAGCAATAAGGAGAAACATTTAATATCGCCAGGGAGACTATTCTAAAGAAGTTGCAGGAATCAAAGGTGGATAAAGCTGCACGCCTGTGAAGCAGTTAACCCAGTAAACTGTGAATTCCTCTGATCAATAATTTGAAGAGCTCAACAGAGTGCAGATTACATCCCAGAGGATTCAAAAGTATGATTCCTCTTTTTAAAATGGGGCCAAGGATCACCTGTTAATTTTCCAAACTATAAGTCTGATGTCAATTTTGGAGAAACTTTTTACCAATGATGATGAATCTCAAAAGCGATCACCTTGCGGGATTAAGATAATTAGTGATAAGCAGCAATGGGTTTATGAGTGACAGGTCAGGTCTGACCAATTTATTGCATTTCTTTGTGGAGGTGAAGGAACTAGTAGATTGGGCTGAGACAGTGTATGTTATATGTGGATTTTACAAAAGCTAAAATTACTCCTGCATGGATAGCCATGATAGCATTGAAGTAGAAATTGGCTGTTTGATAGACATCATAGCAATAAGCTAAGCTTGCAGGATTTCAGTCTGAGCTTCACTGCAGCACCCAGACATTGAGTGGCTTCATCTTTGCTGCAATGAAAGCTGAGATATTGGCTGTCAGACACTGCAGTTGGCTCCACAAATGTGCTGAGTGGGCCACCACTTCCATACTGAAAAAGATGGGCTCCAAGTTCTACACAAAGATCCGTGTCAAATAAGTGCCAGGCTTGTCCATGCTCCTTGATGTGGACTGCAGGCCTCTCTGACAAACCAATATGCATAACCAAGAGCCTTCTTCTGTAATGTCACCTGATTAAGGTGCTAATCTGAGACCTTTGCAACAAACTGTGTGTGGCCTTGCCCTCTGGTGAGCTAGCACTCCCCTTGTCTCCTGCCCTAGCTATAGGCTGCTCACACCTGGTGTCTCACCATGTGCAGATTCCACCTATTAGTCATTCTTTAAATTAACCACAATGTTAGTGTCAGAGTTGGTGATTGTTTGTGTGAGAGTTAGTGATGGTTTAGAGGTA
Organism: Cetorhinus maximus; assembly: GCF_964194155.1. Lineage (NCBI taxonomy): Eukaryota > Metazoa > Chordata > Chondrichthyes > Lamniformes > Cetorhinidae > Cetorhinus > Cetorhinus maximus. The sequence continues at coordinate 62,794,064 of NC_135886.1, forward strand.
CATAGTTTCTTACCTAACAAGGAAATCAAAGAGTAGGCAGGTTAGAGGCGTTGAGGTCACAAGCAAATCAGCCATGAACTTATTGAATGGTGGTGCAAGCTCAAGGGGCCGAAAGGCCTACCCTTGCTCCTAATTCATATGCTCATATGGTGTCTCTTCTTCATCAGTCTCTTCCTGCTCTTCCACATCTTGTTCTTGTAACATCGTGCGGACAGATTGCAGGCCTTGGATATTTGAAAGAAACAAGGCACCAGGGTAGGGTTGTGGAGTGGGGGTGGAGGGAAGCAAAAGGTTCATGCATACACTTTATGAAGCCTGTAAATCAGAGGAAATTGTGCGATGAGGAAGAAGTGGGATGTGAGAGAAGATTTATGTATGAGGATACCATCATCTTCAATTGTTTCAGCCCAGTTGTTGCATGGCCATGGTCTCAGCAATGGCTGCTTCAACCACCATCCCCTGCACTGTGGTGAGGTCCCACAGTCATGCCTGTCCCCCTTCTTCTTAACTGCTCCCTTAGGCTCTGCTCCATCTTTGCTCTGGAAGAAAGGGTGCCATTGTGTCTGATGCAATGTGTTTGGGTCGAGTGGCAGTCACAGTGTAATTACCGGCAGTGTGTGCAATCTGTGAAATGTGAATATGAGGCTTCCAGCTGTGCTAAGTGTATGAGGGTGAGGTGAAGCCATGAACATGTACAAGTTGTGATTGATAGAGATTGCTGGTAGGTAACTGGTATGGATGAGATACATTGAGCAGTGCATGAGGCTAGCAATACAGTTACAAGGATACAGCATGAGATCATTGGTGTGGGAGGAATGGGTTTCAGTTCATGGGGCACTGGCACCAGTACTGGGGTAGAAGGGAGCTGTTCCAGTGGGACGGGCTTCACTTGAACTGTAATGGGACCATCGTCCTGGCAAATCAAATAACTAGGGCTATAGAGAGAGCTTTAAACTAAATAGCCGGTTGGGGGTGGTGGTGGGGGGGGGGGGGGGGGGGGGGGGTAGGGTTCTGGAGAGGGGATACATAGGCTTACAAAGCAAAAGAATATGACAGGATTGGAGGGCAGCTATTTAGGTAATGATACCCAGAGTGTGACAGGAAGGGACAAGGTGTACAAACATTTAAAAAAAGCAGCAAATAGGGTCAAAGGGATAAAAAATGGTCAAAAGGCAAAATTAATGGCTTTTTACTTAAATGCACGTAGTATTCAGAACAAAATAAATGAATTAACGGCACAAAAAGAGGTTAATGGGTATGATCTTATAGCCATTACGGAGACATGGTTACAAGGAGATCAAAGCTGGGAACTAAATATTCAGGGGTATGTGACTTATCAAAAGGACAGGCAGAAAGGAAAGGGTGGTGGGGTAGCTTTGTTAGTTTGAGATGGGATAAGTACGACAGCAAGAAATGTCTTGGATTGGAAGATGTAGATCCATATGGCTGGAGGTAAGAAATAACAAGGAGAAAAAGATACTGGTGGGAGTAGTATATAGGCCCTCTGACAGTGGCTATACTGTAGCACCAAGACTAAATCAGGAGGTAATGAGGGAATGGAAAGAAGGCAATACATTAATCATGGGTGATTTTAATCTTTATGTAGATTGGGAAAATCAAATTGGCAGAGGTAGACATGAGCAAGAATTCATAGAATGTATTCGGGACAGTTTCCTAGAACAATATGTTGTGGATCCAACCAGGGATCAGGCTATTTCGGATCTGGTAATGTGTAATGAGGCAGGTTTAATAAATGATCTCAGAGTAAAAGATCCCAAAGGAAACAGTAACCGTAACGTGATAGAATTTAGCATTCAGTTTGAGAGTGAGAAGTTGGGTTGGAAACAACTGTGCTAAACTTAAATAAACTTAAACAAAGGAATGAGGGCAGAGTTGGCTGGAGTGGACTGGGAAAGGAGTTTAGCACTGGTGAACAATGACAGACGTTTAAGAAAATAGTTCATAACTCACAACAAAGATATATCCCACTGAGGAAGAAGGATTCTAGGAAGGGGATAAACGAACCATGGTTAACCAAGAAAGTTAAGTATAGTATCAAATTGAAAGAAAAAACATACAACATGGCAAAGATTATTGGTAAGCTAGAAGATTGGGAAAGTTTTAAAAACCAACAAAAGATGATCAAAAAACAGAGGGAGAAAATAAACTTTGAGGGTAAACTAGCAAGTAATATAAAAACGGACAGTGAGAGTTTCTTTAAATATATAAAAAAGGAAGAGAGAGGCCAAAGTGAACATAGGCCCCTTCAAGAATGAAGCTGGGGAAATAATAATGGGAAACCAGGAAATGGCAGAGGAGTTAAATGCTTTTCATCAGTCTTCATGGTAGAAGACATTAACAGCATTCCAAAAATGCTAAATACTCAAGGGGAAAAAGAGGGGAAGGAAATAAATATAATGACTATCATTAGAGAAAAAGTACTAGGGCAACTAATAGGGCTAAAGGCCGATAAGTCCCATGGACCTGATGGGTTGCATCCTAGGATATTAAAGGAAGTAGCTACAGAGATGGATGCACTCATAGTAATCTCCCAAGAATCCTTAGATTCTGGAAAAGTCCCAGAGGATTGGAAAATTGCTAGTTAAACCCTTATTCAAAAAGGGAGGGAGACAAAAAACAGGTAACTATAGGCCAGTTAGCTTAACTTCTGTCACTAGGAAAATGTTAGAGACTATCATAAAAGATGTAATAGCAGAGCATTTAGAAACGCATAATATAATCATAATACAGTCAGTATGGCTGCATGAAGGGGAAAACATGCCTGACAAATTTATTAGAATTCTTTGAGGAGGTAACAAGCAGGATAGATAAAGGGGAACCAGTAGGTGTAATATATTTGGATTTCCAAAAGGCATTCGATAAGTTACCGCACATAAGGCTACTTAATAAGATAACAGCCCATGGTGTTGTGGGTAGTATATTAGCATGGATAGGGAATTGGCCGACTAATAGAAGACAGAGAGTTGGGATAAGGGGGGCATTTTCAGGATGGCAATCTGTAACTAGTGGAGTCCCACAGGGATCAATGCTGGGGCCATAATTATTTATTATATATTAATGACTCGGATGAGGGAAATGAATGTACTATCGCCAAGTTTGCGGATGACACAAAAATAGGTGGGAAGGCAAATGGTGAGGATGACACAAAGGGCAGAAATTTTCGCTTGGCGCGCGGGTGCGCGTCTGACCCTCGAGGGTGAACTGATGCACGTTGACATCGACTGAGCGTGCCGATGTCAACACGCAGTCACGCGATAGCTCGGTTGGCGGGCGTGCGCCGAAGTCAGCAGCGCACCCACCGACAATTAAACGGTCTGTTAAGGCCGTTAAGTAATCAATTAAATTAATTTTTTCATTGCCTGTCCAACCTAATGGCTGGCGGGTGGGCGAAAAGGCCAAGAGGCCTTTGCATTTTTTTGGAAACCTCATACAAGAGCGGGATGAGCTTTCCAACAAGAAATAAAGATAAAAGTTTTAAAATTGAATTAATAGCATGTCCCTGCTCATGTGACAGAGTCACATGAGGGAACATGTTTTATTACATTTTCATTTTCTTTATTTTCTTTTATTAGCAACACTTCACCTCCCTGAGGCAGCTCTCTGCCTCAGGGAGATTGTGAAGCACTCACTCGTGTACATGCGTGTAGTTTGCGCTCGGCATGCTCGCCCTCCTCCCCGCCCCCCCTCGCACAGGCAGTGCTGAGCGCTGCTGCTCATGTTTCATGCTGGGTGGGCCTTAATTGGCCCACCAGTGTGAAATTGCGGTCCGGTCCCGATCGCGGGCGGCGGGCGGCTTCCTGACCACCCCTGCCCACCCGCCAAGGGCAAAATTCTGCCCAAAGAGTCTAGAGAGGTATATAGACAGCTTAAGTGAGTTAGATACAGAGTAGGGCTCAGTCTACATTGTCCCATCAAACACTCCAAAGGCAACTACAGCACGGGGTGAGATACACAGTAAAGCTCCCTCTACACTGTCCCCATCAAACACCCCCAAGACAGGTACAGCACAGGGTTAGATACAGAGTAAAGCTCCCTTTACACTGTCCCCATCAAACACTCCCAAGACAGTTATAGACCAATCACAGCCTATATTCTATGGCAAGCTGATTATTTAGGAAGGTAATGACTGCCCTCATGAAGTCCTGTCATTGTGTGCTTTTTCAAACAGTGCATATGCCACACTTCCAGAATAAGCTGCTTTTGCACTCAATATCAGAGCCTGTGGATGCTTTTGCTGCAGTAGCAAAACAAAATGTTGCCAACTGGCAAGCTTTGATTCAAAGAGAACACTGCAGGTTCACAGGTATTAATCTGAAAGCTCAAAGGCCCTAGCTCCAACCCTAACCATTCCATTCCCATTATAGATGATGATTCACAGTGTCACACAGAGTGCTGGCTCCTACATTAGGAGGGGTCCTTGCTACATCTGTACACTGAATCCAGGTGGGGCTGCAGTTCTGACAAAGGATAGGTCTCAGTCCCAGCCTTCTTCCACAATCATCTTTCCCAAAATTGTCTCATAAAATTATTGTCAATGATCAGAACCTAACACCCCTGCAACTGTCAATAGTTACAGGTGATAATTACATTCATTATGCCTTTAATCGAGCCTGCACTTCAAATTGATATTTATGAGCTTTGAAATAAATAAGTCTCTGATAGGTTGTTTCATGTCAGCACATTCCTCTGCCGCACTGATGGAAAATTTAGGACTCACATGGTCAGATACTGCTGTCAACATTGAAGTGATTCACCTCCCAACGTAAGTCCTTTCTATTGACTGCAGTTACTTAAAGCAGTATATCCGCAGCTTATAATTACGAATGCGTAATGATTAGCATCGGAGTGAGTCTTGGCTCAGTAGTAGCCTTGCATTCTCCATGAGTCAGGATTTGCAAGGTTTTATCCCTGAAGCAGAGTCCAGGTGAGTGGACATCAGGCTGGGATGCTCTGTATACTGGGTTGAGATCCGTTGGGTCACTGTAATTTGGTGGGACTAGAGGGATGGCTCCTGACCCCATCGCTATTGGATTCTAGATAATTACATGGTCGGGTGTAGTGAAGCAGGCTGATGACCGAACTAGACAAAAAGGGGTTTTTGTTAAAGAAACAGCCGAGAATGTGTTTGGGTCAGTACTAATTTTAAATGCACCAACAGGGACAGTTGTAGTGAAAGTGGGTTATAGGGTCAGTGTAAGTGTGAGTGGGCTATTAGGCTCAGTATTAATGAGATTGGGCTATTAGGGTCAGTGTTAGTGAGAGTGGGTTATTAGGATCAGTGTTATTGTGAGTGGGTTATTAGGGTCAGTGTTAGTGTGAGTGGGTTTTTAGGTCAATGTTGATGTTTTGGGTTCTGAGTGATCTTTGCCAAACTGGCATGTTCCCCTTTTCAGCTGACACAGACACACACACACACACACACACACACACAAACAAATGCACACAGACACACACAAAAACACACACACCCACACACACCCACACAAACATACACATACACACACGCACATGCACACACACATACATACATTCACACACACTCTCTCACACATACAGACACACTCAAATTTATACTCACACTCACACCCGTGCACAAACACGAACACTCACACAACCACACACACAGATACACAAACACACTCATGAATTAACACACACATGTGCACATACACACATGCAATCACACTCACACACTCAGACATACTCACACAAACACACAGATACTCTCTCACACACTCAAATTTACACTTACACCCACACACAAACACACACACACTCACATACACAGATACACACACATATTAACATTCGCATACGCACACACTCTCATACACATACACACACATGTACAAACACACACAAACTCATTTACACAAAGTCACATGCACACACTCACTCACAAACACACACACACACACACTCACTCACACTTTCACTCTCACACAAACACACCTTCAGTGCAACCCATGACAAAATAAAGCCTTCAGATAGGAAGACCATTCACTCTCACTGCCTACGTGGGGATATACAGATTGTGTGCACCTCTTTTTACCAACCATCAGCTTGCCCTTGAGTCTAGGGCACAAGTCCAACTGCTACCAAAAAATCTTTGGGTACCGGCCAGGTCAAACTTTTACTCACCTCCCTACGCCCTTTCCATCTCTCTCTCTCTCTCTCTCTCTCTGTCTCTCTTCCTGTGTCTGTATCCCTCTCTTTGTACCTTCTATCTCTCTAGACCCTCTCTGTATTTCTTTCTCCCCCTCTCTATCCTCTTTTCCCACTCTTTGGCTATCTCCTCTCTGTATTTCATTGTTTGTCTTCTCTCTGAACTCAACCTGCTTGCTACCTGCCTGTCTCGTATTTCACTGTCTCTGTCCTCTCTCTGACCTCTACCTCTCTTTACTCTCTCTTTCCTCTGCATTTCTCCCTATCTCTCTAACCCTGTCCACTCTCTACAATTCTCTCAGCCTTCTCTAACTGCTCTTCCTCTGTATTTCTCTCTCTCTGCCATCTGTCCATTTCCCCGTCTGTCTCGATGCCTTCTCTCAATATTTCTCTCTGTACACTCTCTGACCCCTGTCTATTGCCCCCTCTGTTTCCTCGCGATTTATATTTTCTTTCTGCCCTCTCCCTCATGTCTATATGTTGTGTGTGAATTAATTCCTCACTCCCTTTCTCATGCTAAAAAACTATTTGCCCCGAATTACTGAATGACCCGCTAATGCTTGAGCAACAAGCCGGAATCTGAGGCAGGGGCCGAGATGGTCAGGTGCAGCTCCGAAATACCGGACACTGAGGGTTTAGACCAGGACAAGCTTCCCGTTCACAATCTGTACCTTAACTTCGAATCCGGTTTGGGTTCATTTCCAAACCCGCAGCGAGAGCCGCAGGAACCCAAATTACATTCACCCCCAGAGACACATTCACCCCCAAGAGTCACATTTACCCCCTCAGGGTCACATTTATCCCCAGCGTTATATTCAACCCCAGGGGCACATTCACACCCTCAGGATCACATTCTCCCTCTCAGCGTCACATTTACCCTCCAGAGCCACATTCGCCCCCTCAGGGTCACATTTACCGCCCCCCCCCCACCCCTCAGAGTCAAATTTACCCCCTTAAAGTCACATTTACCCCCTCAGGTTGACATTCACCCCCCCACCCCTGGGTCATGTTTACCCTCTCCAGATGACATTAGCTCCCCAGGGTCACATTTACCCCTAGGGTCACCTACCTTGCTGCGGATCTGGCCGGAGGTGGACACTTTCCGGATCAGTTTTTGGGGACCCTCCTGCTCTCCATCGCTGTCCGAGGACTCGTCTCCCACCTCGGGATGAACCGACTTGTCCGAGTCCAGCGAGGAAATTGACTCGCGGTTATACCGGGAAATGCACATGTCTGGGTGCAGTTTCTCAGCCATGGTCCGAGGATCCGATTCTGCCCTTCACCCCCTCCGAGTGCTCCATGCACAGAAGGACGAGCTGAGACTGCAGCGGGAGAGGCACACGCGTTGCAGTTTGTTTTGGCTCAGGAACAGCTCTGTGTCTCTCTCACGTTGACTGCAGGCTCCCTCTCTCTCTGCATCACTCATATGCGGATGTGTTGGGGACCAAACAATCATTTGCATGTCCTAGCCGTCAGAGAATGGAAAGATGTAACCAAAAGCGGGCCCGATCAATACAACATTGGAGAGATAGTAAAGGGAGCCCAAAGGCAGCAGAAATAATGGAGACTTTTATCAGATTAATGACACAAGATTCAAAAATGTTGGTTATGATCACCTATCCTCTCTCACACGGGGTTAGTTACAGGTCAGGGAAACTGGCGGCTGCTTTTTAAAAAAAATTATTCAGGTCCTGCTGCCTCCCACCTTAATCTCATTCAAAACTCTGCTGCCCATGTCCTAACTCTCAACTAGTTGCTATCACCCATCACCCCTCTGCTCGCTGATACATTGGCTCCTATAAGCAATACCTCACTTTTAAAATCCTCATTTTCTTTTTCGAATTCCTCCATGGTCTTGCCCCTCCCTATTCCTGTAATCTTCTCTTGCCCCACAATCCTCTCAGATATCTGCACTCCACTAATTCTGGCCTCTTGAGCATCTCTGATTTTAATCACTCCACTATTGACAATGGCACCTTCAGCTGCCCAGGCTCTAAGCTCTGGAACTCCCTCGCTAACGTTTCTGGCACCATGTATCTTTCATCCTTTAAGATGCTCCTTGGAACCTACCTCTTTGACAAGTCGTTTGCTCACCTGCTCTAATGTCACCTTATCTCTATGTCAATTTTTCTTTATAGCAATCCTGTGAAGTATACTGAGATGTTTTATGACGTTGAAGGTACTATATAAATACAAACTGTTGCCAAATGCATTAAACAATCCACAGAAAACACCCAAGACCAGTATATCCTCCTGAATGGGTAATGCCCAGAATTGCATACAACACTTCAGATGTGCTCTAACCAAGGTTTTACATTGCTGTAGCACAAATTCTGCTCCTTGTTTTCTAGTTCTGTACTTGTCCATGACATTTTAATGATCTATGTACATCATCCCATCAGTCTCTTTGCACCTCCACTGTTTCCAGTTTTTCACCATTTAGAATGTATTCTGTTTTATTATTTTTTGATCCAAAGCTGATAACCGCACATTTGCTTATACTATAATTCATTTGTCGCAGTTTTGCACATTTGCTTAATGTCTTGCTATCTTTCTCTAATGTTATGGTACCATTGTCATTGTTTTCAATGTCATCTATTTTTGTGTCATCAGCAATCTTGGATATATAACTTTCTATCCAATTGTCTAAATCGGCAATAAATATGATGAATAATTGTGGCCCAAACACAGAACCTTAGTTAACATCAGTCACATCCTGCCAATTAGGGTACCTGCCCATTATCCTTAATCTCTCTCCCCTACTGCCCAAGCAATTTCCTACCAAGACCAATAACTAGTCTTCAAACCCATGAGATGCAACTTTGGCTACCAGGTTCCTTTGAGAGACTTTCTCAAATGCTTTCTAGAAATCCATCTGAACATCATCAATAGATATTCCCCTGTCCACTGCATCAGTAACCTATTCAAAAAATTGAATCAGGTTTATCAGGCATCACCTACTCTGCCCAAATCTATGTTGGTCCTCTCTGATCAGCTGAAACATTTTCAAGGTGCTCAGATATTATGTCCTTAATTATAGACTGTACTTATTTCCCAACAACAGATGTTAAGTGAATTGGTCTGTAACTCCCTGGAACACCTCTCCACTCTCCCGTAACAGACCACCATTCAGCACCGGCAATGTCAGGCATTAAGCTCCCTTGACCTCCAGGTCATGCAGATTCCAGAGGCACTCCAATCCTAAATTGCCTTTGCTGGACAGTGAAAGATGAAATTCAGGACAGCTGCATGGGAGAATGAAAGAATTTGCATGTACATAGGGATTTCCAGAACCCCAGGTTGTCCCAAATTGCTTTGCAGCCAATGAAGTACATTTGAAGTGTAGTCAGTTCTGTAATGTAGGAAACATAACAGCTAAGATGCACAAGGCAAGCTCCCAAAAAACAGTAATGAAGTAAATGACCAGATTATCTGTTTTAGTGATATTGGTTGAGGGATAAACATTGGCCGGGACACCCAAGAGAACTCCCCTACTCTCCTTTGAAATAATGTCTTGGGGTCTTTTAGGTGCACCTGAGAAGATAGATAGGACCTTGGTTTAATGGCTCATCCAATAGACCACACCTCCAACAGTGCAGCACATCCAGGGTATTGCACTGGAGATTCAGCCTGGATTATGTTCTCAGGTCTCTGGAGTGGGACATGAACCCATGACCTTCTGACCCAAAGGTGAGATACCAGCTTATCTGGGTTGATACTGGGGAGTGGTTGAGTGATTGGGGAAGAGGGTGGGGGGGGATGGTGCTAATTAGTGGAGAGTTTGCTCTAGTGTAAGAATCCCTCAGGAGACAGTTCTTGTTTCTGTTGCTTTTAATTTATATCAATCAATATTGATGTCAAAATATGTCACCTCAGCTGATGATACTAGAATAGACAGTGCAGAGGATGCAGACAAAGATAAAAGGTTTGATCTTATGAGAGCGCATTGGGGGCCTCGCCTGGCAGCTGTACATATCAGAAAGTCAGAACACAACGCTCACAAAAAAATGGGCAGGAAATCACAGGTGGCACTGTGGGAAGATAATCATGTGCCATACCAATGAATAAAGGGCAACTGGGCAGACAAGGGTATTTGGCAAGACACTTCGCTGGCCTGTATGCTGTTGCATTGCTGAAATTCAAGTGAACATTTTCCCCACAATTCCACCAAAGTTATGGATTATGCAGCAACAAACGTCTGATGAAGTTCAGGGCCTGCAGTAATTATATTTGGGAGCTGATCAGTGTAAGAACATGAGAAATAGGAGCAGGAGAAGGCCATTCAGCCCCTTGAGCCTGCTCCACCATTCAATGAGATCATGGCTGATCTTCTACCTCAACACCATTTTCCTGCATTATCCCTACATTCCTTGATGTGTTTAATATATAGAAATCTATCGATTTCAGTCTTAAACATACTCAACAACTGATTCTCCACAGCCCTCTGGAGCAGAGAATTCCAAAGATTCACCACCCACTGAGTGAAGGAATTCCTCCTCATCTCAGCCCTAAATGGCCTGCCCCTTAATCTGAGACCTGGTTCTAGACTACCCCCCCCCCCCCCCACCCCCGCCCCACAATCCCCCACAACCCCCCACCGCCCCCCCAGCCAGGGAAAACATCCTTCCTGCATCTACCCTGTTGAGCCCTGTAAGAACGTTGTTTGTTTAAATGAGATCACCTCTCATTCTTCTAAACTCAGAGAATCAAGGCCCAGTCTACTTAATCTTTCCTCGTAGGACAACCCTCCAACCCAAGAATTAGTTTGATGAACCTTGGTTGCACTCACTCTAAGGCAAGTATAGTTTTCCTTAGATAAGGAGACCAAACCTGCAGGTGTGGTCTCACCAAGGCTCTATATAATTGCAGTAAGACATCTTTACTCCTATACTCAAATTGCCTTGTAATAAAGGCCAACATACTATTTGCCTTCTTAATTACTTGCTGTACCTGCATATTAGATTTCAGTGACTCATGAATAAGGACACCCAGGTCCCTTTGAAGTTCAGCACTTACCAGCCTCTCACTATTTAAGAAATGCTCTGAATTTCTGTTTTTCCTACTAAAGTGAATAACCTTATGTTTCTCCACATTGTATTCCATCTCTCAAATTTTTGCCCACTCATTTAGCCTCTCCAAATCCCCTTGAAGCATCTTTACATCCTCCAAAAACTGCACGAAGACATTGAGAGAAAGCTCAGAGAGCATAGAGGTTGTATTTTTAATATCCAGGCAAAGTGGCGAAGCAAATTAAAAACATTGTGGTCTAACAGCATTTGTGGAGAGAAGAACAAAGTTAATGTTTTGAGTCTGTATGACTCTTCTTCAGAGCTCTGAAGAAGAGTCATACGGACTCGAAACATTAACTCTGTTTTTCTCTCCACAGATGCTGTTAGACCTGCTGAGTTTTTCCAGCATTTTCTGTTTTGTTTCTGAATTCCAGTATTTGCAGTATTTTGCTTTTAAATTAAAAACATTAATTGTTGGAATCTATGGCCCAATGTGCACCAAACCTCCAGATTTCACTGAGGGAGAAAGGTTGATTTTCAGAGCAATACATGGGTAAGGGTGGGTAGCTTGATTTAGCCTCCTTTTCCTGTATTGCAGCAACCCATGAGCTTGTTGTGTTGTAGGGGGATTTTGAGGTTGTAGCTAATACACGACTGAAGAGCTAATCAGCACCAAGGTTCATTAATTATGGTGAGTCATACCTTCACTATCCACTGAAGCACTTAACAGAGTTAACAGATAAGTAGTGCATGGGCTGGGGAGTGTGCAGACTTAATCAGTGTTTATTGATAGAAGTCAGGTTTACTGATGATACCCTTGGAGCTGCAGGATGTCCCCAACATTCAGAGAAGCAAGCAATCACAATGCAGAATCCTCAGCAGGTGTAGGAGACTCCTATAGCTGAAAGGGTTCACTTGGTGTCTGAACCTGCCAAGCAAAAAGGTTTCTTGCCCAAGTGTCAGACAGGCGGGTTTCCAATATTTCATCCGTGTTGATGAAATCATGCGTGGGAACTAGAGAACAAAGGAAAAATAAATTGTTGATTTCACAAGGAAGCCTGTGCATGGGGCAGATACCGAAACACAGCTGGGAAGCATGTGGCTTAATACACAGTAGGCACTAACTGAAACAATGTCCTTATTCAGACCCTATAATCTAGCAAGGTAATGCAAAGTGCATCGTGCAATGCTTGAACTCACACACACAATACCTTGCATTAACCTTTTCACTGTATGATGCCCACTGATTCTATACACATTGTTTCTTTCACGAGCATTTGGTATTCAATGTACAGAAAACTGTTACAGAAGAAACATTGTTACCAAATGCCACAATTCTCAGGCTTTGCATTAGACCTTTACTCAGATGAAAGCAAAATACTGCGGATGCTGGAAACCTGAAATAAAAACAGAAAATGCTGGAAAAACTCAGCAGGTCTGGCAGCATCTGTGGGGAGGGAAACAGAGGTAACGTTTCCAGTCAGTATGACTTCTTCAGAGCCGGACCTTTACTCAGATTTGGTGTCACTGGCCACTCCAATAAGTGGACCCCACACCCCTACAATCATGAATGTGCCATCTATTGCCCTATGCCTAGTTACACTAAAGTATGATCTGGAGCTCATAACATAGATCCCTTTCTGCATATGTCAGCTGCCCTAGTTTCGCACATGCATTCTGTTTTTATGGAAGGTAGATCAGAAAGTGCTTTTTTGAAATGAGACACAACTGAAAATCATCAATCTGGTTTATTTTACATTAGATATATGAATGAACAGAAAACCATTTCCACCATGAGATCTATCTGTATCCTTTGCTCCTCATTCCACAGAAAACATAAATAATATAACAATCACAGGCTAGTTGGGACAAATGGCCTGTTCCTTTGCTGTATATTCTTTATAATTACTGATTCTTTGGGCTAAAGCATGGCCCGGGCACCCAACGCTGCTTGTGGTGGTGGGTAGGTGACAGACATCACAATGGCACCCAATTCTACTTCCCTCCCACCTACCTGCCAGCCCTCTCCCAGGAGGAGTAAAATTCCATCCAATGTTTGTGAATGATTGGCCAATCCAACAAACTGACTCATAGACTCGAATGTTTCTAAGCAACACAAGATGGCACAAGCAAGTCATTTCTATGTCAACAAGATAGTCGATGCCCTGGAACTAGCCCATCACAATGAAATGAAATGTCTGAGATTGTACATGACAATACCCACTAGATCACGATTTAACTTTCCAAAAACCACTGAGATAACCAGCCTAGATTCCAGCTGCTGGCTATTGTTCAGGAAAAATGCTGATTCTTTGGATTACGAGAATATGAAGAAAATTTAGTTCAGACAGTACAGGTAAAGACCAAAAACAGAACTTGCATTAAGGAGGCCATGACAATGATCGCAACCAAGAAAACGGAAGCAAGCTAAGGCACACTGCTGGACTATTAGACCATTATTTAGGTTTGTAGTGTCATTGTCGGAAACTGTTCTTCAGTTTAGATTTTGCTGGTAAACCTGGCTTCCTTGTACTGTCGGCAAACTCCCAGGCCCACATTAGGGCCACAGAGCTCTAATGAGTGGTATAAATGTAGCGAGCTCTTGGAATCTGTACGAAGCACCTGATGAAAATGGCTATCGGGTATAATTGTGGGTGGAGATATGTTAGTCAATAAGTTATGAAGATACTTCAGCAGCATTGCTCAAAATAATATTCAGTGACATTGTCACAACTCACGTCACTGCCGGATTTAGACTTAAGCTAATTCTTAATAAGAAAAAAATGGACTCAATATCAAGTTTTTAGCGCAATCAGTTGTTAAATAAAGAAGATATGGGAAAATAACTCTCTAAATATGGACTTTTCACTTTAATAAAAACATGCATATGTATGGCTACACAGTTACTAGTCATATTAAGTTCATAAATTTGTGCAGCTATAACAATACAGGTTGAGTATCCTATATTCGAAGCCCTCAGGATCAATTTCATTTTGGATTTCGAATACCACATAAAAACCTACATTACAATAGCCTAAGCCTAGTCTAACGTAATAAAATGACTAGAAAAGTAAGATGTTTCACTGAATAATTAGTACAGGGTACTTGTAATAAGATTCTTTTTGACATGTTCACCACATCGCAAGGAAAACAGTGCAGACAGACAACTAGACTTCCTGTGCTAAAGGCCAATGAGGTTCAGAAAAAGCCAGTACATGTGTAAAATTTTACACATCACTCTCTCACTTCTTGAAAGAAACCCGAGAGAGCTTTGACGAAATTGAACTCAAAGCAAAAGAAAACCTGCCTGATGCAGACTACAAGTGTGTAAGTAAATGGAGAAGGATTTGAAAGAAAGAAGCCAACGATGGTGATGCACTTAATGCTGATGAAATGCTTTCTCCAAGAGACAAGTTTCGGGTGAAACCCTTTATCCATATATAAATGCTCTTCAAACCAACTTGAAGAAAAGAGTAATCAGATACGAAAATGTTGCAAACAATTTCTCGTTTTTGGTTGAGTTCGGTGCCTTGGAAAGCCAGTTCACTGGAAGTGTAAAGCTTCTGATGAAGCTATCCTGAAGATGTTGATATTCATCTCATTGGGGAAATAAAGCACTTCCATGCTTATATTATGGAAAATTATGCAGATAGAGGACATTTAAGCCACCAGGACATGTATCAAATCATTATCCAAGATAAGATTCAGCTGACATTCCCTAATTTAGAAACAACATTGCAGCTATTTTTGAGTCTAATGATAACAAACTGCTCAGGGGGAAGGTCATTTTTTGCGACTGAAAAACATCAAGAATGAACTGTGGACAACAGTGCTGCAAGGAAACCTATCTGCCCTAAGCATTATGTGCATCGGAAGTGATAAACTTTGTAGCTTATCATTTGAGGACATCATTGATGACTTTGCTCTCCAAAAAGTCACAAAAGAAAATGTTTTAAACTTTTAACTTCATGTGATGTGTGAACAGACAACTGCAGGTTGTATTTCTGCTTCCATTAAGCTGCTGATTTGTGTAACAGCTTTTCTGTTGGTGTTGCTAAAAAGTTTGCATATCTAATAATTCAGAAATCATGAATGTATTTTAAATTGAAAGCATTATATAATACAAACAGATATTTTGTAAGATGTGTTTTAGTTTGTTTATAATTTCCTCTTTGTGCCTTCACCTTTGTATATATGCAAGTGTAAAGCTTTCATATTTATATTTTCAGCGTCCTTCCTGTAAGAATAATGAAGCATTATTTTTATTGAATGGGGTCTATTAAGTTTGACATAGCTTAAGGCCTCAGCACATCATAATCCAGCCTTGACTCGTGTTCAGAAAGCACCCTCTCTTTTCGTAGAAATGCCACAAGCCATGAAGGAGACTTTTGGATACTTCATCTACAGCACAGCACGTGGTGTCCCACATAATACTTCCAACAGGCATCCAGGGAACCATATTCCAGAGGCAATCAGTGTCAGGATAACATTCAGGACACAGGTGAGAGAGAGGCCAAGGAAGTTCAAAGCTCATGGATGGAGGGTCAACTTGCTGACGGGTTCTACTGTTTCATTTGGGGGTTCAATGTAGACAGGTTTGCAAAAGAAATATATTTCATGACAAGTGCACACAAATGAGTTCCAAAGGAAAGTGACAGAGCAGCCTTAAGAGTCCACTTGCACTTAGTGCAGTATTATTATGGAGCAGTCATCAGCTTCACAATCTGATATAGGCTGGAAGCAATATGCTTCTACAGGGGATAACTTAGGCACATAGATGACATGCTCAGTCGGAGCCCTTCTGAATATTTACCCTTAAGTTGTGGAGACATGGAGATCTAATAACAACCAGGTTCATTACACTTGGAGATGCACTGACAGTAGGTTTCAGAGTCCTTCTAGAAGTGCCCATAAGGATCAAGGTCTGCATGAGGCTTTGTTTTCCAAGTATGGGCTGTTGCAGAGGAGTAGATGATCCCCAAAACACTGACCCTTGCCCTTGCAATGTTCTGGACAAGTGGCAGAAGCTCCCAAAAGCTTTTCAAACTCTCCACCTCCCAGCACAGCCAGAAATGCAGTGAACATTCACATAGGCTATGAGGCATCAGCATGCTGATCATTGCCTGAGGAGACGTTACAGTAAACCATCAAACTTGCCCATTTCATCACTGAGTCTGTAATATCAGCTCAGAAATAGGGAGATGGAAATGGGAGCAGACCATTCAACTGTTCAGGCCTCTTCCACATTTCAACTAGATCATGGCAGATCTGTACCTTAACTCCATTTCCCTCTTTCTGCTCCATGGCCTCAGATACCATTGGCTAACAAAATTTTATCGCTCCTAGTCTTTAAAGTACCAACTGTCCTCGCATCAACCATTTTTTAGGGGGAGCGAGTTCCAGAGAGTTGATGAAGGCAATGCGGTTGATGGGTTATATATAGATTTCCAAAAGTCATCTCTCGATTATTATTATTCTTTCACAGGATGTGGGTGTCACTGGCTAGGCCAGCATTTATTGCCCATCCCTAATTGCCCTTGAGAAGGTGGTGGTGAGTCACCTTCTCGAATCACTGCAGTCCATGTGGTGTAGGTACACCCACAGTGCTGTTAGGGAGGGAGTTCCACGATTGTGACCCAGTGACAGTGAAGGAATTTCATAAAGTGCCAGTGAATAGCAAAGTGAGTGTGATACGGGAAGGATCCTCGTGCGTGGGAGAGTGCTTGCACGAGGCTCCGAAAGACCCTGCCCTACACACACACACTTACACACACACATGCACTCTTCTCCTTCCAGAATCGCTCATGGCCCAGCTGATCCCTCTGCAGTAACAGAGGACGAGGGTGAGGGGCTCACAGGCAAAGGAGACTCAGAGGGAGAGGAGATTCCTGAGTAGATGACCCAGGTATCAAGCTGCTGTTCCTTCTCCCTTTGGGTGCTCAAGAGCCTGGCCCAACTCCCTGAGGGGAATGGGCACCTGGAGGGACATCAAATTGACCCCATTCCCCTCTCACGCTGCCACTGCAGGAACACACCCATGGCTCCCACAATGGTGCAGCTCTGCACACATCTCCAAGTTCTGTTGGGCCAGGGTCTCCATGGCATCCACCATCCTCTCCATGGAGACCTCAATACACGCACATGTAGGCACCACTTCATCAGAGAGCAGGCAGGCACACTCCTTTGACTCACGAGCCACTCTGTTGAGGGCTTCCAACAGCTCTGTGTGATGTTCCCCTGCCTTCTGCCTACTCTCCACGATGAGATGGGAGACCGAATCCAAAGGTTTGTCATCTGACTCATACCTCACAGATGCCTCTTCCTCCAAGTGCCGGGGAGCTCGGCTGAACCTGCCTCCTTCTGTTGCGGACATGTGTCCGTGCGATGACCACCAGATTATGAAAATGATCCTGCTCTAGATCTCAGTCCCATCAAGATGTGTGTCTCCACACTGGTGGAGGGTGTGGCTAAGCGCTGTGATAGGTCTTTCAGACTGCTTATTTCCAACTCATCAATGGAGAAGGTGTCCTCTTGGCTGGAGGTGAGGGTCTGGATGGAGCTGTTGGGCTGGCTAGCTGAGGGTGTCAGTCGCTTGGCAGAGGTCCCTGTGATCCAAAGTCGAGATGATTAGTGCATGGCAGCACAGTAAAAAGCAGGAGAGAGAGCGCTCATATTTGCATTGAGTGAGAGATGCTGGGGTGCAGGATCCTCACGAGGGTATTTACCGCTGACCACCCCGTAATGTAGGCACAGTTCATGTCCTCACCAGACAGTGTGATGTCACACTCCTCAATATGAGTGCGGGGCCTAATGTGGGCCACTCCACCCCCCGGTCTCCCTGTTGTTGTGAGCCAGCTTGTCCTGCGTGGAAACAGATGTAGAGAGTGTAAGCAGGAAACATGGCACAGCCTGGAATGTTTGTGTGGTGGGTGGAGCCATGGACAGGATGGGGACATGAGCTCCAGAGGTTATGAGCTTGATGGAGATGTGAGGATGTGTGTGAGAGTTAGTGGTATTGTCCCTTGAGGTGTGAAATCCCTATGGATGTGTAATGGGTTTGTGAGTGTGTGAGTTGAGAGTGATGAGAAGAGTGAGTTACCCTGGTGGAAGAGATGAGGCCATTCATCCTGTAGTGGCACTGGGTGGCTGTCCACTTTTGTAGGGCATTGGCATTGGCCACCATTGCCACTTCCGCCCATGCTGGATTGGTGATGCCACTGCTCCTCCTGCAGCCAGAGCAGGAGTAGAGGACATCACAGCGGGCCTCCATGGTGTCCAAAAGGCGCTTGAGGGATGTGTCACTAAATCAGGGGTTGCTGTCTTTTTGTCATTTGGTGCCATCCTGTGTTCTGTGCAGCAGCCCTGGGCTGGGAGCACTGAGAGGTGTGCGCACAGCTGCACTTTAAATGTGGCGCCTGGCATGATGAAGCAGCAAGGTTATGGCATGGTGGGCGAAAGAGAGCCCTCCCATCATCGAAATGCCGTGTTTCCCGGGAATGCATAATTAATGTGGCGGATTTGGGATGATATGGCATGAGAAGCCGCCATTGCGGCCGGCGGGGAAAACGGGTTTATGAGAATGGTTCTAGGGATGAGGAACTTCAGTTACATGGATAGTCTTGAGAACCTGTGGCTGTTCTCCTTGGAGAAGAGATTCAATAGAGGTGTTCAAAATCATCAGGAGTCCTGACAGAGTAGAGAGAGAGGAACTGCTCCATTGGAGGAAGGACCGAGAACCAGAGGACAACGATTGACAAAAGAAGCAATAGTGACACGAGGAAGTATCTTTTTACACAGTTAGTGGTTAGGATCTGGAATGCGCTGCCTGAGAGTGTTGTGGAGGTAGATTCAATCATGTCTTTCAAAAGGGAATTGGATAAGCACCTAAAGAGAAGCAAATTGCAGGGTTAAGGGGAAAGGGTGTTGGAGTGGGGCTAGCTGAGTTGCTCATGCAGAGTGCCAGCATGGCTGTGATGGGCTGAATGACCCCTTCTGTACTGTAATCATCCTGTGATTTGATGATTCTATGATTTCTACTACTCTTTCTGTGAAAAATTGTTTCCTGATTCCACCCCTGACCTGGCTTTAATTTTTAGGATGTGCCCGCATTTTTAAATTCTAAGATCATCACAAATAGGAGCAAGAGTTGGCCATTCAGCCTATCAAGCCTGTTCTGCCATTCAATTATATCATTGCTTATCTTATAGCGGCCTGTCCTCATAACCCTTGACTCTTTTTGTAAATTGATAATCTATCTAACTCAGCTCTGACTGTATTCAATGACTCAGCCTCCACTGCTGTTTGTAGAAGAGAATTCCAAAGACTAATGACCCCCTGAGAGAAGAAATTCCTCCTCATCTCCATCTTAAATGGAAGACCCCTTATTTTGAAACTGTGCTCCCTATTTTAGAATTCCCCACAAGACTTTTTGTGATTTATACAAGGACAGCAAGCTCTATCTGTACTGTAGCATTCTGTACTCACTCTCCATTTTAATAATATTCCACTTCCCTATTGTTCTTGCCGAAGTGGACAACCTCACATTTTCCCACATTATACTCCACCTGTCAAACTTTTGCCCACTCATTTAACCTATTCCTTTGTTGATTATTTGTATCCTTTTCATGATCTGTTTTTGATCTCCACTCCCAGAGGACATACCTTCCCTGCATTAACCCTACTGGATTCTGCTAACATTTCAAACCACATCATCAGGTCACCCCTCAGTCTTTTACACTTAAGCGAATACAAGCCATGTTTGTGCAAAACTGTTCTCAAAGAGCCACCATCCAACACATAACACTAAATGTTTCAGCCACATTTACTTCACCGTCCCACAACAAGAACTCTTTACTTCTGAGATTCTATTCACAGAATTGTAGAATGGTTATAGCACAGGAGGAGGCCATTTGGAATGTCTTGTTCGTGCCATGTCCCTGCAAGAGCAACTCACCTTGTTTCTTTTTATTTGTTGCGGAACGTGGGCATCGTTGGCTAGGCCAGCATTTATTGCCCATCCCTAATTGCCCATGTTCAGAGGGCATTTAAGAGTCAACCACATTGCATCTGGAGTCACATGTAGGCCAGACCAGGTAAGGACAGCAGATTTCCTTCCCTAAAGGACATTAGTGAACCAGATGGGTTTTTACAACAATCGGCAATGGTTTCATTGTCATCATCAGAGTTTTAATTCCAGATTTTTATTGAATTCAAATTCCACTCTCCCACCTTTTCCCTGTAGTCCTGCAAATTTTTGCTCTTCAGATAATTACCCAAGTCTCTTTTGAAAGCCATTATTTAATCTGCCCCCATTGCACTCTCAGTCAGTGCTTTCTAGATCCTAACCATTCGCTGCATTAAAAAGTTTATCCTTATGTCACCATAGGTTCTTTTGCTAAATACCTTAAATTGGTGCCCTCTTGTTCTCAAGTCTTTTATCAATGGGAACAGTTTCTCCCTTTCCAGTGTGTCCTGACTGCCCATGGTTTCGAATACCTCAATCAAATCTCTTTTCTATCTTCTCATCTCCAAGAAGAACAGACCCAGTTTCTCCAATCTATCCATACCTGGAGCCATTCTCCTGAATATTTTCTGCAACCCCTCTAATGCCTGGTGCCCTGAACTGGTGCCCTGAACTGTTATAATATGGTGTTGGCTGTTGTGGCTCATTGAAGAGATCCTGCAGAGTTATATATTTAAACATGAACCATTTATTGTTAATTGTTAACTATTTACAGATCCAAGGTATGGTCATGCATGGTGCTGTTACCTACATGCAGGCTGGTTCCAGACTGTTCTCTCCAGATTGTTCTCTCAGTCTATTACCATGTGACTCTATACATCATACCATGGGCGATGCTGTTCTCTAGACCCATGTTAACCCTTGCTCTGCCGAGCACCTTTACATTACAATGGTATGCAGGCACATACCACATCACACAACATGAACTGGACACAATACTCCACTTGAGGCCAACTAGTGTTTTATACAAGTTTAACATAACTTCCCTGCTTTTGCAGTCTATGCCGTTACTTGTAAACCCAGAATTTTGTATGCTTTATTTTCTGCTTTCTCAACCTACTTTGCAGCCTTCAATAATTTGTGCACCTATACTATCAGGTCCCTCTGCATTTAGAATTGTACCCTTTATTTTGTATTGCCTCCTTATTCTTTCCACCAATAAGTTTCACTTCATGCTTCTCTGCATGAGATTTCATTTGCCAGTTGTCCACCCATCCACCAACCTGTCTATGTCCCCTTGATGCTTATCCCTGTCCTCCTCACAGTTCACAATACTTCCAAATTTTGTGTCATCTGCAAATTTTGAAATTGTCCCCAAGTTGAGATATATATAAAAGCGAAATGTTGTTCCGTCTGTCAGTTTGTTTGATGGCAAACTCCTCTGAGGACTTCAGCTGATCTCAACTAAATTTGGCGGGATAATATCTTGGACCAATTCACTTGGTTGGGGAGTTGACATCTCACCATATCCTCCAGGGGAGCTTTGGCCTCCGAGCAGCGGATTCTGCAGCCCTGCCTATACTGTGTCCCCATTGACACTATTGGGAGAATTTTCCCCCCGTTGGGGGGGTTGTGTGGGGGTGGGGGGGGGGGAGCACAGACCCAATTGGCATCCTCAATCGGGTCCACGCCACCATTTTACATGGGCGGGTCAATTAAGGCCCACCCAGCGTGATGTGCGCCCGGAAGCGCTGAGCGCTGCCTGTGTGGGCGGAGAGGAGGTGCTGGTTCCCTAAGTCGGGGATTAGGGGGATTAGTTTAAGTTTTAAAAATCTAAATAAAGAAAAGAAAAAAATTTAAGACATGTCCCCTCATGTGACATGTTAATGAATTTAAAAAAATAATTCAATTTTTAAAACACTTCATGAAACCTCATCCTGCCCATTGATGAGGTTCCGTGAAAAATGCGAAGGCCGCCTGGGCTCTTCACCTGCCCGCCAACCTAAAGGTTGGACAGGCAGCTCAGCTTATTCATTTAATTAGTTTTTAAATGGCCTTAATAGTTGGCCATAGTTGACAGTTCGGCAGGTGCGCAGCTGAGTCAGCTGCACGCCTGCCGAACTGAAAATCTAAATGAAGCGCGGTGAGGTCAGGATGCATGTCCGACGTCACCCTGCATCATTTTACGCCTCGACTAGCAGGCCCTGCCCCCGCTTGCTGAGCCGAAGATTCTGGCCTTATCACTCAGATGTGGAATGAATTTACATCACGAATCTCTGACTTTCTTTCACATTTCATTTGTTTTTTTGTTCTCATATTTTATTTGTCTCATGTAAGTTATATTCTGAGGCATTACACGTTGTTACTTGGTTGGGGAAAGCAACAGGTGGCATACAGAGCCAGGGAAGATGAAGACGCTAGAGCAAAAAGGCACAAAGTTGACAGAGGGTGACAGAATTCTGGAACCTGTGCTGCAAGTAAGAGACCAAGACTCTTTAAGAAAGTTTTCATTTATGATTCTCACCTTAATTATGAGCCAGACTCAGTATTTGATATTGGCAGTAGATCAGAGGGATATGAATATTGTGCCGCAAAAAAGTATTAAAAAAAGAACCACTTTCAGTGTGTTGCACAAATGGTAAAGTACGATTGCCACCCTTAACTGAGTCACCTGACCCACTGAATGTTCTTCTTGTGACAACAACAAAATCAAAACACTTCTTGAAAAACATCAAAAAATAGAACAGCTGAGTAGAATCACCAAGAAATCTCTATTTTGGCTCAAGGGGGAAGGACTTCTAATGCGGTCTATCGTAAAATATTTAATGTTTCAATACACGCTGAAAATGCAGGCAATAACATTGAAAATGCAATGAGTGATACCACAGATGCTGCCTCTTTTAAAGTTGTCAGCGTATTAACAAACATTGAGGAAGTAGGTATAGATGTAGATTTTGATCCTGAGGATTTTGAGTGACATTGAGGATGTGGAGAATGATTAATTGAAATCATACAGTAAAAATTGTAAATCTAATTAGAGCAAAGTAAAGTATAGCAAATGAGAGTAAATTCATTGTGAAAATAAATATTTCTTTATCAAATAATGTTTTTTTGTGTATATTAAGTATAATAAGTGTACTCAATTCAATGCTACCAAATGACTATTTATATTAGTAATTTTGTGTGCATTTAGATACAGATATTCATGTTTCATATTTGCGGGATTAAATTGTTAATTAAAATAATAGTGTGAAAGATGGTAATTGGGTGATCTGTTGAATTAAATCTGTTGGGTATAAGAAATGATTCAAATAAATTACTTTGTCGAAACATTTTCGTGGTCAGGTTTTCAGCTTTAGTATCTATTTCATTCAGTCCATATGCCCATAGGGCAAATACCTCAACTCATTACTTCATAAAAACATTTTCTTTATCTTATTTTTAAAATCTTATTTTTAATTTTCATTCCTGTATTTCCCTGATGTGGGATGGGTAGCAAAGCTTGTTGATATACATCAGGAAATGTAGGTATCCCAAAACTGACCACTGGGGAAGCTGACTATATACATTCCTCCAGTCTGAAAATCAGCTGTTTGGCACTAATCTCTGTTTCCTGTCACTCAGCAAATTCCACACCCATGCTGCCACTGTCCATTTCATTCCATGGTCTCTAATTTTGCTGACAAGCCTGTTATGTGACACTTTATTTAATGCCTTATGGAAGCCCATGTACACCACAACAATCACATTACTTTCTTCAACCCTTCCTGTTACTTCATCAAAAAAACTCAAGCAATTTAGTTAAATACAATTTGCCCTTAACAAATCTGTGCTAGTGTTCTTAATTTAATCTATAGTTGTCCAATTGTTACATGTTAATTTTATTCCGAATTATTGTTTCCAAAGGCCTTCCTATGACCGAGGTTAAACTGACTGGCCTGTAGTTACTGGATTTATCCTTACGTCCTTTTCCAAAGAAGGGTGTAGCATTTACAGTTTCCAGTCATCTGACGCCAGCCATGTGACCTAAGGAGGAGTGGAAGATTATGGCCAGCACCTCTGCAAATTTCCATCATTACTTCCCTCAGAATCCTTGGATGCATTTCATCCAGTCCTGTTGACTTATCAATGTTAAATACAGACAGCCTATCTAAGGCCTCCTCTTAATCAATTTTAGCCCATCCAGTGTCTCAACTACCTTTTCTTTCACAATGGCTTTAGCAGCATCTTTCCCCTTGATAAGGACAGATGCAAAATGCTCATTTAGCATCTTGGATATGTAAACCATGTTTAAGTCCATAATCAGCCCCACTCCTCCTTTTCCCACCCTTTTACTACTTATATGCCGAAGGTGTTTGGATTCCCTTTTATGTTAGCTGCCGGTCTCTTGCCATACTCTCACTTTGTTTCTCTTATTTGTTTTCTCACTTCCCCTCTGAACTGTCTATATTCAGCCTGGTTCTCAATTGTATTATTCAGCTGACATCTATCACATGCACCCATTTTACGCTTGATTATACTCTCTATCCCTCTCAGCATCCACAGAGCTCTGCATTTGTTTGCCCTATGTTTCTCCTGATGGGAATATATATTAAATGTACCCAAACTACCTCTTTTTTAAAAGGGCCTATTTTTTTTCATTGCAGTTTTGCCTTCTAATCGTTGATTCCAATTTACCTGAACCAGGTCCACTCTCATCCTATTGAAGTTGGTCCTCCCCGAGTTAATGATTCTCACTCTAGATTGCTCCTTCTCCTTTTCCATAGCCAAACTAAACCTTGTGATATAATGATCACTGTCCCTTAAATGTTCCCCTACTGACATTTGATGCACGTGACCTACCTCATTCCCAAGAGCCGGATCTAACAATGTCTCCTTGTGTGTTAGACTGTAAACATATTGATGTTGAATTTTTTTCTGAACATACTTTTGAAACTCTTTCACCCTCTCTGCCCTTTACACTATTACTATCCCAGTCTATATTGAGATAATTAAAGAACCCCATTATAACTATTCTATGATTCTTGCACTTCTCTGCAATTCTCTTGCAGATTTTATCCTCTATATCTTTCCCATTAGTCAGTGGCTAATAGAATTCACCCAGCAATGTAATGATACCTCTATTGTTTCTTACCTCTAACCAAATAAATTCTGTCCTTGACCCCTCTAAGTCATCTTAGGACATCCTCTCTCACCAACACTTTCTCCTTAATTCATACTATTATCCCTCCTTCCCTATCTTCACTAAACACTTGTATCCAGGAATATTTAGAGCCCAGTCCTGCCCTTATTTGAACCAGGTCTTCATTATTGCCACAACATCATGTTTCCATGAGGTTATCTTTGCCTTCAGCTCGCCAACCTGACTTACCACACTCTGCGCATTCATATAGATGCACAGTGAACCTAATTTAGACTGTATTACATTCCCTTTTACTCTCACCCCACTTAATATCTTACTTTATCCTTCTCAATTGAAACCTGTTTTCCCAAATTCTTTGTCAATCTTGATTTTCCTCTTTAAATTTATCACTTGGTTGTCACGCTCTTGCCAAGTTAGTTTAGACCCTCCCCAACAACAGCAGGAAACCACCGCACAAGGACATTGGTCCCAGCTCAGTTCAGGTGCAATCTATCTAGTCTGCACAGGCCCCATATCCCCCAAAGTGTGGCCCAGTGCGCCAGGTATCTAAAGCCTTTACTCCTGCACCATCATTCGATCCAGACATTCATCTGTTGTAACCTCCTACTTCTATACTCACCAACATTTAGAACTGTGAGTAAGTTGGAGATTACTATCTTTGAGGCCCTACTTTGTTAGTTTATTCCCTGGCTCACTAAGCTCTGCCGACAGGGCCTTATCCCTCTTTCTACAAATATTTTGGTACAAATGTGGACCACAACCACTGGCTGTTCACTCTCTCCACTTCACATCGATGAAAGTGCTATCCAGTAAATTCCCATTCTTGTGCGTGCAGTACAGAGACGCCAGCAGCTGCTCAAATTCTGAAATCCAGAGCTGGAGATCCTCTATCTGACAACACTTCCTACACATGTAGTTACACTGGACAGAAGAAGCATCCTGGAATTCCCACATGGAACACGATGAGCACTCCACAGATCAGGCCTGCCCTGCAATGGCTCGGTTTGTTAGGCTTTTAAAATTACTACTTAAATAGAGATTAACCAACTCCTCACCAATCAGCTGCTTCTCCTGTGCTGACATCATTTTTATTTTATGGAGAGGCTAAGTGAAATGGGTCATAACTTGAAACGTTAACTCTGTTTCTCTCTCCACAGATGCTACTAGACCTGCTGAGTTTTTCCAGCATTTTCTGTTTTTGTTTCAAATTTCCTGGATACTCACCCCAAGTGACTTTTTGCATGTGATCTCACTTAATGATTATTTTTCTACCTTCACCATTGCTAGTTGGTTCTGATTTATGGATCAGAACCCAATCCAATTCTGGCCTGCTTCACAAAGATTGCAGTCTGTTTCACATGGCTCCCGGTCTGCTTCACACTGCTCCCGGTCTGCTTCACACTGCTCCAGGTCTGCTTCACACTGCTCCAGGTCTGCTTCACACTGCTCCAGGTCTGCTTCACACTGCTCCCGGTCTGCTTCACACTGCTCCAGGTCTGCTTCACACTGCTCCCGGTCTGCTTCACACTGCTCCAGGTCTGCTTCACACTGCTCCAGGTCTGCTTCACACTGCTCCAGGTCTGCTTCACACTGCTCCCGGTCTGCTTCACACTGCTCCTGGTCTGCTTCACACTGCTCCCGGTCTGCTTCACACTGCTCCAGGTCTGCTTCACACTGCTCCCGGTCTGCTTCACACTGCTCCAGGTCTGCTTCACACTGCTCCCGGTCTGCTTCACACTGCTCCAGGTCTGCTTCACACTGCTCCCGGTCTGCTTCACACTGCTCCAGGTCTGCTTCACACTGCTCCCGGTCTGCTTCACACTGCTCCAGGTCTGCTTCACACTGCTCCGGGTCTGTTTCACATGGCTCCCGGTCTGCTTCACACTGCTCCCGGTCTGCTTCACACTGCTCCGGGTCTGCTTCACACTGCTCCGGGTCTGCTTCACACTGCTCCCGGTCTGCTTCACACTGCTCCCGGTCTGCTTCACACTGCTCCAGGTCTGCTTCACACTGCTCCGGGTCTGCTTCACACTGCTCCCGGTCTGCTTCACACTGCTCCTGGTCTGCTTCACACTGCTCCTGGTCTGCTTCACACTGCTCCAGGTCTGCTTCACACTGCTCCTGGTCTGCTTCACACTGCTCCTGGTCTGCTTCACACTGCTCCCGGTCTGCTTCACACTGCTCCAGGTCTGCTTCACACTGCTCCTGGTCTGCTTCATACTGCTCCTGGTCTGCTTCACACTGCTCCTGGTCTGCTTCACACTGCTCCTGGTCTGCTTCACACTGCTCCAGGTCTGCTTCACACTGCTCCTGGTCTGCTTCACACTGCTCCTGGTCTGCTTCACACTGCTCCCGGTCTGCTTCACACTGCTCCAGGTCTGCTTCACACTGCTCCAGGTCTGCTTCACACTGCTCCTGGTCTGCTTCATACTGCTCCTGGTCTGCTTCACACTGCTCCTGGTCTGCTACACACTGCTCCTGGTCTGCTTCACACTGCTCCTGGTCTGCTTCACGCTGCTCCTGGTCTGCTACATACTGCTCCTGGTCTGCTACACACTGCTGCCATTCAGCTTCACACTGCTCCTGGTCTGCTTCACACTGCTCCTGGTCTGCTACACACTGCTCCTGGTCTGCTTCACGCTGCTCCTGGTCTGCTTCACACTGCTCCTGTCTGCTTCACACTGCTCCTGGTCTTCTTCACACCGCTCCTGGTCTGCTTCACACTGCTCCTGGCCTGCTACACACTGCTCCTGATCTGCTTCACACTGCTCCTGGTCTGCTACACACTGCTCCTGGTCTGCTACACACTGCTCCTGGTCTTCTACACACTGCTCCTGGCCTGCTACACACTGCTCCTGGTCTGCTTCACACTGCTCCTGGTCTGCTACACACTGCTCCTGGTCTGCTACACACTGCTCCTGGTCTTCTACACACTGCTCCTGGCCTGCTACACACTGCTCCTGGCCTGCTACACACTGCTCCTGGCCTGCTACACACTGCTCCTGGTCTGCTTCACACTGCTCCTGGTCTGCTTCACGCTGCTCCTGGTCTGCTTCACACTGCTCCTGGTCTGCTACACACTGCTCCTGGTCTGCTTCTCACGGATACTGGTCTGCTTCACACTGCTCCTGGCCGGCTTCACACTGCTCCCGGCCTACTACAAACTGTTCCTGAGCGGCTTCATGCTGCTACTCACCTGTGTCACACTGCTCCTGGTCTGCTTCACACTGCTCCTGGTCTGATTCACACTGCTCATGGGCTACTTCGCACTGATCCTGAGCAGCATCATACTGCTCTTCACCTGCATCACACTGCTCCTGTCTGCTTCACACTGCTCCTGTCTGCATCACACTGCTCCTGGCCTGCTTCACACTGCTCCTGGTCTGCTTCACGCTGCTCCTGGTCTACTTCACACTGCTCCTGGTCTGCTTCACACTGCTCCTGGTCTGCTTCACACTGCTCCTGGTCTGCTTCATATTGCTCCCACTCTGCTTCACGCTGCTCCTGGTCTGCTACACACTGCTCCTGGTCTGCTTCATACTGCTCCTGGTCTGCTTCATACTGCTCCTGGTCTGCTTCACACTGCTCCTGGTCTGCTTCACACTGCTCCTGGTCTGCTTCGCACTGATCCTGGTCTGCTTCACACTGCTCCTAGTTTGCTTCAAGCTGCTCCTGGTCTGCTTTACTCTGCTCTTGGGCTGCCTCACACCGCTCCTGGTCTGCTTCACACTGCTCCTGGTCTGCTTCACGTTGCTCCTGGTCTGCCTCACGCTGCTCCCGGTCTGCTTCAAGCTGCTCCTGGTCTGCTTCACACTGCTCCTGGCCTGCTTCACACCACTCCTGGTCTTCTTCACACTGCTCCTGGTCTGCTTCACACTGCTCCTGGTCAGCTTCATACCGCTCCTGGTCTGCTTCACGCTGTTCCTGGTCTGCTTCACGCTGCTCCTGGTCTGTTTAACACTGTTCCTGGTCTGCTTCACACTGCGCCTGGTCTGCTTCACACTGCTCCTGGTCTGCTTCACATTGTTCCTGAGCAGCTTCATACTGCTCTTCACCTGCTTCACACTGCTCCTGGTCTTCTTCAAGCTGCTCCTGGTCTGCTTCACAGTGCTCCTGGTCTGCTTCACAGTCGTGCTGAGAAGCTTCACACTGCTCCTGGTCTTCTTCAAGCTGCTCCTGGTCTGCTTCACAGTTGTGCTGAGCAGCTTCACACTTCTCCTGGTCTGCTTCACGCTGCTCCTGATCTGCTTCACGCTGCTCCAGGTCTGCTTCTGTCTGCTCATGGGCTGCCTCACACTTCTCCTGGTCTGCTTCTTACTGCTTCTGTCTGCTTCACAGAGATCCTCATCTGCTTCACACTGCTCCCACTCTGCTTCACAGAGATCCTCATCTGCTTCACACTGCTCCCACTCTGCTTCACAATGCTCCTGGTCTGACCCACGCCGCTCCCGGTCTGCTTCACGCTGCTCCTGAGCAGCTTCATACTGCTCTTTACCTGCGTCACGCTGCTCCTGGTCTGCTTCACACTGCTCCTGGTCTGCTTCACAGTGCTCCTGGTCTGCTTCACAGTGCTCATGGTCTGCTTCACAATGCTCCTCGTCTGCTTTACTGTGCTCTTGGGCTGCCTCAAACTTCTCCTGGTCTGCTTCACAGAGATCCTCATCTGCTTCACACTGCTCCAGGTCTGCTTCACACTGCTCCTGGTCTGCTTCACACTGCTCCTGGTCTGCTTCACAGTGCTTCTGGTCTGCTTCACACTGCTCCTGGTCTGCTTCACAGTGCTCCTGGTCTGCTTCACACTGTTCCTGGTCTGCTTCACACTGCTCCTGAGCAGCTTCATACTGCTCTTCACCTGCAACACACTGCACATGGTCTGCTTCACACTGCTCCCAGTCTGCTCCACAGTGCTGCCGGGCTGCTTCACACTATTCCTGAGCTGCTTCATATTGCTCTTCACCTGCTTCATACTGCTCCTGGTCTGCTTCACACTTCTCTGGGCCTGCTTCACACTGCATGCGGCCTGCTTCACACTGTTCCTGAGCATCTTCATACTGCTCTTCACCTGCTTCACACTGCTCCTGGTCTGCTTCACACTGCTCCTAGTCTGCTTCACACTGCTCCTGGTCTGCTTCACACTGCTCCTGGTCTGCTTCACAGTGCTCCTGGTCTGCTTCACACTGCTCCTGGTCTGCTTCACACTGCTCCTGACCAGCTTCACACTACTCTTCACCTGCATCAGACTGCTCCTGCTCTGCTTCACACTGCTCCAGGTCTCCTTCTCACTGCTCCTGGTCTTCTTCACTCCACTCCTGGTCTGCTTCAAGCTGCTCCTGGTCTGCTTCAAGCTGCTCCTGGTCTGCTTCACAGTGCTCCTGGTCTGCTTCAAGCTTTCCTGGTCTGCTTTACTCTGCTCTTGGGCTGCCTCAGACTTCTCCTGGTCTGCTTCACGCTGCTCCTGGTCTGCTTCACACCGCTCCTGGTCTGCTTCAAGCTGCTCCTGGTCTGCTTCACACTGCTCCTGGTCTATTTTGCAGTGATCCTCGTCTGCTTCACGCTGCACACGGCCTGCTTCACACTGTTCCTGAGCAGCTTCATACTGCTCTTCACCTGCTTCACACTGCTCCTGGTCTGCTTCACATTGCTCCTGGTCTGCTTCACACTACTCCTGGTCTGCTTCACACCTCTCGTGGTCTGTTTCAAGCTGCTCCTGGTCTGCTTCGCTGTGTTCCTGGTCTGCTTCTCAGTTGTCCTGAGCAGATTCACACTGCTCCTGTCTGCTTCACACTGCTCCCACTCTGCTTCACAGAGATCTTAATCTGCTTCACACTGCTCCCGGTCTGCTTCACACTGCTCCCGGTCTGCTTCACACTGCTCCTGCTCTGCTTCAGTCTGCTCTTGGGCTGCCTCACACTTCTCCTAGTCTGCTTCATACTGCTCCTGTCTGCTTCACACTGCGCCCACTCTGCTTCACAGAGATCTTAATCTGCTTCACACTGCTCCCATTCTGCTAAACACTGCTCTTGGTCTGCTTCACACTGCTCCTGGTAGCTTCACAACACTCCTGGTCTGCTTCACACTTCTCCTGGTCTGCTTCACACTGCTCCTGGTCTATTTCGCAGTGATCTTCGTCTGCTTCACGCTGCTCCTGGTTTGCTTCAGTCTGCTCTTGGGCTGCCTCACACTTCTCCTGGTCTGATTCACTGTGCTCCCACTCTGCTTCACAGAGATCCTCATCTGCTTCACACTGCTCCCGGTCTACTTCACACTGCTCCCGGTCTGCTTCACACTGCTTCAAGTCTTCTCCACAGTGCTGCCGGGCTGCTTCACACTGCACGCGTCCTGCTTCACACTGCTCCTGAGCAGCTTCATACTGCTCTTCACCTGCATCACACTGCTCCTGGTCTGCTTCACACTGCTCCCGGCCTGCTTCACACTGTTACTGAGCAGCTTCATACTGCTCTTTACCTGCTTCACATTGCTCCTGGTCGGCTTCACGCTGCTCCCGGTCTGCTTCATAGCGCTCCTGGTCTGTTTCACAGTGATCCTGGTCTGCTTCAAGCTGCTCCTGGTCTGCTTTACTCTACTCTTGGGCTGCCTCAAACGTCTCCTGGTCTGCTTCACACTGCTCCTGTCTGCTTTACACAGCTCCCACTCTGCTTCACAAAGATCCTCATCTGCTTCACACTGCTCCCGGTCTGCTTCACGCTGCTCCTGGTCTGGCTCACATCGCTGCTGGTCGGCTTCGCACTTCTCCTTGTCTGCTTCACACTGCTCATGAGCATCTTCATACTGCTCCTCACCAGCTTCACAGTGCTCCTGGTCTGCTTCACAATGACCCTGGTCTGCTTAACACTGTACATGGTCTGCATCATGCTGCTCCCAGTCTGCTCCACAGTTCTCTCAGGCTGTTCCACACTGATCCTGGTTTGCATCACAATGAAACTCATCTGCTTCACACTACTCCCGGTCCACTTCACATTGCTCCTGGTCCGTTTCACACTGCTCACGGTCTGCTTCATACTGCTCCTGGTCTGCTTCACACGTCTCCCGGTCTGCAGCACACCGTCCCTGATCTGCTTCACTCTGTTTCTGAGCTGCTTCACGCTGCTCCCACTCTGCAGCACACCCCCCTGATCTGCTTCACACTGCTCCTGGTCTGCTTCACACTGCTCCTGGTCTGCTTCACAGCGCTCCTGGTCTGCTTCAGTCTGCTCTTTGGCTGCCTCACACTTCTGCTGGTCTGATTCACACTGCTCCCACTCTGCTTCACAGAGATCCTCTTCTGCTTCACACTGCTCCCGGTCTACTTCACACTGCTCCTGGTCTGCTTCATGCTGCTCGTGGTCTGCTTCACACTGCACGCGGCCTGATTCACACTGTTCCTGAGCAGCTTCATACTGCTCTTCACCTGCATCACAATGCAGCAGGTCTGCTTCACGCTGCTCCTGGTCTGCTTCACGCTGCTCCCATTCTGCTTCATAGTGCTCCTGCTCTGCTTCACATTGCTCCTTGTCTGCATCGCACTGCTCTGGGTCTGCTTCACACTGCTCCTGCACTGCTTCGCATTGCTCCTGCTTTGCTCCTTGTCTGCTTCATACTGCTCATAAGCATCTTCATACTGCTCCTCACCAGCTTCACAGTGCTCCTGGTCTGCTTCACAGTGACCCTGGTCTGCTTGACACTGTACATGGTCTGCATCACGCTGCTCCCAGTCTGCTCTACAGTTCTCTCGGGCTGTTTCACACTGCTCCTGGTCTGCATCACAGTGAACCTCATCTGCTTCACACTACTCCCAGTCCACTTCACATTGTTCCTGGTCCGTTTCACACTGCTCCCGGTCTGCTTCATACTGCTCCTGGTCTGCAGCACACTGCTCCTGAGCAGCTTCACACTGCTGCTGGTCTGTTTTGCAGTAATCCTCGTCTGCTTCACACTGCTTCTGGTCTGCTTCACACTGCTCCCGGTCTGCTTCACACTGCTCCTGGTCTGCTTCACACTGCTTCTGGTCTGCTTCACACTGCTCCTGGTCTGCTTCACACTGCTCCTTTCTGCTTCACACTGCTCCTGGTCTTCTTCAAACCGCTCCTGGTCTGCTTCAAGCTGCTTCTGGTCTGCTTCACACTGCTCCTGGTCTGCTTCACACTGTTCCAGGTCTGCTTCACACTGCTCCTGGTCTGCTTCAGTCTGCTCTTGAGCTGCCTCACACTTCTCCTGGTCTGATTCACACTGCTCCCACTCTGCTTCACAGAGATCCTCATCTGCTTCACACTGCTCCCGGTCTGCTTCAATCTGCCCCCGGTCTACTTCACACTGCTCCTGGTCTGCTTCACACTGCACGCGGTCTGCTTCACACTGCTCCTGGTCTGCTTCACACTGTTTCTGAGCAGCTTCATACTGCTCTTCACCTGCATCACACTGCTCCCGGCCTGCTTCACACTGCTCCTGGTCTGCTTCACACTGTTACTGAGCAGCTTCATAGCGCTCTTCACCTGATTTACACTGCTCCTACTCTGCTTCACAGCGCTCCTGGTCTGCTTCACGCTGCTCCCAGTCTGCTTCATAGTGCTCCTGGTCTGCTTCACACCGCTCCTGGTCTGCTTCACAGTGATCCTGGTCTGCTTCAAGCTGCTCCTGGTTTGCTTTACTCTACTCTTGGGCTGCCTCAAACGTCTCCTGGTCTGCTTCACACTGCTCTTGTCTGCTTCACACAGCTCCCACACTGCTTCACTACGATCCTCATCTGCTTCACACTGCTCCCGGTCTGCTTCACACTGCTCCTGGTCTGCTTCACACTGCTCCTGGTCTATTTCGCAGTGATCCTCATCTGCTTCACACTGCTCCTGGTCTGCTTCAGTCTGCTCTTGGGCTGCCTCACACTTCTCCTGGTCTGATTCACACTGCTCCCACTCTGCCTCACAGAGATCCTCATCTACTTCACACTGCTCCCGCTCTGCTTCACCCTGCTCCTGGTCTGCTTCACACTGCTCCTGGTCTGCTTCACAATGCACGCGGCCTGCTTCACACTGTCCCTGAGCAGCTTCATACTGCTCTTCACCTGCACCACACTGCTCATGGTCTGCTTCACACTGCTCCCTGTCTTCTCCACAGTGCTGCCGGACTGCTTCACACTGCTCCTGGTCTGCTTCACACTGCTCCTGGTCTGCTGCACACTGCTCCTGGTCTGCTGCACACTGCTCCTGGTCTGCTGCACACTGCTCCTGGTCTGCTTCAAGCTGCTTCTGGTCTGCTTTACTCTACTCTTGGGCTGCCTCACACATCTGCTGGTCTGCTTCACACTACGTCTTGTCGGCTTCACACTGCTCCCACTCTGCTTCACAAAGATCCTCATCTGCTTCGCACTGCTCCTGGTCTGCTTCACGCTGCTCCCAGTCTGCTTCACACTGCTCCTGGTCTGCTTCACACTGCTCCCGGTCTGCTTCACGCTGCTCCTGGTCTGGTTCTCACTGCTCCTGCTCTGCTTCACACTGCTCATGAGCATCTTCATACTGCTCCTCACCAGCTTCACAGTTCTCCTTGTCTGCTTCACACTGCTCATGAGCATCTTCATACTGCTCCTCACCAGCTTCACAGTTCTCCTGGTCTGCTTCACAGTGACCCTGGTCTGCTTGACACTATACATGATCTGCATCACGCTGCTCCCAGTCTGCTCCACAGTTCTCTTGGGCTGTTTCATACTGCTCCTGGTCTGCATCACAGTGAACCTCACCTGCTTCACACTACTCCCGGTCCACTTCACATTGCTCCTGGTCCATTTCACACTGCTCCCTGACTGCTTGATACTGCTCCTGGACTGCTTCGTACTGCTCCTGGACTGCTTCACGCATCTCCCGGTCTGCAGCACACCGTCCCTGATCTGCTTCTCTCTGCTCCTGAGCTGCTTCACACTGCTCCCGGCCTGCTTCACACTGTTCCCGAGCAGCTTCATACTGCTCTTCACCTGCACCACACTGCTCCTGGTCTGCATCACACTGCTCCTGGTCTGCTTCACACTGCTCCTGGTCTGCTTCACACTGGTCCTGATAAGCTACATTCAGCTCCTGGTCTGCTTCACAGTGGTCCTGAGCAGCTTCACACTGCTCCTGGTCTGCTTCACACTGCATGCGGCCTGCTTCACACTGCTCCTGGTCTGCTTCACACTGCTCCTGGTCTGCTTCACACTGCACGCGTCCTGCTTCACATTGTTCCTGGGCAGCTTCATACTGCTCTTCACATGCTTCACACTGCTCCTGGTCTACTTCACACTGCTCCTGAGCAGCTTAATACTGCTCTTCACCTGCAACACACTGCTCCAAGTCTGCTTCACACTGCTCCTGGTCTGCTTCACGCTGGTCCTGGTCTGCTTCACGCTGCTCCTAGTCTGCTTCACACTGCTCATGGTCTGATTCACACAGTTCCTGGTCTGCTTCACACTGCTCCCGGCCTGCTTCACACTGTTCCTGAGCAGCTTCATACTGCTCTTCATCTGCATCACACTGCTCATGGTCTGCTTCACACTGCTCCCAGTCTGCTCCACAGTGCTGCTGGGCTGCTTCACACTGCTCCTGGTCTGCTTCACACAGCACGCAGCCTGCTTCACACTGTTCTTGGGCAGCTTCATACTGCTCATCACCTGCATCACAATTCTCCTGGTCTGCTTCACACTTCTCCTGGTCTGTTTCACATTGTTCCTGGGCAGCTTCATACTGCTCTTCACCTGCTTCACACTGCTCCCGGTCTGCTTCACACTGCTCCTGGTCTGCTTCACACTGCTCCCGGTCTGCTTCACACTGCTCCCGGTCTGCTTCACACTGCTCCCGGTCTGCTTCACACTGCTCCCGGTCTGCTTCACACTGCTCCCGGTCTGCTTCACACTGCTCCCGGTCTGCTTCACACTGCTCCTGGTCTGCTTTACTCTGCTCTTGGGCTGCCTCACACTTCTCCTGTTCTGCTTAACACTGCTCCATGTCTGCTTCACACTGCTCCTGCTCTACTTCACACTGCCCCTTGTCTGCTTCACACTGCCCCTTGTCTGCTTCACACTGCCCCTTGCCTGCTTCACACTGCTCCTGAGCAGCTTCACACTGCTCCTGGTCTGCTTGACACTTCTCCTGGTCTGTTTTGCAGTGATCCTCGTCTGCTTCATACTGCTCTTCACCTGCATCACAATGCTCCTGGTCTGCTTCGCACTGCTCCCGGTCTGCTTCAAATTCACCCCGTCTGCTTCACACTGTTCCTGAGTAGCTTCATACTGCTCTTCACCTGCATCACACTGATCATGGTCTGCTTCACACTGCTCCTGGTCTGCTTCACACTGCACGCGGCCTGCTTCACACTGCACGCAGCCTGCTTCACACTGCACGCAGCCTGCTTCACACTGTTCCTGGTCCGCTTCACACTGCACGCAGCCTGCTTCACACTGCTCCTGAGCAGCTTCATACAGCTCTTCACCTGCATCACACTGCTCATGGTCTGCTTCACACAGCTCCCAGTCTGCTCCACAGTGCTGCCGGGCTGCTTCACACCTCTCATGGTCTGCTTCACACTTCACACAGTCTGCTTCACACTGTTCCTGAGCAGCTTCATACTGGTCTTCACCTGCATCACACTGCACGCAGCCTGCTTCACACTGCTCCTGGTCTGCTTCACACTGCTCCTGGTCTGCTTCACACTGCACGCAGCCTGCTTCATACTGCTCCTGAGCAGCTTCATACAGCTCTTCACTTGCATCACAC
The DNA here is from genome assembly GCF_964194155.1 of Cetorhinus maximus. Taxonomy (NCBI): domain Eukaryota; kingdom Metazoa; phylum Chordata; class Chondrichthyes; order Lamniformes; family Cetorhinidae; genus Cetorhinus; species Cetorhinus maximus. Next base: position 62,831,096 of record NC_135886.1, read on the forward strand.
TGCTTATGGTCTGCTTCACACTGCTCCCAGTCTGCTCCACAGTGTTGCCGGGCTGCTTCACACTGCTCCCAGTCTGCTCCACAGTGCTACCGGGCTGCTTCACACTGCTCCCGGGCTGCTTCACACTGCTCCTGAGCTGGTTCACACTGCTCCAGACACAGGAGTATTTTCCATGTACAAAGCAGAAAACAGTACTGAGTAATGCCCCCCCAAAAAAGAGAACTCTCAAAACAAGCAAATGGAAATAGTTTGCCTTCTATCATGTATGCAGTTCCTAACTATCAGGCCTTGTGTTAATGTGCTTTTGCTAGTCTGGCTTCCTGCACTCACTGCCCCTTAGTGACCACTTCCTCCTCCTGTGTCTTGACCTGTTCCTGTTATTCACCACAATTATAATCAATGCATCAGTTGCTATATTTTACAGCATGTTAAACTCCATTTTGAGTCTGACAGCACTCCCCGATGTGCATTCTGAAGCTCCTGGGAGGACTGCAAACATCTGGTCAGTTATGGTTCTGCCTTGTGCAAGAGGATTATTCAATGCTGTATCCTCCAAACTTGAGAGCAGTGTGCTCACAACATCAGTCACCAATAGGTAATAGGAAAACAGAAAATCTTGCTTTATTCTATTCAATGATGGAATGTGGGAATCACTGGCAGGCTAGCATTTGTTGCCCATCCCCTTTGAACTGAGGGGCTTACTGGGCCATTTCAGATGTCAGTTAAGAGTCAAACACATGGCTGTGGATCCGGAGTCACATGTAGACCAGATCAAGTAGGGATGACAGATTTCCTTCCCTAAGGGATATCAGTGTACCAGATGGGTTTTTCATGACAATCAATGATCGTGCACGGTCACTATTAATGAAACTAGCTTACAAGTCCCGATATTTGAGGGATTTGAATCCAGGTCCTCAGAGCATTAGCCGGGGTCTCTGGATTACTAGTCCGATGACATTACCACTACAGAACCATCTCCCCGCAAAAAACACACATTACCTGTGAATCTTAAATATGTTAGTACCTCTGCTGACATCGTGACCAGAGAAAGGTTATATGGTGTGTTAAATGTTCAGCATTTAATGCTACCAAAGGTAATTTATACATTCCAAAATGGTACTTTAATAAACATGACCGCTGACTGCACTCACTGTGCACCTCCTGTGAACATTCCCCAGTGGATGTCTATGGGGGGAAACATTACCAAGTTCCAAGTCCTAAAGGCTAGGAGCGTGGAGCAGCACCAGGGTAAATAGACTCTCGCAGTTGTAAGTTCAGCAATGAAATGATAACCACCTGGATTGTACCAACAGTTCAATGTAGAAATAGGTTGATTATTAACACTGTAATAAGCTTTCAATGACACATTTGTCGGACACATTTGAGATATTTCATGTTTTTCATTCTCTCACCATCCATTCAACACAGCCAAATTCTATATTTCCATCTGCCACAGGTATTTATTTAATGGCAGAACAGCTAGACAAGTGTGGGTGAAAACTGGGATCTACAGGGGAAAGAGCAAGATCAGCAAGAAAAAAAGAAAGGTCAGCAGGGATGGGAGCAAGGCCAGCAGGGATGGGAGCAAGGCCAGCAGGGATGGGAGCAAGGCCAGCAGGGATAGGAGCAAGGCCAGCAGGGATAGGAGGATGGTCAGCAAGGATAGGAGGATGGTCAGCAGGTGTAGGAGCAAGGGAGGCAGGGGTGGCAGAAATGTCAGCTGGGATAGGAGCAATAATAGCAAAGATAGAAACAAGGTCAGCACGGATAGGAGCAAGGTCAGCAGGGATAGGAGCAAGGCCAGCTGGGATAGGAGCAAGGTCAGCAGGGGTAGGTGCAAGGTCAGCAGGGGTAGGTGCAAGGTCAGCAGGGGTAGGTGCAAGGTCAGCAGGGGTAGGTGCAAGGTCAGCAGGGATAGGAGCAAGGTCAGCAGGGGTCGGTGCAAGGTCAGCAGGGGTAGGTGCAAGGTCAGCAGGGGTGGGTGCAAGGTCAGCAGGGATAGGAGCAAGACCAGCAGGGATAGGAGGAAGATCAGCAAGGATAGGAGCACGGCCAGCTGGGATAGCGGCAATATCAGCAGGTATAGGAACAAGGTCAACAGGGATAGGAGCAAGGCCAGCAAGGATAGGAGCAAGGCCAGCAAGGATAAGAGCAAGGCCAGCAGGGATAGGAGCAAGGCCAGCAGGGATAGGAATAAGGCCAGCAGGGATTGGAGCAAGGCCAGCAGGGATAGGAGCAAGGCCAGCAGGGATAGGAGCAAGGCCAGCAGGGATAAGAGAAAGGCCAGCAGGGATAGGAGCAAGGCCAGCAGGGATAGGAGCAAAGCCAGCAGGAATAGGAGCAAGGTCAGCAGGGGTAGGTGCAAGGTCAGCAGGGATAGGAGCAAGGCCAGCAGGGATAGGAGCAAGGCCAGCAGGGATAGGTGGATGGTCAGCACGGATAGGAGGATGGTCAGCAGGTATAGGAGCAAGGGAGGCAGGGGTGGCAGAAATGTCAGCTGGGATAGGAGCAATAATAGCAAAGATAGAAACAAGGTCAGCACGGATAGGAGCAAGGTCAGCAGGGATAGGAGCAAGGTCAGCAGGGGTAGGTACAAGGTCAGCAGGGATAGGAGCAAGGTCAGCAGGGGTAGGTACAAGGTCAGCAGGGATAGGAGGAAGATCAGCAGGGATAGGAGTAAGGCCAGCAGGGATTGGAGCAAGGCCAGCAGGGATAGGAGCAAGGCCAGCAGGGATAGGAGCAAGACCAGCAGGGGTAGGAGCAAGGCCAGCAGGGATAAGGGAAAGGCCAGCAGGGATAGGAGCAAAGCCAGCAGGGATAGGAGCAAAGCCTGCAGGAATAGGAGCAAGGTCAGCAGGGATAGGAGCAAGGTCAGCAGGGATAGGAGGATGGTCAGCACGGATAGGAGGATGGTCAGCAGGTATAGGAGCAAGGGAGGCAGGGGTGGCAGAAATGTCAGCTGGGATAGGAGCAATAATAGCAAAGATAGGAACAAGGTCAGCACGGATAGGAGCAAGGTCAGCAGGGATAGGAGCAAGGCCAGCTAGGATAGGAGCAAGGTCAGCAGGGGTAGGTGCAAGGTCAGCAGGGGTAGGTGCAAGGTCAGCAGGGGTAGGTGCAAGGTCAGCAGGGGTAGGTGCAAGGTCAGCAGGGGTAGGTGCAAGGTCAGCAGGGATAGGATGAAGATCAGCAGGGATAGGAGCATGGCCAGCTGGGATAGCGGCAATATCAGCAGGTATAGGAACAAGGTCAACAGGGGTAGGAGCAAGGCCAGCAAGGATAGGAGCAAGGCCAGCAGGGATGGGAGCAAGGCCAGCAGGGATAGGAGCAAGGTCAGCAGGGGTAGGTGCAAGGTCAGCAGGGGTAGGTGCAAGGTCAGCAGGGGTAGGTGCAAGGTCAGCAGGGATAGGAGGAAGATCAGCAGGGATTGGAGCAAGGCCAGCAGGGATAGGAGCAAGACCAGCAGGGATAGGAGCAAGGGCAGCAGGGATAGGAGCAAGGCCAGCAGGGATAAGAGAAAGGCCAGCAGGAATAGGAGCAAAGCCTGCAGGAATAGGAGCAAGGTCAGCAGTGGTAGGAGCAAGGTCAGCAGGGATAGGAGCAAGGCCAGCAGGGATAGGAGGATGGTCAGCAGGTATAGGAGCAAGGGAGGCAGGGGTGGCAGAAATGTCAGCTGGGATAGGAGCAATAATAGCAAAGATAGAAACAAGGTCAGCACGGATAGCAGCAAGGTCAGCAGGGATAGGAGCAAGGCCAGCTGGGATAGGAGCAAGGTCAGCAGGGGTAGGTGCAAGGCCAGCTGGGATAGGAGCAAGGTCAGCAGGGGTAGGAGCAAGGCCAGCTGGGATAGGAGCAAGGTCAGCAGGGGTAGGTGCAAGGTCAGCAGGGGTAGGTGCAAGGTCAGCAGGGATAGGAGGAAGATCAGCAGGGATTGGAGCAAGGCCAGCAGGGATAGGAGCAAGGCCAGCAGGGATTGGAGCAAAGCCAGCAGGGATAGGAGCAAGGCCAGCAGGGATAGGAGCAAAGCCAGCAGGGATAGGAGCAAAGCCTGCAGGAATAGGAGCAAGGTCAGCAGTGGTAGGAGCAAGGTCAGCAGGGATAGGAGCAATGCCAGCAGGGATAGGAGCAAGGCCAGCAGGGCTAGGAGTAAGGCCAGCAGGGATAGGAGCAAGACCAGCAGGGTTAGGAGCAAGGCCAGCAGAGAAGGAGAAGGCCAGCAGAGATAGCAAAGCCAGCAGGGATAGGAGCAAGGCCAGCAGGGATAGGAGCAAGGCCAGCAGTGATAGGAGCAAGGCCAGCAGGGATAGGAGCAAAGCCAGTAGGGATAGGAGCAAGGTCAATATGGATATCAGCAAAGTCAGCAGGTATATGAGCAAGGACAGCTCGGATAGGAGAACGGCCGGCAGGGATACATTTAGGGAGGTCAAACAGTTACAAGGATTACAAAATAAATGGGAATATACTAAGAGGGGTAGATGAGGTGAGAGATCTAGGCGTACAAGTACACAGGTCCCTGAAGGCAGCAGTTCAAGTAGGCAAGGTTGTAAAGAAGGCATATAGAATGCTCTCCTTCATTAGCAGAGGTATAGAATATAAAAGTAAGGATATAATGTTGGGATTGTATAAAACACTGGTGAGGCCACAACTGGAGTATTGTGTGCAGTTCTGGTCACCACATTTACGAAAGGACGTAATAGATCTGGAGAGAGTGCAGAGGAGGTTTACAAGAATGTTGCCAGGGTTAGAAAAGTGTAGCTACAAGGAGAGATTGGATAGGTTGGGGTTATTTTCCTTAGAACAAAGAAGGCTGAGTGGTGACTTGATTGAGGTGTACAAAATTATGAGGGGAATAGATAAAGTGGACAGGATAAAATTGTTTCCCTTGGTGGAAAATTCTAGAACCAGGGCACATAGATTCAAGATAAGTGGCAGAAGGTGTAGGGGGGACATGAGGAAGAACATTTTTACGCAGAGGGTAGTGGGTGTCTGGAATTCACTGCCTAAGTTGGTGGTAGAGGCAGAAACTCTAAACTCTTTTAAAAAGTACCTGGATCTGCACCTTGAGTGCTGTAAGCTTCAGGGCTATGGGCCGGGTGCAGGAAGGTGGGATTAGAAAGGGCACCTGGGTGTCCTCGGGCTGGCATGGACAAGATGGTCTGAATGGCCTCCTTCTCTGCTGTAACTTTTCTATGGTTCGATGGTTCTATGGTTCCATGGATAGTAGCAAGGTCTGCAGAGAAGGAGAAGGCCAGCAGAGATAGGAGCAAGGAGATCAGGGATAGGAGGAAGGTCAAGAGGATTAGGCGTAAGGTAGGCAGGGAGATGAGCAAGGTCAGCAGCAATTGAAGCAAAGTCAGCAGAGGTAGGAGCAAGGTTAGCAGGGATTGGAGCAGAGTAAGCAGGGATAGGAGCAAGGCCAGTGGGGATAGGAGCAAGTTTAACATGGATAGCAGCAACATCAGCAGGTATTACAGCAAGGTCAGCAGGGATAGGAGAAAGGTCAATAGGTATAGGGGCAAGGTCAGCAGATGTGGCGGCAAAGTCAGCTGGGATAGGAGCAATTCCAGCAGAGATAGGAGCAAGGTCAACAGGGATAGGCGCAAGGTGAGCAGGGATAGGAGAAAGGCCAGCAGGGATAAGAGCAAGGCCAGCAGGGATATGAGCAAGGCCAGCAGTAATATGAACAAGGTCAGCAGGGATAGGAGAAAGGCCAGCAGGGATAAGGGCAAGGTCAGCAGGAATAGGAGGAAGGCCAGCAGGAATAAGAGCAAGGCCAGCAGGAATAAGAGCAAGGCCAGCAGGAATAAGAGCAAGGTCAGCAGGAATAAGAGCAAGGCTGGCAGGAATAAGAGCAAGGCTGGCAGGAATAAGAGCAAGGCCGGCAGAGCAGGAGATGGCCAGCAGAGATAGAAGCAAGGCTAGCAGAGTTAGCAGCAAAGTCAGCAGCAATTGGAGCAAAGTCACCAGGGATAGGAGCAAGGTCAGCTGAGATTGGAGCAAGGTCAGTAGGGATAGGAGCAAGGTCAGCAGGGATAGGATCAAGGTCAGCAGGGATAGGAACAAGGCCAGCAAGGATCGGAGCAATGTCAACAGGGAAAAGAGCAAGGCCAGCAAAAAGGAGAAGGCCAGCAGAGAAAGGGGCAACGTCAGAAGGGATAAGAGCAAGGCCAGCGGGGATTGGAGCAAGGCCAGCAGGGATAGGAGCAATGTCAGCAGGGATAGGAGTAAGGCCAGCAGGAATAAGAGCAAGGTCGGCAGGGATAGGAGTAAGGCTAGCAGGGATTGGAGCAAGGCCAGCAGGAATAAGAGCAAGGCCAGCAGGAATAAGAGCAAGGTCAGCAGGAATAAGAGCAAGGCCAGCAGGAATAAGAGCAAGGTCAGCAGGAATAAGAGCAAGGTCAGCAGGAATAAGAGCAAGGCCGGCAGGAATATGAGCAAGGTCAGCAGGAATAAGAGCAAGGCCGGCAGAGCAGGAGATGGCCAGCAGAGATAGGAGCAAGGCTAGCAGAGTTAGCAGCAAAGTCAGCAGCGATTGGAGCAAAGTCACCAGGGATAGGAGCAAGGTCAGCTGGGATTGGAGCAAGGTCAGTAGAGATAGGAGCAAGGTCAGTAGGGATAGGATCAATGTCAGAAGGGATAGGAGCAAGGTCAGAAGGGATAAGAGCAAGGCCAGCAGAGTTGGAGCAAGGCCAGCAGGGATAGGAGCACGGTCAGCAGGGATAGGAGCAAGGTCAGTAGGGATAGGAGCACGGTCAGCAGGGGTACGAGCACGGTCAGCAGGGATAGGAGCACGGTCAGCAGGGATTGGAGCAAGGCCAGCAGGGATAGGAGCACAGTCAACAGGGATATGAGCACGGTCAGCAGGGATAGGAACAAGGCCAGCAAGGATCGGAGCAATGTCAACAGGGAAAAGAGCAAGGCCAGCAAAAAGGAGAAGGCCAGCAGAGAAAGGGGCAACGTCAGAAGGGATAAGAGCAAGGCCAGCGGGGATTGGAGCAAGGCCAGCAGGGATAGAAACAAAGCCAGAAGTGATAAGTGCAATGTCAGCAGGGATCTGGAGGGATTGGAGCAAGGTTAGCCGGATTGATGAAAGATATGCATGGATAGGAGCAAGGCACCGAGATTAGGAACAAGGTCAGTATTGATAGATGAAAGGTCAGCACGGATCACAGCAAGGCCCCCAGATTTAGAAGCAAGGTCAGCAGGGTTCGTAGCAAGGTCAGCACAGCAGGGATACGAGCAAGGCCAGCAGGGATAGGAGCAAGGCCAGCAGTGATAGGAGCAAGGCCAGAAGGGACAGGAGCAAAGTCAGCAGGGATAGGAGCAAGGCCAGCACGGATAGGAGCAAGACCAGGAGAGATAAGAGCGAGGCCAGCAGAGATAGGAGCAAGGCCAGCAGAGATAGGAGCAATGCCAGCAGGGAGAGGAGCAAGGTCAGCAGGAATAGGAGAAGGGCCAGCAGAGATTGGAGGAATGTCAACAGAGATAGGAGCAAGGTCAGCAGGGAAAGGGGCAAGGTCATCTGGAATTGGAGCAAGGCCAGCAGGGATAGGGGCAAGGTCAGCATTGATAGTAACAAGGTCAGCAGGGACAGGAAGAAGGTCAGCAGGGATTGGAGGAAGGTCAGCAGCGAGAGGAGCAAGTTCAGCTGGGATTGGAGCAAGGTCAGCAGGGATAGGAGGAAGGTCAGCAGGGGTAGGAGCAAGGCCAGCAGCGAGAGGAGCAAGACCAGCAGAGTGAGGAGCGAGACCAGCAGGGATAGGAGCACAGCCAGCATGGAATGGAGCAGGTCCAACAGGGATAGAAGCAACATCAGCAGGGAATGGAGTAATGCCAGCAGGGATAGGAGGAAGGTTAGCAGGTATTGGAGCAAGTTCAGCAGGGATAGGAGCAAGGCCAGCAGGGATAGGAGCATGGCCAGCATGGATATGAGCAAGGCAGCAGGGATAGGAGCAAGACCAACAGAGAAAGGACCATGTTCAAAAGTATAGGACCAAGGCCAGCAGGGATAGGACCAAAATCAGCAGATTTAGGTGCAAGGTCCGCAGAGAAATGAGCAAGGTCAGTAGCAATAGGAGCAAGGTCAGGATGGTTAGGAGCAAGGCCAGCAAGGATCGGAGCAAGGTCAGCAGGGGTGGGAGCAAGGCCAGTAGGGATAGGAGCAAGGTGAGCAGGTATATGAGCATGGTCAACACGGATAAGAGCAAGGTCAGCCGGGATCGGTGCAAAGTCAGCAAGGATGGTAACACGGTCAATGAGGCAACAGAAAGGCCAGCAAGAACTGTGTGAAATTTGTTGATGTTGTTTTGAAAGAACATGAACGAATATATTTAAATGATTGTAAGTCTTGTTGTTTCTAGCAGTGAATATGCTCTCTCCTCCAAGGGAGTCAATGGTTATGAGGGCAGACAGGGAAGTGGAGTCGGGACCACACCAGATCAGCCATGATCTTATTAAGCTGTGGAGCAGGCTCGAAGAGCCGAATGACCTACTCCTGTTCCTAATCTCTATGTTCCTCTCATCCTATGTTCCATACCTGCAGGTCGTTAAGTGAGAGGATAATAGTATTCCCCGCAGGCAGCCAGTGTCCTGAAGGAATATTCATTTGTAAAATCCAGATACCTGATTCCAGTATCTCCTCTTTATCTCATTGTATCCCATCGAAATTGCTAATCCAGAGACCCAGGCTAATGCTCTGGGGACATGGGTTCAAATCCCACCTCGGCAGCCAATTAATAAATTTAGAATTAAAAATGAGTCTCAGTAATGGTGACCATGAAACTATCATCAATTGTCATCAAAATCCATCTAGTTCACTAATGTCCTTTAGGGAAGGAAATCTGCCACTGTTACCTAGTTTGTGACACCAGGCGGACAGCAATGTGGTTGACCCTTAACTGCCCTTTGAAATGGCCTTGCAAGCCACTCAGTTCAAGGGCAATTAGTAGTGGGCAACAAATGCTGGCCCCAGCGATGCCCACATCCCATCAAAGAATAAATAAAACACACATAGAACACTACATTACAGTGAAATTGCAAAGAGTCAAACTTGGATAGTGCAAAATTTTGGTTATATCGAAGTTGTCAACTGTTCCAGTCGGTGGAACACTCCTTGTCGTTCACTGGCAGCATTAGCAGCATCCTCTTCTCTACTGAAGAAAGATGGTTAATGTTCATTTAGTATCTCAGCAATACCCTCTGCCTCCACAAGAATGTTTACTCGTAGGTGCCTAATCAGCTCCACCCTTCCTTCAACAACCCTTTTACAATTGATGTGTTTAGAAGAGACGTTTGGGTTTTATGTCAGCCGCTAACCTATTTTTGTACTCCCTCTTTGCCCTGCCTATTTCCCATTTTAGATATCCTCTGTATTTACTATATTCAGCTTCATTCTCTAATGTATTATGAATTGTCATCAGCCTCTTTTTTTTCTTGGTTAATCTCTATATCTTTAGTCATTCAGTGAATTCTACCATTGGATAATCTTTGATTCCCCCTCATAGGAATGGATCTACTCTGTACCTGAACCATTTCCTCTTTGAGGACATCCCGTTGTTCAATTATTGTTTTGCCTCTAAAATATTGATTCTAATCCACCTAAGCCTCTGAAGTTCGACTTGCTCCAGCTAAGTATTTTTACATATAATTATACCTCATTCTTTTCTGTAACTATTCTAAACCTGATGATGTTATGATCATTGTTCCCCAAATGCTCTCCCACTGAAATGTGTTCCACTTGCTGACTTCAATCCCCAGAACGAGATCCAGCTGTTCTTCCATCCTCATTGAGCTGGAAATTCACTGATTAAGAAACTTCTCTTGTACACCTTTTAGGAATTCCTCTCCTTCTTTCATGCTCTGTCCTTACAAAGTGAACCTGCAATTCTTATGGAAAATTAGCAAACAGGTTAACCGTTCATTTGCCTCTTTTGAGCTTTTGTGAGATGGTTTTATCTCACATAAGTTAGAAAGAACTTTCAGTAACATCTATTCATTCAGAGTATGTGGAGATCTAAGAATTGTCATGGGCCCAGCCACCTTCAGATGCTTCATTAATAGCCATCCCTCTATCATAAGGTCATATGTGGGGACCTTCCCTGTTGGTTGCAGTGTTCAGTTCCATTCGCAGCTTTTCAGATAATGAATCAGTCCATGCTCACACGCAGCAAGACCTAGAAAATGTTCAGGCATGGATTGATAAGTGGCAGGTAACATTCGCATTACACAAGTGCCAGGCAATGACCATCTCCAACAAGAGAGAGAACCTAACCATCTCCCCTTAACATTCAATGGGATTGCCATTGGCAAATCCCTCACTATCAACTTTTTGGGCTGGGGGGAAGGGGTCCAGAAACTTAGCTGGACCAGCCACACAAATATTGTGGCTACAAGAACAGGTCACAGGTTGGGAGTTCTGCTGTAAATAACTCACCTCCTGACTCCACAAAGCCTATCCACCATCTATAAGGTATAAGTCAGGAATATGATTGAATACTCCCCACTTGTCTTGCAGTGTTGTAGCTCCAATAACACTCAAGAAGCTGGGCACCATCTAGAACAAAGCAGCCCAGAGAGGGCAGAAAGGGTTGGTGGGGGGGGGTGGGGGGCGGTATGTCAGTGGGGTAGTCAGTTTGGTGGGGTGGGTGGTCAAAAGTTCTAGTTGGGGAGTGGGCGTTATTCAAGGAGTGCAAAAAGGAAGAAAGAAATATTGCAAAGAAGTTTCTATCCTTCAAGTAACTCCTTCTTGAGAGTAGGCGAAATGAGTGTTGTAATATGCCTTTAAGGAATATCAGCATGACATCACCAAAAGGGAAATATGTCACATGATCCAGTCTTAGTTTTATGTTTGCTTTGAGCAGAAGACACAACTGTGATGTCACCACAACATGTTTACTCAATCCCTTATGAGCGATTGGTGCCTTGTGTCTTGTACAGTAAATAAACCCCAGGTATTATATCATTATAATAACACAACATGGTGATCAGCAGTGGTAAGACAGATTGCAGCAAGATTAAGCACAGGTATGACATAGTGAACAGGCTTAGATCATGTTGCATGGCATGAGATGACCTTTGACATTTTGGCCAGACTGCAATGAAGTTGGAGAGTATTGAAAATGCAGTGTAGTGACTGTGAAGAGAGACACAGTGCTGAGCTAGTGCTCATATAAAGAGCTGGTAAGCAGATGGATCCCTCGTGGTGAGATTGCAGCTCATAACCTGTCAGTTCCGTGAATGCGTCAGTGCATCGAGGACCAGCACTGGGTTAGCTCAGGTAGGAAAGGTGAATGACTTCGGCGTGGGCTGGACAGATAGTGAGGGAGGGAGAGTTAAACAAAAAGAAAAGAAAATAACCATCAGAAAAATGGGTCCAGAGAAGGTTGTGATTATAATGGGTGGCTATGGGAGTTGCTGAATAATAAATTGAATAAAAAGCAAAGACACTATTACTCGGTGGTGTGTTCCCGCCACAACTCATCCTCATAGATAAAGCTTCAGAAAAGCATACAAAAGCGGCTACAGCAACACTCAGAAGAAGGAAGTTCAAAGGGGTATTGTCAGAATTTCCACAAAGTTCCCCAGTGTGAATTGGGATGCAGCTGACTTACTGCCTGGATTCAAAATGTTTAAATAGCAAACAGAGCTATGGTTTCTTGATTCAGGTGTAACTGAGTCAGACCAGCAAGCCATAAAAATTTGCCTGGCAATTAGGAATGATGATGTATACAGACTGAACGTGTCAGGATTAGTAGCAGAAGAGTTAAAGGATTCCCAAAAGCTATGGACTACATTGGCAAACCGGTTCAGAATCAGGTTAAACATCTATATTCATCAACTAGAGTCCATGCCATTTCACAGAATCACAGGATTATTATGGTGTAGAAGTAGGCCATTCAGCCAATCGTGTCTGCACCAGCTCTCTGAGCATTTTAACTTAGTGCCAATCTCCTGACTTTTCCCCGTAACGCTGCACATTGTTTCTATTTAAATAATCATCCAATGCCCTCTTGAATGTCTCAATTGAACCTCTCTCCAGCACACTTCCAGGCAGTGCATTCCAAACCCTAACTACTCGCTGTGTGAAAAAGTTTTTTCTCACCTCGCATTTACTTCTTTTGCAAAACACTTTAAAACTGTGCCCTCTGGTTCTCGATCTATTTATGAGTGGGAAAATTTTCTTCCTATCTACTCTGTCCAGACCCCTCATGATTTTGAAAACTTCTATCAAGTATCCTATTAGCCTTCTCCTCTCCAAGGAGAACAGTCCCAACTTCTTCAATCTTTCCTCATAGCTGAAGTTTCTCATCTCTGGAACCATTCTTGTAAACCTCTTCTGCACTCTCTCCAATGCGTTCACATCCTTCCTATATTGTGGCGCCCAGAACTGTACACAAAAGACTAGTAACAATTCATGGAATTAATCAGTCATCACAAAGTAGATCAACCTCAGAAACTACTTCGATCATCTCAGTTCATAACCAAACATTGAAATATCCAAAATGTTTTGACGAAATTTGGCAATTTCAAGGGAGCTGCAACATTACACTTACAGGAGAAAGCAAGTCCATCAATTGGTCCACCATGTAAGTGCTGCATCCACATGCAAGACAAATTGAAGGTAACTTAGGCAAAATGTAGAAGGTTGGTATTATTAGAAGAGTACAAGAGCACACAGATTGGTGCAGCTCAATTACATGTAATAGAGAAGAACGGATCATTGAGAGTATGCCTCGATCCACGATGTTTAAACACAGCTTTTAAATGTTGTCCTCACAAAATACTCACATTAGAAGAGTTAAATTCGAGATTTGCAGGTGCAGAATTCTTCTTGAATCTTGATGGCAAGCATGGATACTGGTCAGCACATCACGCAGAGAAGTCCCAAATGATTATTACATTTCATACCCATTCAGTCAATACTGTTATCAATTACTTCTTTTTGGGCTATCTGTTGACTAGGATCTCTTTCAAGTTCACAAGGGCCGCATTACTTTCACTATGCCTGAATGTATCTGTGTTGCAGATGATGTAGCTGTTGTGGGAAGAACAAAGTAAGAAAATGATCATAATCTGCACTTATTGATGCAAGCAGCATGTAATGAAGGATAGGTATTCAACAGTCCGAAATGCGAATGCAACTTGCAGCAGGTCAATTTCTTTGGTTCTATTTATTTCAGTGTTGTTATATGATCCAATCCAAGTGAAATAGAGGATATTAAAGCCATGCCAACACCTCAAGATAAGGACGATCTTCAAAGATTATCTCCATAGATCTCCAATTTCGCTCAAAGATTTTCATCACTAAGGGAATTGTTGAGAAAGGATGTGCCTTTCCCGTGGCACGAAGACCACTAATATCTCTGAAACGGTCATTATCAGAAGCATCAACATTGCAATTTTACGATCCCAGGGAGACAACTACACTGGAGATAGAGACCTCACAGAGATGTCTGGGAGCATGCATACTACAAAATGGCAAACTGATTGCATTTGCTTCAAAATCTCTGTAACATAATCTAACTACTCCAACATTAGTTTTAATGTTGGAATCATGCAGTTTCATACCTATCTATCCAGCAAAATATTTGTGGTAGAGACCGACCACAAGCCACTGAAGCTGATTTGGTGAAAACCATTAACCAGTGCAACACCAGGATTGCAATGTCTCTTGATAAAGATTCAAGGTTGCAACTGTGAGATCAGGTACAAGCCAGGTAACTTGATGGCCACATCAGATACACTTAGCAGATTGCCTAACCCAGCGAAAACAGAAGACATATCCTTAGATCTATAAGCTGACTTCATTGACATTGAACTTGAAGATGTTCTCCTAATTGACCAGGTACATTTTGCACAATGCAAAAGCCAGCAGCTACAAGAAGAAACAGTGAAGGGTCCTACACTACAGAAACTGTGGGCAACCATCGTTGAAGGATGGTCTGATTCAACTCAGCATGTCCACAAACACCTGGGACCATTTTGGCCTTATTGGGATGAACCAGGCATCTCCTGAGGAGCCATTTTTAAAGGCAGGTAGGTCATCATACCATGCAATCTGATATTCTTCAATGGCTTCATCACTCACACATGGGCATAGATCAGACGAGAAAACTCACAAGAGAGACTCTCTATTGGCTGAGTATGAACAATGACATTGAAATCATCATCAAGAAGTGCAAAGCATATCAAGAGTATCTGCAAAGTCGGCACAAAGTGCTATTGATTTCACATGAAGTCCATATCCGCCCTTTGTCCAAAATAGCATCTGACCTCCTTCATGTCCATTGCATTGACTTCATCGTCATCATTGACTATTTTACCAAGTACCCCGCTATTCGGCAATCGCACAATATGTCAAGAACTGTCACGCACACTCAAAGTGCTATGTTCAGTTTATTTGGTGTACCTAGAGAGATCATAAAAACATAAGAAATAGGAACAGCAGTAGGCCATTCGGTCCCTCGAGCCTGCTCCACCACTCAATAAGATCATGGTTGATCTTCTTGTATTTTGATTTCCACATTGCCATCTACCCCCGATAACCTTTGACTCCCTTGCCTAACAAGAATCTTATCTATCTCTGCCTTAAAAATATCCAATGACCCCGCTTCCATCACTTTCTGAGGCAGAGAGTTCCAAAGTTGCACACCCCACTGAGAGAAAAATCTCCTCACCTCTGTCTTAAAAGAACTACCACTAATTTTAAAACAGTGCCCCCTAGTTTTGGACTCACCCACAGAAGGAAACATCATTACAGTTAACGGTCTGCAATTGTCAGCAAGCCAATTCATGGTATTTGTGAGAAGTGGAATATTGATCACACTATTTATTCTCCTCTTTACCCTAGACCAAATGGCCTAGCTGAACGAAAGATTCACACAGTGAAATCCCTAATTCTCAAATATAGACAGACCAAGCAAGATCTCAACATTGCAATGTTACACCTGTGAGCGACACCTCAAAGAGCAACTATTCCATCATCAACAGAGCTTATGTTTGGCAGACCAATGCATACTAATTTGCTTACTCTTACCCATTCTATTCTCTCAGAAACTAGAGGGCAACTTTGAAACTACAAGAGAAGATGACCAATGTGCACAATAAAAGTGCATGTACAGAATTGCCAAGTTTACAGTTGGGACAAGTTCACATATAGGTTCCCACAGAAGGTATGTGGCAAACAGCCGAGGTGACAAGGATTTGTTCAGAACCAAAGTCCTCTAAAGTCATTACACATAAAGGCGCAGTGGTGAGGCATAACTGAGGACAAATTAGATCCATTCCAGCACCTCAACCACTGTACAGTCCAATTGCATTTAGGACAAGACCCAAAATCTAATAGACAACAACTGGACCAGGATGAGCTGCATCGCGGTGTTGAAGGATGTGGCTTTCAAGATAGTAGGTGCATTGGTGGTTATCTTTCAAAACTCTATAGATTCTGGAAAGGTTCCTGCAGAACAGAAAGTAGCAAATGTAACCCTGCTATTTAAGAAGTGAGAGAGGGAGAAAACGGAGAACTACAGACCTGTTAATTTGACATCAGTAGTTGGGGAATTGTTATAATCTATTATAAAGGATGTGATAACTGGACACTTAGAAAATAATGATATGACTGGGCAGAGTCAACATGGATTTATAAAAGGGAAATCAAGTTTGACAAACCTGCTGGAGTTTTTTGAGAATGTTACCTGTAGCACAGATAAAGGAGAACCAGTGAAGGAGGTGTATTTGGATTTTCAGAAAGTTTTTGATGAAGTCCCACACAGGAAGTTAGTAAACAAAATTGGAGCACATGGGATTAGGGGTAATATATTGCTATGGATTGAGAATGGTTAACAAACAGAGAGTAGGAATTAACGGGTCATTCTGAGGTTGACAGGCTGTTACTAGTGGGATACCGCAAGGATCAGTGCTGGGGCCACAGCTGTTCACAATCTATGTAAATGATTTGTGTGCGGGGACCAAACGTAACATTTCCAAATTTGCTGATGACACAAAATTAGGTGGGAATGTCAGTTGTGAGGAGGATGCAAGGAGGCAAGGATTGAGTTGGCACGAACACGGCAGATGAAGCATAATGTGAATAAGTGTGAAGTTAACCTCTTTGTTAGAAAAACAGAAAGACAGAGTATTTCTTAAATGGTGAGAGGTTGTGAGGTGTTGATGTCCAAAGGGACCTGAGTGTCCTTGTTCATGAGTTATTAGGTGCAGCAAGTAATTAGAAGGCAAATGGTATGTTGGCCTACATTGCAAGGGAATTTGAGTACAGGAGTAAAGATGTCTTGCTGCAATTGTATAGAACCTTTGTGAGGCTGGACCGCGAGTATTCCCACCACTCACGGTACTTCTGATGGGGACAGCCTCTCCTCTCCCCCTGTGTCATTGACACAAATGCCTCACGGTGCCACGCTGACAGTTCAGCCTCCTACGTGGCCCTCACATCCTCATTCGCCCGGAGGATGTCCGCCAAAGTCATCCCAGGCAAAAGGGCATAAGGGTAAGCAGACTGTCTCCAGCACAGCTGGCAGTGAGGGAGGAGCACCACACTGTTGCACCTGGAAAAGATTCATGAAATCACATTAGGCACACACACATTCACATTGATGTTTCTCATTTTTGGTTTTTAATTAATGTTATTGTTAAGATTGCATCATATGCTATTCATGGCTGATCTGATGATGTGTGGATAATGGAAAGCTGATACCATGGTCATATAACAGGTAAAAGATGCTTTACAACTGACACTCTATTACTGACATTTTTCTTGAATGGCCAAAAGTCAGTTAAGCGAGGAAAAGAAAGTGACTCTGAGGGAAGAGAGCTTGGTCCAGCAAAATGGAAGAACCCTCTTTTAAAAATCACCTCAGGCAGTTAAGGTGTTAACATGTTCTGCTTGCCATTACGTTTTCTTCATTACAGAGGCTCAACTATGACTTAGACTAAAGGCCTGAAGCTTCCAACCTTCAGGAACTAGGAGTGAATCCTTCAGGCCTGCAACTTTTTCAACCACCCTCTGAAGGACTATAAAGAAGTGACCTGTTTCTGTTTTACCCTTATTGTAATCTAAGCACATGTTAATTTCCTAGAAATCTACTTTTCTTATGTCTTTGTCTGTGTGTTTGGGGAGTGAATGTTTGTTGTATTTTGCATTTCAGGTTTTGTGATAAATGAATGCCTATCTTTTCTTTTGATTTTCAAATTTACAAGAAAGCCTGATATCTGTTTGTTCTTAAAGTTCACAGCACTAAATGGGGGCTTAAAAGACTCCTTCTCAGAAATACATCTTGCTGTGGTCAGTCAAGAACTGGGAAAAGGGGGAATTATTCCACATCTATCCTCTGTCCATAACACTATTCAATTGTGTCATTAAATGGGTGGTCTTGGTACGTGGTGTTCCAGTTCCATTAAATTCATTATCTGTTTTTGATGTGATGGTTTGGGAGTGGACGAACTAGATGGTATTAAGGGAGTTTACGTTCATGTCAATCCTTCTGTGCAGCATTATTTGTGGACTTGACACAGCCCTTAGCAGACAGGGCACTGATGTTCACGAGAGGAACATAAGGCAAGAAGGTGGCAAATATGATTGTGTTGCAGACTCAATCGCTAATAGAATCTTCTCACAACTAGTGTATCTCTTGTCTCCCTGGAATCCAGAGTCTCCTGACACCCAGCAAGCACACCTGGCTCACCCTCCCCATCATCAGGTTTGTCATTAGAGAATGAGGTTATCTCCAGGAGATCGTTCTCTGCCTGAGTTTCTCTGCAGGGTCAGGTTGTGCAACGCCGCACAGCATACCACAACCATTCATGACTCTCTCACAGGTCCATATTGTGGGACAAAGCAGCCCGCTTGATTGGCACCACACCCACAAACATTCATCCCCTACACCACTGGTGCACAGTAGCAGCAGTGTGTACCACCTACAAGATGCATTGCAGAAATTCATCAAGGCTCCTTAGACAGCACCTTCCAAACCCACGACCATTACCATCTAGAGGGGCAAGGGCAGCAGAAGCATGGGAACACCACCACCTGGAAGTTCTCCTCCAAGTCACTCACCATCCTGGCTTGGAAATATATCACCGTTCCTTCACTGTCGCTGGGTCAAAATCCTGGAATTCCCTCCCTAACAGCACTATGGGTGTACCTACACCACATGGACTGCAGCGGTTCAAGAAGGCAGCTCACCACCATCTTCTCAAGGACAATTGTTATGGCACGGCTGATGGTAAATGCTGAGCTGCTCAAATCCCAGATGGAAATTTGAAACAGCTGCCAAAACGGTTTTTGCAATTTGTAGTTCCTGAAAGCAGGAAATGATGTCCTGACTGCTTGTGATGATTTTATTGTAAAGTATACATTTATTAAAAAAATAAAGAAAAACAACTAAAACACAACTACACTTAAAAACAAGAATGGCTTCACACAGTAAGCCATATGTTAAAACAGTTCCACAAATCTTAACTTAACTACCCTAATAGCTAACTTTCCCCTTTTCTGTTCAGCAGCTATCTTTATAGGTTTTAGAACCTATAGAAGTCCAGTAATTTTTATCACATAGTGCTTTTCCTTGGGGTGTCCTCTGAGGCTGACAGTTCTCCAGGTTCTGGTCTTATTCACACTGTCTCCAGGGAACTCTGACCAGTTACCCTGCTGTCTTCTGGGAGATCTAAACAGCTACCCCCCTCACATAGGATTCAGTATTTCCTTAAATGTGTTCCTTCCCTTTGATCTCTGTACCCCAACCAGTCTCTTCAGAAATGCTTTCTTCCCAGAATTGATTAAATTGTTCTTTACTTTAGCTCTTAGACTTGTAACAACAAACTTACCCTATCTTCACCTGATTTACTTACACCCTTTTACAAGTTGCATATACCCCCTTTTGAACTAAAACAACTCAAATCAAAACTATTCCTGTTTTTGCTTTATGTAAAACTCTGATTGAATTTCCTTTTGGTCCATTAACAAAGCAAAACCACTGTTACTATTGACTTTAGACCCTTGCCATCATTCTAGCTCTTAATCCAATTGTAATCTATTCCAGTATATAAGAAAATATGCCCGAGTTATTACCAGAAGAAAAATATTACAATTCCTCATTTTCTTGACACGATAAATGCTGGCAACACCCAAGTATTAATAAAAACAAAACACCTGATCAGTCCAGACAATGGAATCACATTTTGAGAAGACCAATGGTCTGCTCAATGGGGGCCTTGGTGGATGAGTCGCTCTCACTGCATCTTCTCTCGGTGTCCATCCATGGGTTTCATACTGGTGTCACCACCCATCTCCCAAGAGGATAATCTCTGTCCCCTAAAATCCAGCCATCAGAGCTACTGTGATGTGCCATTCTATATTCTCAGACAACCTTACAGGAGTCATCAGGAAAAAGGGAGTGCATGGTCATAGACATCATATTAAGCGTCACCCTTGCTCTCTCTGAAGGATTGGAAGAGGTGTTCAGGCCCAGCAGAACAGCCTCAGCTGCTTCAGGAGAGAAGGACAGGAGGGTGAGGATGGCTCTCAGCAGGAGGGCCTACCCACCCAGTGTCTTCAGAAAGCACTGCTCTGACACTCACATGAGTGATCTGTGGCCTCTTGGAACGAAGACTAAGGCATCACAGCACAGCCAGGGTTGTATTAACCGTGGCAGCCAAGATCACAGCAGCACTTAATTTTTAACTTACTGTGACCTCGCAGGATGCCATAGGATAAATAAGTCATATATATCACAATATATATTACATATCATTTGACAGAGAGGTTGAGCCAGAGCTCCTCAACAGGGTTGTGGGATTCCCCATGATCCAAGAAGCCAATGGAGCCTTTCATTTAGATTCAGTTGATATGACACATGGTTTCGAAACTTGGACTGACCACGTCCACTGAATGTGCACGAGAGACCTCCCCCATCCTTCATGCTATTTAAAGGGCCATCCATTCAACTTGCAGGTGAGGGGTTTCTAACTTCTGGCTGCTACAGCAAAGTTTGTGGAGTGTTTTTGGAGGTGCTGTGTTGAGGTCCTGCACCTGTACAGGGAAGGAAGAGGATTTGGTCGCCTGTCCACAGCATGTCTGTAAAAAGTACAGGGCTGTAGTTGCAGTGCCTGTTGGTCTGCAGCATAACGGACAAACAGAGCAGACACTACAGAGAGGGGAAGCTCTGTACAGAGGGAGGCGGAGGAGGAAGGATCTCCACAGGAGGCCATCAATATAAGATAGCCACCAAGAAATGCAATTGGGAATTCAAAGGAAATCTCCTTACCCAGAGAGCGGTGAGAATCTGAAAATTGCTACTACAGGGATTGGTTGAAGTGAGTGGTATAAATACATTTAAGTTGGGGGGGGTGGGGGGGAGGAGAGAGAAAGCATTTGAGGGAGAAAGGAATAGACAGAATGGTAGATTTTGATGAGGAAAGATGGAAGGAAGCTTGTGGAGCTTAAACACTGGCATGGATGGGCTGAATAGTCTGTTTTTGTCCTGTATATCCTATTTAATCACCTGAAAGATTGTACCATCTGACAGTACAGCACTCCCGCAGTACTGGAATGTCAGCCTAAGTGATGTACTTAAGTCTCTGGAGCAGTGTTGATTCCACAGCCTTGCGGTGGTGCTGAGCCTGAGCCATGGTTAACATCTACAGGTGATAAAAGTTAAAGACCAAGAAGAAATTAGTCTCTCATTCAGAATCTCAGCGCACAATGAGGGACAACTCATCCAGAAGTCCTCAAGTCAGTAAGCGGAGGAGAAAATGTGGCCTCTGGTTAGGGCAGAGGGAGCAAACCAAGCAGAACTGTGAGCTTGGACCATTCAGAAGATTCTGGAGCATCTTTGGAAATGAAAACAGAACTTTCAGTAAAGGAGTTGCTGCACCATTTAAAAAAAAATGAGCATCCATCATGCAAAACCACAATTGACAAATACGTGCCATAATGAAGTCTTTGGTGCCAGCAATGCATTTTAGAGTTCTTTCGCAATGTGTCTAAATATACAATGGAAAGTCAACAGACAGGTAAAGGTTTAATTCAGTATTGGAATTCCTCCAGGAATCACAATAACCCCTTGCAGTTTGTAATGTCACCAGGGCCTGGAGGCTGACCTGTAATCCTTAACTCCCTTCCATTAATCTTGAACAGTGCTCCATTTGATCAATGGCTGTTCCAAGCTGTCAGCTCTGAAATAATTGCATCCTGAACTTTGGGAAGATTTTTAGGGCTTTTTTTTTTCACAGGATGTGTTATTTATGAAACCATGTCGTTTTTGAAAAGAGTTTTAAATAAATATCATTGAGACCGATGGAACGATCACAAAATGGAATGTGAGGATTAACTGCAAAAGGTGAGTTGTCACTCGACTCCAACCTTTAAGGCTGAATAAAATATTTTCTTTCTTGACACTGCAGCCCTCCCTCACAGATGTGATGACTTGGAGCAACAGGCAATAAATTGATAGACTGGTAAATCACATCTAGGAGTTGGTAATTATTCCAGCAGTGTGAGAGAGCAGAATGAATACACGTGGTTAAAAATAACAAGATTGCTGAATCAACTTTTGGTTAATAAATATAGCTTCAGTGATTGAACTCTTCAATGGTGTTGGACTCAGTAACTTGCACTGACCAATGAGTTCAGGTGATGCAATTGACATTCGCTGTAATTAAAATATTCACAAAATCAATAAAATGAGGCTGAAAAACAAAGTAGACTATTAAAGAGTCATAGTCACATCCAGCAAGTGTCCTTAGCGGAGGGTTTGTGGTGATGCCACCATGTGAACATATTGTTCTGGGTAACTGGGCAGAGGGGTCACCTGAAGTCCTCAGCATCTCATCAGAAGGGACTTTTCATTTGATTGATTCTGCGGGGTGTGTTACTGTTCTAATTCCGACCTTCATGGGATATGCTGAAGGGCTCCTTATTTGCAACAAACACAACAGCCAGATGTGCCTGTCTTAGGCTATCATGTGATCAAGCTGTAGTCATGTCTCTGTCAACCTCAATCAGGCATTTGGGGCTTTTGTTGATTATACAACTGAATATTTAAGCTGCTAACTTGGTTATTGCTTAGCAACCTAGGTTCTGCTCTAGAGGCAGGGTCCTTAATCACTGATCACACGTGACCAGATTGCAATGTGATGTACTTCAAGAGAAATTTTAAATCAGCTACTGGCTCTTCCTTACTCTGTTATTTCCATGATTTCAGCAACTTGGCACAGACTTGGGAAACAGAACAGGGTGAATCACAATCACAGTGAATTGTGCCATGGAAGCTGTGGGATCTGGTGATGACAAGAACTCACTGGTGGCTATTAGATAAGTGGCTATTAGATAAATAGTCATCAGATTGGAATTTGTCTAATACCTTGTAACTTAAATTAAACTGCAAGGTCAGTGGCAGTTAGCAGTTAATAGGAAATCAGATGTAAGTGGCTGTTTGATTAAGTGGCAAACAATGTGAGCTCGAAGTTGATTAAGTAATTGTAATTTGTTTGACTCTTAAATCATAATGAGGTGTCAGCTGTGGCTCAGTTCATAGCACCCTTGCCTTTGAATCAGAGGGTTGTGGGTTCATGTCCCACTCCTGGAAACCAAGAACTGTGACTGTACTAGAAAGAGTTGCAATCTGTGACTGTTGATAACTCGAAAGAGCTTAAATCATATATTTTCTTATTTAAAGGATGTTGACATCACTGACAAGGCCAGCATTTAATGCTCATTTGTAATTGCCCTTGAGAAGGTAGTGGTGGTGACGATTTGTGATCTTGAAATGATGCATTCCATGTGGTGAAGCTCCCACAGTTCTATTAGAGATGGAGTTCCTGGATTTTGACCCAGCAAAGGTGAAGGAACAACAATATATTTCCAAGTCAGGATGGAGGGGAGTTTGTCACTCTGTGCTGGCGGTGGAGGGAGTGCATTTTTAAGGTGGTGGATGGGACATCGACCAAGTCCTGAATGGTATCAAGCTTCTTGAGTGTTATTGGAGCTGCACTCATTCAGACAAGTGGAGAGTCTCACCCCATCCGCATATTGCCCTCGACATGGCTGTGGGAGGGAAGAGACCGTTGTTCACCTCCTTGTGGAACGTGCCTTTGCAAAGAAGGTCTAGAGAGAGATGCAGTGATTTTTGTCGAGATTCATCCTGAGCAGTTCTGTGACACAGGACTCTAGCTCTATGGGCTGTTCCCAGGGACGCACACTGAGACAAACATCAACTGCAGCTGGAGGATCATCAACTCGGTGAAAGACGCTCTTTGATCTTCCCGAAACTTGTTGGTTTTCAAGTGCAAAGAGTTGTCTTCAACTGAGTGTTGCAGACTGACACATTCCAAAGTCCAGGGGCTGAATTTTGCGCTTGACGGGTGGGCCCGACCGACTTGGCGGCAGGCGGACTGCCGATCGCTGCCGCCAAAACAGGCCACGCCGCCATTTTGTGCGGGCGGGCCAATTAAGACCTACCCAGCGGGGTTCCGACTCCTGGGAAAATTAAATCGGCGGCGGGCGTGTTCAGACCGCTGGTTCCAATGGGGAACTGGCAGTCTGTGTAAAGAGCGGCCAGGCAGCCTCCTTTAGGCTGTTCACCATGGCCAGTCATCGGCCAGCACAAGAGGTGAGGGCAGAGGAGGAAGAGGGGGGCAGGCTGCAGGGTAGGCCAACGGGGGGCCACTGTGCCCCTCGGGTCTCAGATGCCTGCCTTGCTGTCCTCCTCCAAGAGGTGTCCAACCATCGGGATGTCTTGTTTCTGGAGGATGGGAGGAGGAGGGCCCCCCACGTCACCAGGCAGGTGTGGCAGGAGGTGGTGGAGGCTGTTAGATCTCATGATGCTGTGCGGCGCACCGAAACACAGCGCCACAAGCGCTTCAATGATTTGCTGCGCTCTGGAAGGGTGAGTAGCATGTCAGCCTTGGCCATTTGACCCAGCAGGTAGCCTTAGCCTTTGAGGCCCCCCACCACCCCAGGTCTTAGTGTCGTTACTGTGTTGGGCATTTGGCACACGCTGGGTGGGAAAACAAATAGTGACCATACTTACATCAGCCTTAGTGGTTGAGGAGAAGATGGGTTCTCCCTGCAGCATATGTTGGCATTTGTCACATTTGAGTAGTCTGGGGGCAACCTGCAGGGGAGGCAGCTAGACACATACTCAGAACTCCAACACATGTCATATTGATGGTGATGAGATGGTGGAAGGGGAGCCTCAAGGTGTGGTGGCCAAGAGCCATCTGCCGGCCTCGGCGCCACACCTAGTTGCGTCTCCTTGCCATGGGCGCTAAGACCCGTGTGTTATTCAAAGTGATGGACGCCGTTGGGGGAGGGGTTTGGGACCAGCCGTACTATCTTCTGGTGACTAATCACCAGTAGTGTGGACAGGAGCTGCTGGAGGCCTCAGATGGGCCACAGTGGTTGGGGTGCGGCGTGCGCGTGCAGAGTACATGAGCGATCAGCCCCAATCAATGCTCTCCTATGTTCTGCAGGCAAAAACTGAGAGCAATAGGCGGGAGCGGTAGCGGGCATGCCGTGCTGCAGTGCCTCACCACCTAGGGGGAGCAGGCCATGGAGCTGGGGAGGATGCAGGCAACCAGGTCGGCAGGTGTCGGCGGGGCTGGGGTGCAGCGGCCAGGTATTTGAAGTCCAGAGTCCCATCCACTCTGTCTTCCCACCATCCAAAGCACTGATGTTTGCTGCAATCGTTAATGCAGCAACACTGCTCATTCACAGACTGATACAGTCAGACGTGTGGGTCAGACACAAAAGTCCCTCGGCCCCTTGAGGGTGCGCGTGTCTAGCACCTTCCAAAGTCGCCTTATCCCATTTGTGACCACTATCCCCATGGTCTAACATGCCATGGCATCGCTGCTGCAGAGCCAAAGACTTATAGCATCTTGGGAGGGTTTGTACCTCCGCCACCCTTTCAGCCAGTGCTTCCCATATTACTCTGTCCAAAAGGTCCTCAGCACCTCACCTGTCAACCCCATGGCACTCAACTTAAATAAATGCCACCACGTTAGTCATCCCTGCGCCAAGGGGAAATGTTGCCTTCTGTCCACCAGTTCTATGCCCCTCATAACGGTATGAAGGTCAATAATGTGACCTGTCAATCTCCTGTGCTCCACGGCAAATGTTGCTAGTATTTGCAATGTTTCCTCATCACTGCAACTCTGCAGGCCAGCATGCATCCAGGTCAGGAACCTCTGCACTCTCCCCACTCCAATGCCATCCCTCCCATGAAGTGCAGGTCACAACTGGACACAGAAGTGTAGATTCTGCACTTGCAACATGACCTCTCTTTTCCTACATTCTATTCCTCGACTAATGAAGGCACATCTGGCTTCGACCTTGTTAAATGCCTTATGTTCATGTTCTGTTCCTTAACGGGTCTGCCCAGCAAGGTCCCTGTAATCGTCGTGACTTCCCACAGTCCTACCATTACTCATGTATTCCCGTACCTTGCTTGTTTTGCCCAAGTGCTTAACTGAACACTTATCCACATAACATTCCATGTGGCATTCCTTAGGCCATCTGACCAGCCTGTCCATATGCGCGCGTAATGTATGACCACAGGTGGTCATCCGCAATGTGGGAGATATTTTGGGCACCAAGTGTCACCGCTCGGTGCCCATTCATCTGCGGTGAGCAGGGAGGTCCAATGTGACCTCACACCAGCGCAGCAGCTGCCTGTCGTCGCTGCGAGCTCCTCTCAGGGCGCTCTGGCTGAGGGCAGCAGCTCCTCTGCTCCTCTGCCAGTGACCGTTGCATCCGTTGAAGCTGCGTCAACTAGGGAGGTGCCAGTTCTGGAACTGGACTCTTCCCCCCAGGCGGGGCCATCACAGGCTCCACGGGCCTGAGGACGCCCACCAAGGTCATCGACACCAACAGGTCAGCAGAGTCAGCAGGCTGTCTCACAAGCCACTCCGAGCGATGGGGCAGCACCTAGACGTAGCACCCGCAAACGTAAGCATAAGGCACGTTAGGCACTCCACAGGTATGTCACTGGTGATTTTGTGTTGGCCTCAGAATAGGGAAAATATAATTATGTACGTCAGAGCGACGTTTGTGGTTTATTTTGGATGGAACAAAGTCCACTTTTCTGACCATGGCTGAGGGTGTTTCCTTTGTGCTGTATTTGTACGTTTCACAGACATCTCATGAGTGTTTGAGTGGACATTGATGTTTCTGTACTAAGCCCTTATTTGCAACTGATGAGGTGGAAGATGTGGCACCTGAGTGCCACGTGTGGAAGTGCCAGGCAATGCTTGTCCTGCTGATCCATGTGTGTGGAGCTAGCTGAAGGTTCTTTGGATTAATGTGTCCCGGGTGTCCCTGCCTCCTTGGTGTAATGGCGGGTCGGCGTGCTGCCCCTCATCATTGCCCTGTGTTTCCTCATCCTCTGAGCCACAGCTGGATTCATCATGTGCATCCTCATCCACTGCGTCATGGTCTTCATCGTCAACTGCATCCCCCCTTTCCAGCGCAAGATTGTGCAGGGCGCAGCATGCTACCACTAGCACAGAGACCCAATCTGGGGGGTACTGGAGTGCGCCCCCTGAGCGGTCCAGGCAACGGAAGCGCATCTTGAGAAGACCGATGGCTCTCTCCACCACAGCCCTTGTGGTGCCATGGCTCCTACTGTAGCGCTGCTCAGCTTCTGTCCTTGGATGGCAGAGAGGAGCCACCTTCTGAGGGGATAGCCCTTGTCACCCAGCAGCCAACCATCCAGCCAAGCTGGAGCACTGAAGAGTCTCGGCACCTGGGAGTGTCTGAGGATGTAGGCGTCTTGGGAGCCGCCTGGGTACCTTGCACAAACTTGCAGAATCTGCATTCTGTGATCACACACTATCTGCACGTTCATGGAGTGGAAGCCTTCCTGTTGATGAAGGCACCAGGCTCACCTTGATGGCCACATGTGTACAGTCTATAGCACCCTGGACGCGGGGGAAGCCAGCAATGGCCGTGAAGCCTCTGGCTCGCTGCATCTGACTTGCCTTGTCGCAGCGGAAGTGGATGAAGGTCAATGCCCGTCTGAACAGAGCGTCTGTTACCTGCTTGATACAAGTATGGACAGCTGATTGGGAGACATCGCAAAGATCACCCACCGAGCCCTGGAAGGAACCAGATGCATAGAAGCGGAGGGCAACTGTGACCTTCAGAGAACTGTTCGCCCACACAGTTAGGGGAGATCTCAGGGCCAATCATCTGACAGATATAGTTGACTGTCTCCCTTGACAGAGAGCCTCCTTTGGCACTGCACCTCAGTCATTTGAGGTGGCTGCTTCGCCGCCTGTATACCCTGGCAGCAGGATAGTGGCATCTTCTGCAGCTCCTTCCACCTTGGACTACCTCTTGGTCCTGCGCCCATTGTGCCTGCGCCTGGCCTCCCAAAGGTGGCTCCCCTGGAGGCTGATTGTTCAGTCCTGGCCTCCTCCTTATTCTACCTCTCCCTTCCACCTCAGAGGAACTGCCTCCAGTGGAGAGGTCAGAACCCATACCCAGGCTAAATGGAGGCCTCCGGAAAGCTGCAGGCCCGATAAAGATTACTGTCTGCAGCTGAAGCTTCAAATTAGAGAGAAAGCTATTGGAAATCGATGTGAACTGCTAACAATCACACAGGCAAGTTTAAAACACTTTCTGCATTAAATACTTCAGAAAAAACATGAACAACCCCTCTGAGCCCACATATCCCGCCTGTGGATGAGGTTTGTTAAAAAATCAGTCACCCGCCTACCCGTTGGGCCCGTGCGCCGAGGTGAAGATCACACGGGTTCCTCAAAATCGGCTTCAATTGCCGAGTTAAGAGCCTTAACAAGGCCTTTAATTAATGGCGGGCGCGCATTGCACTTCATAGCACCCGCCCACCTAAATATCGCGATGCTGCGCACTGATGTTGGGACGCTTACATGACATCAGCATGCATCATTTTAAGCGCTGACGTGCAGGCTCCGCCACCCGCGCATCAGCCAGAAAATTCTGCCCCAGGACTACATGCTGAGGGAGGCATGGGGCAGCCACCGCAGAGGCGCAATGGGGAAAGGTCGCTGTCTAAGACCTTTCAGCCATGGTGCACTGAGGGGCTGGGAATTGTGTAGACCCCTTGGGCTGTTCGACTCACACTGAATGTATGCAGTGAAAACTATATGTATCACAATTGTATTGAAGCACCTCAGAGTGCAACATGATCTATGTAGACAACTTAAATATCATTGCACTGTCTGTAACAACTATTTTGAAATGTCTGTAATGTTCCTTATGTTGTATTGAAGCACTTCAGAGTGCAATATGATCCAGGTCGAAAACTGGAATATTCTTGCACTTTCCGTGATGGCCATTTTGAAATGTTTTCTAATGTTCTTTCAGATATTTTATGAATAAAGTATATTTTTTGCAAAGAAACAAGTGAAGAGTATTCCATCATACTCCTGACTTGTGCTTTGTCGATGGTGGAAGCATTTTGGGAAGCTAGGAGTGGCCTTCCCTCTAAGCTGTGCAAGTGCGTGGCCGGAGCAATTGGGAATGTATCACATAGGGAACAAAAAGGCTGCACAAAAGCCATGGTCCAGTTAAAATACACACACATTCAACCATGCAGCAAGCTTAAAGGCACCACACATTGTAACATACAGGTTGCAGAGAGCAAAGTGGAATTAGAGGGAACATTGATCAGGAGGTGAGTTATTAAGCACAGGATACACAGCCCCTGGCTTGATCTTCTCGCTACAGAATTTGTCTGGCTCTTCCATTTAGGTTTCTTGTCAATGATGACCCCCAAGGATGTTGATAGTATGTCTTCAATGATGGTAATGTTGCTATCAGTTAACTGAGGAGAAACTCAGCAGCAGGAGCAGACCTGGAAGGAATTGGGAGAACTCAGGGCGAAGATAAATTGAGGGCTAGGCTCGGGGTCTATCACCTACCTGAAAAGAGAAGCAGGAGCTGGAGAAGGCTGGGTGGAGCAGCGGAGTTTGAAAAAGTGAAAAAAAATTGATTTGTGACATTACAGGAAGGAATTGACCTGATTGGCTGGTGATTATTGCTGATGTCTTCCCCTTTCTCCAAATTTAAAGAGTTAGCCTAAATAGATGAAAAATTAAAAATTTCAATTTTCTTTAAAAAAAGGGTTAAGTAAAGCATTCAGTTTTCTTCTATTTAAGTGATGTTAACAGAAGAGAAGTGAGTGGCTGGTGAGTCTTTCACTTGTTTAAGTAGCAATATTTATTAATATTAGGAAGGTTTAGTATCTAATAGATAAAGGAACGGCAGGGCAGGTCTGGCCTCTCAAGTGCACATCCTGTGCTCCAGGTACCTCCCATGTCCTGAATCACCATAAGTGCAGGATATGACATCAGTTGCAGCAGTTCAAGCTCTGGATTGAGCAGTTGCTGGCCTTACTGCAGTGAATCTGCGAGACTGAGAGCATCATGGATAGCACATTTATAGATGTGGTCACCCAGCAGCTTAAGAGTTTGCAGGGAGAGAGGCGATGGTGACCACCAGACAGTCAAGAAGAAACAGGCAGGTAGTGCAGGATCCCCTGAGTGCATCCCATTCAACAACTCAGTTCTGAATACTGATGAGAGTGGTGGTTCATCTGGGGAGTGCAGTCAGACCCAAGTCCATGGCACCACAGTTGGCTTAGCTGTACACGGGCATGAGAAGGTGTTTCTGCAGCTTCAGATGTGGTCCTGGATTGTATGTTGCCTTCTTGGTGCCTGGGTCAAGGGTGTCACTGGCTGCAGAGCACGCTGAGGAGGTTGGGCAAACAGCCAGCAAGTCATGATCCACATCGGTTCCAATGGTATAGTAGAAAGAGGATGTGATCCAGCAGTCGGAACTTAGCGATCTAGGTAGGAAATTAGTTTGCAGGACCTCATAAGTAGTAATCAGATACTGTGCTGGGATTTGAATCTGTGTCCCCAAAGTATTAGCTGGAGCCTCTAGATTACTAGTCCAGTGACATTACTACTATGCCAACTCATACTACTACACCTTCCCCTAAACTGCAATGAGAATATGCCCAACCTGCTCAAACATTCCTCATAAGATAACCCCTCATCCCAGCAATCAGCCTAGTGAACCTTCTCTGAGATGCCTCCAATTCAAGTGTATCCCTCCTTAAATAAGGTGCTGTTCTCATGCAGCAAGTGGTTGGGATAACTGCCTGACAATATGATGGAGGGACAATCGGCCGAGGTAGTCATTGAAACATAGAAAATAGGAGCAGGAGTAGGCCATTCGGCCCTTCAAGCCTGCTCCACCATTCATTATGATCATGGCTGATCATTCAACTCAATAGCCTGCTCCAGCTTTCTCCCCATATCCTTTGATCCCTTTCGCCCCAAGAGCTACATCTAACTCCTCCTTGATAACATACAATGTTTTGGTCTCAACTACTTTCTGTGGTAGCGAATTCCACAGGCTCACCACTCTCTGGGTGAAGAAATTTCTCCTCATCTCAGTCCTAAATGGTCTACCCCATGTCCTCAGACTGTGGCCCCTGGTTCTGGACTCCCCCACCATCGGAAACATCCTTCCTGCATCTACCCTGTCTAGTCCTGTTAAAATTTTATAGGATTCTATGAGATCCCCCCTCATTCTTCTGAATTCCTGCGAATATAATCCTAACCGACTCAATCTCTCCTCATATGTCAGTCCCGCCAACCCAGGAATCAGTCTGTTAAACCTTCGCTGCACTCCCTCTACAACAAAAACATCCTTCCTCAGATAAAGAGACCAAAACTGCACACAATATTCCAGGTGTAGTCTCACCAAGGCCCTGTATAATTGTAGCAAGACATCCCTCTTTCTGTACTCGAATCCTCTGGCTATGAAGGCCAACATACCATTTGCCTTCTTTACCACCTGCTGCACCTGCATGCTTACCTTCAGCAACTGGTGTACGAGGACACCCAGGTCTCGTTGCATGTTCCCTTCTCTCAATTTATAGCCATTCAGGTAATAATCTACCTTTCTATTTTTGCTACCAAAGTGGAAAAACCTCACATTTACCCACATTATACTGCATCTGCCATGCATTTGCCCACTCACTCAGTTTGTCCAAATCACACTGAAGCCTCTCAGCATCTTCCTCACAGCTCACCCTCCCACCCATCTGCAAATTTGGAGATATTACATTTAGCTCCTTCATCTAAATCATTTATATATATTGTGAATTGCTGAGGTCCTAGCACCGATACCTGCGGTACCCCACTAGTCACTGCCTGCCATTCGGAAAAAGACCCGTTTATTCCTACTCTTTGTTTCCTGACTGCCAGCCAGCTTTCTATCCATCTCAATACACTATCCCCAATCCCATGCACTTTAATTTTACACGCCAATCTCTTATGTGAGACTTTGTTGAAAGCTTTCTGAAAGTCCAAATAAACCACATCCACTGACTCCCCCTCATCAACTCTACTAGTTACATACTTGAAAAATTCCAGTAGATTTGTCAAGCATGATTTCCCTTTCATAGATCCACGCTGACTCTGTCTGATTCTGCCACTGTTTTCCAAGTGCTCAGCTATTAAATCTTTTATAATGGACTCTAGAATTTTCCCCACTACCGACGTCAGGCTGACTGGTCTATAATTCCCTGTTTTCTCTATACGTCCCTTTTTAAATAGTGGGGCTACATTAGCTACCCTCAAATCTGTAGGAACTGTTCCAGGGTCTATAGGATCTTGGAAGATGACCACCAATGCATCCACTATTTCTAGGGCCACTTCCTTAAGTACTCTGAGATGTAGATTATCAGGCCCTGGGGATTTATCGGCCTTCAATCCCATCAACTTCTCCAACACCATTTCCCTACTAATGCTGATTTCTTTCCGTTCCTCCCTCTCACTAAACCCTGTGTTCCCCAACATTTCTGGTATGTTATTTGTGTCCTCCTTTGTGAAGACAGAACCAAAGTATGTATTTAGTTGGTCAGCCATTTCTTTGTTCCCCATTATAAATTCCCCTGTTTCAGACTGTAAGGGACCTACATTTGTTTTCACCAATCTTTTTCTCTTCACATACCTATAGAAACGTTTACAGTCAGTTTTTATGTTCCCCACACGCTTACCCTCGTGCTCTATTTTGCCCTTCTTAATCAGTCCCTTGGTCCTCCTTTGCTGAATTTTAAACTGCTCCCAATCCTCAGGTCTGTTGTTTTTTTGGCCAATTTGTATGCCTCTTCCTTGCATCTAATACTATCTCTAATTTCCCTTGTAGTCCATGGTTTGGCCACCTTTCCTGTTTTACTTTTGCGCCAGACAGGAATAAACAATTGTTGCAGTTCACCCATGCGCTCTTTCAATGTTTGCCATTGCCTATCCACTGTCATCCCTTTAAGTAACATTTCCCAATCCATCATAGCCAACTCACGCTTCATACCGTTGTAGTTTTCTTTATAAAGATTCAGGACCCTAGTCTCAGAATCAACTATGTCACTCTCCATCTTGATGAAGAATTCCAGCATATTATGGTCGCTCATCCCCAAGAGGCCTCGCACAACTAGATTGTCAATTATTCC
Organism: Cetorhinus maximus; assembly: GCF_964194155.1. Lineage (NCBI taxonomy): Eukaryota > Metazoa > Chordata > Chondrichthyes > Lamniformes > Cetorhinidae > Cetorhinus > Cetorhinus maximus. Next base: position 62,863,615 of record NC_135886.1, read on the forward strand.
TTTCTCATTACATAATACCCAGTCTAGGATGGTCTGTTCTCTAATTGGTTCCTCAACGTATTGATCCAGAAAACCATCCCGTGTACACTCCAGGAATTCCTCCTCTTTGCCCAATCTATATGATTATTAAAGTCACCCATAATTACAGATGCTCCTTTATTGCATGCATCTCTAATTTCCTGTTTAATGCCATTCCCATCATCATCATTACAGTTTGGGGGTCTATATACAACCCCCACTAACGTTTTTTGCCCCTTAGTGTTTCTCAGCTCTACCCATATAGATTCCACATCATTAGAGCTAATATCTTTCCTCACTATTGCGTTAATTTCCTCTTTAACCAGCAATGCAACTCCACCGCCTTTTCCTTTTTGTCTGTCCTTCCTAAATACTGAATACCCCTGGATGTTCAGTTCCCATCCCTGGTCACCCTGCAGCCATGTCTCCGTAATCCCAACTATATCATACCTGTTTACATCTATTTGCGTGGTTAATAAATCTACTTTATTGTGAATGTTCCTCACGTTAAGGCACAAAGCCTTAAGGCTTGTCTTTTTAACATTACTTGTCCCGTTCCCAGTATTTTTCACTGAGGCCGTTTGATTCTTGCCCTTGATTTCTCTGCCTATCACTTTTCTTATTCCCCTTCCTGTCTTTTGTTCTCGTCCTTGATTCCCCCTTTTCTGATTCCTTGCATAGGTTCCCATCCCCCTGCCATTTTAGTTTAAACCCTCCCCAACCACTCTAGCAAATATTCCCCCTTGGACATCAGTCCCGGTCCTGCACAGGTGTAACCCGTCCAGTTTGGACTGGTCCCACCTCCCCCAGAACCGGTCCCAATGCCCCAGGAATCTGAAACCCTCCCCTTCATACCATCTCTTCAGCCACGTATTTATCCGAAATATCCTGCTATTTCTACTCTGACTAGCATATGGCACTGGTAGTAATCCTGAGATCACGACCTTTAAGCTCCTACTTTTCCATTTACTTCCTAACTCCCTATATTCTGATTTTAGGACCTCATCCCTTTTTATACCTATGTCGTTTGTACCAATGTGTACCACCACCCTCCCCCATCAGAATGTCCTGTAGCCGCTCTGAAACATCCTTGACCCTAGCACCAGGGAGGTAACATACCATCCTGGAGTCTTGTTTGCGACCACAGAAACGCCTATCTATTCCCCTATAACTATTGCATTCCCACACTTTTTACTCCTCCCCTGTGCAGCAGAGGCAACCGCGGTGCAACAAATTTGGCTGTTGCTGCTTTCCCCTGAAAGGCCATTCCCCTCAACAGTATCCAAAGTGGTATATCTGTTTTGCAGGTGAATAGCCACAGGAGATTCCTGCACTGCCTGCCTCGTCCTCTTGCTCTGCCTGGTGGTCACCCATTCCCTTCTTGCCTGTGGCCTTTTAGCCAGCGGTGTGACCACCTCTCTATACGTGCTATCCACAATACTCTCCACCTCATGGATGCTCCACAGTGTCCCCAAGCCACCGCTCCAGCTCCAAAACCCAGGCTTCCAGGAGCTGCAGCTGGAGGCACTTCACGCACATACTGGCCCCGGAAATGTTCCCGGCTTCCCACATGGAGCAGGAGGAGCACACCACAGCTTTGAGGTCTCCTGCCATGACTTACCTCTTTAAATTAAATTAAAACTTATGGAAGATACTTAATATCAAATAATATCAATTACTCTAGGGCCCTTCTTCCCTGCTCCTTGTTGTTACAGAATGTAGCCCTTACAAATGATGAAGCACAAAATGAGACCTTAAAAACGATAAGTGATAAAAATAGTAAAACCTTACTCGACTGTACTCACAGTACTCAAAGGATCACCTCGTTCCCTCCTCACCGAACTCCCTCAGTCATCAAACTCCAACTTAAGCACTCTACTGCAGCCCAAAGCAGAACTCCAGTGTAGATCAAGTCAGCACTGTAAGATGGCCTGTTTTTATACTCTCTGAATCTAGCCTCTGAAAACCTGTTTAAGCTGGTCATCTAATTAACTAGTTGTAGCTGCAAGCAGAGCCTGTATAAACCCTGTTTTAAAGCTGGCAGGAATTAGATTATTAACTAAAAAGGAAGAATGTGCAGGATTATGGGAGAAGGTGAGGTAGTGACGCTAAGTGAATTGTTCCTTCAGAGAACCAGTACAGGCACAACAGGCCAAATGGCTCCCATCTACACTGTTATCATTCTACCATTCTGTTCTGTGAGTCTGTTATTCTGGATGTCAAGAAGAGGTGATTGGACTCTCTCTTGCTGAAGATGGTCATTGTCTGGCACTTGTGTGGTCACATACTTGCCAAATATCTGTCGAAACCAGAATGTTGTCCAAGCCTTTCTTCATGCGGTGATAAAACAGCTTCAGTAACTTAGGAATTACAAATGGAACTGAACACAGTGCAATCATCAGTTAATCAGTTAATAATCAGTTAATAAACATCCTGGGGGTTACTATTGACCAGAAACTGAACTGGACTCATCTTATAGATACTGTGGCAACAAAAACATATCAGAGGCTAGGAATCCTGTGGCGAGTAACTCACCTCCTGACTCCCCACAGCCTGTCCACCATCTACAAGGCACAAGTCAGGAGCGTGATGGAATACTCCCCACTTGCCTGGATGAGTGCAGTTCCAACAACACTCAAGAAGCTTGACACCATCCAGGACAAAGCAGCCTGCTTGATTGGCATCCCATCCACAAACATTCATTCCTTTCACTACTGACGAACAGTGGCAGCAGTGTGCACCATCTACAAGATGCACTGCAGGAACTCACCAAGGCTCCTTAGACAGCGCCTTCCAACCCCACAGCTGCTACCATCTAGAAGGACAAGAGCAGTGGACACATAGAAATATCACCACCTACAAGTTCCCCTCCAAGCCACTCAGCATCCTGACTTAGAAATATGTCGCTGTTCCTTCACTGTCACTGGGTCAAAATCCTGGAACTCCCTTCCTGCACCACATGGACTGCAGTGGTTCAAGAAGACAGCTCACCACCACCTTCTCAAGGGCAATTAGGGATGGGCAATAAATGCTGGCCCAGCCAGCAATGCCCACATCCCATGAATGAATTGAAAAAAGCAAACAAAACAGAGGGGTACATTTTTAGTGGATAGAATTGAAACACAAGAAGCCATGTTAAACTTATACCGAACCTTGGTTAAACCATGCTTGGAGTACTGTGCACAAGATCTACATTATAGGCCGGCTGCAAAACCAGTATAACGTTGGGATTTAAATTCATGCAAGTAAAGTTAAAACAGATGTGAAGTAAACCCTCTTGAATGGTGATCGCTCACAGCTAAAACTCATAACATCCTCATAAATCTCCTTTGTACTCTCTCGAGTGTGATCAGATCCTTCCTGTAATGTGGTGACCAGAACTGTCCACAGCACTTTAGCTGTTTTTTAAATTGTTCTAGCACAATCTTCCTGCACTTATATTCTTAGACCTTGAACAATAAGGAAAGCATCTGGTATGAATTGTTTACAACCATTTTAAACTGTCCTATTACCTTCAGGAATCTGTGGCCATGCACTCCAAGGCTCCTCTGTTCCTCCACACTTTTCAGAATCCTCCCATTTATTGTGTGTTCCCCTGCCTTGTTTCCTTTCCCCAAATACAATACCTCATGCTTTTCTGAATTGAATTTCATTTGTGTTTTTTCTGCCTCAACTGACTATTGATATCCTGTAATCTACAGCTTTCTTCCTCACTATCAACTACACAGTCAATTTTCATATTGTCTGCAAACTTCTTAATCATGCCACTTACATTTCAATCTAAATAATTGATATATACCAAGAACAGCAAGGGACCCAGTACTGGACCCTGCAGAATCCCATTGGAAACAGCCTTCCAGTCATGAAAACAGCATTCAATTGTAACCCTTTGCTCCTTCCACTGAGCCAATTTTGGGTCCAACTTGCCACTTTCCTTTGGATCCCATGAACTTTTAGTTTTCTGGCCAGTGTGCCATGTAGTACCAGGGATAAGAGTTATAGGGAGAGACTAGAAAAGTGAGGATTCTTCTCCAGAGATGGTTAAGTAGGGGTTTGATAGAGCTGTTCAAAACCATGAAGGTTTTTGTTCAGGTAAGGAGGCACTGTTTTGTTAACCGGAGGAATTAAGCTAATTAGGGAAAGGACCAACAGCAATGCATGGGAAAAGAAGGTTTACACAGAGAGTTGCTATGATCTGGATTGCTTTGTCTGAAATGGTGGTGGAAGCAGATTCAAAATTAACTTTCAGCAGGGAATTGGAAAATATTTGAAGGAGAAAACTTTGCAGGATTATAGGGAAATAAGAAGGGGGTGGAATTAATTGGATAGCCCTTTCAATCTGATGAAGAGTCATACAGATTCAAAACGTTAACTCTGTCTTCCTCTCCACAGATGCTGTCAGACCTGCTCAGTTTTTCCAGCTATTTTTTTTTTTTCAGATTTCTAGCATCCGCAGTATTTTGCTTTTAGCCCTTTCAATCTGCCAGGCAGGCAGGATAGACTGAATGTTCTCCTCTGTGCTTCAATGATTCATTTTATGAGCTGCAGAACCTGGAGGTTCTAAGATCAGTAGCCCAGTGAAGTATTTAAATATCTGATATTTAGGCTATTTGTGTTTAGTATCTCAATGGGTCTTGTTATGTTTGAGTATATAATTAGTCTTTGAGTAGTTTGCTTTGAAGACTGAATAGAAAAATAGTGTGGTATAGTTTATAACTATTTAACAGCAATTATATAAATTACCTTCGCCCAAAGCTTCCAATCTCTGGAGGGTCGTATCGGGAGGTATCCCAAAAGATGCACTAGGGGACTCCCCCAGAGGTCCTCACACAAGGACTGAATGGGAATTTCCTGGAAAGTTCAAACTTCCAATGGGTAATTAGCCTGCAGCAGGAGCCATCCGAAACTCTGATTGAAATTGGAGACTTTGGATGGTTTGAACTCTCTGAGCAGAATAGTTACCCAGGAAAATCTAGAGGGATTAAAACAACTTCTAACTCTTGGGTAATGATAGCATTGACCCCTTCACTCTACCCACTAGACCCACTGACCACCCCTCATCCCCCCACCACCCCCCGCCTGGCTTCCACCCCCCCAGCCAATGCCCTAATTACCCCTGACAACTCCATACTATCCCCCCATCCTCCAACTATCCTCATGAACCCCCCGACTACCCACTCACCAGTCACTACCCTCCCCACCTCCCCCCCACTGAATCCCCCCAACCAACCCCCACCTCTCCCTACTACCCCCGACTACACGCCTGCTCCCCTGACCATCCCAAAACTACGCAAACCACCTCACAACTGACCACCTGACCCATCCTATCCACTCCCCGCCAACATCGCCCCCCCCCACCCCCCCACCTCCCCACCCCCCACTTACACACTTACCTTCCCCTTGGCTTCTCGAAGTGGCTGGACCTTTAAATTTACCTGCTTTTTGGCAGCTAGGGCCGTAAAAAGGGGACATGGCTTCACTTCCCCTGATGCTGCTGCCCTGCACAGAAGAGTCCCAGGAGCCAGTACGCTAAACATTTCTTAGCAGGCCTGAGTCGGGCGAGAAATATGCAGCTCCCGTCTAAGGTAAGTCAAAAAAGAGCAGAGTGGCAATCCGATGTTGATTACCATTCCATGGGAGTTCTGGCCCAGTATATCTAAGGAGTTTAGCTTAAGTTTCTAATTAAAATTAAGGGACAGCTATAATTTATAGCTGATAATCCCTGTGCCTTGCGGGAATGTCAGGAGGCTTCACATGCCCTGGGGGCCCATGTTTGCAGCAAGTGCCTCCCGCTGCTAAAACTCATGTTACGGGTTTCTGAGCTGGAGAGGCAGCTGGGATTCACTGCAGGGCATCTGGGTAGCTGATGTTTTTCTTGGGTTGCAGGTTCCAGGAGGTGGCCACCCCAGAACTAGATAGAGTTCAGAATGGCAAGCGAGTGGCCACCTGCAAGTGTAGGATGTGTCAGGCAGTGCAGGAATCCTCCTGGAGAATGACATTCTCAAACTAATATTTAATCTTGAACATCATACTGGGTGACAACACCTCAACGGCATGCAACCAGGCACATTGGTGTATTTCGTAGGCCATCAAACGCTAGGAAGGAGATGGAGGAGCAGACTTGCTGGGAAATTAGAGAGGTGCAAGAACAATAATGTAGTGATTATGGGAGTCTTTAACTACCCCGATATTGAATGGGGACAGTGATTGTGTAGAGATGGCAGAGAAGAGGAAGAATTTCTGATGTATCAGCAGGAGAATTTTCTTGGTCAGTATGTTCCCTGCCCAAAGAAGAGGGAGGCATTGCTGGATCAAGTCGTGGGAAATGAAGTGGGTCAAGTAGGAAATGTCACAATAGGGGACCATCTCAGGAATAGTGGTAAAAGTAAAATAAAGTTTAAATTAGTTATGGAGAAGGACAAGAAGCAGTCTAGAATAAACATACTTAGCTGGGAGAGGGTAAATTTCAAAGAGTTGCGGAGGGTTCTGGCCAGGTTAAATTGGAGTCAAAGACTGGTAGGCAGAAAGGTGATGGAGCAATGGGTGGCCTTTAAAGAGGGGATGGTTTGGGTATTTTCTTGTACATTCCCACAAAGAAGAAAGGGAGGGCAACCAAAACCAGAGCTCCCTGGATGATGATGGAGTTAGAGAGTAGGATGAAGCAGATAAAAGGGGGGAGTATGACAGATGCCAGCTTGATAATATAAGGGAGAATCAGGCTGAATATAAAAAGTACGGAGGAGAATTGGAAACAGAAAGAAAAGGGGCAAAGCAACAGTATAAAAATGGATATCGGCTGCAGTGGTTCAAGAAAAAAGACCCATTAGCACCTTTTCAAGGGCAAGTAGGAATGGCCAGGAAATGCTGGCCTTGCTAACAAGACCCACATTTGAGATACATGACACTGATAGATGTGGTATCTGGTGCTACTGTTGGATCTAAAGGCCTGGTGTAGGTTTTCTTCTGCTGCACCAGAGTTACAGAGGCAGACACAGTGATATGTCAGCTTTGGACACTCCATTACAAGAAGGAGTGCAGAAGTCCAGAGAGTGACCTGCTTCTCACGGGGAATTCTCCTACAAAATGCAAAACAAAGAAGCTGGCTCCCTCTGCAGATAAGTTGGACCCGATCCTAAGAATAATGAGACCTGCTGAAAAAAGAACACTGCACTCAAGCACAAAACAGCTCATCTGAATACTTTTTAAAAAATTCATTCATGGGATATGGGTGTCGCTGGCTCGGCCAGCATTTATTGCCCTTCCCTAATTGCCCTTGAAAAGGTGGTGGTGAGCTGCCTTCTTGAATCGCTGCAGTCCATGTGGTGTAGATACACCCACAGAATGGAATTCCAGGACTTTTGACCCAGCGACAGTGAAGGAACGGTGATATATTTCCAAGTCAGGATGGTGAGTGACTCGGAGGGAACTTCCAGGTGGTAGTGTTCCCATGTGTCTGCTGCCCTTGTCCTTCTAGGTGGTAGTAGTCATGGGTTTGGAAGGTGCTGTCTAAGGAGCCTTCGTGAGTTCCTGCATGGCATCTCGTAGATGGTACACATTGCTGCCACTGTGCATCGGTGGTGGAGAGAGTGAATGTTTGTGAATGCAGTGCCAACCAAGCAGGCTGCTTTGTCCTGGATGGTGTCAAACTTTTTGAGTGTTGTGGGAGCTGCACCCATCCAGGCAAATGGAAAATAGTCCATCGCACTCCCAATTTGTGCCTTGTAGATGGTGGACAGGCTTTGAGGAGTCAGGAGGTGAGTTACTCACCACAGGATTCCTAGCCTCTGACCTGTTCTTGTAGCCACAGTTTTTATATGCTAGTCCAGTTCCGTTTCTAGTCAATGGTAACCCCTAAGATGTTGATAGTGGGGAATACGGTGATGGTAATGTCATTGAATGTCAAGGGGAGATGATTAGAATCTCTCTTGTTGGAGATCGTCATTGCCTGACACTTCTGTGGCGCAAATGTTACTTGTCACTTGTCAACCCAAGCCTGGATATTGTCCACGTTTTATTGCATTTGGACATGGACTGCTTCAGTATCTGAGTATCTGAACATTATGAGATCATCAGGGAACATGCCCACTTCTGACATTTTGATGGAAGGAAGACCAATGATGAAGCAGCTCAGATGATTGGCCTCCAGCAATCACAACCATCTTCCTTTGTGCTAGGTATGATTGCAACCAATAAAGATTTTTCCCCCTGATTCCCATTGACCCCAGTTTTGCTAGGACTCCTTGATGCCACACTCGGTCAAATGCGACCTTGGTGCCAAGGGCAGTCACTCTCACCTCATCTCTGGAGCTCAGGTCTTTTGTCCATGTTTGAGCCAAGGCTGTAATGAGGTCAAGAGCTGAATGGCCCTGGCAGAACCCAAACTGAGTGTCAGTGAGCAGGTTGTTGCTCAGCAAGTGCCGCTTGATAGCACTGTTGATGACCCCTTCCAATACTTTACTGATGATGGAGAGTAGACTGGTGGGACGGTGATTGGCTGGGTTGGATTTGTCCTGCGTTTGTGTACAGGACATACCTGGGCAATTTCCACATAGCCGAGTAGATGCCAGTGTTGTAGCTGTACTGGAACAGCTTGGCTAGGGGCACGGCAATTTCTGGAGCACAAGTCTTCAGTACTATTGCCAAAATATTGTCAAGGCCCACAGCTTTTGCACTACCCAGTGGCTTCAGCCATTTCTTGATATCAGATGGAGTGAATTGAATTGGCTGAAGACTAGCACCTGTCATGTTGGGGACCTCCGGAGGAGGCTGAGATGGATCATCCACTCGGCACTTCTGGCTGAAGATTGTTGTGAATGCTTTAGCCTTATCTTTTGCACTGATGTGCTCGGCTCCCCCATCATTGAGGATGGGAATGTTTGTGGACCCTCCTCCTATGAGCTTTTTAATTGTCTACCACCATTCACGTCTGGATGTGGCAGAACTGCAGAGGTTAAATCTGATCCGTTGGTCGTGGAATCACTTGGCTCTGTACTGTTTGGCACACAAGTAGTCCTTTGTTGTAGCTTCAACAGTTTGACACCTCAATTTTAGCTATGCCTGAGGCTGCTCCTGGCATGCCCTCCTGCATTCTTCATTGAACCAGTGTTGATCCCCTGGCTTGATGGTAATGATAGAGTGGGGGATATGCCAAGGGATGAGGTCAAGTATGTTTTTCCCTCTTGTTAGTTCCCTCACTACCTGCCGCAGACCCAGTCTAGCAGCTATGTCATTTAGGACTCAGCCAGCTTGGTCAGTAGTGGTGCTACCGAGCCACTCTTAGTATTGGGCATAGAAATTCCCCACCCAGAATACATTCTGCGCCCTTGCCACCCTCAGTACTCCCTCCAAGTTGTGTTCAACATGAAGGAGCACTGATTCATCAGCTGACGGGGGGTGGTGGGGACGGTATGTGGTAATCAGCAGGAGGTTTCCTTGCCCATGTTTGACCTGATGCCATGAGACTTCATGGGGTCTGGAACCGATGTTGAGGTCTCCCAGGGGAACTCCGTCCCGACTGTATATCACTGTGCCGCCACCTCTGCTGGGGCTGCCATGTTGGTGGGACAAGACATAGGTGGTGCTGGTGGTGTCATTGACATTATCCATAAGGTATGATTCCGTGAGGATGACTATGTCAGGCTGTTGCTTGACTATTCTATGAGACAGCTCTCCCAACTTTGGCACTAGCCCCCAGATGTTAGTAAGGAGGACTTTGCAGGATCGACAGGACTGAGTTTGCCGTTGTCGTTTCTGCTGCCTAGGTCATTGCCGGATAGTCCATCTGGTTCCATTCTTTTTAGGCTCTTTAGCAGATTGATACAACCGAGTGGTTTGCCTTCTGAAGAAGGGTATTTAAGGATGGGCAATAAATGCAGGCCTAACCAGCAGCACCCACATCTCATGAATGAATTTTTAAAAAATCCTTACAGACAACTCCATTGCATTCTCTTCTTCAACCTTCTCTGTCAATTCACCAAAAAAATTCAATTAGATTATTCAAACACGGTCTCCCTTTGACAAATCAGTGCTGGCACTCCTTAATTAACTCAAAACTCTATAAGAGTCAGTTGTGTTATTTCCCTGATTATTGTTTCTAAAGTTGCTAGAAAAAGTAGCAAGTCTGAGGATTAGTAGTAGTTTAGAATTCAGCAAAGGAGGGCCAAGAGACTGATTAAGGGGGAAAAATAGAGTATGAGAGTAAACTTGCAAGAAACATAAAAGCTTCTATAAATATGTAAAAAGAAGAAAGATTAGTGAAGACAAATGTAACAGTCTGAAACAGGAGAACTTATAATAAAGAACAAGGAAATGCCAGAGCAATTAAACAATTACTTTAGTTCTGTCTTCACAGAGGAAGACACAAATAACTTCCCAGAAATGTTAGGGAACCAAGGGTCTAATGAGAAAGAGGAATTGAAGGAAATTAGTATTACTGAGAAAAAGTCTAGCAGAGTCTACAGAGAAATTAATGGGACTGAAAGCCGATAAATCTCCAGGGCCCGATAATCTACACCCCAGGGTGCTAAAGGAGGTGTCCGTGGAAATAGTGGGTGCATTGGTTGTCAACTTCCAAAATTCTGTAGATTCTGGAACAGTCCCGGCACATTGGAGGGTGGCAAATGTAATTCACTATTGAAAAAAGGAGGGAGGGAGAAAACAGACCGGTTAGCCTAACATCAGTAGTAGGGAATATGCTCAAGTCTATTACAAAGGATGTGATAACAGGACACTTAGAAAATATCAACGGGATTAGATAAGTCAACATGGATTTATGAAAGGGAAATCATGTTCAACAAACCCACTGGAGTTTTTTGAGGACATAACTTGTAGAATAGATAAGGGAGAACCAGTGGTTGTGGTGTATTTGGATTTTCAGAACACTTTTGACAAAGTCCCACATATGAGGTTAGTGTGTAAAATTAAAGCACATGGGATTGATGGTAACATATTGGCATAGATTGAGAACTGGTTAGTAGACAGGAAACAGGCAGTAGGAATAAGTGGGTCTTTTTCGGAGTGGCAGGCGGTGACTAGTGGGGTACCGCAAGGATAAGTTCTTGGGCCCCAGCTATTCACAATATATATCAATGATTTGAAAGAGAGAACCAAATGTAATATTTTCAAGTTTGTTGACAACACAAAACTTGTTGGGAATGTGAGCTGTGAGGGGGGCATTAAGAGGCTTCAAGGTGATTTCGACAGGTTGATTTAGTGAGCAAATACATGGCAGATGCAGTATAACGTGGATAAGTGTGAAGTTATCCATTTCAATAGGAAAAACAGAATGGCAGAGTATTATTTAAATGGTGATAGATTGGGAAATGTTTATGTACAAAGGGACCTGGGTGTCACTGAAAGCACGCATGCAGGTGCAGCAAACAGTTAAGGAAAGTGGAATGTTGGCCTTCATTGTGAGAGGACTTGAGTACAGGAGTAAGGATGTCTTACTGCAGCTGTACAGGACCTTGAAGAAACCACACCTGGAGTATTATATGCAGTTTTGGTCTCCTTACCTAAGAAAGGATATACTTGCCATAGAGGGAGTGCAGCGAAGGTTCACCAGACTGATTCCTGGGATGGCAGGATTGTCGTATAAGGAGAGATTGGACTGACTAGGCCTGTATTCACTGGAGTTTAGAAGAATGAGAGGGGATCTCATTGAAACGTATAAAATTCTGAAAGAGCTGGACAGACTGGTTGCAGGGATGATGTTTCTTCTGGCTGGGGAGGTCTAGAACAAAGAGTCTCAATCTCAGGATACGGGGTAGGCAATTTAGGACTGAGATGAGGAGAAATTTCTTCACTCAGAGGGTGGTGAACCTATGGAATTCTCTAACACAGAAGTCTGTAGAGGCCAAGTCACTAAATATATTTAAGAAGGAAATAAATAGATTTCTGGACTCTAAGGGCATCAAGGGGTATGGGGAGAGAGCTGGAGTATGGGGTTGAGATAGAGGATCAGCCATGATCATATTGAATGGCGGAGCAGGCTCGAAGGGCCAAATGACCTACTCCTGCTCCTATTTTCTAGGTTTCTAAAGACTTACTCACCACTGATGTTAAACTAACCCACCTGTGTTTACTCAGAATGTGCTTATACCCTTTCATGAATAAGGGTGCCTCATTTGTCACTCTCTAATCCTCAGGAACATCCTCATATATAAGGGAGCTTGGAAAATAATGATAAGCTCTATCTCCAGTCCCACACCCTTTAACAACCTTAAAGAAGTGCAAAAAGACACTGGTCCTATCCAACATGTACAATTCACTTGCTACTGTTGAGGACAAGGGGAAGAACTGCAGAACAAGGTAACATAGCTCAGAAGGCTGTCCATGAGCAGGAAGAGCAGAGCAGAAACGTGGTAGTAATAAGAGCCGCTATAATTAGGAGATAGATGGCACCCTCTTCAGCCCGAAGAGTGTTTTGCCTACCCGGAGCCAGGGTAAGGGATATCTTGCAGCAGCTGGAGAGGAATTTGGACAGGAAGGGGGTAAATCCAGTTATTGTGGTCCATGTTGGAATAAATGACATGGGTAGGAACTAGGAAGGAGGTCCTGTCGAAAGAGTATCAGGAGTTAGGCTCTAAATTAAAAAACAGGACCTTGAGGGTAATAACCTCTGGAATATTGCCCACCCATATGCAAATTGACAAAGGAGCAGATGGATCAGGAAAATGAACACGTGGCTAAAAGCCTGAGAGGGATATGGGGTATTTCCATTGGACACTGGCAACCATTCTGGGGCAGGAAGGAGCTGTACTGATGGGATGCGCTTCACCTGAATCTGCGTTATTCTTTTCTCGAATCCTTTTGCTCATTGCTCATCGAAATTGTAAAGTGAGAAGCTCTTATGCGCAACTGAAAAGGAAAGCTCAAGACTGTGAGGTGATGGAGAAATGGATGGTTCACCACTACATTAACTCTACCATCTCAACTTCTACCAATATTTTGTCAGCATCCTCTCCCTTCATAACCAGAAGCCATCATTTCCCTTCACTAATGAGTATACCAAACGAGTGTCAGCCATCAGCGGCAATAATCTCAACTCTGTGCCAGACTGTTGTAGGTTTAAGTCCCACACCAGAGGCTTCAACACATCATCTAGGCTGACACACCAATGCAGTACTGAGGAAGTGCCACACTGTTGGAGATGCCATCTTTCAGATGAGATGCTAAAGATTCAGCCTTCCCTCTCAGTTTGGATGTAAGAGATTTCAAGGCACTATTTTGAAGAAGAACAAGGGAGTTCTTCCTATCCTGGTGAATATTTTTCTCTCAACCAACATCATCAAAATAGATTATCTGATCACTTATCTCAATATTGTTTGCTAGTTGTAAGTGGAATGCTGTGTTTCTGATATTACAATGATGGCTACGTTTTATAAGTAATTGGCTGTAAATCACTTTGGAAAATCCTGAAGTTGTGAATGGTACAATATAAATATGAAGCCTTCTGTCTATGCGTAACCCTTTCAACAACAACTTGCATTTATATATTTGGGTGGAATTATTGCAATTTTTGTAGGGTGGCTAGTAGAGGTACAATAGCAGAATGGTCATGTTACTGGATTAGAAGTCGAGAGTTCTAAATTATTAAATCAACAAATGGGAGTCCAAATTCAGTTTTTTAAAAATGATCACACAGATATAACTTGCAATGAATGCGTGATAAATTGGAATTCCCTTCCAGCTGTTTTGTATTTGCAGTAATTTATTTCATCCCCTACATTTATTTACTGCTTCAATCTGTACAGTGGCTTGCTTCTTTTCTTCCTATACAACCTGAAGGGAATTTTCAGTTGGAATATCAATGAAGAGTTACACTCTGACATTAAGAAGCACGAATAGTGCTAAAGAATTCAGGTAATCATGAGGACAGTTTGGTGGCTTCATGTAACCGCTGTCTTTTTATCATTGTGTCAATTCTTGTTGCTTAAATGCTGGGACAAAGTCAAAACTATTTTGACATACAAGTCACTGGGCTCACAACAAAGAAAAAATATCAACGAGCATTGTTCCACACATTTGTATTTCCACCAGAACTCCTACCAGTCCCAACCCAACTACTTCTTTCTTTCAGTCAAGGGATGTGGGCATCGTTGGCAAGGTCAACATTTATTGACCAACTCTAATTGCCCTTGAAAAAGCAATGTTTCTTGAAGGCTGCAGCCCACCTAGTTTGGTACACCTGTAGTGCTGTCAGGGAGAATATTCCAGGAATTTGGTCCCATTGACAGTGATACAGTTCCAAGGCAGGGTGGTTTGTGACTTGGAAGGAAACTTACAGGTATTTCCATGCACCTGCTGCCCTTGTCCTTCTAGGTGGTGGAAGTTGTGGGTTTGGAAGGTGCTGTCAAAGGAGCCGTGGTGTGTTGCTGCAGTGCATCTTTGTAGATGGTACACACTGCTGCTACTGTGTGTCGGTGGTGGAGGGAGTAAATACTTAAGGTGATGGATGAGGAGCCAATCAAGTGAACTGCTTTGTCCTGATGATATTGAGCTTGAGTGTTGGAGCTGCACTCATCCAGGCAAGTGGAGAGTATTCCATCACGCTCCTGACTTGTGCCTTCTAGATGGTGGACAGGATTTGGGGAGCCAGGAGGCGAATTACTTGCCACAGAATATCCATTCTATAACTTGCTCTCGTAACCACAGTATTTATGTTGCTGGTCCAGTTAAGTCTCCAGATATTGATGTTCCAGGATTCAGTGATGATAATGCCATTGAATGTCAAGGCGAGTTAGATTTTCTCATGTTGGAGATGGTCATTGCCTGGCACTTGTGTGGCACAAATGGCATTTTCCACTTACCGGCCCAAACTAGAATATTGTCCAGGTCCTGCTGCACGCAGGCACAGGCTGCTTCAGTACCTGGGGTAGACAAAACAAAATTGCTGGAAAAGCTCAGCAGGTCTGACAGCATCTGTGGAGAGAAAGGCAGAGTTAACGTTTTGCGTTCATATGACTCTTCTTCATACTCAGACCTGCTGAGTTTTTCCAGCAATTTTTGTTTTTGTTTCAGGTTTCCAGCATCCGCAGTACTTTGCTTTTATCTCAGTATCTGAGGTGTTGTAAATGGAACTGTGCAAACATCTCCACTTCAAACCTCATGGAGGGAAGGTCAGTCCTGAAGCAGCTGCAGATAGTTAGCCCTGGAACACTTCCTTGAAGAACTCCTGCACTGATGCTCTGGAGCTGAGATATTTGGCCACTACCATAGCCACAAACAACAGCTTATATTTATTTAAGGCCTTTAACATAATGAAACATCCCAAGGTGCTTCATAGGAGCATTATAAAACAAAGTAGTGGAGTATGAACACTGGGAAGCCACATCCACAGCATCACTGAGCCCCTTCCGATGACAACTGCTGAATGCCTTTGGCAAATTTCAAGCTTGTTGGGAACTGAAACACAATGTAAAATGAGTAGAAACCTGAGCTGGGATCTTTATCTTCATGGAAAATCTGAGATGAAGTTGAATTGATGGTCTTCATTCACATGCAGGGGATTTATTCAGGGTCAGCCTAAGTTTCATAACTTTGGCAGAGTTAGACTTCCAACCTGGAACTTTTGATCCTGCCTTGGAGGAATGAGTACCTGCCAGTATCTGAGTGAAGCCCAACTGTCAACATGCCTCAGCTGAGCGTACTCAACACAGGCTCAGAAAATTGAAATCCCATTTTGCTCATGAAAGTAGCATTGGACCAATAAAACACTGGCATTGCTAAAGACCAAAATAACAGAACATGAGACCACATGAGATCAATGAACAATGGTCACACCAGTCTCATCTCACTTCCTCTAAATAAAAAGTGCTACTGCGGGGTATGTGGAACATTTTGTCACAACTGCACAGCTTTTGAATCCGCTTGGATTTGAGTAGATGCATTTAAAGCCTGTTGTCACTGTTGAGAGGAGATCCTTCACAAGTTGCTGATTGGTCAGCCAAGGGCCAGCGGAATCCGGCCAGCTCCACTTAACATCAGATCCCCATTTGTGACTAAGTGTCACGGCTCTCCACCCCTCTTACACCAAGTTACTGTGCCTGACTGATCAGAGAGTCTCGCTGTATGTTTGCAATTAATGTTGAAATAGTGTGGCCTGACTGGCTTCCAGACCTGTCATCTGCTTGAAGTATTCTTGATCAACATACTGATCCAGAACTATTGAAGATTCAGAAATTGGCTAGGTATTCCTTATAATTTCAACTCCTGGAACAGCTATTTAATGGATTTCACAATTTATTATGAAAGGGTGAAGGGAGAGAGAATGTTCCTCTTTGCAAATATGAATGATCGGTGCCTGCACTTTGCCATTGATTAAAAGATTCCTTTATATACAGATATTTTGGGTTGCTTTTTAAGTGTCCTGTTCTACCCATTGTTGGAGTTTCAATAACAGCTGAGAGCTCACGATGCAGAGACATGACTCTTTCTGCAGCATTCATCTTCCATCTCTGTCAGCAAACAAGGAAGGTTATTCTCTCTGCAACAAAAGTTACACAGACACAAGGGCCATAGGGTAAACATATCCTTCCAATGAGTACAGGTCTTTTCAGAGAAATGTACCATCCAAGGTCAGCAGCCAGAGCTCTTGTATAAATTGAGTTGATGTAAGGGCAGTCAGCTGCTTTAAGAGCTGTTAGTTTATTCATTCCATTGTATTTTTCCTGATCAATGGACGATGGTCACACCAGTCTCCTTTAACTCATCTCACATCCTCTAAATAAGAGGTGCTGCTGCGGGGTATGTGAAACATTCCTTGCTGCAGCCCTACTCATGGCCCCTCCCCATCTCCTTTTCCAGTACATTGATGGCTGTATTGATGTTGTTTC
Organism: Cetorhinus maximus; assembly: GCF_964194155.1. Classification (NCBI taxonomy): domain Eukaryota; kingdom Metazoa; phylum Chordata; class Chondrichthyes; order Lamniformes; family Cetorhinidae; genus Cetorhinus; species Cetorhinus maximus. The sequence continues at coordinate 62,880,468 of NC_135886.1, forward strand.
CTGCTCTTGCCCTTAACTGGAAAACCCCATCATTGCTTCCAATATCCACCCTTCTCTCACTGTCACATGGTCTACCTCCGACACATCCCCTCCCTTCAACTTCTCTGTCTCCGTTTCTGGGGCTAGGCTGTCTACTAATATTCATTATAAGCCCCCCAACTCTCACAGCCTGCTTCCTGTAAGGACTCCATTTCACTCTTCCCGTTCCTCCATCTCCATCACATCAGTTCTGATGATGCTACCTTCTACAACGGCGCTTCTGACAAGTCTTCCTTTTTCCTTAACCGAGGGTGCCCCCATGCCCCCCACTATGGTTGACAGGACCCTCAACCGTGTCCAACCCATTTCCCGCATTTTGGCCTTCACCCCTTCCCCTCCCTCCCAGAATCATGATAGGGTTCCCCTTGTCCTCACTTTCCACCCCACCAGCCTCCGCATTCAAAGGATCATCCTCTGACATTCCCGCCACCTCTAGTGTAATGCCGCCATCAAATACATCTTCCACTCCCATCAGCATTCCGAAGGAACTGTTCCCTCCGTGACACCACAGTCCACTCTTTTTTTACCTCCAACATGTCTTCTTCCCATGGCACCTTCCCATGCAATCACAGGAGGTGTATCAACCTGCCCTTTAACCTCCTGTCTCCTCATTGTCCAAAGCCCCAAACACTTCTTCCACGTGCAGCAACGATTCACTTGTACTTCTTTCAATTTAGTTTACCGTATTCACTGCTCACAATGCGGTCTCTGTACCGAGGAGAACAAACACAGGTTAGGTGACCACTTCACAGAACGCCTCCTCTCAGCCTGCAAGTGTGCCCCTGAACATCCGGTTGTTTGCCATATTTTAATTCACCACCTTGCTCTCACACTCACGTTCCTGTCCTCGGCCAGTTACGATGTTCCAGTGAAGCCCAATACAAGCTTGAGGAACAGTACCTCCAATTAGGCACTTTACAGCCTTCTGGACTCAACATTGAATTCAGGGGCTAACTCTTTTTTTTCAACCATGTGCTGGTCTGAATATTGTTGTCTTGGGCTGAATCTTCCGGTTGGCGAGCGGGGCCGGGGCCGACGTGCCAACATGTAAAATGAGACGCGATGACATCGGCGTGCGCCCCGACATCACTGCATGTCATCTCAATATTTTGTTCGGCAGGCGTGTACCGGAGGTGGCCGCATGCCCACTGAAATGTCAACGACCTATTAAGGCCATTAAGAAAGTAATTAACCTAGTTAAGAACGCTGCCCGTCCAACCTTAATATGACTTATTCGAAACTGAAGAGGGGCAGAAATGTGATGAGTTTTATTCTGTCAAGATGGGGTGGGGAGGGAGGAAGAGCAAAAGGGTATATCTGGGATAGCATAGAGTGTGTGAGAGATTAAATGACAAAGATGTCATGTGACAAAAGGCGAAGAGAGTGGATGAGGTTTCCTGAACCTTTCGTAAAATAAAAAAATGTTTTATAATCTATTCAATCTCCGCGAGGCAGCTCCTTACCTCAGGGAGATTGCTGCTCTCTTTTGCGTGCATGCCCCGACTCTCCCTCCTCCCCCCGCCCGCATAGGTAGCACTGAGAGCTACCGGCTGCACGTTACGCTGGGTGGGCCTTAATTGGCCCACCCGCATAAAATGGTGGAGCGCAGCCTATCGCGGGCGGTGATCAGCTCCACACCCGCCCTTGTCTGTTCCCGCCTAGCCTGCCCGCCATAGGAAAAATTCTCCCCCATGTCTTTGCTTACAGACAGAGCTGTTCATTATTCTGCCATTAACACTCACTCTAGACAAAAGCTTTGTTCGTTTACAACAATCATTACCACTCTCTTCGCCTTTTGTTCCATGGCATTTTTGTCATTTAATCTCTCACACACTCTATGTTATCCCAAATATACCCTTTTGCTCTTCCACCCTCCCCACCCCATTTTGACAGAATAAAACTCATCACATTTCTGCCTCTCTCCAGTTTCGAATAAGTCATATTCGACTCAAAACATTATCGCTGTTTTTCTCTCCACAGATGCTGCCACACCTGCTGAGTGTTTGTGGCACTTTCTGGTTTTTATTTCTGATTTCCAGCATCCACAGTATTCAGCTTTTATTATATGTTTTGATAAATGGCCGGAGGGCAGGAATGAGTGCATTCCTGTGAGGCTAATTCAACTCTCACTCGCTGTCAAACTCTGTAACTGCCACAAATTCATTTATAATGTCATCAATAAATGTCCAGAAACACTTTGTAACATAGAAATAAAAGAGCTTTAACATTTTTTAAAGAAGGTGTCATACATTCAGTGTGGGGGCTGAACCTGGCACTCAGAGTAGGCAATTGAACAAGGAGCTTTCTTTGAGTGTTCGATGGTTCCAGAGATGAATCTGAAACACTGGAATTTTCTAAAGCAGCTCTTTCCCAGCCCCACCCAGCCCCCATACATGCTTGTTCCAGTGACAGCATCCACATCCCCCCTGTCTCACTGATCCACCAATCACAGCCACCCCTTCCTTGCAGTGCTCACTGATCTACCAATCACTGTAGTGGAAGGAGTTCATTCTAAATGTAATAAGCTAATGAGATAGGCCAGGATTTTACAATTAGTGTGTGGGGGCGGGCCCGACACGTATGTGCATAAAATGACCTGCAATGTGTCCCGTAGTCACCGTGTGCCATTGCGACATTTCGGAAGGCAGGCGCGCTCGCCATTAATTAACGGGCCAGTCAAGGCCCTTGAGGCAGCAATTGATGTCCATTTTGTACAGCCCGTGTGATTTTCAGGGCATCGCATGGGCAGAACGGGCAGGCAGGTCAGCCACATTTTCAAAACCCTCATCCACGGGCAGGATAAGAGTGGCGAGTGGGCTCGCTAATGCAAGTTGTTAATACTTTAGATTATTGCTTACTTGCTACTTGCTTGTGTGAAAAGGGCATCTTAATTTCGCTTCAGAGCTGCTTTGACAGAAATAACAGGCTTCAGTTCAGGACTCCAGAGGTGTCATACCACTTGGGCCTTTCCAGGTATCAGACAGCCTTCCCTCACCCTGGGATTGGGGATTGTGGACTCCGCTGGAGGCACCTCCTCTGAGGAGGAAGAGAGGACCAGAAGGGGGAAGAGGCCAGTTGTCCCAATGCAGCCTCCAGGGGAGCCACCTTTGGGAGGACAGGCGCAGGCACAAGGGGCGCAGGGCCAACAGGAAGTCCAAGGCGGAAGGGGCCACAGAGGACGCCACTATCCTGCTGCCAGGGTTTATAGGTGGCGATGCAGCTACCTCAATATGTCTGAGGTGCAATGACGAAGGAGGCTCTGCCTCTCAAGGGAAACAGTGACCTCCATTTGTCAGATGATCGGCCCTGAGGTCAGCTCCAACAGTGTGGGTGGACACCCCATGCCAGTGGCGACAGGAACATTTGCTTGGTGAACAACATGCACTATGTGCCATTTCAATAAAGCTCAATAACAAACAAGTCACTCATAATATCATGGGTTACCCTGCACCTGCAGAACTAATGAAACACATAGAGGCTTGTTGAACACAAACACGTTTACTGGTGTGGTGCCTGGCATACATAAAACAAATTAAATGGAAAGGTGTTCAACATCGCACCAAAAAGAACTTAAAAGTGGGGCAAAAAAAAAAAAGAACACCTTGTTGTGCCTAAGGCAATTTACGTTTGTGTTTGCAGGCGCTACATCTAGGTGCTCCCCTTCCCTGGCACTGGCATTGGAGACAGCCTGCTCACTCTGCTGTCCTGTTGGCCTTGATGATCTTGACGGGCGTCCTCTGGCCAGTGGAGTCTGTGCTGGCCCCGCCTGGGAGGGAGCGGCCGGTGGCACGGCTGGCATCTCCCCAGTCACCTCAGCCTCATCGGATGCCACAGTCACTGGCAGAGGGGCGGAGGAGCTGATGCCCTTATCTGGAGCGCCCTGAGAGGAGCCCACAGATAACAAGCAGCTCGTGCGCCAACGTCAGATCACTTTGTACCTCCCTGCTCACGATTGATGGATGGGCACCGAGCTGGGATACCGTGTTCCCAATCCATCTCCCACACTGACAGTCACCACCTGAGGTCATTGCCGGTATGAGGGCTTGCAGGTCTAAGCGCATCCCCAGGAACCTCTGATTCAGCTCCTGGAGGAGCCTCTCCATTAGAGACATCACTCTCTCCATAGAGGAAACAGTGCACTCGGCCATGAGGGTCATTGCATTGGTCATGCTCCGCATGGACTCCTCCATCATGGAGACCATGGTACGCATTCCCTCATGTATCTCCGCCAGATTCTCCCGCACACCCTGCTGGACATCCAACATCTGCTGCCTCAGGGACGACGCTCATCATCAGCCACCAACTGAGCATGTTCCTGGTCCCCAGCAGCCCTCCGACTGCCGGTGGCCTGAGCGCTCTCTGCCTCTGCCTGCATCTCAAGCGAGTGTGAAGTGCCCTTACTGCTGTGAACCGAGTTACTATCCGACTATCTTATTCTCACTGAGGTGCTGGAATCTGTGTTGGTGCCTGCCTAGCTGAGAGGGTGTGATGCTGGTGTTTTCAGATCCTCCATGTCCTCAGAGGTAAGTGGTGGTCCTTCAGGCTCCTAAGACTGAGGGTGTTCTGGTGAGCCTGAAAGGAAGAACAAGGACATGTCATTATTTGAAGTCATTACATGTGCATGCCTGGTACCCGGATCAGGGTGCCCTCGTCTTTCCATTATCAATGGGGATTCCATGTTCGAGGCTCTTATCAACGTACAGACAACAGTGGAATGATCGCTCTTACAGATATTCTGACCTCAGTGCTCTGAACTCTTACCTCCCGGTGGCAGCCCAACCTCACCACGGCCGGCTGACCTAGGCGCATGGCACCTCTCCAGCTCCAGAGCCTCCTGCTCGTATCTACTTAAGATTAGTAGGTGGGGCGGTCCCCCGTGGTTCCACAACCTCTCTGCATTGTTATGTCTTCTCCTGAAAGGACAGAGGAGCATTGATTAGTCCACCCTGTACCTGCATCGCCATTGCAGCCTGGCCAACCCCACCTGAGGAAAACCTCGCAGGGCTCAGCTGATTCGTGACCCTGGAGCCGCAAGACACTCAGTCCAAGTAACCAGGCCTCACCCCCTTGCCCAGATGCTGCCTCATTGACATTTGCCACTCACACTCTAAGAACTCTGAGGCCTGGGGTGGGGAGAGGGGGGGGGAACTCCTAACTGCTGTGCTAAGTGACCCATGCCAACACGGTACTCACCCTTCCCGATCGCAGGAGAACATTGAACCACTTACAGCACTGCACCCCTGTGCGCCTCACCACATCGTGGGAGCTCACCCTGGATGCCACCTCCTCCCAGGTGTGTTTGATCAGGTGGGGGGGCCTCCTCCTCCCATCTCTGGAGATAAGTATATCTCTGTGTGCTGCCACCTCCTCCAGCAGGGCAGCGAGACACTCATCAGGAAAACATGGGTCCGACTGTCCCGTCGCCCTGCTCTCTCGCCTGCCATGTTCTCCAACAATGTTCTGCATCCGTATTGCTTAGCAAAGTCACTGGCAGCCTTCACAAGGCTGTCTGCGCCGTTTTTGAATCGGCCACCGGGTCGCCATTAGACCCGGCAGACACTGAGCTCCCGCTGCCGCCCGCACTTTCCTGCTGATCTCGGGAGATGCGCATTACGCTGGGCAGGCCTTAATTGGACCGCCCGCGTAAAATGGCGGTGTGCACCCGAGCGCGGGTGGCAGTAGGGTTCCTGACCACCCCTGCCCGGTCCCACCGAGCCTGCCCAATGTCGGCAAAATTCTGGCCATAGTGTATTCATCAAAGGAAGTGATGCAACGTCTCTTGATCTTGCTTTCCCTTGTAGGCCTCATGGCTAGATGAAGCCACAGTAAGTTATTTCTTCATAATGTTAGTGTTTTCCTTATCTCAACAGACTCTGCAAATATTCTTTGTTAGCATGAGACCAAGAATATTATAATCACAACCTCCCCTTCCATTCCGTGCTCACTGATCTACCAATTCAGCTTCCCTTCCCCTGTGCATTGACTGACCCTCCAATCACAGCTCCCTTTCTCCCTCCCCACTCCTGCACAACAAAAACAGAATTACTTGGAAAAACTCAGCAAAACCCCTCCAGTTGGGGGCGGTGGGGGGTTTGCTGATCCTCCAATCACAGCTTCCCCTCCCTTTCCCCTATGTGCTCTCAGATCCTCCAATCACAGCTTCCCCTCCCTTTCCCCTATGTGCTCTCTGATCCTCCAATCACAGCTTCCCCTTCCTTTCCCCTATGTGCTCTCTGATCCTCCAATCACAGCTTCCCCTCCCTTTCCCCTATGTGCTCTCTGATCCTCCAATCACAGCTTCCCCTCCCTTTCCCCTATGTGCTCTCTGATCTTCCAATCACAGCTTCCCCTCCCTTTCCCCTATGTGCTCTCTGATCTTCCAATCACAGCTCCCCTCCCTTTCCCCTATGCGCTCTCTGATCCTCCAATCACAGCTTCCCCTCCCTTTCCCCTATGTGCTCTCTGATCTTCCAATCACAGCTTCCCCTCCCTTTCCCCTATGTGCTCTCAGATCCTCCAATCACAGCTTCCCCTCCCTTTCCCCTATGTGCTCTCTGAACATCCAATCACAGCTTCCCCTCCCTTTCCACTATGTGCTCTCTGATCCTCCAATCACAGCTTCCCCTCGCTTTCCCCTATGTGCTCTCTGATCCTCCAATCACAGCTTCCCCTCCCTTTCCCCTATGTGCTCTCTGAACATCCAATCACAGCTTCCCCTCCCTTTCCCCTATGTGCTCTCTGATCCTCCAATCACAGCTTCCCCTCCCTTTCCCCTATGTGCTCTCTGAACATCCAATCACAGCTTCCCCTCGCTTTCCACTATGTGCTCTCTGATCCTCCAATCACAGCTTCCCCTCGCTTTCCCCTATGTGCTCTCTGATCCTCCAATCACAGCTTCCCCTCCCTTTCCCTTAAGTGCTCACTGATCCTCCAATCACAGCTTCCCCTCCCTTTCCCCTAAGTGCTCTCTGATCCTCTAATCACAGCTTCCCCTCCCTTTCCCCTATGTGCTCTCTGATCCTCCAATCACAGCTTCCCCTCCCTTTCCCCTATGTGCTCTCTGAACATCCAATCACAGCTTCCCCTCGCTTTCCACTATGTGCTCTCTGATCCTCCAATCACAGCTTCCCCTCCCTTTCCCCTATGTGCTCTCTGATCCTCCAATCACAGTTTCCCCTCCCTTTCCCCTATGTGCTCTCTGATCCTCCAATCACAGCTTCCCCTCCCTTTCCCTTAAGTGCTCTCTGATCCTCCAATCACAGCTTCCCCTCCCTTTCCCCTAATTGCTCTCTGATCCTCTAATCACAGCTTCCCCTCCCTTTCTCCTATGTGCTCTCTGATCTTCCAATCACAGCTTCCCCTCCCTTTCCCCTATGTGCTCTCTGAAACTCCAATCACGGCTTCCCCTCCCTTTCTGCTATGTGCTCTCTGATCCTCCAATCACAGCTTCCCCTCCCTTTCCCCTATGTGTTCTCTGATCCTCCAATCACAGCTTCCCCTCCCTTTCCCCTATGTGCTCTCTGATCTTCCAATCACAGCTTCCCCTCCCTTTCCCCTATGTGCACTCTGATCCTCCAATCACAGCTTCCCCTTCCTTTCCCCTATGTGCTCTCTGATCCTCCAATCACAGTTTCCCCTCCCTTTCTGCTATGTGCTCTCTGATCCTCCAATCACAGCTTCCCCTCCCTTTCCCCTATGTGCTTTCTGATCCTCCAATCACAGCTTCCCCTCCCTTTCCCCTATGTGCTCTCTGATCCTCCAATCACAGCTTCCCCTCCCTTTCCCCTATGTGCTCTCTGATCCTCCAATCATAGCTTCCCCTCCCTTTCCCCTATGTGCTCTCTGATCTTCCAATCACAGCTTTCCCTCCCTTTCCCCTATGTGCTCTCTGATCCTCCAATCACAGCTTCCCCTCCCTTTCCCCTATGTGCTCTCTGATCTTCCAATCACAGCTTCCCCTCCCTTTCCCCTAAGTGCTCTCTGATCCTCCAATCACAGCTTCCCCTCCCTTTCCCCTATGTGCTCTCTGACCCTCCAATCACAGCTTCCCCTCCCTTTCCCCTATTTGCTCTCTGATCCTCCAATCACAGCTTCCCCTCCCTTTCCCCTATGTGCTTTCTGATCCTCCAATCACAGCTTCCCCTCCCTTTCCCCTATGTGCTCTCTGATCCTCCAATCACAGCTTCCCCTCCCTTTCCCCTATGTGCTCTCTGATCCTCTAATCACAGTTTCCCCCATTTGCTACTCTCTTGTGCTGTTTGTGTTTTCTCTGTTGTTTTTGATCCTCAGCTCGTGTTTGCCTTTCAGCTGCCTTCACTCAATCTGCAGCGGGACCTGCAGCTCAACAGCCTTTGAAATGGGAGAGATCTGGGAATAAAAGGCGGAGCAGGGAAATGGAAAAGCAGAGGGGGCTTCACCAGTCAGATTGGGATAAGGGAATGGCAGTGAGACTGAGCTTCCTGTCTCAGACCAAATCCAGAGAGCAATTACAATGTAGCAGTAAAATGGGAATCAGAGTGTCTCAGTCCAGGGAATGGTCAGAGTGCTGAAATCAGCTCTAGTGAAGACCAGAGAGGAGGGGGTGGGGAGGTGGTGGGGGAATGGGTGAGGGTGTCATGGTGGAACCAGGTACCAACTGGTGGCAGCTGGTGAAAGGTTATTATCAAAAATCTTTTGCAGGCTGCCCGATGACTGAACGTAACCAGAACAACCCCTCTAAAATGCCTGTTCTTCTGAAAAAAAAACCCAAAGTCTAATGACCTGGATATTTCCTTTTGTGAGGTGGAGATGTGAACAAAGGGTGGAAATCAGGCTTGGATTAGGAGGAGGTTCCTCGAATAAACAATTCAGGAGCAGATTTTGTGAATCATCTGCATGAGGTAAAACATGAAAAGGGGAAGGAAATACCTGGTGACAATGCCATTGATTACTAACTCAGCCCTAACCAATAATCACTAACCTTAAATTGTTTCAGTGTAAATAGTGCAACTGAGGATCATGTGGTGGTTTCAGTAAACAATGCAATGTTACTGATGATGCACCTCAATCTTGTTGACAATCATCAGCCTGAGGCAGAGGACAAAATATCTTTGTCATGAAAATGTAATAATTTTCATAATATTATTCTGATTTATTATAAAGGTAGGTTAATAGTAAGATATAAACAAAATACTGCGGATGCTGGAAATCTGAAACAAAAACAAAAATAGCTGTCAAAATCAGCAGGTCTGACAGCATCTGCGGAGAGGAATACAGTTAACGTTTTGAGTCCGTATGACTATTCATCAGCACTAAGGCAAAATAGAAAAGAGGTGAAATATAAGCTGGTTGAGGGGGCTGGAACAGGTAGAGCTGGATAGAGGGCCAGTGATAGGTGGAGGCAAAGAAGAGATTGCCAAAGATGTCACAGACAAAAGGACAAAGAGGTGTTGATAGCGGTGATATTATCTAAGGAATGTGCTCATGGTGATACTAAGGGTAGAAAGCAGGACAAGCAAGTGACAGATGGCCCTAGTGGGGGTGGGGTGGGGGGAAGGGATCAAAGTGGGCTGAAAGGTGGAGATGAAACTTTAGATCGAAATAAATTTAAAAATAGGTGGGAAAAGAAAAATATATTTTAAAGATTATAAATTATTGGAAAAAGGGGGATCGGAAAGGGGGTGGGAATGGAGGAGAGAGTTCATGATCTAAAGTTGTTGAACTCAATGTTAAGTCCGGAAGGCTGTGAAGTGCCTTGTCGGAAGATGAGGTGCTGTTCCTCCAGTTTGCGTTGAGCTTCACTAGAACATTGCAGCAGGCCAAGGACGGACATGTGGGCTTGAGCACAGGGTGTTGTGTTGAAATGGCAAGCGACAGGAAGTTCTGGGTCATGGTTGCGGACAAACCGAAGGTGTTCCGCAAAGCAGTCACCCAGTCTGCGTTTGGTCTCTCCAATGTAGAGGAGACCGCATTGGAAGTAGCGAATGCAGTAGACTAAATTGAGGGAAGTGCAAGTGAAGCGCTGCTTCACTTGAAAGGAGTGTTTGGGCTCTTGGGAGTGAGGAGGGGGGAAGTAAAGGGGCAGGTGTTGCACCTTCTGCGGTTGCATGGGAAGGTGCCGTGGGAGGAGGTTGAGGTGTAGGGGGTGATGGAGGAGTGGACCAGGGTGTCTCGGAGGGAACGATCCCTGCGGAAAGCCGCCGGAGGGGGTGAAGGGAAGATGTGTTTGGTGGTGGCATCATGCTAGAGTTGGCGGAAATGGCGGAGGATTATCCTTTGAATGAGGAGGCTGGTGGGGTGATAAGTGAGGACAAGGGGGACCCTATCATGGTTCTGGGAGGAAGAGGAAGGTGTGAAGGTTTATGCGCGGGAGATGGGCCGGACACGGTTGAGGGCCCTGTCAGCCGCCATGGGTGGAAAACCTCGGTTAAGGAAGAAGGAGGATATGTCAGAGGAACTGTTTTGGAAAGTGGCATCATCAGAACAGATTCGACGGAGGTGAAGGAACTGAGAGAATGGGATGGAGTCCTTACAGGGAGCGGGGTGTGAGGAGCTGTAGTCGAGGTAGCTGTGGGAGTCGGTAGGCTTATAATGAATATTGGTGGACAGTCTATCATCAGAAATTGAGACAGAGAGGTCAAGGAAGGGAAGGGAAGTGTCAATGATGGACCATGTGAAAATGATGGAGGGGTGGAAATTGGAAGCAAAATTAATAAATTTTTCCAGGTCCAGACGAGAGCATGAAGCAGCACCGAAGCAGTCATCGATGCACCGGAGAAAGAGTTTTGGGAGGGGGCCTGAGTAGGACTGGAACAAGGAATGTTCCACATACCCCATAAAGAGACAGGCATAATTGGGGCCCATGCAGGTACCCATAGCTACACCTTTTATTTGGAGGAAGAGTTAATAGTGGTGTTTGGATTAGTTTCTCTGTGTGTAGGTGTGTGCGTGTGGGATTTAATTGAATTGGAGACAGCTAGTCTGGAGCTTTTGTGTTATCAAAAGGGAAGCTAGGTTTGAAATGCTAAATACGTAAACATGGCTGAAGTTTCAGAACTTGAGGTGTGAGGAACATTTGCATTTTTAGATAAACCAGAGTAGTTTGAATTTCAAAGAGATGATGAGATGTTACACCTAGCCATATGAAGCTAAGACAAAGGTTACTGATAATATGGGTACTATGAAAGATTTATATTATGGAAAAAGTAAAGTTGCAAAGACACATTGGAACAATAGAATTTACATTAAAAAGGGAGAAACATGTATAAAGAGATGAGGTCATATGTAAGAGGGAAGGCATTCTAAGATCTAACACAAGTATGAAAAGCCTCCGCTCTCTATGCATCAAGTTGCTGTCTACAGGAACCGAAGCTAAGAAAACTCACTGTGAATATCCCTGTCCAGGGTATTGTGTGCTTTGTCTATTTTGTTTTGCTGTTGTCTTAATGGAGGTGTAATTGGGAGCTAGATTAATTAGGGCAGCTAGGAGTTATCAGAGTAGTAATTTGTAGACCTTAAAAGCTTTTCTTTTATTAATCAATGTTTAATTTAGTTTTGTAAAAAACCTTTAAGTCTCGGTGGACTCGTTACTACTGAATTCAAAGCCCGCATCTTAAAATAAAATACAAATTGCAAAACTGTTGTGGCAGCTGTTTCAGGTTTCCCTCTGGGATTTGAGCAGCTCGGCATTTACAATCCTCCAAAGAAACCACAATAAAAGCCTAAAGGGAGATACTTTATCTGGACAGTAAAGATTACAGAGTAAAACACCTAGGTTGCTAAGAGAGGAAAGGGCTCTTATTTTCTCCTCTTCTTGCAGTTTTGCTCATCACTCTGGGGACTCAGAGATAATACTCACAAGATGTGTACAGAGGAGTGTGTTGTGTGCTGGTGGTTTATAATGAACAATCACTAAGTCAACCATTGTGGTTGTATAACAGATCAAGGGTACAGGAAATCAAACAAGACAAGTGCATTCCTAAAACAGCCAAGTGGGTGGTTCAGTCTCGGGCTTATTCTAACTTTGTGTCCTTTCTGTTAGGATTCCTCCTTCTCATAGTTAAACCATATTCCAGTGTGATATGATAGAGTTGATTAAAGTGATGAAAGATGGGGTGGGTTAGAAAGAAGCAGGGGTTGACAGGTCATACACGAAGAGCCATAGAGACAAAATTAAATGTAACAGATTTGGAACAGTGATTAAGAGAAACATCTTTACAGAGGGAGTTGTGAAGCTTGGGATTCACTTCCAGGGTCAGTGATTGAAGCACAAAGTTCGATTGTGACAAGTTACCCTCATGTTTTTATCCAAGACTGAACTCAGTCCAAACATTCACTCCAATTGTCAATGCAACGCTTCAAGCTGAGAGGTACTGGATAAACTGAGGAATGTGGTGTGTGCAGGGGGTGGTGGTGGTGGCTAGCAGTGGCAGTGACTAAAACCTAAATGTAAGTATCTATTTAGTTTATCTTCAGCTATTTCTAATTTTATATACTTTACCAAATTTTATATACCACACCAAATGCCAGGGTATCAAATCACGCCCTCTGTGCAAAGGGTGACTGGCACCCCTGTTTCAAAGGGGCCTGGCACTGATGGCTGGATGAAAATCTTCCAAATGCCTGACAAATGATGAAGACAGGTTTAATCCCTTTAATTAAAAAGAAAATACAAAACTTGCATTTGTATAGCTTCTTTCACAATCTCAGAACATCCCAAGGCAATCTGTAGACTTGATAACTTTTGAAGTGTAGTCAGTTATAATGAATGGAAACATAGAAGCCAACTTGCACTCAGCAAGACCCCACAAGGATATGACACTTGTTTATTTAGTGGTGTAATTTGAGTAGTAAACATTCACCAGGACATGGGGAGATTTCCCCTGCTCTTCTTTGCCACAGAGTCAGTACAAGACAGAACCTATTGAGACCATGCCAGGACTCTGAAGAATAATCCAGTCAGTCCCATTCCCCTTCTTTATTACAACACTCCTGTAATTTTATTTGCTTCAAGTTCCCATCCAATTTCCTTTTGAAATCATTCAGCGTCTCCATTTCCACCACCCTTGTAGACAATAAGTTCTTGTTAACTACTGGCCACTGCATTAAAAAAGTGTTCCTACACATCCTCTCTGCATTTCGGTCCAAAACCGTAAATGTGTGTCCCCTAGTGCTCGTACCATTAGGTAGTGGAAACAATTTTTCTTTGTCTACCAGATCTAAATCCGTCATTGTTGGAATTTTCCGTCCCCATTAGTATCGGGCATCATGGTGGGCATGAGAGAACAATATGGTGGGAAGGCCAAAAATCGGCTTCACGCTGTTGTGAAACCAGTTTGCAATCGTCCACTCCACCCGTCAATGGCGGCTGCCTTTCCCACCGCCGGAAATTGGGAACATCAGTTTAATACACCTGTATCTAATCATCAGCCTTGCACCCCCCCCACCCACCCCACCACCCCCCACGTCAAATTTACCACTCACATCGGCGGGAAAACATTGTTGCCCAGAAAACGTCTTGACAGGTGTGATGTGCAGAAGGCGGGACTTACCATTAGGGCCTTGTTCAGATCACGGACATCCATGCAGAAGATGCTGGAGCCCGACAACTACCAGACCCTGGGAGAAACGTGTGCATTGCATGCTGGGTGGATGTGGATTGCGGTGGCTCCACTATGAAGCAGCTCACGGAAGGTGGAAGGTCATCGTTGATGTCTGGGGGTCTTCAGGGTCTTGGCCATGGTCTGTTATGGATGATCATCAAGGGGGTAGAGAGGAAGGTCTAGGTTTGACTAGGAGAGGAAGGTGTACTGGTGGGGGGCAGTGGGAGTGCGTGTGGGGTGGTGAGGTTGAGAGTGGAGGAACTAAGATGTTGAGGATGAGGTTGGGAGGGGGAAACGATGGTGTTGGGGCATGAGGTTGGGATGGGGAAGGGAGTATGGAGGGAAGAGGGTGTAATGGGGAGAGTGCAGCAACTGAGGAGGTAGGTGTAAGGTGGGAGGAAGGTGTAAGGGAAGAAGCTGGTGGGGGAGAAGTTCCTCCCATTTATTGTATATTCCCTAGTTTTGTTTGCCCTCCCTAAATGCATTACCTCACAGTTCTCTGGATTGAATTTCATCTGCCACTTTTCTGCCCACTCAACCAAACCATTGATATCATCCTGGAGACACAGCTACCCTTTTCATTATCAACTACACGGCCAATTTTTGTGTCATCTACAAATTTCACAATCATGCCATCCACATTTAAGTCCAAATTATGAATACATACAACAAACAGCAAGGGACCCAAGACTGAGCCCTGTGGAACGCCACTGGAAACTGTTTTCCATTTGCAAAAGCATCCATCCTTTTTTTACTGTCACTGAGCCAATTTTGAACCCAATACGCCTCGTTTCCCTGTATCCCATGAAAACTCACTTTTCTGACCAGTCTGCCATGTGGGACCTTGTCAAATGCCTTACTAAAATCCATGTAGACAACATCCACTGCACTATCCTCATCAATCCTCCTTGTTACTTCCTCAAAAAATTTGATTAAATTAGTAAGACATGACCTTCCCCTAATAAAACCATGCTGACTATCCCTGATTAATCTATGCATTCCTAAGTGACAGTCTATCCTATCTCTCAGAATTGATTCCAATAATTTGCCCACAACAGAAAAATAATTTGCCCCACCACTCACCTCCAGCAAATTACCCAAAAGTGTGGCGATAACCTACAGAACAGATGGGAAACTCTTTAACCTACATTGCCTTCAATCCAAAACCAAAACCATTCCAACCTAAGCCATTGAGTTCCGGTATGCAGATGACACTTGTGTGTGTGCTCACTCAGAAACTGAGGTTCAGGCTATTGAGCCTTTCAACAAACACCCGGAAAACCAAGGTCCCCTTCTGACCAGCACCTCATCCCCGGAACCAGATCCAGCAATGCCTCCATCCTAGTTGAGCAAGAGCATGCTGGTTAGGGAAGTCTCCCTGAACACATTTCAGAAATTCCTTCTCTTCCATACTCTTTACTCTAACATTATCCTAATTGACATTCAGGTAACTAAAGTGTCCCAGTACCACCACTCTGTAGCTCTTGAACATCTTTGGGATTTCCCAACAGACTTGCTTCTTTACATCTCTCTCATTATTTGGAAGTCCATTAAGACCAAGATAGATAGGTTTCTTGATTGGTAAGGGGATCAAAGGTTACGGGGAGAAGGCGGGAGAATGGGGTTGAGAAATTTATGATTGAATGGCGGGGCAGACTCGATGGGCCAAATGGCCTAATTTCTGCTCCTATGTCTTATGGTCTTATGGTCTAATACCCCTAGAATGATCATCCCCTCTTTGCTTCTTAACGCTAATGGATTCTGTCCTTGCCCGTCAAGGACATCCTCTCTTTCCAACACAACAATATGTTCCCTCATCAGTACTACCATCCCACTTTTCTTATTCCTTTCTCTATCTTTGCTGGACATTTAGTATCCTTGAATATTAAGCAGCCAGTCATCGGCCTTTTTAATCCACATTTCTGTTATTGTCATGACATCATATTTCCACACGGCTATTTGTGCATGTAACTCACCAACCTTATTCATCACACTTTTTTTACATACATTGTTATCCAATCTTTTTGCATTCCTCATAGTCCTTCCTCATCTGTTCCTATCTAATACAGAGCTACATCCTTCTCTAGTAATAGCCAATACTCTCACTTTATGCACCTTATTCTTGGTTTGGATTTTAAGGGGTGCTGTGGTCCCCATCCCCATCTGAAAAGTCAGTGTGGAGCTCACCCAGGGGAAGAACGGCTGCCCCACTGTCATTTAACAGCCATTAATAGTCTGAAGGCCATTAACTGGCCACATTAGGACCTCAATAGGCCCAAGGGTGGGTGAGCTGCTTGATGCCTCCGCTGCCCTCCATAAAATGTCATACAGGTCAGGGGCAGGCAGGTAGGTGATGTAAACTTAATAAGTTCCCCACCCTCAAACCCACAGGTGGGAGAGCATAAGATCTAGCCCCTCTTTCCCATTTCTATTAGCTGGTGCTCAACTTTCTGGCAGTTTAGGTTAAACTCTCCATGGGATGAGAGGGATGACTGGGTCTGAGTTTAATGCTTCATCCAAAACTTGACACCTTTCTCAGTTCTCCACTGGAGTCTCAGTCTTGATTTTGTGTTTCAGATCCTGGAGTGGGACTCAAACCAACAAGTTTCTGATTAAGAGGTGAGAATGCTACCACTGAGTCACAGCTGACATGGCCTCTCATTAGCCTGTTCTCAGTAAGACGAATCAGCTGGCAATTCTGTGGTGGCCTTCCAGCCATTTTGTGAGCGAATTTCCTCATGGATTCTCCCGTTCAACCGCAGTGACTTCAATAGAAAAGTTGCACTAAACCCTGGAACAAATGCACAGTCGCCATTTTCCTCATGTTTCCATGGCTCATCCACTGAGGTAATGTTGGCTTATGTGGAAGAATATCCTGGAGAATAAAGGCAAAATCCTGGAGCATAAAGGCAAAGGCCTGAGTTTTTCCAGCATTTTTTGTTTTTGTTTCAAATATCCTGGGGCAGAATTTTCTGTTGTGGTGGGGGGAGAGCGGGTGTAGGTACGGGTGGGCGCGGACCTAATTGCTGCCCATGATCAGGTCTGCGCCGCCATTTTACGCGGGCAGGCCAATTAAGGCCCACCCAGCGTATTTGCCGACTCCCATGTGTGGGCAGCAGCGGGCGTGCACAGACTGCCAGGTCCAATGGCGACCTGGCAGTCTGTTTAAAAGAAGGCCTGGCAGCCTTTTCTAGGCTGATGACAATGGCCAGTTCGAGGGCACACCACAGGGGGTCAGCTGAGCAGGGCAGGCTGGAGGGAAGGACAGAGGAGCCGGCCAGGCTGCAGGGTCTTCCAGAGGAGCAGGCTGCAGGATAGGCCAGTAGGGGGCCAATGCACCCCTCATTTTTCGGATGATTGCCTTGCTGCCCTCCTTGAGGAGGTGGCAGCATGGCAGGAAGTGTTGGTCCCCCAGGATGGGAGGAGGAGGCCTCCCCACATCACCAAACATGCCTGGGAGGAGGTGACAGAGGTGGTGAGCTCCCGTGACGTGGTGCGGAACAGCTGGATCCAGTGCCGTAAGAGCTTCAATGATTTGTTACGCTCTGGCAGGGTAAGTACCATGTTGGCATTGGGCATTTAACCCAGCAGGTGGCCTTAGCCTTTGAGGCCCCCCCCTCCAAGCCTTGCTGTCATGACTGTATTGAATCATGTAGGGCATTTCTCCTTCGCTGGGTGGACAAGCAGATAGTGCCCATGCTTAGATCAGCCTGAGTGGTTATGAGGAGATGTGTTCTCCCCTGCACCATGTGTTGCCCTTAGTCGCACATGACTAGTCTGGGGCAACCTGCAGGAGATGCAGCTAGGCACATACTCAGAACTCCAACACATGTCCTATTCAGGGATGGTGGAAGGGGAGCCTCAAGGTGTCATGGCTAAGAACCTCAACGATGCACGTAGTTACATATCCTTGTTATGGGAGCAAATACCGTGTGGTTTCTAAAGTGATGTACGCAGCATGTGTCCAAGAGGCTGTTGGGGGGAGTTGGGGGTTGCCAGTACACCCTGGCAGCAGGATAGTGGTGTCTTCTGTGGCCACTTCCGCCTTGGACTGCCTCTTGTGCCTGCACCCCTTGTGCCTGCGCCTGTCCTCCCAAAAGTGGCTCCCCTGGAGGCTGAATGTGCACTCCTGGCCTCCTCCCCCTTCTAGCCCTCCCTTCCTCCTCAGAGGAGCTGCCTCCAGTGGGCATGTCAGATCCCATACCCAGGCTAAGGGGAGGCTTCCTGAAAGCTACAGACCCGCAAAAGATTCCTGACTGCAGAGTGCTGGCCTGAAGGTTCAAAGTACACAGAAAGCTGCTGGAATGCGATCTGAACTACTGCAGATCACACAGGCAAGTTTAAAATACTTTCTCCAATAAATACTCCGCAAACCAGATTGACGACCCCACTGAGTCCTCTTATCCCGCCCGTGGATGTGGTTCATAGAAACGTCTCTTACCTGCCTGCCCATTGCGCCCGTGTGCCGACCCGAAGATCACAAGGGCGCCTAAAAAGTGGCATCGATTGAAGACTAAAGGGCCTAAACTGGCCTGTTAATTAATGGTGGGCACACAAAATATCGCGATGGCGTCACCGCGCGTCATTTTACACGCGGATGTGCGGGGCCTGCCTCCACATTACAAACTGAAAATTCTGCCCCTGGAGAAGTTTGTAGAAGTGTGATATGCTGATGCACTGGTAATTTCTCCAGAGTTTCTCCAGCCTCCCTGCCATAAATTTAAATCACAGAATCAGAAAATTGTTATGGTGTAACAATTAGTCTGGTGAACCTTCTCTGAACTGCTTCCAATGCGTTTACATCATTCCTTAAATAAGGTGACCAATAGTGTACACAGTACTCCAAATGTGGTCTCACTGGTGCCTTGTATAACTGAAGCATAACCTCTCTACTTTTGTATTCAATTCCCCTCGCAATAAATGATGACATTTTATTAGCTTTCCTAATTACTTCCTGTACTTGCCTACCAGCCTTTTGTGATTCATGCACTAGGACACCCAGATCTCTCTGCACCTCAGAGCTCTTGACCTGAATATTGTAGATGGTGGAGATGTATTGAGCCATCAGAACTTGAACCACCCATTGTAGAGTACCCAATCTCGTTCTGCTGAAGGGTCATGAGGACTTGAAGCGTCGACTCTTTTCTTCTCCGCTGATGCTGCCAGACCTGCTGAGTTTTTCCAGGTAATTCTGTTTTTGTTTTGTACCCAATCTCTTGTTGATATGGCTGGTTTTGTTAAGTTTCTAAGCTATGTTGGCCGCCAACATGCTGATGGTTGGGAATTCGACATTGCTGGTGCTGTTGGCCAGGATTTTCCGGCCCCGTCGTGGGCGGGACCTGCCGTGGATGAGGCAGCGACCCAGCCAGAAGCCCATTGACTTGCAGCGGGACCAGAAGATCCTGACAGCAGGCGGGTGCGGAAATCCCGCCCATTGAATGTGCAGGCAGAGTTTTCTCCTATTTTCATCTCTTCACACACTTCCCTTAAGAATATTAGAAAGATTAGCAGGCCATGAAGTGAATGTTCCTTCCATGGGTATTTCTACTACCACGTAGGGTGGTCAGTCCTATATGCTAAGATGATTTTATGGGTTCCTACACCCATATAATAAGGCGGTGGGGTGGCACTGGCACTTATTTCAGAATCCCGCTGAATATTAATGCAAAGTTTGGAGACAGAACTCAACATAACTATCTGAAGGTGGGTTTAAATCCAATAGCTCCTGACTCAAAGACGCAAATGCTATTCCTCAGGCAATCACCTACTTCCGTTTGAGATGGTCATTACCTGACACTATATGTGGCATTAATGTGACTGGCCACTTGTCAATGAAATCCTGAATGTCACCCAGAAACAGCTATAGGCTGGCCTAGCCTACTTCATCAGTGAAGGAGTTTTGCTTGGAGCTGAAAACGTTGGAATTGTGAACAAACAGCCACAGTTCCAGACGGTTTGATGGAGGAGCCGTCGTTCATAAAGCAGCTGAAGACAATGCTGCCTAGGATGCTTCCCTGAGGAACTTCTGCATTGATACCCAGGAGCTGAAATACCTGGTCTCTGACAACCAGGTCAGTCCTTCTCCCAAACATGGCTCCGACCACTGGATTTTATTTCTCTGATTTTGATTGACCTCAGTTTTGCAGGGCTATTTGGTCTAACACTTGGTTAACTGCTCCTTGATATCAAGAGCAAGTTCACTCAACTCTCCTGTGTGGCAGAGAAAGAAGGGCTTTAATGTTTTGGAAAAATATAAATTCTCTCATTAAGTCAGTGCAATCATTAGTCCAATAATTAATTAGACTCCTTTTGGGTCTTGCAGGGGTGGAGGGGTGAAGGGGGTGCATTGCTGACATACCTCAGCAATGCTGAATATCAGCAACATTTTGACACATTATTTTGTTTACATTTACCCTGGCAGTAGTAGCAGAAAAGGTGGTGTATGACGTCACTTTGAATACGCTTGGCCATTTTTGCATTTCTTGTCACTTCCATTGGAAAGTAAAATCTTAGAAATAACTGCTTCACTCATTCTTACAACTACTTTATTAGGAGAAGTACTGAAAGCAAAAACACTAATCTATGAAAAATGCTTTCTTTGACAGTGCTCCCCAAACCCGTGACCTCTCCTAGAAGGACTAGGGCAGCAGCTGCATCGGAACATTGTCAAATCTAAGTACCCAGCCTAGTAACACATCATCCTGACCTGGACATATATATTGCTGTTCTTTTATCATTGCTAGGTCAAAACCCTGGAACTCCTTCCAAATAGCACACCACACAGATTGCAGCAGTTCAGGAAGGTGGCTGCCTGCCATGGGCAATAAATACTACCCTTGTTATGACAGACACGCCCTGAGAATACATTAAAAAATAGATGCTGTCTGCTGCTTTAAATTCAGACTTTAACCAGTTTTCTCATAGTGCCTGCTATGCTGCTCATACATCGATGGCCTGTAAAGACCCCATGAGGACACTGAGAGAAAGCATATTTATTCTCAGAATCAGTGTGAATTAAGAGAACCAAGAATAGAGTAAGAAGGGTGAATTTTTGCAAAGAGCAATATAGGGTTCTGTAAATATATCTGTGAAAAGAGAATTGTCAGGCCTGAATTTTCATAAAGACAGAGAGATTCTCCAGCTTAGCCAAAATGGCAATAGAGATCCGATTCTGGAAGTTCCACCCCACACCCAGCACACACCATTTTCACAGGAGGCAGGGGGGTGGAATAGGAGCAGGTTGTACTTCACACATCTGTGACCATGGAGGCAACTACACATGTAAAAGTGCAGCTGTCTTCAAACAGATCCAATTTTCATCAGTGGGATGTCCAAAACACAACTTATAGGCTTTATATTTTTCAAAAGAAGGCCTAAACTTATCAGAATTCTTTGAAGAGGTAGAGTACACTCTTGGAGAGTTAAGATACCCTTCTGGAGAGGTTCAGGGACAGGTAAGTTGTTTTTTGGGAGAGGTAATGTGCCCTTTAGGAGAAATCAAATGCCCTTTCAGAAAGGTTAAGTGCTCTTTGGGATTGTTAAAATGCATGAATGTGAATAATAAATTTATTGGAACTATCAAACTCATTAGAACTGCCAAGCTATCAAGGGAACTGTCAAGCTGTCAATGCATTTAAATCTCCTGGTCTTTAAATTAAAGCATTCTGCAGCTGGAAAAAAAACAGGGCTTGCTATTTCTGTTTGTCTGTTGACATAAGCCTGAGGGATATCATTATAAGACTGGTGCTGCTGACTGATTTCACAACCTATAATTATTACAGTGAGGTTTTTGTTAGTTCATAGTTTGATTGACAGTTCCTGATGGTTATAAAGCCTTTGATGTGGGGCTATGATTACAAATGTTTGTTTTTATGAGGGATTACACTGTTGAAGGAATTTAAATGTAGAGAATTTTTTAAAAAATCAATGTGTTCTTTTTAACATAGTGAAGGCATCAATAGATACTTAAATTTTATTTTATTTCATCTCAGCATGGGTCCTCATTTCTGCCCATGGTGGATATTGGGTGAGTTGGCATGGAGTGTGTAAGAGCAAAGGGTTGGGGGTGTGCGGAAATGGGTTGGCTTAAATGGCCATGGGGGTGGATACAGGGGCATAGCTTGGGATGGAGGGTATAAGGGGCCATGGGGTGTGGGAGGAATGAGGTAGCATGGGAGTGTGCAGGGGGTGAGGGGGTGTGAGGGGTGAGGGCTGGAGGGTTGTACGGCTGGGTCAAAGACTCGGAGCACCGAGGCCAGCCTTTCACACAGCACGCTTCCACACCACGCAGCCCATGTGGCTGCCACCATACTCTTTCCTGATGGTTGGCTAGCCTGACTCCAGTTAGCACTTGCCCCCCAGAACGAAAATTAGACCATCTGGGGCGCTTTCTCCTTAGTCGAGTTTGTGGAGTCAGGAGCGAACTGTCAGATGTAAGAGGGAGAGTATAGTGAGTTAGTGGAGAACAGGTGGGAATTAGTTGGGAATCTTAACAAGTTTTTACATAAGAGCTTGGTCTAGGGAAAGAGGTAAATCCTGAATTGGTTAAAAAGGAAAAGAAAGGCATTATAATAATAGAAAAGAATTAGAGAAGTTTGTTAAATTAAAAGGGGAAAAAGTTCCAGGTGGTGAAAAACCACAGGTTCCAGAAATGATATTCCATGATTTTGCACATCCACTCTCAATAATGGAGGACTGAGGAGTCACCAATTTCAAATGGGAGACAGAGCAAACCTGAGAAACAACAGGCCGTTTGGTTTACCATCAGTAAACATTTTAAATCTCTAATTAAAGGTGAGATTACGAAGGCTACCAAAAGGGGAAATAATTAGAGCACGTGAACACAGATTTCAGAAAGGAAGGCCGCACTTGACAAACATGATTGAGTTTATTGCGGAAGGTGACAGGTGCGGTGGATGGGCAATATGCATTGGATGCACTGTACACGGACATCCAGAAAGCTTTGGTAATGTACCACACAGGGACTAATAGATAAGATTAAGGAGTATGGGCTTAGGAAGAGGGCAGCAAATAGAATGAGAAATGGAGTAGGAGTTTAGAGCAGTTTTCAGAGTGATTGGAAACAGGTATATGTTTTGAGACTGCTTCGGTTCACAATGTACATCACTAATTTCGATATAAAGCTGGGGAGATGTTCCAACTTGCAGACATAACTAAAATTAGAGGCAAAGTAAATAATTTTAAGGACCAAGGAGTTATTGATAGGTTGAAAACATCTGTTGGAATTCAATTTCTGGTGGTATATTTTTTGTAAAAAGTAATCATAGATTTGCTTTGAATAAGGAAAGGCTGCGGGGTGTGTAACAGCAAACAGATTTGGGCATTTATGTTCACAAAACATTAAAAGCACCATCTCAAATGGATATGGCCATAAACAGAACTAATTGAACCTAAATTTATTGCAAGAGGTGGAGAATATAAAAGCCAAAAATAATGGTGAATCTATATAAAACCTTAGTAATACCACATTTGGAATATCATGTGCTGTTTTGGGTTCCATACTACAGGAAGAATGTTAAACCAATTGAGAGGGTCTAGCACAGATTCACTCAGATGTTGCCTTTTTTAAGAGAATATATTTATAATCATCTATTTTAATATCGTTTATTGATAAATCACAAACAAGTTACACTTAAAGTGATTCTCTGTGGTGTCAGCCATGACACAACTATAGCACTCTCACCTCACTAGAAACTTGATCTGATAATCTACTTCAGTGCAGTGCTGAGGAAGTGCTACACTGTCAGAGGTGTTGCCTTTCAGATGACATGTAAAATCAAGGGCCTGTTTGCCCTCTTGGGTGGACATAAAATATCCCATGTTATGTTGTGAAGAAGCGCAGGGACGTTCTCCCTGCCCAATATTTATTCCTTAACCAACATTGCTAAAACAGACTATCTGGTCAAAATTTACCTCTGCCTCAAGGTGGGCAGAGGTAATGATTTCACCCTGCTTTCACCTAATGGGCAGAATTTTCTGCCTGCTGGGCAGGCCGGCCCGACCCAATCTCTGGTGGGTGGGGAGCTGATCCCCGCCGAAGAAGCGGGCCCCGCCGCCATTTTACGTGGGCGGGCCAACTAAGGCCCACCCAGCGTGACGTTCGGCGGGAAGCGCTATGCACTTCCTGTGTGGGTGGGGGGGATTCCCCAAAAGTGAGAGTGCGCTCTTTCGCACATGTGCACAAAAGAGCACACTTCTCCCTGAGGCTAAGTGCTGCCTCAGGGAGATTGCTGACACTTTTAAAAATGTTAAAAATAGAAAAAAATAATCCTCAACATACCCTCCTCATGTGACAATGTCACATGAGATGGGGCATGTTCATAAATTATACTAAAACTTTATTAAACTTTTAAAATCCCTGCATAAAACCTCATCCCGCCTGTGGATGAGATTTTATGTTTTTTCTATTCCCCGCTGGGGCTCCTGGCCTGCCCGCCAACCTTAAGGTTGGACGGGCAGGTCCTTTAATTGTTTCAATGAACCTGTCAATGGCCTCAGTTGGCCATTGATAGGTCGGCGGGCCCACAGCTGATTTTGCTGCGCCCCCGCCTTCCTGAAAATTTAAATGGGGTGGGATGACATCGGGGGTTCCCCCTGACATCATCCCGTGTCATTTTATGTGTCGGCGAGCGGGCCCCGCCCCCTGCTCACCAACAGCAAAATTCAGCCCAATGTTTTTGTTTATTAGCCTGTTTGTCTGTAAACAATATATCTCAAAAGCAAATGAACTAATTTCAATGAAACTTGGTACACAGATAGGGAATGGCCAAGGAAGAACTGGTTAGTTTTTGGCAGAGTTACGGGCTGCGGACTTGGATACTGGGTTGGATTTTATGCTTCAGTGCTGGTGGATTTGAAGATGGGGGGCTTATAAAATGCAGCGGGTAACCCCCCATCCTCTCTTCCCCCACCCCCCCGAGCCTGTCTGAAATTGTACAGGGCGTAATGGTTGTAGTGGGGGGCTCAGCTGCTGTAGGCCTATTGAGGCCTTTAGTAGCCAATTAGCTGTAGGCCTATTGAGGCCTTTAGTAGCCAATTAATGTCCACTTAAGGACCTAACCCCACCCTGGCAGCTATTTTACCTGCAGCAGGGAGAGGCCCACATGGGCTGGTATTGGGCAAGGTTGGGGGTGACCCCTTTTTTGGGCTCCCTGGGCCCATTGGAGGCACCCAAAGAATTGGAGGTAAGTACTGAGCAGTGCAGGATTTGCTTCCTTTTCTTTTTTTCTATGCCACTGGTCTGCCTCATCATTAAGATGCTGTGACTCAAAGCATGATGCAGCTCGGTGATCAAGTTGCCATCGTTCTGAACAATTGATAGCGAGCTCCTCACAGTCATTAATGTCAATGCTGCTGCACTTCAAGGGCCAGAATCTTACATTCACCATGCATGGGCGGGCCCCACACGCCGATGTATAAAATGACATGCGGTGAAGTCGGGCGTGCATTGGTGTCATTCCAATCTTCAGTTTGGTGGGTGTGCAACGGAGTTGGCTGCGCGCCCACCGAACTGTCAAGGGCCTGTTAAGACCATTTATAATCTAATTGAACTAATTGTCAGGGCTACTCGTCCAACCTTAAGGTTGGCAGGCAGGCAAACAGCCCAGGCGGCCTTCGCATTTTTCATGAAACCTCATCCACGGGCGGAATCAAGTTTCATGAAGTATTTATTAATTCAATAAAATGTTCCAACAAAATTCATAATCATGTTCCTGCTCATGTGACAATGCCTGAATAATTTTACTTGTTCTTTCTTTCAATCTTTGAAAATGAAATTAATCCCCGTGCCTCAGGGAGATTTCTGCACTCTTTCGCGTGCATGCGCAAAAGAGCACAGACCCTGACTCTCCCTCCTACCCCCGCCCGAACAGGTAGCGCTGAGCACTTCTGGGTATGCGTCACGCTGGGTGGGCCTTAATTGGCCCGCATGTGTAAAATGGCAGCGCGCAGCCGATCGCGGGTGGTTGTCGACTGCGCGCCCGCCCATGCCCACTCCCACCCAGCCCGCCCAAAGGGGAGAAAATTCTCCCCAAGGAGAACTTCAGTGTCTTTAAAGCATTTTCTTTGACCTTCCTTGGAATATTGGCTATTTGAGAGTTGAGAAAACAGGACCTGGCGGGAAGGTGGTTTTCGGCCATCCAGACAGAGTGGCCATCAAAGTTGACTTTGCAGGGATTTTGCCTGAATGCTTGTGGAACTAGCTTCAAGAAGGGCACTAGCATTTGAAAGCACTCCCATTGAATCCATACGATGAGGCAGAGGCATGGCTGATGATATTTCTCTAGTGCTCTTGTGTGTCACTAATCCACAGTCCAGTTCTCAATGCATCAGAGCAGTGTGGTGATGACAACTGCTCTGTACACTGGGACTTTTGTTGATTTGTGGAGGCTTCTGTTGTCAGACATTCACTGCTGCAGTTTGTTAACGGCTGAGCTAGCACAGCTGATCTGGTGTTGGATCTCCTCGTCAATGATGGCCTTTCGAGAGAGGTGGCTGCCAAGGTATGGGAAGTGCTCAACATATTCCAGAGTCTCTCCTTCAACATATATGGGAGATGGAATATTTGGCTGACTAGCTGTGGGTATAATAATGAGTTTTGTTTTGATAATATTCAAGGATAGGCCGAGTTTTTGTATGCAGAATTGAAGAGATCGAGAGTGATTTGCAAATTAGGTGCAGAGCAGGCAATGACCCGACAGTCACCCGCAAACAGTAGATCATATATATTTATGACGGTCGGATCAATTCATGCCAGGACTACGGAGCTGCTGGCCATCTGATTGGCTGGCAGCACTCTGAGGTGGGACTTCCTCCTTCAACACATATGGGAGATAAGAGCAGAAGTCTCACCTTAAAGCAGTTAATGTTGCTCCCAGCGTTAGGTTGCTCTGGGGCAGCCGGCAGTATCGTGGGCAGGCTCGCCACCAAATTTTTAGCTGGGGTGGGGGGTGGGGGAATGGGTGTAGAGACTGTGGTATCCCATAAAATCCAGCCCCTGGAATTTTTTAAACAAGCCGTTAATAATGGGAGACGGGACGATTGACTTTTTTTAAACGTTGCGGGTTGTTTTGCTTAGAATGTTGCTGATTGTTTCAGAATGTTGTGGGTTGTCTCTGCTGCTGTGGTGCAATTTGTACAGCTGCCAAAATGTAAGCAGTTTTCAGAGCAGGTTGTTGGATGTGGATTGACCTGAAGCCTCCTCAGTGAAATGGAAGCTCTTAATAAAAAGAATGATTTTTTTTTAGCATAATAGATAATCAACCAGGCAGGGAAAGCCACAAGGAACCACTCCAAAATTGTAATAACATTAACACAGTGTTATGGAAGCTAGCTCTCTACTGTGCGCCCTCTTCACTTGGTCACTTCTGTTTTTAGAGCTTTGATGTGTGCAAATTGGTTGCTATGTTTCCTACATTACAACCCTGATTACACTTCAAAGGTACTTCATTGACTGTAAAGTGCTTTGGGATGTCCTGATGTT
Organism: Cetorhinus maximus; assembly: GCF_964194155.1. Lineage (NCBI taxonomy): Eukaryota > Metazoa > Chordata > Chondrichthyes > Lamniformes > Cetorhinidae > Cetorhinus > Cetorhinus maximus. Next base: position 62,907,588 of record NC_135886.1, read on the forward strand.
ATGACAGCGGCTTTAAAACTATTAGTTCTTTCTCTTTTTTTTGCTATTTCCAATGGCCCACAGCCATAGGAAAGCATGCCATGTGTCAAAGCCTTGAGTGTTACTATTTCTAGTTATGGGCTATGCCAAACATCTCTCTTACAGTAGATTTGCATTAAACAGGAGAAACTTGATATTGCTTATGTATTCATTAGTTCCCTTTTGATATATAAATTCCTCTGTGGTCCAGGCAGGTTGTCTACTCAGGGTCCTGATTTTAACCAAATATTTTCTTTGGGTCATACATGTTCTAATTCAAATAACCAGCTAGTGAATGTTAGAACTTGAACCTAAAAGTTACACTTGTTACACAAGAAATAAGCAAGCCCGGTTCCTTAAGTTAACAAGTAAACAGTTTTATTGCTAAGATAAAGCAAAATACTGCAGATGCTGGAAATCTGAAACAAAAACAGGAAATGCTGGAAAAACTCAGCATATGACTGTCCATATGACTCTTCTAAGAGTCATACAGACTCAAAATGTTAACTCTGTTTTTCTCTCCACAGATGCTGTTGGAGCTGCTGAGTTTTTCTAGCATATTTTCTGTTTTTGTTTCAGTTTTATTGCTAAAACTCACTCAGGTAAAGATGCATAAATTAACAACGAAGTGTTTAAACTGTAAAAATATGTCTATCTACACACTAATGTAAGAGCAACACACAAACACACAATCCCCTCCACCCCCAAGCATGAAAAAAAAGTGAGTAAAACTCTGCAGGGGGTCAGACATTAAAAACTTGGTTAAGTAACAGGTAAAGTCAGAACAAAATATCTAAGGAGTTTCTAGAACCTTGTTTACAGCTGGGGGGCCCCAGTCCACAGGAGCTGCTGGTCCTTGGGGTTTCTCACTGGAGGCAGTGGTGTTAATTTGGAATTTTCCTCTAAGAGCTTTTGGTTTGCAGCAATGAGGTCTTCTGGTGGGTTTTTTCAAATTGTAAACCGCTCAGCTTTGATGAGAGAGCTTTCAGAAGAAAGAGAGATGAGGTAAGGTTATTGCCCCAGTGGCAGCCTCTCTTTGACTGCACAAAATCCAATATCTTTTCACCCAAGAGCTGGATCACCTGCCCTCTCTCTCTGGGAGCTCCATAGCCTTGTTGTCTCCATAAAGGCAGCTTATGCCCTTCGCAAATGCAACATCATATCTGCTGTAAGCCTTTGCTTACGAAAAGTGTTCCTTTCAAAAAAGCTCAATGTATGTGTAGATCTTTCTAATGACATTATAAATTTGTTTTATATAACACATCTTCATAACACACTTTATAAGCTTTTATTACAGATACATACATTACAAACATAACCTCCAAACCTAACCACAGTTTCACTTAGCTCCTACATCTTGGAGCACAAGTGAGTCCTCATTAATGCACACTACCTGAATGCAATTAAATGCTCAATTCATATACAGTTGCGAAGACAAACCTGAAGAGCAGGAAGGCAAGAATTCCATTTCTCCGTGTCTGGTCAGTAGCCACATTAGTTAATCCAGAAACTGTGGGTAGTTTGTTGTCCCCACTGTTACTTGCAAATCAATATTCCTTAGGTTCAGAGAGAAGAAAATAGACCCATTACATCAAGGGCATGAACTTCTTCTCATCGCCTACTATAAATTTGGAGGAATCCCAAGAGAAACAGTGTAAGTGCTGTTTCAAAGATCCTCTACTAAACCAGCAGGAACAATTGGCAGGGCACCTATGGGAATTCAACATTCCCCCAAGTTTCTGCCTCTCCTTGCATTGGCTTGAGCTTCCCCATTTGATCTAACTGGGTTTCACAGGTAGTAGGGATGCATGCCCTGGGGTCCATGTTGGCCTCTTACCCCCTTCTGTTCTCAGTATAATCATTGGGCATCCAAAGGGGTGCCTGATGACATTTGGTGCAAAGCTCTGCCCTTAAAATCCCATAGCCCAGAGGGTCTACTGAGGTCTTGTCCAGGCTGAACAACCCACCACCCCCCACCTCCTCCCCCAAGCTAGTTCATATGTCCTGATGACGGAATCAACATTGCTTAAAATTCCTCCCCATTCTTCAGATCCAAGACCTACCCAGAGGCCGGTGGTCCACCTGGACCTTTTAAACTGCCCAAATGGGAAAGATGCATGCAGTGGTTTCCTGACAGGTGTAGAACACCTCAATGGGCGCCCAAAGAGGAAACTCTATCCTTACATGTGTAGCCCTGTGGATTATGCAGGACAAGTTCAATCAGAAAAAGATTTATTTATCCTGTCATAAAAGCCAATTACAGCCACAAATTACTTATGGACAAATAGAACTTTTTAAGGAAGATGTGTGTGTGTGTGTTTAAAGAAATACAAGCAAGGACACTGGGCAAAAGATGGCTGATAATGTAAAGGGGCCACTTTCTGGAAAATTTCCTATGTGGATTAAACTGACAGATCCGCCCTGAGAGAACATGGAATGTGGCACCTGAAAAGGCATCATGGCCTTCTTCAAGAAGAGACACATGAAAGGGAGATGGGAAAGATGCAAAAGACTGAACTTTAATCTCCTGTGGTTGCAGAGACAAAGGACTGATTACTATGTCTCAGCAGTCATCTAAAGTCCATTTCCTGTTGATCCATATCTCAGAATGTGTAAAATGGCCGGAGATCAAAGAAAGCAGATTCTGGGGGCAAGACATGGATTTTTTTCCCTTACAGGAGTACACAGAGAAAATGGGTTAAAAAGCTAGCTGCAGAGCAGTGCAGGGTGTCCTAATAGGGCTGGTGTGCTGTGTGTGTGACGGCAAAAAGAAAAGCAACTAGTCACTCCTGCAGTTGCAGGCAAAGTCTCTCTCTCTCTCTCTCTCTCTGTTGCTGGAGGCAAGGCAGAGAAAGTCACAATAAAAAAGGAAATAGGACAGCTTCTTCAACTAACCTGCAGAACCAAGCATGTCCAAACACACTGCAAAACTGCCAAAGTCAACTCTGCCAGAATCACCCAACTTAACGGCTGCAAAGTTTCACCATCTACAGCTCACAGACAAGCCAAAGGCTAATTAGTATATTTTTAAACTGTTATTGAGACTCTTAACTTCTCATTTCTGATCTGTATGTATGTGTGTTGTATTTTTATTATTTGTCTTGGGTTTTTAGTAACTAATAAACTTACTTTGACTCTCTTTCTTTCTGACTTTCTTTGACTCAAGAAAGCCTAGTTAAATTGGCCCCTTCTAAAACATATATATTTTGACTGGGAAAAGGTATCCACAGTGGAAGGGATCCCTTTTAAATTAACCTTATTGCGACCAACTGATGGGGTTGAATACAGAAGGTGAGCCAGCTCATTCCTCCTCACCCGGGAGCATAACAAAAATTGGGGTCCCGATCGCGAAGTTAACAAATTGGGGGACCTCACCTGAGGACTGGTCATAACAATCCCTTTGTGGATTCTGTCAGTCACAGTAACATGGGTCCTGATCTTTATCTGGGAGATGCATTGTTGTTGGGGGCATGTGGATGGGGTGTCCAACATTGCATGGGAAACCCTGTGAGTGGCTTTTTACTTCAGGCACCTCATTACCATTTTACTTCCAGTGCCATTAAAACAATGGCAAAAAGTCATGATATGTAGCCCCAGGACATGATCTAAACTCCAGTATTTGAAGGGACAATCCAAAGATGCAATTTGGAGGTGTTGGAGTTCAAGAAGGAAGGTGAGGAATGGAAGTAAGATGTGCAACGGCTGTGCCCCATTTCAATGATGCTTCTCTGGTTGTTCTGCTGGGTTGAAGAGGAGCCAGAGGGATATACTATTCATCCAACAATGAGAGGAATAAGCTTGCAGCAGAGACCAAGAAGACATGATCGGAGGTCGCTAGATCAGCATTTGGAGCATTGTTCTATGCTCTTGGATACAGTACAGGAAGCAGTTTAATGACCAGGGTTGCACACAGACAGTCTAACAAATGTGGCTTCCCAATGCGCTAGCAATTTCACCAGCTTTTAGTCCCTCACTTGCTCCCAGAGCTACACGCTTCCACATGGTAAATCGCCAAGTATTTTTCATTTACCATTCCTTATGATGCACATGTTCACATACACATTCACACATATATGTTTGATGCAGATATGTTCACAGGTGTTCACACATACTTTCATACACACATGTTCTCACATGTTTTAATACATGCTTTTACACACACATGTTTACACATACACAAAAGTTCACAATCATGCAACTCATGCTTGTCTATTTTTTTCTACTATTAATGCTGCCTGTTCCTTCCTGGCCATTGGCAACTGCCTAGCTTTGAGGACATGAATTTAACTCATTCAAAACCCACCTACATGTACAGAATTAAAATAAGCGTCAGAGAATTGGCATTCATCATGCTCCTGGACCTAAGCCAGTGTCGTCACCCAGCGCAGGCTCTAAATATATCCAGATTGCCTCCTCCCCTGATACCTCCTCACACCCTCCAAGAAAGCCCAACCCAGGCAAGCTGGTTCCAACTGGCCTGTCATGCCAGTTCAACAACCCCATTCTGTGCGGTTGTGCCAGTCAATGACTGTGAGCACTGAAAACAGCATAGGGTCTAGCAAACCATCCAACACTCACACTCATAAACTTTCTAGCAACTGGCAGTTGTTTGTGTAGCTGTTTTTTTTCAGTCAGTGGTTAGCGCACAGCGTGGGTGTAATAAGGAGAGGCTGAAACAGATAGCCTGAAAAATATGGAGGGTTTAAAACAGCTAAATTTGAGCTACAAGCGCACCCAAGATAAGCGAAACAGAGGAAGTTGCATGTCTTATATTTATCAGCCTTTTTCTATAATAAGGATAAGCCACATCCTTTAATAATGCTGAGAAATAAGGTCAGTATGGTTGTTTCTGGAGCTCGTGCATTAATATGAAACCACAACCTGACAATAGAATAAAAAACCACTGAGCAGCGTACCAGTGTGGAGGAGGCAAAGTACATGGATTAAAATACAAAACCAGATAATGGGTATAGTGCAGTATGCTATTATCCATCCTACCCTACTTACTTGGCAAGATGAGTCTTCGGTCTATTGGTTAAAAGGCCATTAAATATGGGCATAATCTTTCTTTGTAAAAAAAAGCACCAATGCTGCAGGCTGCCCTCAAAGCTCATGCAAATCGTTTTTAGCAACAAAGGATTTTATGTGTTGAAAAATTGTTGAGTTGCTGGGCCTGCTGTGTTTGTACCTGTTGCTTTGAATAGGGAGCAAGTAATAAATAATCATTCACATCTATATGGCACTTTCACTACCTCATGATGTCCCAAAGCATTTCACAACAATTTAAAGAGAGACATGTTGCTGAAGCTTTTCATCGGAACAAACACAAGAATTCCAATTCCATCCCTGGGCTTCAGTATTCTGGTTTGAATTTGTGAATTCAGTGAATTGAATTAGGTTGGCTTTTGGCTCTATTTGTTATTTTCATAACTTGTAAAGTTATAAAACTTTACAAAAACTTTAGTTTGAATTGCAGATCTTTTATGTTGAGTCAGTGCTATTTAATTGGTGTATTTCATTGAGATCAATACTGCGGAAACATCACAGCAAGTTTTATTCCCACATTACCCAGCGACACAGATAACCGCTTGACTTTCCTTTTGCTGACCATTTTCTAAATGGAATGAGGTTAGGGAATTGTGGAGGCTGGAGAGAGTGTGGACCGGAGGTACTTCTCTGGCATGGCTTTCTAGACTTGCATCTTATGGCAGCGTTAAAGAGCCAATCACTAACACTGCTTTGTATGGTTAATAATTGTAATTTATATTGGTAGCATCATAGCCTTTAGCAGGTGAAAATCTCCAGTTTTTTCTGCATAAGGCATTTGTTTAAAGATAATGTTCATCTAATGCAGTTCCCAATAGAGTGGGTGTCCTGCTCTGTCATAGCTGTCAGTGGTAATTTTAAAATATTTCAATGCCATTGTCAACATGGATTAGGTCTGAGCCAGCTGGTAGAGTTGTTTTCTGTCATTGATAAATTGGGACTAAAATCCACGATTGTAAGTTTTTCTCCCTCCACATCATTTCTGTCTTCCTCTTCTGAAAGTGTTGATTCTTGGTAGGGTTCAGCCCTCTATTACCTCGCTCAGTATCTATTCCTCTTGTGTGAACCTCAGCAATGAATGTCAGCTATTTTTATTCATTCATAGGATGTGGGTGTCGCCAGCTAAGCCAGCATTTGTTGCCCATCCCTAGTTGCCCTTGAGAGTGTGGTGGTGAGTTCCCTCCTTGAACCATTGCAGTCCATGTGGTGTAGGTACACCCACAGTGCTGTTAGGGAGAGAGTTCCAGGATTTTGACCCAGCGACAGTGAAGGGACAGCGATATAGTTTCAAGTCATGTTGGTGAGTGGCTTGGAGGGGAACTTGAAGGTGGTGGTGTTCCCATGTGTCTGCTGCCCTTGTCCTTCTAGGTGGTAGTGGCCATGGGTTTGGAAGGTGCTGTTAAAGGACTGCCATCAGAGACAAGTTGAGTCAAATTCCTATTCAGTTTTATACACATGCCTACTATCCAGCAGGAGTCACTGGGCCTTGATGAGGAATGGGATTCTTGACTGATCTTTCCCCCTGCCAAGGCCAAGGATACTGAGGCCCATTTGCAGCACTCTTACCACAGCTTTGATGAATACCTTAAACACTCCAGATGAGGAATTGAACTGCAACATTCCTGACGGATGCTACATCAAGTGAAGTCAGCCATGGCTCAGTGATAGCACTGCATGAAATCTAGACCGACATTTCAATACAGCACTGCGGGAGTGCTGCACTGTCAGAGGTGCCGTCTTTTGGATGAGATGATAAACCAAGCTACTGTCTGTCCTCTCAGATAAATGTGAAAGATCTGATGGCACCATACCAAAGAACAGTAAGGGAGTTCTTCCTGATAACCTGGCAAATATTAATCCCTCAACTATCATCACTAAACAGATGATCTGGTCATTGTTGCATTGCTGCTTGTGGGATCTTGCTGTGCACAAATTGGCTGCTACATTTCCTACATGACAACAATGGCCACACTTCATTGGGTGTAAAGCACTTTGGAATGTGTTGAGGCCATGATAGATGCTAATTAAATGCAAATTCCTTTTCATTACATTGAACCATCAAACAGAGGCTGTATTTATTACTCAGCAATGTTTTCAGCAACTTCACTGCTTCTATTTCCATCTACATTGATGTAGAAATGACCTAGGAATAGCAAACAATAAACACTAAAAAGCCAGGTCATAACTATCCACTAACAAGCTGCACACAATGCAAACTAGGATTTCATATCGTGAGCTCATGGCACTGCCTGCTGGTCTGATCAACACACAACATAGCTCATCAGAGACGCAACAGAAAGTGCTGGAAATGCACTACAGGATCAAAAAAAAAAGATCTAAGTTTCGGGTGAGGCAGTCCTGATAAAGAATTTCTATCTGAAACGTCTCTGCTCAGATTTTGCCCACTTTTTCAGTTTTCATATCTCCAGCAGTCATGCCTTCTCTCATCTCCTTTGCCATGTGTCTTGATACTAAGGATTCCAAAAACTTACTGAAGCACTGATATCCCTCACCACGTGAAATATTCACTAAAAACACACACGCACACACTCAATAAGGGGGAAGGTTTCTACCTTCATGATTAACAGAGTGATTTAGTGGAATGTTTTCTGACAAGTGAACATAAGGTTTCAAGTTGGACTAATGACCTGCAGAGGAACGAAATAAAGAAAAATGATGCCTAATTTGAACAGAAGGGGCCACCAGGTAAAGAAAATGGCAAATCCACCTCATGGAGCAGCTTTTGACTCCTTTGTTATATCCTTTGACTTGGTGTCTATTTTGTTTCTGATTACAGCTCTGTGAAATTAAGTTAATGACCAGGAGAAAAGAGCTAAATATTCTACGTATGCAGGTCAAAGAAATGATCAATAAAATAACTGATAAATTTTTGGATTTAAATATTCTTCCTTTTCAGGAGGAATGCAAAATAGTTTAAAATAATACATTTAAAGTAAATGGTAAAATGTTACCCTAAAAGATTAGTTGACTACATCAGATTTGACTCAGCATCAAAAACCACCCTGACAGTTCAAGACTTCCTGGGAGCGGGCTGACAGGTTGATCAACGGGAGTGGAAGGTACTCGAATAATTATTAATTGGTTACAGGGCAAGTGAGAACATTTAGAGATGAATTGGGCAGTGTAGGTGTAACTGAAGGAGGTGTGGAATGACACTGTAGGAGTCACAGAAGCAAGTGTGGTGTTGGGGCCTAGAAGTAGCTGAGTGGGTCTGGGGTGGGACTGCAAGAGTAACTGAGAGTGTGTGGAGTAGGATTATAGGAGTAACTGTAGCAGGAGTGGATTGGGATGTAGGAGTGCTGAACTGGGATCTGGAGTAGGACTCTACCCATGCCTTGGAAAGGTGTGAAGTAAGACTGTATGACTATGTGAGGAACTTGGGGAGTCAGACTCTTGGATTTGAACTGGGGATGTGAACTGGATCACTAGGCACATCTGATGGGTTGTAGATTGGGAATGTAGAAATATCTGAGCAGGGCGTAGAATGGGAATGTAGGAGAACCTGAGATGGTGTGGAGTGAACTGTAGGAGTACCCAGGGGAAGAGGGGTGGAGCTGCAGTTGTAACTAAGGATTGTGTGCTGTGGAATATCTCATGGGAAGTGGGTGAGTAAGTGGACTGCAGGGGTATAGGGGATGAAAAAGTATATATATTAATTCCTGTGATGTGGGCATCACTTCTAAAGCCCCAACTCCAATTTTCCTTTAGAGGGTGGTGCTGAGCTTTATTATTGGACACCCCCACTTCAGTCCATGTGGTATGTTCAGGAGTTTCAGGATTTTGACCCAGCGACAATGAAGGAACAGCGATGTAGTTCCAAGTCAGGATGGTGTGTGACTTGGAGGGTAACTTACAGATGACCATGTTCCCATGTACCTGCTGCCTTTGTGCCTCTATACGGTAGAAGAAGCAGGTTTGGAAGATGCTGTAGAAGAAGCTTGATGAGTTATTGTAGTGCATCTTGTAGGGATTTTGCCAGTGTGTGTCAGTGGTGGATGTTGAAGGTGGTGGATTGGCACCAATAAAGCTGGCTGCTTTGTCCTGGATGGTGACAAACTTCTTGTGTGTTGTTGAAGCTGCACTCATCCAGCAAGTGGAGAGTTGTCATAAATTTGGAGTGCAGGATGGGTTTCTTGTAAGAAACTTTATTTACAGACTTCAGATGAGGCTACATGCTTGTCCCAAGACTGAGGCTAAGAAGCTCCGCCCCTGAGATTCCCTGCACTTAGGGCTACAGTCACATGATTCCCATAACAGTAAGAAAGGGTTTAATATACAATCATTAAATTCCCCCCATCTTTAATTTTGTTTTACCCTCTTATTTATAAAAATATCTTAACCCATATTGTATACAATTATATACAGTCCATGCCATTACAAATATAGTCTTTGAGGGGGTTTTCGGATTCAGACAGAGTGATGCAAATCTACAGCTGGAGGTTCTTCCATTGGATCGGCTTACACAGGAACAGCAGCTTCAGGGACTCTCAGTCAATGACAGTTCAGAATTATTTACTTCAACAGAGACATCAGGTATGCCTGCTCTTTGTCACTCTGATACCTCAGGGGTCAAAGTTTCAACTTCGATTCCAGGTGAATTAACTAGTTTTTGGAGGGTCTCTCGACTTCTAAGATGATCCACATGTTTCCTAACAACCCTGTTTTCCACTTCTGCTTGATATGATAAAGGTTCTGTTTCAGAGATGATTGTACCAAGGACCCATTTTGGTCCAGTTGCAAAACTTCATACAAAAACTGTCTATCCCACAGTAAACTCTTGACCTTCACTGTGAACGTCATGATTCGCTTTCTGACTCCTCTGGTTTCTCTCATCTTCCCCTCTATATTAGGGAATATTAGACTCAGTCTTGTATGAAGTTGGCATTTCATTAACAACTCTGAAGGTGTTAAACCAGTGGTCACATGAGGAGTTGTGTGATAGCTGAACAGGAATCTTGAAATTCGTATTTTTAATGTTCCCTCTGATAGTTTCTTTATGCCTGTCTTAAAGGTTTGTACTGCTCTTTCTGCTAAGCCATTAGATGAGGGATCATACAGTGCTGTTCTAACATGTTTAATCCCATTTAGGTTCACAAATCTTTGGAATTCAGTGCTAGTGAAAGCAGTACCATTGTCTGACGCAATAACTTCAGATAAACCATGAACACTGAAATCCTGGCGCAGTTTTTCAATGGTTACAGATGAAGTGGTCAATCTCACTTCAAACACATCCATCCATTTGGAAAGTGCGTCAGTAATCACAAGAAACATGGTACCTAGAAATGGACCTACACAGTCTATATCTGATTTAACCCAGGGTCGACCAGGCCACTCCCACGGATGCAGTGGAGCTGAAATGGGCAACTTCTGCTGTTGCTGACACTGGAGACAGTGTTTAAACATTTTTTCTATCTCACTGTCTATACCTGGCCACCAGATATAACTTCATGTGAGCATCGTCATTTTCAAAATACCAGGATGTGCACTGTGAAGTTCTTCTAACAATGGTTCTCTTCCTTGCACAGGGATAATGACTCTTGCTCCCCATAACAAGATACCATCTTGACAACTCAGTTTGGATCTAAGTACAAAGAATGGTTTTAATCCTTCAGGGACTTGCGCATTTGACCATCCTTATTACACTCATTCACAGACTCTTGCTAAAATTGGATCCTGACTTGTCCAATTCTTTAACTGTCTCACACAGACCGGTGAGGAGTCCAAGAAATTCAATGCAAATACCTCCTCTTGAGGTACTGGTACCTGTGTAATTATGTTGGGCAAAGAGAGTTGACTTAGGGTGTCTGCATTTGCTACAGGCACACCCGAACGGTGCAGAAATGAAAGCCCATCTTTGAATTCTAGCAGAGGCTATTGGTGGGATTGCCTTATCTTCACTAAACAATCTTAACAGTGGTTTGTGATCTGACACTATGGTGAAGTGTCAGCCGTGCAAATGTTGATGGAACTTCTTCACTCCAAATACTATAGATAAGCCCTCTTTTTCAATTTGTGTGTATCCTTTCCCGGTTGCAGAAAGGGTTCTGGATACATATCCTACTGGTCTTTCAGATCCAACCTCCATCTTGTGCATTAGCAGACACAACGAGTGTAAAAGTTTCTTAACTCTAGTTCTTCTTGCTGTGCCTTCCAGGACCACCTGTGGTTCTTCTTCAATAATAAGTGTAATGGGGCTAACACTGTAGATAGATTAGGCAAAAATCGACCGTAAAGGTTTACCATGCCCAAAAAAGACTTGAGCTCCGTGACGTTGGTAGGAGAGGGTGTTTCCTTGATTGACTGACTTTCTCCTCTAATGGATGCAACCCTTGGGCATCTACTCGATGACCCAAATACGTAACTCCCTTTACTTGGAAAGTGCACTTTTCTTTTTTTGAACGAACGCCAGCCTCCAAAAATCTCTTCGGAACCTCTTCCAGGTTTGTCCATGGTAGCCTCCCTGGTCTTCATGCCATGCCCGGTGGCAGGTTCCCACCCTGGCTGCAAAACAGCGCCATGTTGCACACTCTGCAGGGCCTGCGAAACCGTCTCAGTACTTCCCATTGCTGACACTATCTCCATGGCATGCTTTCTATCTCAATTTCTGCAAGCAAACAGCGCTGAATGGCATCAACGTGTATGCTGCATACCAGACAATCTCGCAACATGTAGTTTAAAGTATCACCGAAGTCGCATGTTCTGTTTCCGTGGATCCTGTAATTAGGACATTGTCCAGGTAACTCGGGAGAGACCTTGTAGTAAGATTTCCATAGTTCTCTGGAAAATCGCACAGGCAGAGGACACCCCGAAGGGTAGGCGTGTATATTGGTATAGGCCCTTGTGCATGTTTATGGTGACATAACTCCTTGATGTGTTGTACAACTCGAGCTGCTGATACACATGGCTCATGTCCAGTTTAGTGTAGCATCTTCCTCCTGTGAGTTTAGCATTCAGATCTTCAATCTTTGGGATTGGTTATTTGTCTAATTTCACAGCCTTGTTTACTTATATTATATTGTTAATTTATAATCCCCACAGATGCGAATGGTTTGGTTCAGTTTTAGTACAGCTACTATGGGTGCTGCACACTCTGAAAACTGGACTAGCCGTATTATTCCTAATTTCTCCAACATAATTCCACATCAACCTTTTATCTCAGAGAGTAAGGCACGGGTCTTGCCTTAAAAAAACAGGGTGTTCCTTTAGGGTCCACGTATATTTCAGCTTGCAGACCTTTGATTTTCCCCAACTCATCTCAGAATACTCTGTTATACTTTTTCAGCAACTTTGGAATTCCTCCTGTCCTGTCCTGAAAAACTTCGGACCAATTTAGTTTGATTTCTTTCAACCAATCACGGCCCAGAAGGCTCAGTCTTTCTCCTGTTACAACAGTTATTGACAGCTGAGCTGTCTGTTGCCTGTATGACACAGGTGCAGAGGTGATACCTTTCACCTGTATTACTTCTCCTGTATATGTTTTTAACTGACCAGCGGTTTTCTCCAAACTCAATAGCTGGGCACCTTCTCTGAGGCATTTAAAGATGTATTCTCTCTCCACTGTGGTCGATGCTCCTGTGTCAACCTCCATGAGCAGAGGCTTTCCATTTCCTTGAAATGTAACAGTGATTGGTTCAGTTTCCCTGGTCTTCAGATTGTGCAGGGAATAAATATCAGCCTCAGTAACTTGTGGCTCGTCTATATTGTGTACTTCATTTAACTTGACCTGATTTCTGAATGGCTGCCTTGATCTTGTCCTGCACTGTTTAACAAATGCCCTTTTTTGTGGCAATAGTGGCATTCTGCCTCTTAAAATCTACAGACTTTGGGTGCGTGATTTCCCACACAACGGTAACACCTAAACTTCTGGATTACTGGTGAGCTGCTTCCAGCATTTATTTTTATTTTTCTAGTCGTAGGGACCATTTCCCACTTCAAGGTAGCCTCCCTGGTCTTCATGCCATGCCCGGTGGCAGGTTCCCACCCTGGCTGCAAAACAGCGCCATGTTGCACACTCTGCAGGGCCTGCAAAACCCTCTCAGCACTTTCCATTGCTGGCACTATCTCCATGGCATGCTTTCTATCTCAACTTCTGCAAGCAAACGGCGCTGAATGGCATCAACGTGTATGCTGCATACCAGACAATCTTGCAACATGTAGTTTAAAGTATCACCGAAGAGATAGTGCCCCGTTAACTGGTTTAACTTCACGATGAACGTTGCGATCGACCCTCTGGGGCCCTTATCCGAGGGTTAAACTTGAATCTTTGCATGATCACAGAGGGTTTAGGCTGAAAATGTCGTTTCACTAGGTCAACTAGCTTGGAGAAGGATCTGGAACTTGGCGTGTTCAAAGCCGTCAAACTACGATTAGGTTATAGGTTTTGCTCCCGCACTTAGGAGAATTGCCTTCTGTTTCTCCACCACTGCCAATTCGTTGGCTACAAAGTAGAAACTTAATCATTTAACATATTGACTTCAGTTCTCGACAGATGAGTCATAGGTGTCAATTCTGCCAAAGAGAGGCATTGCTGGTGAGCATGCTTCTTTTCCTTCTCCCCTTAAAATGTCGCAATACTCACAGTCGCGAGGCGAGGTGCTGCGTCGGTGCTATTTATCCTTGTCGCTAATTGTAATAAACTTGGAGTGCAGGACGGCTTTCTTGTAAGGAACAGTGAACTTTATTTACAGACTCCAGATGAGGCTTCACACTTGTCCCAAGACTAAGGCTAAGAAGCTCCACTTCTAAGATTCCCCACGCTTAGGGTTGATTGGTCTATATCGTCACATGATCCCCATAAGAGTAAGAAAGGGTTTAACTTACAATCATTACAAAAGTCTCCCATTACCTTCCTGCCTTGTGCCTTGTAGATGGCGAACAGGCTTTGGGGAGTCAGGAGACGAGTTTCTCATCACAGAAACCCAAATTCTGACCAGCTCTTGTATTTATGTCGCTGGTTCAGTTCAGTTACTGGTCAATAGTAACCCCCAGGATATTGATGGTGGTGAATTTGATTATGGTAACTTGCTTATATGTCAAGAGGAGATAGACTTTTTCTTGTTGAGGATGGTCATTGCCTGGTACTTCCCTACCAAAAAACTTTAACATCATTTTTGCGTTCAAGTGTGCTCAATAGACTCAATTACAATTTGACATCAAAAGTTCTAATTTGGAATGAATTTGACACCAAATTTGAAAGTGTGCTCAAAGCTATCCAATGTGCTCAAAACTATCCAGTGCGTTCAAAACTATCCAATGTGCTCAAAGCTATCCAGTGCACTCCAAGCTATCCAGTGCGCTCTAAGCTATCCAGTATACTCAAAGCTATCCAGTGTACTCAAAGCTATCCTGTGTGCTCAAAGCTATTCAGTGTGCTCAAAGTTTCGAAAATATCTGGAATGGGCAGGTTGTCTTATGAGGAAAGGTTGGACAGGCTAGGCTTGTATCCACTGGAGTTTAGAAGAGTAAGAGGTGACTTGACTGAAACATATAAGATCCTGATGGGTCTTGACACGGTGGATGTGGACAGGATGTTTCCTCTTGTGGAAGAATCTAGAACTAAGGGTCACTGTTTAAAAATAAGGGGTCACCCATTTAAAACAGAGATTAAGTGATATTTTTTTTCACTCAGGGGGTTGTGAGTCTTTGGAATTCTCTTCCTGAAAAGGTGGTGGAAGCAGAGTCTTTGAATATTTTTAAGGCAGAGATGAATAGATTCTTGGAAAGCAAGAGGGTGGTCGGGTTATCAGGGCTAGGTGGGATGCAGATTTGAGGATACTATCAGATCATGATCTTATTAAATGGCGGAGCAGGCTTGAGGGTCTGAATGGCCTACTCCTGCTCCTTGTTCATATGTTTGTATGTAAGCTATTCAGTGCGCTCAAAACTAACCAGCCCGCTCAAAACTATCCAGTGAGTTCAAAGCTATCCAGTGCACTCAAGGCTATCCAGTGCGCTCAAAACTAGCCAGCCCGATCAAAACTATCCAGTGTGCTCAAAGCTATCCAGTGCGCTCAAAACTAGCCAGCCTGATCAAAACTATCCAGTGTGCTCAAGGCTATCCAGTGCGCTCAAAACAAGCCAGCCCGATCAAAACTATCCAGTGTGCTCAAAGCTATCCAGTGCGCTCAAAACTAGCCAGCCTGATCAAAACTATCCAGTGTGCTCAAGGCTATCCAGTGCGCTCAAAACTAGCCAGCCCGATCAAAACTATCCAGTGTGCTCAAGGCTATCCAGTGCGCTCAAAGCTAGCCAGCCCGATCAAAACTATCCAGTGTGCTCAAGGCTATCCAGTGCGCTCAAAGCTAGCCAGCCCGATCAAAACTATCCAGTGTGCTCAAGGCTATCCAGTGCGCTCAAAGCTAGCCAGCCCGATCAAAACTATCCAGTGTGCTCAAGGCTATCCAGTGCGCTCAAAGCTAGCCAGTCCGATCAAAACTATCCAGTGTGCTCAAGGCTATCCAGTGCGCTCAAAACTAGCCAGCCCGATCAAAACTATCCAGTGTGCTCAAGGCTATCCAGTGCGCTCAAAGCTAGCCAGCCCGATCAAAACTATCCAGTGTGCTCAAGGCTATCCAGTGCGCTCAAAGCTAGCCAGCCCGATCAAAACTATCCAGTGTGCTCAAGGCTATCCAGTGCGCTCAAAACTAGCCAGCCTGATCAAAACTATCCAGTGTGCGCAGCAGGGATGGGGGCAGGGTTGTGCTGCACGAGTTATAGATTACAAAGAAAAACATAGAGGTACCTTATCAAAACAGAGCCTGCTTTTTCTAAAGTTAGCTCAGTTTTATGATATTTGAAACTACTGAAATTCATAAATATGGAAATTAAATTCTATGATCGTTTTTGGTATCCAAATGCTTAAGTAATGTTGCTAATCGCAAATGTTTGACTGCTGTGGTTTGGGAAAATTGATGACATTTAATTCAGTTATGGTACATGTAATGTTAAAAGACACCTAAATGATTGGTTTTGAATGCAATTGATGTCAAATGATAGCTAAATGATTGCTTTTGAGCACAATTGACATCAAATAAATGCTTTTGAATGCAAATGGTGTCAAACTTTTCAGGTAGGGTTGTGAAGCACAACTGTTCCTTGTGACCTATCAGCTCAAGCCTGAATGTTGTCCAAGTCTTGCTGCATGCAAGCAAAACCTGCTTCATTACCTGAGGCGTTACGAATGGAACTGAGCATTCTGCAATCATCAGTGAACATCCCCACTTCTGATCTTATGATGGAGGGAAGGTGATTCATGAAAGAGCTGAAGGTGGTAGGACATGGGGTTTTTTTTTTTGATTCATTCACAGGGTGTGGGCTTCACTGACTAGGCCAGCATTTATTGCCCATCCCTAGTTGCCCTTGAGAAGGTGGCGGTGAGCTGACCAGAATACTGCTCTTGTGAACTCATGCAGCCATGTCCTTTCATGTCTTGGGGTAGTATAGAGTGGAACTGAGGGGCGCATGAAGTGGGACATTATGACTGTATGAGGGGGATGTGCAACAGGACTGTAGGGATATCTGCAGGGAATGAGGAGTGAGATTTCAGGCGTATCTGAGGGGAACTGTAGGAGTGTCTGAAGAGGATTTTGAGTGACAGTGGGAGTTCCAAAGGTGTGTGGAGTGTGAATGAAGGCTACGTGAATTCCTATTTGTTTTTATTTGTTCATGGGAGGCGGGCATCGCTAGCAAGGCCAGCATTTATTGCCCATCCTTACTTGCCCTTGAGAAAGTGGTGATGACCTGCCTTCTTCAATAGCTCCAGTCCTTGTCGTGAAGGTTTGAGCCAGTGGCACTGAAGGAATGGTGATATATTTCCAAGTCAGGCGGCGGTGTTCTCATGTACCTGCTGCCCTTGTTCTTCTAGGCAGTAAAGATTGCAGGGTTAAGAGGTGCTATCAAAGGACCCTTGGTGAGTTGCTGCAGTCCATCTTGTGGATTGCTCCACATTGCAGACATGATGTGTCAGTGGTGAAGTGAATGAATGTTTAAAAAGACGGAAAGAGACAAACCAGGGAATAATAGAACAGTTAGCTTAACATCTGTTGTTGGGAAATTATTAGAATCCAGAAGTAAGGATATGCTGACTGAACATCTTGAAAATTTTCAGCTGCTCATAGTGAGCCAGCATGGATTTGTAAAGGGTAGGTCATGTTTGATTGACCTGATTGAATTCTTTGAAGATTCCACTAAAGTGATGGACATCTGTGCATGCTATTTATATGGGCTTCCAGATAAAGTCCCCAAAAGAAACTGTTAGCTCAATTTGAAACCCATGGGCCTGAATTTTTCCTTAGCGTGCACGTGCGATTGGCGGGTCGGGGAGCGGTTAAGAAACAGGCCCATTACCGCGATTTCATGCTGTTTGGCCAATTGAGGCTTGCCCAGTGTGAAACACGCTTTCCCAAAGGTCAGGAGCGGCCGTGCAGGGGCAGGGGTCTGTCGGGCACTGGGTCTAATAGCGAGCCAGTTTAAAAACTCCTTGAAGGCTGCAGTCTGGAGGCTGGAGCAATGGCCTCAACAGTAGCTGGACACGTCAGGCAGGAGGGTGGGTCAGGTGATCTCTCGGCCCCCCCCATTTCTCGGACGAGTGCCTCACAGTCCTCCTGGAGGAGGTGGGTATCAGGCGGGACACCTTCATTCCCAGGAATGGCAGGAGGAAGCACTGCATCAGAATAAAAAAGTTTGGGAGGAGGTGGCAGCCAAGATCAGCTGCTACGACATTGTGAGGCGCACAGGGGTGCAGTGCCACAAAAGTTTCAATGACCTGCTGTGCTCGGCAAGGGTGAGTACCATGTTGGCACAGATCAGTGAGGAGAAGTGTCAAGGACTGGCCCTCCCCCCGTGGAGCTCAGGGGTGTTAACTGTCAATGACACAGGAGCTGGCCAAGGGGGTGAGCCCTGGCTGCTTGGCCTGAGTGCCTTGCTGCTCGAGGGCCATGACTCGGGTGAGCCCTGCAAGGTGTTCCTCAGCTAGGGTTGGCCAGGCTGTAATGGCGCTGCAGATAGAGTGTGGACTAATCAATGCTCCTCTGTCCTTTCAGGAGAAGAGGAGCCATAACAACATAGAGAGGTCAAGGATAGGCAGAGGCCCCCCAAACATCCTAATATTGACAAGGTTTCAACTGGCCACTTTGGAGCTGGAGAGCTGCCACCCACCTTGTTCAGCCAGTCATAGAGAGGCAGGCGTCTCTGACAAAGGTAAGAGTGCAGTGCACAGAGGTGAGAGTTTCGGATGGTACAAACATGGAGTTCCCCATTGATCACTGAAAGATGATGGCACCATGATGCAGACCTCCATTGTCTCACCAGGGTGCCTGGCATGCACAGTGACAGTGTGATGACTTAAACTAATGACATGTTGTTGTTCTCCATTAGATTCGCCAACAGACACTTGTTTGCAGGACCCCAAAGAGTCACCCCTGACACCAGAGGACCACCAGGCTTCACATGTACCTGTGTCACACCCACTCTCTGAACCAGGCATCAGCGCAGATACCAGCACCTCGGTGGGCATTAGATCGGTGGCTAGAATGTCAGTGCACAGCGGTGAGGGCAGGTGAGGGCAGGTGGAGGCAGAGAGTCCTCAGGGCGCTGGCAGTCAGAGGACTGCTGGAGACCAGGATAATGCTGAGTCAAAGGCGGAAGATGAGCCTCTGGAGTCCTCCATTAGATGCTGGATGTCCACCGGGATGTGCAGGAGGATCTGGCAGAGATCCATATGGATATGCATGCTATGTTCTATATTATGGAGGAGCCAATGCGGAGCATATGCACTCCATTGATCCTCATGGCTGAGCACACTGCCTCCTCCATTGAGAGAGTGGCGACTCTCATGGAGAGGCAGCTCCAGGAACAGATTCAGGGGTTCCTGCGATTGCGGTCGGATCTGCAAGCCCTTATTCAGGCAATGACCTCAGGAGGTCAGTGTCAGCGTGGGAGATGGATGAGGCGCCCAGTATCCCAGCTAGGTGCCCATCCATCAATGGCAAGCAAGGAGGTCTAGAGCAACCTCACGTTGGCACATGAGCTGCTTGTCATCTCTGCATGCTCCTCTCAGGACGCTCCGGATGAGAGCAGCAGCTCCTCCCCAACTCTGCCGGTGACATGGCATCTTATGAGCCTGTGGCGAATGGGGAGATGCCAGCCCTCGCATTGGCTGCTCCCTCCCAGGCGAGGCCAGCACAGACTCCACTGGCCAAAGGAGGATCGCCAAGGTCATCAAAGCCAACAGGACAGCACAGCCAGCAGCTGTCTCCAATGCCGGTTCCAGTGAGGGGAAAGCACGAAGATGTAGCACTCATAAATGTAAGTTTATGGCATCATGAGCACAGGAGGGACAGGTCACAGATGATCGTCTGTTCTGCAATGTTTTATTTATATGTTTATTGGGGTGGCCATTAACACCAGATATAATTCTGTTCATTTGTTGTGAGTGTCAAAGTTATATAAATTTTGCTTTTATCTTATTGGCCTGAGTATGCTTCACTTTTATTTTTAGTGCAGGGTACATCGATATCTAATGCTGGACGTGAGTGGCTCTAAACTTTATTGCACAGGCACTGAGTGGACTTTGGGTTCAAATGAAAGGATCATTTCTGACATCCGGGATGGAGGCGGCAGCCCTGGCATGAGGTGGAAGCAGATCATTGGCATCCTAGCTGAAGGATCGTTGGATTGAGGCCTCCCTAGTGTCCCTGCCTCCCTGAAGGATACAGAGGTCTGCCTCCATGCCCTCAGCCTTCTCCTCACAGTGCTCCTCTTCGAACTCACTAATGGATTCATCCTCTGTGACCTGTGGAGTTGCCTCAAGATTCTCTTCCTCCAGTGGGTCCCCCCTTGCCAGTGCCAGGTTGTGGAGAGCGCAGCATACAACCACTATCAGTGACAGCCGCTCTGGGGGGTATTGTAGTGCACCCCCTGAATGGTCCAGGCATCAGAAGTGCATCTTCAGAAGACCTATGGTCCTCTCTACCACGGCCCTTGTGGAGGCATGATTTTTATTATAGTACTGCTCTGCCTATGTTTTTGGGAGGCGGAGAGGTGTCATAAACCTCCTTTTCAACGGATAGCCCTTGTCGCCCAGCAGCCATCCATCCAGTCAGGCTGGAGCACTGAAGAGCCTTGGCACCCGGGAGTGTCTCAGGACGTTAGCCTCACAGGAGCTGCCTGGGTACCTTGCACAGACTTGCAGAATCTGCATTCTGTGGTCACACACTATCTGCACATTCATGGAGTGGAGTCCCGTCCTGTTATCAAGACTACCCAGCTGACCCGCTGGCGCCTTGATGGCCACATGTGTGCAGTCGATTGCACCCTGGATGCGGGGGAACCCAACAATGGCTGCAAAGTCTCTGGCTCGCTCAGCCTGGCTGGCCTCGTCCATATGGAAATGAATAAATGTCATTACTTGCCTGAACAGAGCTTCTGTCACCAGCTTGATGCAACTGTGGACAGCTGATTAGGAGACTCCACACAGATCCCCCACTGACCCTGGAAAGAGCTGGAAGCATTGAAGTTGAGGGCCACTGTGACTTTCAGAGTCACTGGCATGGGGTGTCCACCCACACAGTTGGAGCTGATCTCAAGCTTAATCATCTGACAAATGGAGGTCACGGTCTCCCTGGAGAGGCGGAGCCTCCTTCAGCATTGTACCTCGGACATATTGAGGTAGCTGCATCGCTGCCTGTAATCCCTGGCAGCAGGATAGTGGCTTCTCCTGCAGCCCCTTCTGCCTTGCGCTCCCTGCTGGTCCTGCACCCATTGTGCATGCGCCTGTCCTCCCACAGTTCACTCCCCTGGAAGATGCATTGGGACACCTGGCCTCCTCCCACTTCTGCCCCTCTCCTCCTCAGAGGAGGAGGTGCCTCCAGTGGAGGAACACAATCCCCATTACCAGGGTAGATGGTGGTTTAGTGGTATTGTCACTGGACTGGTAATCCAGAGACCCAGGGTAATGCTCTGGGGACCTGGGTTCAAATCCCACCATGGCAGATGGTGGAATTTGAATTCAATAAAATATCTGGAATTAAAAGTCTAATGATGACCATGAAACCATTGTCAATTGTTGTAAAAACCCATCTGGTTCACAAATGCCCTTTAGGGAAGGAAATCTTCCATTCTTACCTGTCATGTGACTCCAGACAATGTGATTGACTCTGAAATGGCCCAGCAAACCACTCAGCAATTAGGATGAGCAATGAATGCTGGCCCAGCCAGTGACACCTATTTCCATGAACAAATAAAAAAAATCCAGGATTATAGATGCCTGGAAGGGTCCACATGGTCAAAATTCTCCAGGGGGCCTTAGAGACACCAATGATGTCTGGAAATGCTAAGAATTAAGCTGTCAAGTTCAAATAAGCAGCAAACTATCACACTGGCAATGCCGCTGACCCTTTTTATCCCGCCCTTGGATGAGGTTTGCAAAAAGTGGGCTGCCCGCCTGCCCGTTTTGCCTGTGCAACAAGAGCAAAATCACACGTAAAATCAGGATCAATTGCCTTTTTATTGTTCTTAAGCCTTTTAATTGATGGCGGGCATGGTTCCGACACCCGTGCGCACCCGCCAACCTGAAGATTGTGTGCGTGCGGGATTACATTGGGACACTAGCCCGACGTCATCTCACGGGATTTCAAATCGGGCGCATGCCCGCCCGCAAGGCATAAAATTCTGCCCATGGAATTGAAGTAAATTATTGACATGTTTAGGAAACTGATTGTGTGGCCAGAGACAGAACCGAGGGATAATTGTGCTCTAATTGGCTAGTAGTGTCTATCAAGGATCTGTGTTGAGGTTTCAACTGTTCACTGTGTTTTTTAATGACTTAGTTGATGGAACAGGTAGCCATTTATCCAAATTTGCCAATGACACAAAGATTGGCGGCATTGTAGATGGAAACCTATATGTCATTGAGACTTGGGCCACCTACCAAAGGCACCTCTGAGCACTGGTGAGTTTCCACTAGTGGTGCCTCCACAGGATACTCAAAGCCAAGTGGGAAGGCAGGGGAATAAACTCCAACATCCTCACTGAAGCCAATTCCACCAGGACCACAACTATGATCATGTGAAATCAGCTCCATCGGTCTGGACACTGCATCCACATGCCGGATAATCAGCTTCCATTGTAAAGGGAGACAAATTGACATTAATGCATGAGAGGAACTTGCTACAGACCATACCATGTGGCAGCACCTCATCCAAAAATCCACAACACAGTCAGAGACTAACCACATAAACTCTGCTGCAGAAAAGTGACAAAAGTGGAAGGAGAGAGAGCAGAGCCCTGGCTGAAGAAACCCCTCTCCCTCAGGCTAACTCTTGCCCCCTCTGCCCAAAGACCTATGGCTCCAGGACTGGCCCGAGTCACCGGAGGACACACAAATCATGAAACCTGACAGACGTCATCCTTGTTTCAAGGGGCTGACAATGATGACAACAATGAGATGGAAGCATGAGTAAGAAATGGACAGATTCAGTAAATGGGCAAAACTGTGGCAAATGGATTTGAATGTAAGCAAGTGTGAGATCATCCACTTTGGAACTAAAAAGGAAAGAAAGGAGACTTTCTAAATGTTGAAAAGCTAGAAACAGTGGAGATACAAAAGGAGTTGGGAATCAAGATACACAGATAATTAAAATGTCATGAACAAGGTTAGTGGAATGCTGGCCTTTATATCTAGAGGGCTAGGATAGGTTGAGGTAGAAGTCATGCTTCAGTTATACAAAGCCCTGGTTAGGCCAAATCTAGAGTCACTGTAAGGAATTCTGGGTACCACAACTTAAGAAGAGTACATTGGTCTTGGAGGAAGTGCAGTGTAAATTTACCAGAATGATACTGGACTCCAAGGCTTAAATTACAAGGGGTAAATACACAAACTATGGAACTATTTTAATTTTGAGAATGACAGATATTTGTTATCCAAGATTAATAAGGATTATGGATTTAAGGTCGGAGTTAGGTCACAGATCAGCCACAGTCTCCTTGAATGACAGGCTTGAGGGGCTAAATGATGTACTCCTGTCCCTTTCTTAAATAATGGAGTAATGTGCAAAATTTTCCAATCTAAAATTTGAACTGAGAAAGCATTGGAAGATTATACTTAGGACATCTACAGTATTCTTACTGCCTTTCTTTTAAACCTTGGAGTGCAAACCATTTGGTCCTAGGGATTTGTCACTCTTTTGTGCCGCTGCTTTCTTCATTATTGTCATTTAGTTTATGTTAATTGTGGTGAGTCCCTGACCCTGATTCAGTATTAGTTTCCTTGGGATATCTGGTAGTATGCTGACTTCTTTCTCAACTATAAATACAGACACAAAGTGATTATGCAACATGTCTGCCGCTTCCTTATTTTCATCAGCAATACTGCCATTACCAGTTTTCAGGGGGCCACATTAGAATCATAGAACATTAGAAAGTTTACAGCACAGAAAGAGGCCACTTGGCCCATTGCGACTGCACCGAACAAAAAACAAGCCACCCAGCCTAATCACACCTTCCAGCATTTGGTCCGTAGCTCTGCAGGTTACAGCACTTCAGGTGAAATGTCCCTAACCAAATTCTTTTACCTGATATAATTGTATTGGCTTTGATAATCCCTTGCAAGTTTCCTTTCATTTTCCCTTTTTGTAGCCCATCCTATCTGTTTTGTCAGCCTTTTCTGTTCTTCATATTTTTTTGCAGTCACTAGGATCTGTGCACTTTTTTTTACAGTTTTGTATGCTTCATTTTCTTTTAGTTTATGCCTTCTCTTATCTCTTTTGTTGTCCATAGCTGTTCTTTTTTAGCAAGTCAGGTTCCTGCCCCTTTGGCATATAAACTGGTTCTGAATTACAAATTATTTTTTGAACACCTCCCACTGATCTTCTGCTCTTTTACCCATTAGAAAACTTGCCCAGTTTACTATGGGCAAAATCTGTCTCACCCATATCAATATTAGATGATGCGATGGTCATTTCTACCATACTGCCATGAATTCATGCATCAGTGACAGGTGGATTAATGAGCATGAGGTCAAGTAGGTTTTCCATCTTTTGGTTCTCTCACCAGCTGTCACAGCCCCAGTCTGGCAGATATGTCCTTCAGGACCCAGTCAGCTCAGTCAATAATGGTACTACTGAGCTACTCTTGGTGATGGACTTTGAAGCCCCCCACCCAGAGTACATTTTGTGCCCTTGCCACCCTCAGTGCTTCTTCCAATGTTGCTCAACATGGAGGAGCACTGAATCATCAGCTGGGGGTGGTGGGGGGGGGCGGGGGGGTGCAGTGATGTGGTTAAGTGGCAATATGCAGATGGTTTCCTTGACCATTTTTGACTCGATGTCATGAGACTTCATGGTTTCTGGCGTCAATGTTGCGGACTCCCAGGGCCACTATCTCCTGGCGTCCCGACTGTGCAATCGCCCTTGGTGAGTCTGTCCTGCTGTTGTGAAAATATACATTGGGGATGCTGATGGAGAAATGTTGCTGATTCTGTGAGTGTGACTATATGTGGATGTTGCTTGAATAGTCTGTGGGTCAGCTTCCTCAGTTTGTGCACAAGTCTCCAGACGTTATGGAAGAGAACTTTACAGTGTTGACTTGGTTCAGCATGGCTTTGTTTTGTCCGGTGTCAGGGTTAATGGCGGGCAGTCCGTCCAGTTTGAGTTCTACTATAGTTTTGTACAGTGGTTTGATACAATTGAATGGCTTGCTAGGACATTTTACATGGGCAGTTAGATATACACATTGCTATGGGCCTGGAATCACATATAGATGGGACCAGGTAAAGATGCCACTAGAGGACACTAGTGAACCAGTTGGGTTTTTAACACAATCCAGCAGTTTCATAGTCACCATAGTCATCAGCCTCTGGATTATTAGCCTGGTTACATAACCACAATGCCACTGCACGAGTGAGGATTACGACTGTAGGGGTACCTCAGGCTTGCATGAAATGAGCCTATAAGACTATTCAATTCAATTCAATTCAATTCAATTTCACTTTATTGTCTGCACAGAAATTCATTTCAGGTACATTGCTTGTTCATTCAAAAATTACATTTACATAAATAATAAGAAAAGAAAGTGATCCCGTCACAGAGATCTAACTTTAATTAAAATATTCCAAAAAATAATCAGTCAATGAGTCCCATCATGAGGGCATATTTCTCAATTTCTCAATTGTCTGTAAAAAGTTCTGATAGAGAATGGCACAAGCGAGTTCAGGAAGCGATTTGTCCTGCACCTGAGGGATTGTAGCCTTTTCCCTGAACACAGTGAGCAAGTAATACTGAGACAAGGTGTCATTCTCATTGTTCACGACACGCTTCACTTTCATCAAAATCCTTCGAGAGCAGATTTAGTCAAGAAAGGTCTGCTCACCAAATAACCCTTCCTGCCTGGTTCAATAATCTCTGATCACTTTGAGTCTATTTTCTGAAGACAAGAGCACCAGGAGAGATATCCAAACAGGATATCGCTCTCAACTACAGTTGTATGCAAGAGTTGCATGATTGTTGGATCTACTCGAAAGGAGTTTAACTTTCTGAGGTAGTATAATTGTGCCTTCACTACCACATCGGTACTTATCCACTTTGACACCTAGATAATGTATTTAGTAACTATTTCATTGTCCACATCATGAATCATCATGGGAACAATATCATTAACTGGTCTTTTCCTAAAGTCGTTAACTAGTTCTTTCGTCTTGTTTTTGTTCAGTTTGAGAGAATTATTGTCACGCATGGGCAGAATTTTGCCTTCATCTGGCGGGCTTGGTGGGAGCGAGTGGGAACAGCCACAAAAGCGACCGCCGCCCGTGATCGGGCCACGGCTGCAATTTCACACTGGTTGCAAAATTAAGGCCTGCCAAGTGTGAACGCCGGCTGCAGGATGTTCGAGAAGTGGCGGGTGGGGGTGGGCGCCTGTCGGCCGCCAGGTCCAATGGCGACCCAGCAGCCAGTTCAAAAACAGCGCAGACAGCCCCAGTGAGGCTGCCCACGTTGGAGGTGATGCAAGGACACGGCTGCAAACGCAGATTTAGATGCCAGTGAGGTCAGCTGGGCACTCCCCCATCCCATTTTTCCAATAAGTGCCTCACCACCCTCCTGGAGGAGGTGGCTGCCAGGTGGGACACCCTTGTCCTTAAAGATGGGAGGACGAGGCCTCTGCACCTCACAAGGAGGACATGAGAGGAGGTGGCAGCGCTGGTTAGCAGCCACGTGGGGCTGTGCACCTGGATGCAATGTCACGAGAGGTTTAATGAGCTGCTGCACTCAGGAAGGGTGAGTACCATGTTGGCATGGGTCAGTGCGTTGAAGTGTTTTGGGCTGGCCATCCACCCATGGAGCTCAGGGGTGTTACGGTCTGAGTGCCAACTCTCAATCACCCTGGAGCTGGCCAAGGGGTTGAGCCCTGGCTGCTTGGACTGAGTGCTTTGCAGCTCAAGGACCCAAATCAGATGTGCCCTGTGAGGTGTTCCTCAGCTGGGGTTGGCCAGGCTGCAATGGTGCAGCAGGTAGACAGTAGACTAATCCATGCTCCTCTGTCTTTTCAGGAGAAGATATCCCATAACAACATTGAGAGGTTGCTGACTGGCGGAGGACCCCCACACCTCCTCATCCTCTCCAGATATGAGCAGGAGGCTGTGGAGCTCGAATGGCTCCATGCACCTCGGTCAACTGGCCGCAGTGAGGCTGGGGTGTCAGATGAAAGTAAAAGTGCAGAACACTGAGATGAGAGTTTCGAATGGTGCAAACATTCTTGTGCAGTCTCATCACTGATGGGAGCCTCCAGACTGGATTCCTCATTGATCATTGAAAGACGATGGCACAATGATGCGGATCTCCATTGTCTCACCAGGGTGCCTGGCATGCACAGTGACTGTGTGATGATTTTAACTAATGACATGCCCTTGTTCTCCCTTAGATTTATCACCAGCCAGCCAATCTTAGGACCTTCAGGGGCTACACTGACCCCAGAGGACCACCAGGCTCCAGAAGCACCTGCATCACACCCACTCTCTGAAATAGGCATCAGTGCACATACCAGCATCTTGATGGGCATTAGATTGGCGGCTAGTATCTTGGTGCACATTGGTGAGGGCACTTCATACTCGCTGGAGGTGCATGCGGAGCCAGAGAGTGTCCAGGGTGCCGGCAGTTGGAGGATTGCTGGAGACCAGGATGATGCTCAGTCGAAGGCTGATGATGAACCTCTGGAGTCGTCCATAATGCGGCAGATGCTGGATGTCCAGCGGGATGTGCGGAAGGATCTGGCGGAGATCCATGAGGGCATGCGTGCCATGACTCTATAGTAGAGGAGTCCACGCGGAGCATGAGCACTGTGTTGACCCTCATAGCCGAGCACACTGCTTCCTCCATTGAGAGAGTGGTGACTCTTATGGAGAGGCAGCTCCAGGAACAGAATCAGGGGTTCCTGGGGTTGCGCTCGGACCTGCAAGCCCTCACAAAGGCACTGACCTCAGGCGGTAGGTGTCCATGTGTGAGATGAATGAGGCACCCAGTATCTCAGCTAAGTGCCCATCCATCAATGATGAGCAGAGAGGTTCACAGTGACCTCACATTGGCACAAGAGCTGCCTGTCGTCTCTGTGGGCTCCTCTCAGGGTGCTCCGGATGATGGCAGCAGCTCCTCCGCCCTTCTGCCAGTGGCCATGGCATCTGATGAGGCTGTGATGTCTGGGGAGATACCAGCCGTGGCACTGGCCGCTCCCTCTCAGGCGGGACCAGCACAGGCTCTATGGGTCAGAGGACGTCCGCCAAGGTCATCAAGGCCAACAGGACAGCAGAGTCAGTAGGCTGTCTCCACGAGTGGAAAATTCTGCCCCGTATTACGAACTTCTCCACCATGTTCCTATAGTTCGCTTTGTTATTCCTTATGAGAACCACAAGTATCATATCACCAGCATACTATAGGGTTGTTATGTCATCTTACTCTGATCGACAATCATTTATGTAAAGGATACAAAGTTAAAGGTGAGAGGACGCAGCCCTGTACTCGTTAACATGGGCTCCGAGTAAATCGGGGAGTCTAACACCCATTGGCTCCTGATGTAAAGGAAATCACTGATCCAAAGTAGGAAAGCAGAATTGACATTGAGGTTGTTCAATTTCTCAATAAGCAGGAATGGTTGCATGGTATTTAAAACTGAAACCAACAAAGGCAGCATGAGCAGAGTTGCCTAATCTACCTGTGTGCTGTTGGATCAGATAGACCAAGGTCAGAACAGCATCATCCGCTGACTCATTAAGTTGATAGGCAAGTTGCCACTGATCAATCTGTGGAACAAGAGAATCTAAAAGGCATTTTGACACAATACACTCGAAGCACTTCATGGCATATGTAAGAGCAACTGGTGGTAATCACTCAACTCAGCGGGCTGCGACTTCTTAGCAACCAGAACGATGATGGCTGATTTCCAAGCAGCAAGGAACAGTATGTTGTATGTGGAGTTGGACCCTACATGTAACTGAGCGGTGTGGAGTGGAATGTAGGAGTACCTGAGGAACTGGGAAATGGGACTGTAAGAATATCTGAGGAATGTGTGCAGCAGGAATTTATGAGAGTTCCTGAGGATTGTGGAGTGGGACTTCGGGAGTAGTTGAAAGGGTGTGTGACACTATAGGAATGCCTGAGCGGGTGTGGATTTGTACTGTAGGATTAGCTGAGGGGTTAGTGGAGTAGCACTGTAGGTACATCTGAGGAGGTTGTGGAGTAGTATTGAGGGTGATCTGGAACAGGACTATAGGAAGAGCTGAGAGGCGTGTGAAGTGAGAGGAGCAGAGTTTCTGAGAGCTGTGGATCAGGAAGAGTGGCAGAGGGATTTAGAATTGGACAGTAGGAGTATTTGAGGGAAAATGTGGAGTGGAACAGAAGAAGTACATAAGGAGTGAGTGGAATGGGATTGTAGGGAGTGTATGTTTGGTGGTATGATTCCTGGGGAGACCAATAACATGAAAGAACTGAACTTCCCAAACAACTCCACCAGAAAAACCTGATGGACAAGATTTAACTTTTTAAAACTTTTACTGTAGCAATCAAACCAAAATAACATAAGTTAACAGGAAAATTGTATTCAGTAGAGACCATAAATTACACTTTAAATAGCCAATATAACAAAGGTAGGTCCCATGGATTCATGGGCAGCACCCTTCAGCATATAGTACATTAATTTCAGCCACAGGATCCCACAAAACTCTGCTCTTCCCAGGCGGAGTTTTAGTTCCTTTATTCTCACAGGATTCGGTTATTGAGTTGCCTTTGACAGCAGCTTCACCACCCTCTGAGTTCCATGAGTCCACCAAATGACACACCTTCCAAGATACTTCACAGCTCTGCTGCCAGAATCAGTCTGTTTGGTCTTTTCCAGCTATCCATGGCTTCGTTCCTCAGCTGTCTCCCACTCAGGGCTCCATTTCACAGCCTTTCTGAACTGTTCCCTTTTTCCTGAAAACTTGAACACCTCAAAAGCTGTGCCTGTTCGGCTCCATTTTGTTCCTGTTCTGAATCCCATCTCCTTTATGGAAATTTGATGTCGCGGCTTTGTTTATCCTTCCCAATTATCTTCTTTTTCCCAGCAACCTGAGCTAGAGTTTAATTTCTCAGAAATGATGTCACAGCCAGGAAGCCAGGGTTATATCCTCCACTTCCCAGAAAACTAAAGTTTGGGTTTAGATTTGTTAGGCAATGTCCCAAAAATACAGGCTTTGAACACAGTTTAGGGCAGAAAACAGCTTGCAACCTGGAATATCATCACAAAAATTTCCTCAAATTAAATGTTTGGAAGACTGGAGCCATTATTTTCATTCCCCACTCTATCCCTCTACCAGGGACTAAACCTGACTATTCACAATCTTGGCATCATAGTTGACCCTAAGATGAGCTTCCGGCCACATATTTGAGTCTTCAGGAAGCCCACTTATTTCCACCTCCATAACTTCACCCGGCTTTGCCTCTGCCTCAGCTCATCTGTTGCTGAAACCCTTATTCATGTCGTTGTTATCTCTAGACCTGATTATTCCAATGCACCCCTGGCTGGTAAATGCGAGGCCATCTAAGACTCTTCTCCTCGTGTCATAACTTGCCCCAGGTCCCATTCACCTACCACCCCAGTGCTCTCTGACCTGCATTGGCTCCCTTAAAGTTGGCGGGCAGGCCAGGAGCCCCAGTGGGCTTCTCAAAAAACATGAAACCTCATCCACTGGCGGGATGAGGTTTCATGTCTGTTTTAAAAAAGTTTAATAAAGTTTTTGTGATGAGGGAGACATGTTAATAATTTTTTTATTTATCTATTTTTAAAGTTTGAAACACTGTCAGCGCTCTCCCTGAGGCAGCACTTAGTCTCAGGGAGAAGTGCGCTCTTTCGCGCACATGTGCGAAAGAGCGCACTCTGACAGTTGGGGAATCCATCCACCCGCCCCTGCACAGGAAGCAAATAGTGCTTCCCGTCGGGCGGCCCGCTGGGTGAGGCCTTAATTGGCCCGCCCACTTAAAATGGCGGCGGGGCCCACCCACCCATTAGGGGCAATATTCTGCCCCTTAAATTGATTCACAGCAATTTTCAATTGTATTTTAAATTGATTTATGATTACCTCCCCAATGAAGGTGGGTAGAATAATGTTTACACCCATTTGTTAGTCTGTTTGTTTTTTCTGTAAACAACATGACTGGAAACCAATGGATAATTTCAACGAAACTTAGTACACAGATAGGATATGGCCCAAGGAAGATCTGATTCATTTTTGGCAAAGAAGCAGATCCGGATCTTGGAATTTTTTAAAGGATCCATTAACGTAGGGAGATACGGAAAGTTGACTTTTTTTTTTAGAATGTTTTGTGTTGTTTTATTTAGAACATAGTTGACTGTTTTAGCATGTTGTGCATTATCTCATCTGCTATGGTGGAATTTGTCACAGCTATCAAAAGGTGAGCAGAGTTTTCAGAGCAGGTTGTTTGTCATGGATTGGCCTGAAGCCTCCTCAGTGAGATGAACGGTATTAATATCAAGATTACTTTTATCAGTTTTGTGGTTACATTGCATGAACCAGTAAGGGATAAGCCTCAAGGAAGAGCTGCATAATTGTAATAGCATTGAGCTAACCCAGCGTGCCCTCTTCGCTTAATATATTATTATTTCTATTTGCAGGCTTGAACATGTGCTAAAGATGATTATCACCCAAAGGAGAAGTGGATCATAACTTAGGTTTGTGTCTTGTTGCTGTTGTCCTGACTTTGATCAGGTTTACCTTCTAACCAAAACATTTGATCCTTTTTCTGTGGATTGCTGATTCTGGCTGAAGGGAGGAATTTTCAGTGAGTTGTCTACAGTCTTCTGTCTTCCTAGTTTTCTAAAACTTTCTTTTTCTATCTTTTATTGTTGGCATGCACTAATGATGATGCCATACTTTTTAAATATTTCTAATTTACAGATTGCACTGTTTCACACACCACTGTACAAAATAACAGGTGTGGACTATTCTCTGAATGAAATTCTGAATTAAACATCCTACAAAGTCATTCTTCATAATTTTACCTCTTTTACCTCTTAAAAACAGTCTTTATATTTTAGTACCTTCTCGGGATCTCTGAACAATCAACCCCCTTTCTACAAGGATAGAATTTCACTTAAGCTTCCCCTTGTGAGGGTAACAATTTGGGCTCCTGCTGGTGTGCTGAGACATCATACAAAGCACAGGTTTGAATCACGTTGGGTGCTGAGACAGCAGGTCTCAGTTAGGGCAGCAGTTGTCGCTATAACGCTGAGAACTCTGAGCTAGTGAAGTAAACATGTGTGGACATTAAATGATTACAGGATCGTGTCTGGTTATAATGATCCAGCATCACTGACCAGTCTCAAATACAAAAACTATCCACCTGGATGAGGCACCAGATGATTGCAAAGATCCACTGAATTGTGTCCTTCTGGAGAGGAAGGTAAGGAATGCCCAGACTTGTTCAGTATTGTCAAAGTCTGTACTTATAAGGCAGAAGATTGTTTGGTTGGAGAGTGTTTCTTTGAAATGTTAATCTCTTGACTTCACAGACTGGAGTAAGGCAAAACCCCACACACAGTGAAACGCGGATTACACAATCAACACAGAATTATCAACCATATCATTGGGATCCTAAAGGAGCCATTCATTTGGCTAGTTAGGGAAGTGATGCCTCCTTTGTCTAACCCATCAACCACTGCATGTTCGCGAAACCACCTCTGCAAAATCTCCCACCATGTGGGTCAATAACCAGAAAAATTGGGTCTTGGGAAAGTCGCGTGTGAAAATGACAGTGAGGAATGAGCTGCAAAACCGTCACAGCAATAAGACAGCCTGGATCTTCAGACACTGTTTGGATGGTTCCCAATTAGTGCCACAGCTACACCAGGTTTTAAAGTTACACATATCTGTTAAGTTACCATGTCCAAGTCACCTTCTCCTATACTTTCCTGTTCAATTATTCCAACACTATTCTGGTTGTTTAATCCAACATTCCTGCTTTAATGACTAATGACAAATAAATACTCAGTACAATCTTCAAAATGAAGGTTTGGACATTTATTGCATCATTACAGGGTGTTGGATATTATCTGCCTGAGTTGGTTCAGTATTGTATCAACTGGAGTCAATGAGAATCAGGGGTAAAAATCTCCGCTGGTTGGAGTCATTCCTAGCACAAAGGAAGATGGTTGTGGTTGTTGGAGGTCAGTCATCTCAGCTCCAGGACATCACACATCAGGATAGTGTCCTAGGCCCAAACGTCTTCAGTTGCTTCATCAATTACCTTCCTTCCATCATAAGGTCAGAAGTGGGGATGTTCACTGCTGATTGCACAATGTTCAGCACCGTTTGAGACTCCTCAGACACTGAAGCAGTCCACGTCCAAATGCAGCAAGACCTGGACAATATGCAGGCTTGGGCTGACAAGTAGCAAGTAACATTCGCGCCACACAAGTGTCAGGCAATGACCATCGCCATCAAAAGAGAATCTAACCATCGCCCCTTAACATTCAATGGCATTACAATCGCTGAATTTCCCAATATCAATATCCTGGGGGTTACCATTGACCAAAAACTCAACTGGGCTAGCCATATAAATACTGTGGCTACAAGAGCAGGTCAGAGGCTAGGAATCCTGCGTTAACTCACTCCTGATCCCCCAAAGCCTGTCCACCATCTACAAGACACAAGCCAGGAGTGTGATGAGATACCCTACTTTTGCCTGGATGAGTGCAGCTCCAAGAACACTCAAGAAGCTCGACACCATCCAGAACAAAGCAGACCACTTGATTGGCACCCCATCCACAAACATTCACTTCCTCCATCATCGATGCACAGTGGTAGCAGTGTGTACCATCTACAAGACACAAGGCAGAAACTCACCAAGGCTCCTTAGGCAGCACCTTCCAAACCCACAACTGCTACCACCTAGAAGGACAAGGGCAGCAGATAGATGGGAACACCACCACCTGTAAGTTCCCCTCCAAGCCACACACCATCCTGACCTGGAAATATATTGCTGTTCCTTCACTGTCGCTGGGTCAAAATCCTGGAACTCCCTCCCTAACAGCACTGTGGGTGTACCTACACCACATGGACCACAGCGGTTCAAGAAGGCAGCTCACCACCACCTTCTCAAGGGCAATTAGGATGGGCAACAAATGCTGGCCTAGCCAGTGATGCCCACATCCCATGAATGAATAAAAATAAACATGCCCACACTGTGGAACCTGATTCACAACAACATTTCCCACAACATCTATTTTGCTAGGGAATGACATACATCTCTCTAAAGTAAGCCACAGTGCATTCATATTTAGAATGTCTTCTAGTGCCACCAAAAATGTAAATTTTTATAATATTACAGACAAAGGTTGCAGCCCAGTGCCTGCTTGTCAAGGACAATTAACATGTGAACATGTGAAGCTTTATTTAAAGTTGAATGAATTCACAGCCAAGACTGAGTTTCCAGCAGTCATGGAAGAATACAGCTATTTCAACCCTCCAGATTCCTCCATTCCTCATCTCACAACCTATGGTTATGATCTCTCTTCATTTAGTCTGTTCTGAAATGGTGCTAACCTACTACCTTTTGTGTCCATAATTCTGCCTGCATTTTATACCATCACACATCAAAATGTTCACAAAGTTGTACACAAAGCCCTGCTTTGTACAGGAGCTGGTTTGTATGTTCATTGCTAGGATACAGTCTGATCCTGGCTGGCCCTGTTATCCATTGTATCTTTATCTGATGCTATTGCTGCTCAGACAAAATTCACTGCAGTGAATCATCTCTTTTTAGACAAACAGTGTTCAATGCCACAATGGCTCGAAAGCCAGGACCTAGAAGGATAGAAGGCGAAGATGGTGAATGGTTTTAATAGCATTGAAAAATGCGCTTTCTCTCCACAGATGCCTCTATTGTGTTTGGCTTACGCTGGAACTAAGCCTGTAATCACCTATTGGGAGTACAATATGTTGCAGACTACCTTTACTTGGGGTGGAAACAGGGCCAATGTAGAAACTACCAACACCCTGAGAATGAAATCCACAGCATAAGTGACCATTTTCATCTGCAGTCAAAAAAGTTGTCTTCATCACTCTTTGTGCATTCTCTACAAAGATGAAACACAAACCATGGTTTTGATTTTTAGTACGGTTGAGTCTGTAGGGATGTGGCAGAAACTAAGCACAGTATATTGGGCTGAACTGTTAACTGACTTAACTATAAAGCTATGAACAGTCAGCAAAACTGTGGCACATGGAGTTCAATGTGAGACAATTTGAGGTTTCAGGAAGGTAAGTCAGAATACTGTGGATGAACGGATAGATTTTGGGGCACAGGTACATAAATCATTAAAGGTTAGTTAACAGATGCAAACAATAATTAAAAATTAAATTAAATGTTGG
This sequence comes from Cetorhinus maximus, assembly GCF_964194155.1. Lineage (NCBI taxonomy): Eukaryota > Metazoa > Chordata > Chondrichthyes > Lamniformes > Cetorhinidae > Cetorhinus > Cetorhinus maximus. The sequence goes on from NC_135886.1 coordinate 62,942,578, forward strand.
GCTTTATCTCAACAGTGTTTGAAGTTGTGCTTCAATTGTACAGAGCCCTGTAAGACCCTAGCTAAAGTAACTGCATTCAGTTCTGGGCACTGTGCCTCAGGAAGGATATATTGGCCTTGAAGGGAGTGCAGCATAGATTCAACAGAAAAACACCAGGGCAAAAAAGATCAAGTTCTGAGAGCAGGTTGCATAGAATAGGCTTGTATTCCCTTGAATATAAAAAATTAAGTAGTGATCTGTTTGACGTGTTTAAGATCATAGAACCACAGAATGGTTACAGCACAGGAGCAGACCATTTGGCCTGTTGCATCTGTGCTGGCCCTCTGCAACAATGCACCCCCTAGCCCCACTCCCCTGCTTTTTCCCTATAGCCCTGCCATTTTATTTATTTTTCATGTAATGATGGAAGAAGATTAAAGAATTTGAAAGGCTAGATAAAGGGAAAGTATTTTTCTGGTGGGAGAGTCTAGAACAAGGTACATAACCTTTAAAATTGGAGTTCAGCCATCTGGGGCGATGTCACAAAACACTTCTTCTTCCAGTTGAAACCTGGAACTTGATAGCCTCCCAACCCTGCCCCCATCTTGCCGAAAAGGAAAAAGTTGTTGAGGCTGGGTTCAACTGAAAATTTCAAAATTAAAATTAAGTTTTGTTTAGTAAGAGTTTTAAGGGTTACAGAACCAAGGCAGCTGGCCAAGATGCAGATCATCCAAGATCTAATTGAATGGGGAAACTGTTTCCAAGGGAGGGATGTTCCTTTTTAACTTAATGTTCATTTTTAACCTAACAAAATCATACATACTATGATCAAAGTTTGATATCAGGAAAACACTGGGTGCCAGAACCCCTGCCTCTTGCAGGTTCCTAACACAGTCATTCCTGATCTTTTCCAGTTCTGCTCCTTCATTAATTTTCCTCTGATGCTTTCCCATTGAATCGAGATCATTATCAATTTTAGATCGAACAAAGTAGAATTCCTTCCCCAGTCGTTTAATCTCTGTGGCGAGTTTTGCATCATTTTCTCTGAATCGACAGTGTGAGATAATGATGAAGAAATCGTACCTTTCAAAATTCATCTCTGTCAGGTATTTATCTGCTGGGAATTTTGTCGTTCCAATTCCTGGCAGATCCCAGAAACAAAAATTCGGCAAGTTGGGATGTTTGTATCCGGTTGGTTCCATTGTGGTTTCTGTGTTCCCAGTTTCAGCTGCTCCCTCATCACCGCTCCGGAGTCCTCTCATCGCATTGATGAAGGTGGATTTCCCTGCACCTGATTCTCCTGTCACTGCGATGTTAAACTCTGTATTGTCCAGATTATTTAACCTCTTCTGTATCAGTAGTGTAACTCCTCGACCCTTTTCATAGATAGACTTCAGCTCTTGCCGACTAATGTTGGAAGTGTTGGAAGACCGAGCCATCTCATCACTGAAAGAAAACATTTTACATAATGTTTTGCACCTGATTAAAAGAATTACCATTTATGCAGCACATTGGGCTGGATTTTACAGACAGTGGTAAATAAGTGACAGTAGCCGTTCATTAAACTTACACATGGGGTGGGGTTTTCTGTGCCCGCTGGCATTGGGTGAGCGGACAACATGGCGAGAAGGTCAAAAATTGGTTTCACGGTGTCGTGAAAGCAGGTTGCGATCATCCGCTCAGCCTGTCGATGGCGGGTCCTGTCTCCCGCCATTGGACGTCAGAAACCTCACTGTAATACATCTGCATATCATTATAAGGCTAGCCCACTGGACTCATCTTCGCCGTACTGGATTGTCTGCCCACCAACGTGTTTCACAACAGCATATAAGCGATGTGCACCTGGTGGGCTGCACTTCACTCGGGACTTTGAGGTTTGTTTGCCTACCTTGCTTCGGGCAGCACTCACAGTCATCAGCGCCAGGCTTCACAGGCAGCACCACATCACTTTTAGGGGGGCTCACCAGACCAGCCATAAGGCAGGGGTGGCTTTGTACGGCTGCAGGGCTAGGGCTTGCTTGGGGAAGGGGGAGAAATGGCTTCAGGCAAGGAAAGAGGCTGCAAGGTGAGGGCTGTATTGGGGAAGGAGGATATCCCAGGGTGTGTGTGGGAGGCACATGATGATCTGTGCAAGTGGCCTTAAGATGGTGAGGGCTGAGGAGGCCAGATGGATATGTTAGGGTGTGTGAGAGAATGGGTGGTGATGTCCCTTGAGCTGGCAGTGAGTGAGATGCCAGTGAAGGTGTGATGGGCTTGGGTGTGTTTAGAGTGATGAGATGGTAGCATTAACCTGGTAGCACAGATGAGATCATTTGATCATTCGTCCTCTATCTGCATTGGATGGCCAACCTCTTCTGCGCAGCATTGGCACTGGTCACTACTGCCATTGCCTACTATGCTGGAGCGGTAATGTTGCTGCCCCTCCTGTGGCCAGAGTGAGGGTAGAGGACATCACGGCAGGCTTCCAAAAGGTGCTCGAGGGGTGAGTCACTAAACCTGAGGCTGCAGTCTTTTTGACTTTCGGGGCCATGTCTTATTTGCAGCAGTCCTGGGCTGGAAGCACTGAGAGACATGCACGCGGCTACACTTTAACTATGGTGCCCAGCATGATGAAGCAACGAGGTGAGAGTATTGGGGGCAAATGAGAACCTGCCCGCCATGGAAACAGCGTGTTTCCTGGGATGCATAATTAATGCGGTGAGTTTGGGACGATATGGCGTGAGAATCTGCCATCGCGCCTGGTGGGTAAAACGTTGTTTTTCCTGCCCGCTACTGCACTTAGTGCAAATCGGGGACAATTCCGCCCATGGTCACTGACTTTCTATGGGTTTTTGCATTGGAACATGAAGTCTTTTGAAATCCAAACAGCATTAAATCCTCAATTGGGGGTTTGGGTCCTGTGTGACTGGGGCCAGCAATCATGGGCTGGATTTTTATCACGGAGGCAGAAACAGGAGTTGGCTTTTTTTGGATCAGGAGCCTGTCTCTGGTGGGGAACTGATTAAAGTCACCATTTTCATGGGGGTGAGTCCTTGTGGACATGGATTCCAGTCCGATTCCAGTCAGTGTGGGTAGGAGCAGAGGCCGGTGAGGTGAAGTTTGAGATTGATTTAGACATCCCCACAGTAGCCATCATTGAGGCTGCCAGTTGTCCTGAGGGAGAGATCAGTGGTTTGTGTCAAAGCCTTCCACAGCACCAGAGAGGAACAAGGTGTGTCAGGGAGCCTGAGGCCTGGCACCCAGGGTAGGCCAACCTCTCACTTCATCGATGCCGACCTGGATCTAATATTGGAGGTCGCGTGGGAGGGGAGGGAGATCCTGTTACCAGAGGTCACTAGCTGAAATCAAAGAGACCTGGATGCAGGTTGCTGCCACTGTCAATGGAAGAAGTGAGGCAAGAAGAATCTGGATCGAGTGCCATTAAAAAAGGCTCAATGACCTCGTACATTCTGGCAAAGTGAGTACAACCCTCAACAGGCTTCAGCCTTGCACCCTACAGCAAATACACCACCCGAGGATCCTCAGGGTGCATGCTGCTCCTGAACATGGTTCTCGTTCAGGGCACCTACGGACCCCCTCAGAATGGCTCGCAGCCAAAGAAAGTTGAGGGCCTGTCACCACTAAGACATGCACCTTGTAAGGAACAGGGGCAGATAATATTGGGGTTTGAGGATAGCAGTGCCTCTCTTTTATGCTTGCAGGAGAAGCACATGCATAGCGCGAGGGAGAGAGACCTGACAGCAGGAGGGCTGCTGCTCTTCTACCAAATGACCCCAATGCAGCAGAAAAGCAATGGTGATAGCCTGGATAGTGGAAGAGGAGACAGTGAGGTTGGCAGAGCTGGTATTTATGGTGGAGCTGGTGCTTACAGAGGACAAAATGGTCATTAATGGGTGCAGTGCACTCCACCCTGTCTGATAGTGTGTCACACATTGAGTAACTTTGGGCAGCCTCAGCACTGCAGAGGGGTCTACGCTCCAAGGCTAGCTCTCATCATCTCTTCTTGTGTCTCACACAGGTTCAGCTGTCCACCCCACAGCAGCCTTTCCCTCCCCCTCGACATGCCCAGGGCAGCAGTGAGAGGAAGCAGCTCCATCACACCTTCCGAGTGCAATGTCCACCAGCATGGGATACCCTTACCTCGGTGACACAGGGTGAACACCATAGCACTAGTGGGCAGGAGGAGGTGCCAGAGGAGAAGGGAAGACAGACGCAATCCTGTTCACCTGGGTACAAAAGCAGAGCCTCAGGAGTCACTGCAAAGGAGGCATAAGGAGTGACAGGGAGTGTGCCCCCATGTGTTGGAGTTCCCCAAGGCAGTGCTGGGTCACAATAGTGGTTAGAGGAGTCCATGCAGCTTATATACATCACAATGGTTCAGAGCAATGGGTGGATGAGCTCCTCTATTAAGAGAATGGCCAACTTCTAGTGGAGCCATATGCAGTGCCACTCGGAGGGCAAAGGACTCACAGGGCCCATGATATGCTGGGTAGCTTGGACTGTTCAATGGCACAGAGATCTTTGGAGGGATGGATGCCAGCTGTACCCTCCTCCAGGCATTCAGAATGCCCAGCCAGGGCTGAGGATGTCACAGAAAAGGACAAGGGTGTCATTCCTCAGGGCCTTATCATCCTGGACCTCCATGACCCCTCTGACTGAGGAACCATCAATGCAGCAGGGCCAAGGGACAAAATCTGCCTTCACAGCCTTTGGAGATTCTCCCACGGGCACCTCCACATACATCTCAGTCACAAGCTGAGAGGAGTGAGCAGATTGCCCCCATCTTCTCCAAGGTCACAAGGGGAGCGCCACGTTAGAGTGGCCGAGCACGGAAGCCACTACGTCATGAGAAGCACTAGCTGGGTCACTGGGGTGTCTTCTTACTCTCTCTGTCAACTGTTTTCCTCTCTTTACACTGTATAAATGATGACACATTAAAGTACAGGTCTGGGATTCCTTTCACAGCTGCCGCAACAGAAAAAGTGGTATGAGGTGGTGATCCTCCACAGTGAGGAAAACCTCAGGGCAGATGTGTCTCCATCAATGACATGAGGCGATTAGATGGTCCTCGCATGTGTTAACACAGGGACCTCTGACTCCTTCCATGTCAGGCCCTCAACGTGGGTCAGAACAGCTCACAAGGGGCTCAACTGAAATGTTCCAGAATCAGGTGATCCCTGACATTCATGGCATCCTCAGGAACCCTTCATGACCTGAGCCTTGCATGGCTACCTCAGCACGCAGCATGTGCACCTCTCTATTCAACATCTCCCTCAGCCTCCATTTCCTCCTCCTCTATCATCTCTTGCTCCTCCCTGATGAGCAGGAGGGAAGGTATTGGAGGGCACCACCCAAACAGTCCAGGCACCAGAAGTGCATCCTGAGAAGCCTGATGGCCTGCTTAATGGTTGTCATGGTGAGCAGTTATCATTGTTTTTATCACCTTGTGCTCCATCTGGATTTCCTGTAGAGATGAGTAGTCATATCTTCAAGGCTTATCCCTTCCCCTGAGAATCCCCACACTGGGGGTTAGAGTGATGATCTGAGGCCGCCTGGACTGGTTGAGGATGAAGAAACCATGGCAGCTGCCAGGAAAGTGAGCACACATACGGAGGGAGCTCTTGTCATGGACACAGGCCAGTTGAGCATTGAGGGAGAGGAAACCCTTCCTGTTGATGGATCTCACTGGGTGGTCACTAAGCGCTTTGAATGCCACATGCGGCAATCGATGATGCCCTGCACATAGGGGAAATCCGGCTATGGTGCTAAAACCCTCTGCCCTCTGGGCCTGAAAGGTCGTGGCTGTAGTGGAATGAATGTACTCTCTAGCTTTGGACAGGCCATTAGTACCCTATGAGAATCAGTGGTGTGTTGCTGTTTGGGAGATGTCATTAAAGAGCCAGAAGCAAAGAATTTCAAGACCACAATGACTTTGATAGCCACTGTCAGGGCTTGATGATCAGCGCTGCGATGTGTGAGGTCTTCAGTGATGAGGTTGCAGATTTCTGTGGCCGTGAGGGGACTAAGATCTCACACTGTATATTTCTATAAAATATTACTGGGTTCACAAGCTAAAGGTTCACATCACATGATTACTACCTCTCCACGCTGTCTTTGACAAAGGATGTCAATTCAATTCTTAATAGTGGAGAAGTGGTAATCATATGATGTGAACCTCTAGCTTGTGAACCCAGTAATATTTTGTAGAAATATACAGTGTGAGGTTTTAGTCCCCTCACGGCCACAGAAATCTGCACCGCATCACTGAAGACCTCACACATCGCAGCACTGATCAAGTGTTGCCAGTGGCTAGATATCCTCATGGCTAATTCTAACATTTTAAAAACTGGGCAAAGAAAAGACCATTTGAAATGGCTGAAACTATGTCCGTCTATGACTCTCAAACCAAAGGAGCTTTCTGACAGTATCAGGGAAACTCTCACCTCATGATCTCTGAAGAGACACTAACAACACCCCTGTGTGCTGCACAGACCAAATTCAAAGAGAACCATACAAAGGCCATCTGCATTTCCTAACCCAGGTTAGCCAACTGGAGTCTGTGCATCTGCCAGAACAAAGAGCCTCACAATCTTCCTTTCAAATCTTAATGGTTGAGACATTTAACCACCTTGGGGATCCAAATAAGGGATATGCATCTTTTTTCAAAGACAGTGTGGAGAGGTGGTAATCATGTGATATGAACCTTTAGCTTGTGAACCCAATAAAATCGCCTTGCTGCACTGCAAATGCAGTCTGCCATTTAGCTAGCAGCATCGCAGAAATGGGGCTCTGCCCAGATTGAATATCTGGCACCATCTACACTGTGACTACTGGGGCTTCTGTATCATCACCTACAAGACTGATTCATCTTTGCGTACCTACCTCATCATGTGAAGTCAACACCACTGGAAAAGGGAATTAATCAGCCTTGGTTTTCAACCCAATGACCTCCGTGAAGGAATACCTCAATGAGCTTTGATTTGTGACTCTGAACCCCCTTAAAACAATGATTATTTTCTCTGCGGTCTTTGCCTTCTCAATCTTTCTTTTCTCTATCCTCTTTTACCGAATGAATGCACAGGCGGCAACATTACAATACCCCCTCCTGCATTCTGAGTGTGTGCAAATAGACTAACCCTTTGAGTTTATCCTATCTTGAGTTTGCTGTGGGGTTATTAATAGAAATTGGATCGCACCAAGACTGAGGGGTTGGGAAACATGCCACCACTTATAAAGGGGGAAGCAAATCAGAACACCTTTCTGCTTACGGACAGGTGGTGAGAGGAAAAGTTAGTGCTGTTTAAATTAACCCCCCTCCTGTCCATAACAGTGGCCATCTACCTGGACAATTGCAGCTTCCTGCGCCACTGGGTTTTGGTCATCTCCAAGTAGCTTTGTCTTCGGCAGTTGATCCTGTGTTACAGGTACAGCCTTTGTGTCTTTCCTGCCCCTCTTTCCTCTCCTATGCCCTCCTGGTGCTCAGGGTTCTGCCCTTCCTGTGGAGGGTATTGCCCCTCATTGCCACAGCGCCCAAAATCTTGATCGAGTTCCCATTGTCAGCTGCAGCCTACCTTCTGGATAGGTGACCGCCCTTTTATGATTCGCAGGCTTGCACCCGGCTCTTCTGCCCCTGTGATGCCAGTGAGGGATGTGACAATGCTGTTTAATGCCCCTGTGCTGAGTCTTCCTGCCACCTGCACAGTGCCAGAAGGCAGGACCAAGAGTGAATGAAGATAGCTTATTGCTCCTGTGCCTTGAGATGTTCTTACCACTGAGTAATCTTGCCAGGGATGGGATCAACGCAGCCGCTAACTGCCCAGTAGTGACAGGCAGACAAGCAGGACCACTTCAGGGACTAATTGGAGGTAAGACTGGTCATCTTGACTATTTTTCTGATGTCGGACAGCCCTGCCACAGAGACAGAAGACTGGTCAGCTGAGGGAAGAATGTTGGCTGGGACACTAGGAGATCTCCCCTGCTCTTCCTACCATGGTAAAATGGCATCATTCATGTCCAGCTGAGAGGACAGATGGGCTTCAGTTTAACGCCTCATTTAAAAGATGGCACCTCTGACATTGTTGCACTTCCTCAGTACTACACCAGAGTGTCAACCTGGGTAACAGGTTCAAGTCCTGAAGTGGTGAGAGTACCAGTAACTGAGTTACATTAATGTAACATTGTTTAGAAAAGTTAAAACATAAGTAGCAGTGGAGAGTTTATTCAGAATCAAATTTTTAAAAATGATTAAGAAATATTTCAAATTTAATGCAAAAGTTACCAATCAAATTCACTGGGCACTGGAAATGAGTGCTCATTGTTCCAGTTACATACAAGAAATACAGGCCTGAGTATTATGATATGAGGGGCAGTGAATGACTCAGCGCAGGCCACAGCACGGTACTCAACACGAGAAGGTTAAACCTTCCAGCTGCCGGTTTTGCACTACCCAGATTGCTGCACAATCCCCTACACTAGTGGGATCAGACGGCCTAAACACATACACTTGGGCTGTTTGCCCTATAATCATTGTTTTTACACGGATGAACTGACAGCTTTTCCTAGCGGCTGGAAAGGCCACTCGGGAATGCAGCAACGTGTAAGTCAAAGCCTCCAGCAGCCAGGTCAACCCTGAGAGAGCTCAGTGCACCACAATGAAACATCCCCCATCATTGACAATGCTCACCATCCACGAATGAGCATTGTTTAGAGTGAGAGGGGAGGGTAAGCATTGTGAGGTCGTGGGTGTGAGGGGTGTGAGTATTGGCGGCAGTTGGGGAGTGGGAGGGGAGATGACCATAGTCAGGGTGGGGGACTATGAGCATTGTTGGGAAGTAGGGACTGTGAGTATTGTGAGAGGTTGTGGGGGTGAGCATTGTTAGGGGAAGAGGGGATGTGGAGAGTGGGTGAGGACTGTGGGTGGGTGGGGGGTGCAAAGCAGTGTCTGGGGGGGTGAACATTGTCGGGAGTGAGCAGTGTTGAGGTGGGGGGAGAACACTGTCGGGAGTGAGCAGTGTTAGGGTGGGGGGGTGTGAACATTGTCGGAAGTGACCAGTGTTGGGGTGGGGGAGGTGAACACTGTCAGGAGAGAGCAGTGTTGAGGTGGGAGGTGAACACTGGCAGGAGTGAGCAGTGTGGAGGGGGTGCTAAATACTGCCGGGAGTGAGCAGTGTTGGGGTGGGGGGGGTGAACATTGTCGGGAATGACCAGTGTTGGGGTGGGGGGTTGCACACTATCAGGAGTGAGTAGCATTGGGGTGGGGGGCTGAATACTGTCAGGAATGAGCAGTGGTGCGGGCAGTGAACACTGTCAGAAGTGAGCAGTATTGGGGTGGGGGTGTGAACACTGTCGGAAGTGAGCAGTATTGGGGTGGGGAGGGTGAACACTGTCAGGGGTGAGCAGTGTTGGGGTGGGGGGGTGAACACTGTCAGGGGTGAGCAGTGTTGGGGTGGGGGGTGAACACTGTCGGCAGTGAGCAATGTTTGGGTGGGAGGTTGAACACTGTCGGGAGTGAGATGTGTTGGGATGGGGGGGTGGACACTTCGGGAGTGAGCAATGTTGGGGTGGGGGGTGAACGCTGTTGGGGGTGAGCAGTGTTAGGGTGGGGGGTTGAACACTTTCAGAAGTGAACAGTGTTTCGGTGGGGGGGTGAACACTGTCGAGAGTGAGCAGTGTTTTGGTGGGGGTGTGAACACTGTCGGAAGAGAGCAGTGTTGGGGTAGGGGTGTGAACACTGCCGGGAGTGAGCAGAGTTGGGGTAGGGGGGGTGAACACTTTCGGGAGTGAGTAGTATAGGGGTGGGGGGTTGAACATTATCGGGAGCAAGCAGTGTTGGGGTGGTGGGGGTTTGAACGTTGTCGGGAGTGAGCAGTGTTTCGATCGGGGGGGTGAACACTGTTGAGAGTGAACAGTGTTTGGGTGGGGGTGTGAACACTGTCGGGAATGAGCAGTGTTGGGGTGGGGGGTTGCACACTATCAGGAGTGAGCAGCGTTGGGGAGGGGGGCTAAATGCTGTCAGAAATGAGCAGTGGTGCGGGCAGTGAACACTGTCGGGAGTGAGCAGAGTTAGGGTGGGGGGGTGAACACTGTCGGAAGACAGCAGTGTTGGGGTGGGGGGGGTGAACATTGTCGGGAGTGAGCAGCGTTGCGGTGGGGGCAGTGAACACTGTCGGGAGTGAGCAGTGTTGGGGTGGGGTGGTGAACACAGTCTGGAGTGAGCAGCGTTGGGGTGGGGGTGTGAACACTGTTGGGATTGAGCAGTGTTGGGTTGGGGGGGGTGAACACTGTCAGGAGTGAGCAGTGTTTGGGTGGGGGGTTGAACACTATCGGGAGTAACCAGTGTTGGGGTGGGGGCTTGTGAACACTGTCCGGAGTGAACAGTGTTGGGGTGGGGGGGTGAACACTGTCGGGAGTGAGCAGTGTTGGGGTGGGGGGGTGAACACTGTCGGGAGAGAGCAGTGTAGGGATGGGGGTGTGAACACTTCGTGAGTGAGCAATGTTGGGGTGGGGGGGTATGAACGCTGTCAGGAGTGAGCAGTGTTTGGGTGGGGGGTGTGAACATTGTCGGGAGTGAGCAGTGTTTGGGTGCGGGATTGAACACTGTCGGGATTGAGCAGTGTTGGTCTGGGGGGGTGAATACTGTCAGGATTGAGCAATGTGGGGTAGGGGGGTGAACACTGTCGGGATTGAGCAGTGTTGGGTCAGGGGGGTGAACACTATCGGGGGTGAGCAGTGTTGTTCTGGAGGGGTGAATACTGTCGGGATTGAGCAGTGTTGGGGTGGGGAGGTGAACACTGTCGGGATTGAGCAGTGTTGGGGTGGGGAGGTGAACACTGTCGGGATTGAGCAGTGTTGGGTCAGGGGGGTGAGCACTATCGGGGGTGAGCAGTGTTGGGGTGGGGGGTGTGAACATTGTCAGGAGTGAGCAGCGTTTGGGTGGGGGGTTGAACTCTGTCAGGAGTGAGCAGCGTTTGGGTGGGGGGTTGAACTCTGTTGGGAGTGAGCAGTGTTGGGGTGGGGGGTTGAACTCTGTCGGGAGTGAGCAGTGCTTCGGTCGGGGGGTGAACACTGTTAAGAGTGAACAGTGTTGGGGTGGGGGTGTGAAAACTGTCGGAAGTGAGCAGTGTTGGGATGGGGGTGTGAACACTGTCAGGAATGACCAGTGTTGGAGTGGGGGGTTGAACACTGTCGGGAGTGAGCAGCGTTTGGGTGGGGGTTTGAACACTGTCGGGAGTGAACAGCGTTTGGGTGGGGGTTTGAACACTGTCGGGAGTGAGCAGCGTTTGGGTGGGGGTTTGAACACTGTCGGGAGTGACCAGCGTTTGGGTGGGGATTTGAACACTATCGGGAGTGAGCAGCGTTTGGGTGGGGGTTTGAACTCTGTCGGGAGTGAGCAGCGTTTGAGTGGGGGTTTGAACTCTGTCGGGAGTGAGCAGCGTTTGGGTGGGGGTTTGAACTCTGTCGGGAGTTAGTAGTGTTGGGGTGGGGGGGTGAACACTGTCGGGAGTGAGCAGTGTTGGGGTGGGGGGTGAACACTGTCGGGAGTGAGCAGTGTTGGGCTGGGGGGTGAACACTGTTGGGATTGAGCAGTGTTGGCGTGGGGGGGTGAACACTGTCGGGATTGAGCAGTGTTGGGTCGGGGGGTTGAACACTATCGGGGGTGAGCAGTGTTGGGGTGGGGGGATGAACACTGTCGGGAGCGAGCAGTGTGGGGTGGGGGGGTGAACACTATTGGGAGTGAGCAGTGTTGGGGTGGAGGGGTGAACACTGTCAGCAGTGAGCAGTGTTGGGGTGGGGGAATGAACACTATTGGGAGTGAGCAGTGTTGGGATAGCGGGGTTTCGAAAACTGTCGGGAGAGAGCGGTGTTGGGTTGGGGGTGTGAACACTGTCGGGATTGAGCAGTGTTTGGTGGTGGGGGTGTGAACACTGTCGGGAGTGAGCAATGTCGGGGTGGGGGGGTGAACACTGTCGGGAGTGAGCAGTTTTGGGGTGGGGGGGTGAAAACTGTCGGGAGTGAGCAGTGTTGGGTTGGGGGTGTGAATACTGTCGGGAGTGAGCAGTGTTGGGATGGGGGTGTGAACACTTCAGGAGTGAGCAATGTTCGAGTGGGGCGGTATGAACGCTGTCACGAGTAAGCAGCGTTTGAGTGGGGGGTTGAACACTGTCAGAAGTGAGCAGTGTTTGGGTTGGGGTGTGAACATTGTCAGGAGTGAGCAGTGTTTGGGTGAGGGGTTAAACACTGTCGGGAGTGAGTAGCGTTTGGGTGGGGGTTTGAACACTGTCGGGAGTGAGCAGCGTTTGGGTGGGGGTTTGAACACTGTCGGGAGTGAGCAGCGTTTGGGTGGGGGTTTGAACACTGTCGGGAGTGAGCAGCGTTTGGGTGAGGGTTTGAACACTGTCGGGAGTGAGCAGCGTTTGGGTGGGGGTTTGAACACTGTCGGGAGTGAGCAGCGTTTGGGTGGGGGTTTGAACTCTGTCGGGAGTGAGCAGTGATTGGGTGGAGGGTTGAACTCTGTCGGGAGTGAGTAGTGTTTCGGTGGGGGGGTGAACACTGTTGGGATTGAGCAGTGTTGGGGTGGGGGGGTGAACACTGTCGGGATTGAGCAGTGTTGGGGTGGGGGGGTGAACACTGTCAGGAGTGAGCAGTGTTGGGGTGGGGGGATGAACACTATTGGGAGTGAGCAGTGTTGGGGTGGGGGGGTGAACACTGTCGGGATTGAGCAGTGTTGGGTTGGGGGAGTGAACACTGTCGGGAGTGAGCAGTGTTGAGGTGGGGGGTGAACACTGTCCGGAGTGAACAGTGTTGAGGTGGGGGGGTGAACACTGTCCGGAGTGAACAGTGTTGAGGTGGGGGGGTGAACACTGTCCGGAGTGAACAGTGTTGAGGTGGGGGGGTGAACACTGTCCGGAGTGAAAAGTGTTGAGGTGGGGGGGTGAACACTGTCCGGAGTGAACAGTGTTGGGGTGGGGGGGTGAACACTGTCGGGAGAGAGCAGTGTAGGGATGGGGGTGTGAACACTTCGTGAGTGAGCAGTGTTGGGGTGGGGGGTGAACGCTGTTGGGGGTGAGCAGTGTTAGGGTGGGGGGTTGAACACTTTCAGGAGTGAACAGTGTTTCGGTGGGGGGGTGAACACTGTCGAGAGTGAGCAGTGTTTTGGTGGGGGTGTGAACACTGTCGGGAGAGAGCAGTGTTGGGGTAGGGGTGTGAACACTGCCGGGAGTGAGCAGAGTTGGGGTAGGGGGGGTGAACACTTTCGGGAGTGAGTAGTATAGGGGTGGGGGGTTGAACATTATCGGGAGCAAGCAGTGTTGGGGTGGTGGGGGTTTGAACGTTGTCGGGAGTGAGCAGTGTTTCGATCGGGGGGGTGAACACTGTTGAGAGTGAACAGTGTTTGGGTGGGGGTGTGAACACTGTCGGGAATGAGCAGTGTTGGGGTGGGGGGTTGCACACTATCAGGAGTGAGCAGCGTTGGGGAGGGGGGCTAAATGCTGTCAGAAATGAGCAGTGGTGCGGGCAGTGAACACTGTCGGGAGTGAGCAGAGTTAGGGTGGGGGGGTGAACACTGTCGGAAGACAGCAGTGTTGGGGTGGGGGGGGTGAACATTGTCGGGAGTGAGCAGCGTTGCGGTGGGGGCAGTGAACACTGTCGGGAGTGAGCAGTGTTGGGGTGGGGTGGTGAACACAGTCTGGAGTGAGCAGCGTTGGGGTGGGGGTGTGAACACTGTTGGGATTGAGCAGTGTTGGGTTGGGGGGGGTGAACACTGTCAGGAGTGAGCAGTGTTTGGGTGGGGGGTTGAACACTGTCGGGAGTAACCTGTGTTGGGGTGGGGGCTTGTGAACACTGTCCGGAGTGAACAGTGTTGGGGTGGGGGGGTGAACACTGTCGGGAGTGAGCAGTGTTGGGGTGGGGGGGTGAACACTGTCGGGAGAGAGCAGTGTAGGGATGGGGGTGTGAACACTTCGTGAGTGAGCAATGTTGGGGTGGGGGGGTATGAACGCTGTCAGGAGTGAGCAGTGTTTGGGTGGGGGTGTGAACATTGTCGGGAGTGAGCAGTGTTTGGGTGCGGGATTGAACACTGTCGGGATTGAGCAGTGTTGGTCTGGGGAGGTGAATACTGTCAGGATTGAGCAATGTTGGGGTAGGGGGGTGAACACTGTCGGGATTGAGCAGTGTTGGGTCAGGGGGGTGAACACTATCGGGGGTGAGCAGTGTTGTTCTGGGGGGGTGAATACTGTCGGGATTGAGCAGTGTTGGGGTGGGGAGGTGAACACTGTCGGGATTGAGCAGTGTTGGGGTGGGGAGGTGAACACTGTCGGGATTGAGCAGTGTTGGGTCAGGGGGGTGAGCACTATCGGGGGTGAGCAGTGTTGGGGTGGGGGGTGTGAACATTGTCAGGAGTGAGCAGCGTTTGGGTGGGGGGTTGAACTCTGTCAGGAGTGAGCAGCGTTTGGGTGGGGGGTTGAACTCTGTTGGGAGTGAGCAGTGTTGGGGTGGGGGGTTGAACTCTGTCGGGAGTGAGCAGTGCTTCGGTCGGGGGGTGAACACTGTTAAGAGTGAACAGTGTTGGGGTGGGGGTGTGAAAACTGTCGGAAGTGAGCAGTGTTGGGATGGGGGTGTGAACACTGTCAGGAATGACCAGTGTTGGAGTGGGGGGTTGAACACTGTCGGGAGTGAGCAGCGTTTGGGTGGGGGTTTGAACACTGTCGGGAGTGAGCAGCGTTTGGGTGGGGGTTTGAACACTGTCGGGAGTGAGCAGCGTTTGGGTGGGGGTTTGAACACTGTCGGGAGTGAGCAGCGTTTGGGTGGGGGTTTGAACACTGTCGGGAGTGACCAGCGTTTGGGTGGGGATTTGAACACTATCGGGAGTGAGCAGCGTTTGGGTGGGGGTTTGAACTCTGTCGGGAGTGAGCAGCGTTTGAGTGGGGGTTTGAACTCTGTCGGGAGTGAGCAGCGTTTGGGTGGGGGTTTGAACTCTGTCGGGAGTTAGTAGTGTTGGGGTGGGGGGGTGAATACTGTCGGGAGTGAGCAGTGTTGGGGTGGGGGGTGAACACTGTCGGGAGTGAGCAGTGTTGGGCTGGGGGGTGAACACTGTCGGGATTGAGCAGTGTTGGGTCGGGGGGTTGAACACTATCGGGGGTGAGCAGTGTTGGGGTGGGGGGATGAACACTGTCGGGAGCGAGCAGTGTGGGGTGGGGGGGTGAACACTATTGGGAGTGAGCAGTGTTGGGGTGGGGGGGTGAACACTGTCAGCAGTGAGCAGTGTTGGGGTGGGGGAATGAACACTATTGGGAGTGAGCAGTGTTGGGATAGCGGGGTTTCGAAAACTGTCGGGAGAGAGCGGTGTTGGGTTGGGGGTGTGAACACTGTCGGGATTGAGCAGTGTTTGGTGGTGGGGGTGTGAACACTGTCGGGAGTGAGCAATGTCGGGGTGGGGGGGTGAACACTGTCGGGAGTGAGCAGTTTTGGGGTGGGGGGGTGAAAACTGTCGGGAGTGAGCAGTGTTGGGTTGGGGGTGTGAACACTTCGGGAGTGAGCAATGTTCGAGTGGGGCGGTATGAACGCTGTCACGAGTAAGCAGCGTTTGAGTGGGGGGTTGAACACTGTCAGAAGTGAGCAGTGTTTGGGTTGGGGTGTGAACATTGTCAGGAGTGAGCAGTGTTTGGGTGAGGGGTTAAACACTGTCGGGAGTGAGTAGCGTTTGGGTGGGGGTTTGAACACTGTCGGGAGTGAGCAGCGTTTGGGTGGGGGTTTGAACACTGTCGGGAGTGAGCAGCGTTTGGGTGGGGGTTTGAACACTGTCGGGAGTGAGCAGCGTTTGGGTGGGGGTTTGAACACTGTCGGGAGGGAGCAGCGTTTGGGTGAGGGTTTGAACACTGTCGGGAGTGAGCAGCGTTTGGGTGGGGGTTTGAACACTGTCGGGGGTGAGCAGCGTTTGGGTGGGGGTTTGAACTCTGTCGGGAGTGAGCAGTGATTGGGTGGGGGGTTGAACTCTGTTGGGAGTGAGTAGTGTTTCGGTGGGGGGGTGAACACTGTTGGGATTGAGCAGTGTTGGGGTGGGGAGTTGAACACTGTCGGGATTGAGCAGTGTTGGGGTGGGGGGGTGAACACTGTCAGGAGTGAGCAGTGTTGGAGTGGGGGGATGAACACTATCGGGAGTGAGCAGTGTTGGGGTGGGGGGGTTGAACACTGTCAGGAGTGAGCAGTGTTGGGGTGGGGGGATGAACACTATTGGGAGTGAGCAGTGTTGGGATAGCGGGGTTTCGAACACTGTCGGGAGAAAGCGGTTTTGGGTTGGGGGTGCGAACGCTGTTGGGATTGAGCAGTGTTGGGTTGGGGGAGTGAACACTGTCGGAATTGAGCAGTGTTTGGCGGTGGGGGTGTGAACACTGTCGGGAGTGAGCAGTGTTGAGTTGGGGGGCGAACATTGTCGAGAGTGAGCAATGTTGGGATGGGGTGGTGAACACTGTCGGGAGTGAGCAACGTTCGGGTAGGGGGGTGAACACTGTCGGGATTGAGCAATGTTGGGGTGGGGGGGTGAACATTGTCAGGAGTGAGCAGTATTTGGGTGGGGGGGTGAACACTGTCATGAGTGAGCAGCGTTTGGATTTGGGGGGTGAACACTGTCGGGAGTGAGCAGTGTTTGGGTGGGTGTGTGAACACTGTCGGGAGTGAGCAATGTTTGGGTGGGTGTGTGAACACTGTCGGGAGTGAGCAATGTTTGGGTGGGTGTGTGAACACTGTCGGGAGTGAGCAATGTTGAGGTGGGGGTGTGAACACTGTTGAGAGAGAGCAACATTGGGGTGGGTGCGTGAACACAGTTACGAGTGAGCAGTGGTGAGGGCAGTGAACACTGTCGGGGATTAGCAGTGTTTGGGTGGGGGGGTTGCACATTATCGGGAGTGAGCAGTGTTGGGGTGCAGATCTGAACACTGGCGGGAATGAGCAGTCGTGAGGGCAGTGAACACTGTCGGGATTGAACAGTATTGGGGTGGGGGGGTGAACACTGTCGGGATTAAGCAGTGTTTGGTTGGGGGGTTGCACACTATCGGGAGTGAGCAGTGTTGGGGTGCAGATGTGAACACTGGCAGGAGTGAGCAGTGGTGGGTCAGGGGGGTGAACACTATCAGGAGTGAGCAGTGTTGGGGTGGGGGGGTGAATACTGTCGGGAGTGAGCAGTGTTGGAATAGCGGTGGTGATCACTTTGGGAGTGAGCAATGTTGGGGTCGGGGGGTGAACACTGTCGGGAGTGAGCAGTGTTTCGGTGGGGGGTGAACACTGTCGGGAGTGAGCAGTGTTGGGTTGGTGGGGTGGACACTATCGGGAGTGAGCAGTGGTGGGTCAGGGGGGTGAACTCTGTTGGGATTGAGCAGTGTTGGGGTGGGGTGGTGAACACTGTCGGGAGAGTGCGATGTTGGGTTGGGGTGTGAACACTGTCGGGAGAGAGCAGTGTTGGGTTGGGGGTGTGAACACTGTCGGGATTGAGCAGTGTTAGGGTGGCGGGGTGAACACTGTCGGGATTGAGCAGTGTTGGGGTGGGGGGGTGAACACTGTCGGGATTGAGCAGTGTTGGGTCAGGGGGTTGAACACTATCGGGGGTGAGCAGTGTTGGGGTGGGGGGTGAACATTGTCAGGAGTGAGCAGCATTTGGGTCAGGGGGTTGAAGACTGTCGGTCGAGAGCAGTGTTGAGATGGGGGTGTGAACACTAACAGGAGTGAGCAGTGTTGGGATAGCGCAGGTGAACACTTTGGGAGTGAGCAATGTTGGGGTGGGGGGGTGAACACTGTTGGGAGTGAGCAGTGTTTCGGTGGGGGGGTGAACACTGTCGAGAGTGAACAGTGTTTGGGTGCGTGTGTGAACACTGTCGGGAGTGAGCAGTGTTGAGGAGGGGGTGTGAGCACTGTCAGGAGAGAGCAATGTTGGGGTGGGGGCGTGAACACTTCGGGAGTGAGCAGTGTTGGGGTGGGGTGGGTGAACACTGTCGGACGTGAGCAGTATTGAGGTGGGGGGGTGGTGAAGACTATCAGGAGTGAGCAGTGTTGGGGTGGGTGCGTGAACACAGTTACGAGTGACCAGTGGTGAGGGCAGTGAACACTGTCAGGGATTAGCGGTGTTGGGGTGGGGGTGGGTGAACACTGTCGGGATTGAGCAGTGTATGGGTGGGGGGGGGGGTTGCACACTATCGGAAGTGTGCAATGTTGGGGTGGAGATGTGAACACTGTCGGGAGTGAACAGTGTTTGGGTGGGGGTGTGAACACTGTCGGGAGAGAGCAGTGTTGGGGTGGGGGAGGTGAACACTTCGGGAGTGAGCAATGTCGGGGTGGGGGTGTGAACACTGATACGAGTGAGCAGTGGTGAAGGCAGTGAACACTCTCGGGTGTGAGCAGTGGTGAGGGCAGTGAACACTGTCGGGGATGAGAGGTGTTGGGGTGGGGGGGGTGAACACTGTCGGGATTGAGCAGTGTTTGGGTGGGGGGTTGCACATTATCGGGAGTGAGCAATGTTGGGGTGCAGATGTGAACACTGTCGGGAATGAGCAGTGGTGAGGGCAGTGAACACTGTCGGGGTTGAACAGTATTGGGGTGGGGGGGTGAACACTGTCGGGATTGAGCAGTGTTTGGTTGGGGGTTTGCACACTATCGGGAGTGAGCAGTGTTGGGGTGCAGATGTGAACACTGGCGGGAGTGAGCAGTGGTGGGTCAGGGGGGTGAATACTGTCGGGAATGAGCAGTGTTGGAATAGCGGTGGTGAACACTTTGGGAGTGAGCAATGTTGGGGTCTGGGGGTGAACACTGTCGGTAGTGAGCAGTGTTTCGGTGGGGGGTGAACACTGTCGGGAGTGAGCAGTGTTTCGGTGCGGGGGTGAACACTGTCGGGAGTGAGCAGTGTTTCGGTGGGGGGGTGAACACTGTCGGGAGTGAGCAGTGTTTTGGTGGAGGGGGTGAACACTGTCGGGAGTGAGCAGTGGTGGGACAGGGGGCTGAACTCTGTTGGGATTGAGCAGTGTTGGGGTGGGTTGGTGAACACTGTCGCGAGAGTGCGGTGTTGGGTTGGGGGTGCGAACACTGTCGGGAGAGAGCAGTGTTGGGTTGGGGGAGTAAACACTGTCGGGAGAGAGCAGTGTTGGGTTGGGGGTGTGAACACTGTCGGGATTGAGCAGTGTTGGGGTGGGGGGGTGAACACTGTCGGGATTGAGCAGTGTTGGGTTGGGGGTGTGAACACTGTCGGGATTGAGCAGTGTTGGGGTGGGGGGGTGAACACTGTCGGGATTGAGCAGTGTTGGGGTGGGGGGGTGAACACTGTCGGGATTGAGCAGTGTTGGGGTGGGGGTGTGAACACTATTGGGATTGAGCAGTGTTGGGTCAGGGGGGTGAACACTATCGGGATTGAGCAGTGTTGGGTCAGGGGGGTGAACACTATCGGGAGTGAGCAGTGTTGGGGTGGGGGGGTGAACATTGTCAGGAGTGAGCAGCGTTTGTGTCAGGGGGTTGAACACTGTCAGGAGTGAGCAGTATTTGGGTGGGTTGTGAACACTGTCGGTAGAGAGCAGTGTTGGGATGGGGGTGTGAACACTAACAGGAGTGAGCAGTGTTGGGATAGCGCAGGTGAACACTTTTGGAGTGAGCAATGTTGGGTGGGTGTGTGAACACTGTCGGGAGTGAGCAGTGTTGAGGTGGGGGTGTGAGCACTGTCAGGAGTGAGCAGTGCTGAGGGCAGTGAACACTGTCGGGGATGAGAGGTGTTGGGGTGGGGGAGGTGAACACTGTCGGGATTGAGCAGTGTTTGGGTGGGGGGTTGCACATTATCGGGAGTGAGCAGTGTTGGGGTGGAGATGTGAACACTGTCGGGAGTGAGCAGTGGTGGGGGAAGTGAACACTGTCGGGGTTCAGCAGTGCTGGGGTGGGGGAGTGAACACTGTCAGGAATAAGCAGTGTTTGGGTGGGGGGGTTGCACACTATCGGGAGTGAGCAGTGTTCGGGTGCATATGTGAACACTGGCAGGAGTGAGCAGTGGTGGGTCGGGGGGTGAACTCTGTTGGGATTGAGCAGTTGGGGTCGGCTGGTTAACACTGTCGGGAGAGAGCAGTGCTGGGTTGGGGGTGTGAACACTGTCGGGAGTGAGCAGTGTTCGGTGACTGGGGTGTGAACACTGTTGGGATTGAGCAGTGTTGGGGTAGGGGGGTGAACACTGTCGGGATTGAGCAGTGTTGGGGTGGGGGGGCTGAACACTGTCGGGATTGAGCAGTGTTGGGGTGGGGGGGTGAACACTGTCGGGATTGAGCAGTGTTGGGGTGGGGGTGCGAACACTATTGGGATTGAGCAGTGTTGGGTCACGGGGGTGCACACTATCGGGATTGAGCAGTGTTGGGTCAGGGGGGTGAACAATATCGGAGGTGAGCAGTATTGGGGTGGGGGGGTGAACATTGTCAGGAGTGAGCAGCATTTGGGTCAGGGTGTTGAACACTGGCAGGAGTGAGCAGTATTTGGGTGGGGTGTTGAACACTGTCGGTCGAGAGCAGTGTTGGGTTGGGGGGGGTGAACACTTTGGGACTGAGCAATGTTGGGGTGGGGGGGTGAACACTGTCGGGAGTGAGCAGTGTGGGGGGGTTAGGTGAATGCTGTCGGGAGTGAGCAGTGTTTCGTTGAGGGGGTGAACACTGTCGGGACTGAGCACTGTTGATGTGGAGGTGTGAACACTGTCAGGAGTGAGCAACGTTTGGGTGGGGGGTTGAACACTGTCGGGAGTGAGCAGTGTTTCGATGGGCAGTGTGAACACTGTTAAGAGTGAACAGTGTTTGGGTGGGGGTGTGCACACTGTCGGGAGTGTGCAGTGTTTTGGTAGGGGTGTGAACACTGTCGAGAGTGAACAGTGTTGAGGAGGGGGCGTGAACACTGTCGGGTGTGAAGAGTGTTGGGGTGGGGGGTGTGATCACTGTCGGGAGTGAGCTGCGTTGAGGTGGGGTGGTGAACACTGTCGGGAGTGAGCAGTGTTGGGTTGGGGGTGTGAACACTGTCGGGAGTGAGCAGTGTTGGGCTGGGGGAGTGAACACTGTCGGGAGTGAGCAGTGTTGAGTTGGGGGTGTGAACACTGACGGGAGTGAGCAGTGTTGGGTTGGGGGTGTGAACACTGTCAGGATTGAGCAGTGTTGGGTCAGGGCGGTGAACACTTTCTGGGATGAGCAGTGTTGGGGTCGGGGGGTGAACATTGTCAGGAGTGAGCAGTATTTGGGTGGGGTGTTGGACACTGTCAGGAGTGAACAGTGTTTCAGTGGTGGTGTGAACACTGTCAGGAGTGAGCAGCGTTGGGGTGGGGGAGTGATCACTTTCTGGATAAAGCAGTGTATTGTTGGGTGGGTTGCACATTATCGGGAATGAGCAGTGTTGGGGTGCAGATGTGAACATTGGCGGGAGTGAGCAGTGGTGGGTCAAGGGGGTGAACACTATCGGGAGTGAGCAGTGTTGGGGTGGGGGTGTGAACACTGTTGGGATTGAGCAGTGTTGGGTTTGGGGGCTAAACACTGTCGGGAGTGAGCAGTGTTGTGTTGGGGGGGTGAACACTGTCGGGAATGAGCAGTGTTGGGTGACGGGGTTGTGAACACTATCGGGGGTGAGCAGTGTTGGGGTGGTGGGGGTGAACATTGTCAGGAGTGAGCAGCGTTTGGGTCAGGGGGGTGAACACTGTCAGGAGTGAGCAGTGATTGGGTGGGGTGTTGAACACTATTGGGAGTGAACAGTGTTGGGGTTGGGGGGTGAACACTGTCGCGAGTGAGCAGTGTTTCGGTGCGGGGGTGAACACTGTCAGAAGTGAGCAGCGATTGGGTGGGGGGGTGAACATTGTCGAGAGTGGCAGTGTTTCAGTGGTGCTTTGAACACTGTCGGTCGACAGCAGTGTGGGGATGGGGGTGTGAACACCAACAGGAGTGAGCAGTGTTGGGATAGCGGGGGTGAACACTTTGGGAGTGAGCAATGTTGGGGTGGGGGGTGTGAACAGTCGGGAGTGAGCAGTGTGGGGGGTGGGGTGAACACTGTCGGGAGTGAGCAGTGTTGGGGGGTGAACACTTTCTGGAGTGTGCAGTGTGGGGGGGTGGGGTGAACACTGTCGGGAGTGAGCAATGTTGGGGTGGAGCTGTGAACACTGTCAGGAGTGAGCAGCGTTTCGGTGGGGGGGTGAACACTGTCGGGAGTGAGCAATGTTGGGGTGGGGGGGTGAACACTGTCAGGAGTTAGCAGCGTTTGGGTGGGGAGTTGAACACTGTCGGGACTGAGCAGTGTTTCGGTGGGGGGGATGAACACTGCCGATAATGAACAGTATTTGGGTGGTGGTGTGAACATTGTCGGGAGTGAGCAGTGTTGGGGAAGGGGTGTGAGCACTGTCGGGAGAGAGCAATGTTGGGGTGCAGATGTGAACACTGGCGGGAGTGAGCAGTGGTGTGTCGGGGGGTGAACACTATCGGGAGTGAGCAGTGTAGGTCTGGCGGGGTGAATACTGTCGGGAGTGAGCAGTGTCGGGGTTGGGGGGTGAACACTGTTGGGATTGAGCAGTGTTGGGGTGGGGTGGTGAACACTGTCGGGAGAGAGCAGTGTTGGGTTGGAGGGGGTGAACACTGTCGGGATTGAGCAGTATTGGGGTGGAGGGTTGAACATTGTTGGGAGTGAGCAGTTTTGGGTTGGGGGGGTTGCACACTATCAGGAGTGAGCAGTGTTGGGGTTGGGGGCTGAATACGGTCAGGAATGAGCAATGGTGCGGTCAGTGAACACTGTCGGGAATGAGCAGTGTTGGGGTGGGTGGGTGAACATTGTTGGGAATGAGCAGTGTTGGGGTGGGGGGGCGAACACTGTCTGGAGTGGGCAGTGTTGGGTTGCGGGGGTGAACACGGTCGGGAGTGAGCAGTGTTGGGGTGGTGGGGTGAGCATTGTCAGGAGTGAGCAGCATTTGGGTCAGGGGGTTGAACACTGTCAAGAGTGAGCAGTATTTGGGTGGGGTGTAGAAAACTGTTGGGAGTGAGCAGTGTTGTGTTGGGGGGCTAAACACTGTCGGGAGTGAGCAGTGTTGTGTTGGGGGGGTGAACACTGTCGGGAGTGAGCAGTGTTGGGTTGGGGGGGTGAATACTGTCGGGAGTGAGCAGTGTTGGGTTGGGGGTGTGAACACTGTCGGGAGTGAACAGTGTTTCGGTGGGGGGGTGAACACTGTCGGGAGTGAGCAGTGTTTCGTTGCGGGGCTGAACGCTGTCAGGAGTGAGCAGTATTTGGGTGGGGTGTTGAAGACTGTCGGTCGAGAGCAGTGTTGGGATGGGGGTGTGAACACTAACAGGATTGAGCAGTATTGGGAAAGCACGGGTGAACACTTTGGGAGTGAGCAGTGTTGGGTTGGGGGGTGAACACTGTTGGAATTGAGCAGTGTTGTGTTGGGGGGGTGAACACTGTCGGGAGTGAGCAGTGTTGGGTGACGGGGGTGTGAACACTATCGGGGGTGAGCAGTGTTGGGGTGGTGGGGGTGAACATTGTCAGGAGTGAGCAGCGTTTGGGTCGGGGGGTGAACACTGTCAGGAGTGAGCAGTGATTGGGTGGGGTGTTGAATAGTATTGGGAGTGAGCAGTGTTGGGGTTGGGGGGTGAACACTGTCGGGAGTGAGCAGTGTTTCAGTGAGGGGGTGAACACTGTCGCGAGTGAGCAGTGTTTCGTTGCGTGGGTGAACACTTTCAGAAGTGAGCAGCGTTTGGGTGGGGGGGTGAACACTGTCGAGAGTGGCAGTGTTTCAGTGGTGGTTTGAACACTGTCGGTCGACAGCAGTGTTGGGATGGGGGTGTGAACACCAACAGGAGTGAGCAGTGTTGGGATAGTGGGGGTGAACACTTTGGGAGTGAGCAATGTTGGGGTGGGGGGTGTGAACACTGTCGGGAGTGAGCAGTGTGGGGGGTGGGGTGAACATTGTCAGGAGTGAGCAGTGTTGGGGGGTGAACACTTTCTGGAGTGAGCAGTGTGGGGGGGTGGGGTGAACACTGTCGGGAGTGAGCAATGTTGGGGTGGAGCTGTGAACACTGTCAGGAGTGAGCAGCGTTTCGGTGGGGGGTTGAACACTGCCGGGAGTGAGCAGTGGTTGATCAAGGGGGTAAACCCTGTTGGGATTGAGTAGTGTTGGGACGGGGTGGTGAACACTGTTGGAATTCAGCAGTATTGGGGTGGGGGGTTGAACACTGTCGGGAGTGAGCAGTATTGGGGTGGGGGGTTGAACACTGTCGGTCGAGAGCAGTGTTGGGATGGGGGTGTGAACACCAACAGGAGTGCGCAGTGTTGGGATAGCACGGGTGAACACTGTCGGGAGTGAGCAGTGTTGGGTTGGGGGAGTGAACACTGTCGGGAGTGAGCAGTGTTGGGGTGGGGGGGCTGAACACTATCGGTTGTGAGCAGTGTTGGGGTGGGGGGGTGAACACTGTCGGGAGTGAGCAGTTTTGGGGTGCCGGCAGTGGATACGGTCGGCATTGAGCTGTGTTGGGCTGGGCGATGTGGACACTGTCGGGAGGGAGCAGTGTGGGGGTGAAGTGGAAACACTATTGGGGGTGAGCTCTGTTGGGGTGGTGGTGTGAACACTGTCGGGACTGAGCAGTGTTGGGGTGGGGTGTTGAAGACTGTCGGTCGAGAGCAGTGTTGGGATGGGGGTGTGAACACTAACAGGAGTGAGCAGTATTGGGATAGCGTGGGTGAACATTTTGGGAGTGAGCAATGTTAGGGTGGGGGGTGAACACTGTCGGAAGTGAGCAATGTTGGGGTGGGGGGGTGAACACTGTCAGGAGTTAGCAGCGTTTGGGTGGGGAGTTGAACACTATCGGGAGTGAGCAGTGTTTCGGTGGGGGGGATGAACACTGTCGAGAGTGAACAGTATTTGGGTGGTGGTGTGAACATTGTCGGGAGTGAGCAGTGTTGGGGTAGGGATGTGAGCACTGTCGGGAGAGAGCAATGTTGGGGTGCAGATGTGAACACTGGCGGGAGTAAGCAGTGGTGGGTCGGGGGGTGAACACTATCAGGAGCGAGCAGTGTTGGTCTGGCGCAGTGAATACTGTCGGGAGTGAGCAGTGTTGGGGTGGGGTGTGAACAGTAACAGGAGTGAGCAGTATTAGGATAGCGCGGGTGAACACTTTGGGAGTGAGCAATGTTGGGGTGGGGGGTGCAAACTGTCAGGAGTGAGCAATGTTGGGGTGGGGGGGGTGAACACTGTCAGGAGTTAGCAGCGTTTGGGTGGAGAGTTGAACATTGTTAGGAGTGAGCAGTGTTGGGGTAGGGGTGTGAGCACTGTCGGGAGAGAGCAACATTGGGGTGCGGATGTGAACACTGTCGGGAGTGAGCAGTGTTGGGTTGGGGGGGTGACCACTGTCGGGATTGAGCAGTGTTGAGGTGGGGGGTGAACACTGTCGGGAGTGAGCAGTATTGGGGTGGGGGGGTCAACACTTTCGGGAGTGAGCAGTGTTGGGGTTGGGGTGTGAACACTGTCGGGAGTAAGCAGTGTTGGGTTGGGGGGGTGAACACTGTCGGGAGTGAGCAGTGTTGGGTTGAGGTGTTGAACACTGTCGGTCGAGAGCAGTGTTGGGATCGGGGTGTGAACACTAACAGGAGTGAGCAGTATTGGGATAGCGCGGGTGAACACTTTGGGAGTGAGCAATGTTGGGGTGGGGGGGTGACCACTGTCGGGATTGAGCAGTGTTGGGGTGGGGGGGTGAAAACTGTCGGGAGTGAGCAGTGTTGGTGTGGGGGGGTGAACACTGTCGGGAGTGAGCAGTGTTGGGGTGTGGGGGTGAACACTGTCGGGAGTGAGCAGTGTTGGGGTGGGAGGGTGACCACTGTCGGGATTGAGCAGTGTTGGGGTGGGGGGGTGAAAACTGTCGGGAGTGAGCAGTGTTGGGGTGGGGTGGCGAACACTGTCTGGAGTGAGCATGTTGGGTTGGGGAGAGTGAACACTGTCGGGAGTGAGCAGTGTTGGGGTGGGGGGGGTGAACACTGTCGGGAGAGGGCAGTGTTGGGTTGGGGGACTGAACACTGTCGGAAGTGAGCAGTGTTGGGGTGGGGGTGGTGAACACTATCGGGAGTGAGCAGTGTTGGGTTCGGGGGGTGAACACTGTCGGGAGTGAGCAGTGTTGGGTTGGGGGGGTGAACACTGTCGGGAGTGAGCAGTGTTGGGTTGGGGGTGTGAACACTGTCGGGAGTGAGCAGTGTTGGGGTGGGGGTGGTGAACACTATCGGGAGTGAGCAGTGTTGGGTTCGGGGGGTGAACACTGTCGGGAGTGAGCAGTGTTGGGTTGGGGGGGTGAACACTGTCGGGAGTGAGCAGTGTTGGGTTGGGGGTGTGAACACTGTCGGGAGTGCGCAGTATTGGGGTGGGGGGGTGAACACTGTTGGGAGTGAGCAGTGTTGGAGTTGGGGTGTGAACACTGTCGGGAGTGAGCAGTGTTGGGGTGGGGGTGGGTGAACACTGTCGGGAGTGAGCAGTGTTGGGTTGGTGTGTTGAAAACTGTCGGTCGAGAGCAGTGTTGGGATGGGGGTGTGAACACTAACAGGAGTGAGCAGTGTTGGGATAGCGCGGGTGAACACTTTGGGAGTGAGCTGTGTTTGGGGTGGTGGGGTGACCACTTTCGGGATTGAGCAGTGTTGGCGTGGCGGGGGTGAACACTGTCGGGAGTGAACAGTGTTGGGGTGGGAGGGTGACCACTGTCGGGATTGAGCAGTGTTGGTGTGGGGGGGGTGAACACTGTCGGGAGTGAGCAGTGTTGGGGTGTGCGGGTGAACACTGTCGGGAGTGAGCAGTGTTGGGGTGGGAGGGTGACCACTGTCGGGATTGAGCAGTGTTGGGGTGGGGGGGTGAACGCTGTCAGGAGTGAGCAGTATTTGAGTGGGGTGTTGAACACTGTCGGAAGTGAGCAGTGTTGGGGTGGGGGGGTGAACCCTGTAAGGAGTAAGCAGTGTTGGGGTCGGGGTTGAACACTGGCGGGAGTGAGCAGTGGTGGGTCAGGGGGGTGAACAATATCGGGAGTGAGCAGTGTTGGTCTGGGGGGGTGAATACTGTCGGGAGTGAGCAGTGTCGGGGTTGGGGGGTGAACACTGTTGGGAGTGAGCAGTGTTGGGTGATGGGGGTGTGAACACTGTCGGGATTGAGCAGTGTTGGGTCATAGGGGTGAACACTATCGGGGGTGAGCAGTGTTGGGGTGGTGGGGGTGAACACTGTCAGGAGTGTGCAGTGTTTGGGTGGGGGGTTGAACACTATCGAGAGTGAGCAGTGTTGGGGTGGGGGTGTGAAGACTAACAGGAGTGAGCAGTGTTGAGATAGCGCGGGTGAACACTTTGGGAGTGAACAATGTTGGGCTGGGGGGGTGAACACTTTGGGAGTGAGCAATGTTGGCGTGGAGGTGTGAACACTGTCGGGAGTGAGCATTGTCGGGGTTGGAGGTTATGAACGCTGTCAGGAGGGAGCAGTGTTTGGGTGATGGTGTTAACACTGTCGGGAGAGAGTATTGTTGGGGTTGGTGTTGAACACTTCGGGAGTGAGCAGTGTCGTGGTTGGGGGGTGAACACTGTTGGGATATAGCAGTGTTGGGGTGGGATGGTGAACACTGTCAGGAGAGAGCAGTGATGGGTTGGGGGGGTGAACACTGTCGGGAGTGAGCAGTATTGGGGTGGGGGGTTGAATACTATCAGCAATGAGCAATGGTGCGGGCAGTGAACACTGTCAGGAGTGAGCAGTGTTGGGGTAGGGGTGTGTACCCTGTCAGGAGTAAGCAGTGTTGGGGTGGGGGGTGCGAACACTGTCTGGAGTGAGCAGTGTTGGGTTGGGGGAGTGAACACTGTCGGGAGTGAGCAGTGTTGGGGTGGGGGTTGCGAACACTGTCTGGAGTGAGCAGTGTTGGGTTGGGGGAGTGAACACTGTCGGGAGTGAGCAGTGTTGGGGTGGGGGGCGGTGAACACTATCGGGGGTGAGCAGTGTTGGGGTGGGGGGGTGAACATTGACAGGAGTGTGCAGCATTTGGGTCAGGGGGTTGAACACTGTCAAGAGTGAGCAGTATTTGGCTGAGGTGTTGAAAACTTTTGGGGATGAGCAGTATTGGCGTGGGGGGGTGAACACTGTCGGGAGTGAGCAGTGTTGGGGTGGGGGGGGTGAACATTGTCGGGAGTGAGCTGCGTTTCGGTGGGGGGGTGAACACTGTCATGAGTGAGCAGCATTTGGGTCAGGGGTTGAACACTGTCGAGAGTGAGCAGTGTTTCAGTGGTGGTGTGAACACTGTCGGTCGAGAGCAGAGTTGGGATGTGGGTGTGAACACTAACAGGAGTGAGCAGTGTTGGGATAGCGCGGGTGAACACTTTGGGAGTGAGCAATGTTGGGGTGGGGGGGTGAACACTGTCAGGAGTGAGCAGTGTTTCGGTGGGGGGATGAACATTGTCGAGAGTGAACTGTATTTGGGTGGTGGTGTGAACACTGTCGGGAGAGAGCAATGTTGGGGTGCAGATGTGAACACTGGTGGGAGTGAGCAGTGGTGGGTCAGGGGGCTGAACACTGTTGGGATTGAGCAGTGTTGGGGTGGGGTGGTGAACACTGTCGGGAGAGAGCAGTGTTGGGTTGGGGGGGTGAACACTGTTGGGAGTGAGCAGTGTTGGGTTGGGGGAGTGAACACTGTCGGGATTGAGCAGTGTTGGGGTGGGGGGGTGAACACTGTCGGGATTGAGCAGTGTTGGGGTGGAGGTGTGAACACTGTCAGGAGTTAGCAGCGTTTGGGTGGGGGGTTGAACACTGTCGGGAGTGAGCAGTGTTTCGGTGGGGGGATGAACATTGTCGAGAGTGAACTGTATTTGGGTGGTGGTGTGAACACTGTCGGGAGAGAGCAATGTTGGGGTGCAGATGTGAACACTGGTGGGAGTGAGCAGTGGTGGGTCAGGGGGGTGAACACTGTTGGGATTGAGCAGTGTTGGAGTGGGGTGGTGAACACTGTCGGGAGAGAGCAGTGTTGTGTTGGGGGAGTGAACACTGTGGGGAGTGAGCAGCGTTGGGTTGGGGGAGTGAACACTGTCGGGATTGAGCAGTGTTGGGGTGGGGGGGTGAACACTGTCGGGATTGAGCAGTGTTGGGTCAGCGGGGTGAACACTATCAGGGGTGAGCAGTGTTGGGTCAGGGGGGTGAACACTGTCAGGAGTGAGCAGTGTTTGGGTGGGGCGGTGAACACTGTCGGGAGAGAGCAGTGTTGGGTTGGGGGGGTGAACACTGTCGCGAGTGAGCAGTATTGGGGTGGGCGGCTGAATACTATCAGCAATGAGCAATGGTGCAGGCAGTGAACACTGTCGGGAGTGAGCAGTGTTGGGGTGGGGGGTGAACACTGTCGGTATTGAGCAGTGTTGGGGTGGGGGTGTGAACACTGTCGGGAGTGAGCAGTGTTGGGGTGGGGGGTGAACACTGTCGGTATTGAGCAGTGTGGGGGTGGGGGTGTGAACACTGTCGGGATTGAGCAGTGTTGGGGTGGGGGGTGAACACTGTCGGGAATGAGCAGTGTTGGGGTGGGGGGGTGACCACTGTCGGGAGTGAGCAGTGTGGGGGTGGGGGTGTGAACACTGTCGGGAGTGAGCCGTGTGGGGCTGGGGGTGTGAACACTGTCGGGAGTGAGCAGTGTTGGGGTGGGGGGTGAACACTGTTGGGAATGAGCAGTGTTGGGGTGGGGGGTGACCACTGTCGGGAGTGAGCAGTGTGGGAGTGGGGGTGTGAACACTGTCGGGAGTGAGCAGTGTGGGGGTGGGGATGTGAACACTGTCGGGAGTGAGCAGTGTGGGGGTGGGGGTGTGAACACTGTCGGGAGTCTTCAACAAGAGGTTTATGTATTTGTGTCTGGCCTTATCTCACAAAAGGTGTTGAGCCCCTAAGGGCATTTGTGAAAGACATGATATTGAATCTAGATCCCAAGTGGGTCTATTGTTATACCCCTGACGTATACAATGAAATGGTTGGATATTGGCAGTTCAGTAACGCTATCTTCAGACTTATCTGCTCAATGTTCATACACTGAACATTTGTTTGATCAGTGGGAAACAGGACTGAATAGTTCCAATCAGATTTTGGGAGCCCTGAGAGCTGGCCCTCTCCACGCTGGTTCCCAGTTTACCCATGGCAGGTGCTGCTGACCTTTGCACTCCTGCTGAGGGTTCTTTGCTGCATGACTCCTCCAGGGTCAACAGCAAAGCTGAACACATTTCCAACATGGTGCTGCAGGTGGCGGACTCCTCCATCCGACACACCAAAGGCTGCACATTCTGGTACTGCATTCTCTCTACCTGGACAGGTGTGAATTCCCAGCCTTTAGCTGGTGCTCCATGAGATCCTGTGATATGACAACTGAGGGTGAACATCTCCTGTCCCTCCAGGCATTTGTGACTGCCCCTCACCTACCACACCATGTTACTTCTCCACCTGTGAATAATGCGGTCTCCCCTCAGTCTGACAGTGCTCTCCTCAGCAGATATCTCTCAACTAGTGTTTGCAAGGCTCAGCTGTAGTGATGTGTTTGGTGAAGTGAGGGTTGGGTGAAGCCCAAACTGAGGGCCCTGGTTCTTGAGGCTTCTCCTCCTCTACTGAAGAGCTGAAGAAGAGGAGAGATTAATGAAGATACATGAGCTGTAGAATTGTTCAGTACACTCTCACTACAAGTGATGAAATTGAGCAATGGTAATGTATTGCAATGACAGGGTGTGCTGTAACAGAAGGAACTGAAGAGACACAATATGAGGAGTTTCTTGACCAACCTGGAGCTGGCACCTCCCATCCTACTTCTCAGTCTCTCGCTGCTTTCTCCATGTGACTGTCCAGCGATTCCAGAGCTTCCACCTCAGAAAGGGGGAGAGGGCAGAGGCTTGTGGCTCCTCCCCGAATGTCACTTCTTCGTTTTGTTCGATTTTCTCCTTTCTGAGGAAAGTAGAGAGTGTGAGGAACAGCACTTTATTTAACATCAGATAAAGGACAAGACTGGTGTGAGGAATCATCCTTAATCAGGGTGAGAGCAGGTGTAAGAAGCTAGAAAATACCTAGCAGAGCTTTTTACATCATCACTAAGTCAGACTGGGAGAGAAGGAATGGGATGCGAAGATTCCCATGTTTCCACCTCAATATTTCAGGGAAGTAGCACCTGATGTGGAACACAGAGAGGACAAGCTGAGTGGAAATGGAAAATGTGGATTTACATTTGATTCAGTTCACGTAGTAGCTCAACTATCTTATCTTAGCTCCCATCAGGAGGAAACTAAATTTCTTCCAGCAATTAAGTTCCTGACTGGTGGATGCCCTCATTGCCAAGGCCATGTCCACAGAGATTGGACTATGCTTTACATGTGACCCCTTCCTTCAGTCCAATAACATTATTTTCAGTGAGAAGTCGCAATGAGGTCACATTGTTGGGCAGGTGTGCAGTCACAGGAATGAGGGGAGCTCATGGGCTTCTGTGTCACTGAGATTGAGATCATGTGACCAGCTGCATCTGCCATTTCTCCCCCTTCTCCTCGCCCAGCAGGTCAAACATCCCCCAGGGATCCATCCCACTCCAGCCCAAAGCACACACTGTTCCCTAGCTTCTCTCCTGTCTCACTCATGCTCTCTCGAGCTCACC
Organism: Cetorhinus maximus; assembly: GCF_964194155.1. Lineage (NCBI taxonomy): Eukaryota > Metazoa > Chordata > Chondrichthyes > Lamniformes > Cetorhinidae > Cetorhinus > Cetorhinus maximus. The sequence continues at coordinate 62,974,173 of NC_135886.1, forward strand.
TCGTCAATGAGAACCACCGCCTGCTCCCTCAATTCTACTCCCACCAAACAGCTGACCACCCAACTTTCTTTCCTGGTCCCCATGTTAACTAACATTCTTCATGGTTCTCTCTTCCAGTGCTGCCTCCCCATGCCTCAGATCTGCTTTCATCATCCTTCTCCTCAAAAAGTCAACCCCTGAATCCATCCAATCCCCAACCCCCTTTCCACCCTAAATCCTCAAATGCATTGTAGACCTCCACAGCCATGTCCATCTTTTCCAGAACTGCATGTTTGAATCCCTCCAAGTTTCCGCCCCTGCCATACTAGCTAAACGGCTCTTATCAAAGTCACAAAAAGCATCCCTTGTGATGAAATGCACCCTTCTCATCCTTTGCGTTCGGTCTGCAGCCTTTTACGTGATTGACCACACCATCCTCATCCCCCAGCTATCCAGCTGGGTTGGGCTGCTCTCACATGTTTCCATTTTTAATTTAATAGTAGCCTGAGAGTCCCTTGCAATGGCTTCTCTTCCTGCTCCTGGTGTCCCTCAAGAATTTATCCTCAATTCCTCCTATTTCTCATCTACATGCTGCCCCTCAGCAACATCATCCAAAAGCACAGTGTTGAGTTTGGGACTTGCTCTCTGTCCCTTTTCATGTCCTGTCTGTTCTGGTACTTTCTTCCAGCTGAACTCAAACTGCTGTTTTGTGTGTGTGTATGTGTGTGGGTGGGTGTCCCGCCTCTCTGGACCCCTGTTGCTAGACAACAGCTCAGTTTTTTTCTACTCTTGTGTTTGCTTTAACTTCTCCCCAAGAATCATAAAGCTCATTAGAAATGCAGGTATACAAAAAGCTTTAGGCCTGCTGTCTCCCTCAAAAATGAAACTCGACCCAGGTTTCACCTTTTAAAGTGAAACTAATACTCAACTTGACCTTTTCTTAACACACAACTACAGACATACAAATCAAACTTTATAGCTAAAACTTATTCCTGACACCCACAAATACAAATATTACTTACGGAAACGATCTCTATTTCCTAGCAATGTTAAAGACTCGATGTAAATAACATTCACAACTCGTCAGATTCTGAAGCAGTCCATGCCCATATGCAGCAAGAACTGGACAACATTCAGGCTTGGGTTGATAAGTGGCAAGTAACATTCGTGCCACACAAGTGCCAGGTAATGACCATCTCCAACATGAGAAAATCGCCTTGACATTCAATGGCATTATTATCACTGAAACCCACACTATCAACATCCTGGGGGTTACTATTGACCCAGAAACTGAACTGGACTAGCCATAGAAACACTGTGGCTACAAGAACAGGTTGGAGACTGGAAATTCTGTGGAGAGTAACTCACCTCCTGGCTCCCCAAATCCTGTCCACAATCTACAAGGCACAAGTCAGGAGTGTGATGGAATGCTCCCCACTTGCCTGGATGAATGCAGCTCCAACAACACTCAAGAAGCTTGACACCATCGAGGACAAAGCAGCCGATTTGATTGGCACCCCATCCACAAACATTCACTCCCTCCACCACCGACACACAGTGGCAGCAGTATGCACCATCTACAAGATGCAGTACAACTCACCAAGGCTCCTTTGTCAGCACCTTCCAAACCCGTGATCTCTATCACCTAGAAGGACAAGGGCAGCAGACAGACATATGGGAACACCATCACCTGGATGTTCCCCTCCAAGCCAACACCATCCTCACTTGGAAATATATCACCGTTCCTTCACTGTTGTTGGGTCAAAATCCTGGAACTCCCTCGCTAACAGCACTGTGGGTGTGCCTACACCATAGGGACTGCATGGGTTCAAGAAGGCAGCTCACCACCACCTTCTCAAGGGCATTTCGGGATGGGCAATAAATGCTGGACTAACCAGCGATGCCCAAGTATGAAAACAAGTTGTTATTGTTGCAGCCACAATTCTAGTGTAACTGCCAGAGAGGGAATTCTAGACCTAAATTAGCTTCAGTCACAGGGATGTCCATTGTAGAGTTATCAAGAGTATTGTTTGAATGGTTATGACTGGTACATGTGTTGCTCTGACATGGATTCAAAGAATCTTCAAACAGATGCGCGGAGGTTTCTGGTTCAGATCAAAGAATCAGTTCTGAAATAAAAGCAAAAAACTGCAGATGCTGGAAATCCAAAACAAAAACAAAAATAAAAATACCTGGAAAAACTCAGCAGGTCTGACAGCACCTGCGGAGAGGAATACCGTTAACATTTCGAGTCGGTATGACTCTTCAACAGAACTAAGGAAATCTGGAGTTGGTTATTTTGATTGACAGCTGGATGTGAGACCTGGGAGAAGGGGCAGGTCAATGATTGGCTGTGATCGATTTAACAGACAGGGTCAGTGACCAGGAGTTTGTATCGGGCTACCTGTACTTCACCCATCAGTCAATCTACAACCAACAGATGATGTGTGTTACTCACTGACTTTTTTTTTATTGTAAAAATATACTTTATTCATAAAAAATCTTCAATCACATTCAAAACCATTTCAAAAACAACATTACAAGGGTACAATCCAGGTTAAACTTTTACAAAATGTATCACCAGGTGCATCAGTACAAACAATATTACAATCATTTACAGCCTTTCATTTTGATCTGTACAGCCCGAGGGGCTCTAAACAGTTCCCAGTCTCTCGGTGCGCTGTGGTAGAAAGGTCTTAGACAGCGACCCTTCCCCATTGCGCCTTTGCGGCAGCTGCCCCAAGCTTTAGTGCGTCCCTCAGCACGTAGTCCTGGACTTTGGATTGTGCCAGTCCGCAACAATCGGTCGGGGACAACTCTTTGTGCTGGAAGACCAACAAGTTTCGGGCAGACCAAAGCGCGTCTTTCACCGAGTTGATGATCCTCCAGCTGCAGTCGATGTTTGTCTCGGTGTGTGTCCCTGGGAACAGCCCGTAGAGCACAGAGTCCTGTGTCACAGAACTGCTCGGGATGAACCTCGACAGCAACCACTGCATCTCTCTCCAGACTTTCTTTGCAAAGGCACAATCCACAAGGAGGTGAACAACGGTCTCTTCCCCACCACAGCCACCTCGAGGGCATCGTGCAGAGGGGGTGAGACTCCTGGCGTGTAGGAAGGATCTGACGGGGAGGGCCTTTCTCACCACCAGCCAAGCTACGTCTTGGTGCTTGTTGGAAAGTTCTGGCGATGAGGCATTCTGCCAAATGACTTTGACAGTCTGCTCGGGGAACCATCCCACAGGGTCCACCCTCTCCTTATCCCTCAGGGCCTCTAGGACGTTACGTGCTGACCACTGCCTGATGGACTTGTGGTCAAAGGTGTTTTTCTGCATAAATTTTTCCACCAGGGACAGGTGGTACGGCACGGTCCAACTACTTGGAGCGTTCCGCGGCAGCGTGGCCAGACCCATCCTTCTGTTACTCACTGACTTTGTGCCTGTTCAGACAGGAAAGAAAGTGAATGACTGTTTTCGAGGATTAATATAAGGATAGAAAAGGCTCAGAGAGAAACACCTTTACTTTTAGATTACACATCCTGAAAGACTCGAAGTATTTAAATATTACCAACCCAGGTTTTGGATTGGCGGCTGCAATGCCTAATGATCGGAGGCATACCCCACTCTAGAATGGGTAGATATGCAGATCTCCCCCCGATGCTTAGCAAGTGGTCCGGACACCCAGAGTTTTTTGATTTTTTTCCCCCAGATTAACTCCTGCTTTCTTTAGGAGTTTTAGTTTGCATTCGCAGTCGCTTTGTTCCTTAACCTTGCTAGAATCCTACAGCCCTCCATATTGTACAACAAGATATTTCCGCACCGATCACTTCCTGATTATTTCATACACGGTGCATCCTCTTATAGAACTCCTTCCTTTTCAGAATGAGTGTGCCCAGTACTTGAAGAGGAAGTGGAGTTTGAGGCAGAGGGAAATCTCTCAAAAAGACCTTTAAAGTTCAGCTGTAATTTTAAACTTTAATTTGATTCACATACGTAACTTTGATGACTTCACTCAGTGTGTTGGATTTTTTTTGGTCCTTACCTGCACTGCTTCTTTGACGGAGGTAGTGAAGTTTTCACACTTTCAGTGCCTGCCCCATTGCTTCAGCGTCCCCCTCACATTGGGAATAAATACTGTCGGGACATTGAACAGAACCTTTTACAGTTGTAGGTCACATTCCTGTACGATATCCAATCAGGACCACAGTGGGAGCTCACTGGTGGCTGGGAGGATTTTGCTTTTAAATTGCTAAATATGAATCGGGACAGCAGAGATTTCTGACTCGGGCTCGATGGTTGATGGCATGAGCCTGATTTTTAGATGAACACTCCCACTGGGCGAGGCTCCCCACGAATGCGTAGTTTAAAACAATTTCCACTTTTCAATAAAGGTTGTGGATTTAAAGTTACCTTTCCACAATGTCAACCTCTGAATCATACGATTCTGGGTTGAAAGTCCCACCCCAGGACTTTGCCTCGGAGGCCTCCAAGATCATCTTCCGTTCCAGAGTCCGCTCCGTAGAGCAGGATGAGACGTGCTCACGTTTCTTCCTCCAAAAGGTACACAGAGAGAGCTCTGTGATCAGCATCCTGAAGGAAGAAGACGGCTCAGTAAAGTCATTGCTGTCCGACATTTTGAGGATCAGCAAGTCCTTTAATCCGGATTGTATGACGTGAAGCCCACGGACAGCACGGCCTCCCAGTCCTTCCTGTCCTCTATCACGGAGGTCTTAGACGACAGTACACGGGAGAGCCTGGACAAACCGCTAACTCCTGCTGAACTGACTAAGACCCTTGAGTCCTTCAAGAAGAGTAAAACTCCTGGAAGCGACGGCTTGCCGGCGGAGTTGTAATCGGCTCTGTGGGACTGGATCGGCCCAGACCTGCTAGAAGTGTACGAGAGTATGCTCCTGGCCGGCAGTATGTCAGAATCCATGAGGAAAGGCATCATCAGCCTCATCTACAAGCACAAGAGGGAAAGGGAGGAAATTAGAAATTGGCGACCCATTTCACTGTTGAATGTGGACAATAAGATTCTGTCCAAGGTCATCGCCAATCGGGTCAAGTCCGCTCTGGAATTGATGATCCACCCTGACCAGACCTGCACTGTGCCGGGCAGGAAGATCTCTGATAGCCTAGCGCTGCTCAGGGATATGATTGCCTATGTGCAGGACAGGGGTGTGGACACCTGCCTCATCAGCCTGGATCAGGAGAAGGCCTTTGACAGAATATCGCACACCTATATGGTGGATGTGCTCTCCAAAATGGGGTTTGGGGAGGGAATTCGCAATTGGATCCAACTGCTCTACACTAACATCAGTAGCGCAGTCTCAATCAATGGGTGGGAATCAGATAGCTTTCCTATTAAATCTGGAGTCAGGCAGGGCTGTCCTCTCTTGCCTGTTCTTTTCGTGTGTTGCATAGAACCCTTTGCTGAGTCCATCAGGAAGGATCCAGGCATAAGGGGAGTGACGATCCCAGGCAGTGGAGGCACTCAGGTCAAAGCCTCCCTGTACATGGACGATGTCGCCGTCTTCTGCTTGGATCCGCTGTCGGTGCACAGACTGATCCACATCTGCGACCAGTTCGAACTGGCCCCGGGAGCCAAGGTAAATCGTGGAAAGAGCGAGACCATGTTCTTCGGGAACTGGGCTGACCGATCCTTTGTCCCCTTCACCATCAGGGCTGACGGCCTGAAGGTGCTGAGGATTTGGTTCGGAGGGACCAGGGCATGCGTTAGAAACTGGAAGGAACGAGTGTCTATGGTGAAAAGAAAACTGGGCATATGGGAGCAATGCCCTCTCTCCATTGCAGGTAAGAACCTGGTCATCAGGTGTGAGGCACTCTCGCTGTTGCTGTACGTGGTGCAGGTCTGGCCCATTCCAGACTCCTGCGTGATGGCGATCACCTGAGCCATCTTTCGCTTTATCTGGAGGTCGAAAATGGATCGTGTCCGCAGGGACACGATGTACAAGCCTCTAGATAAGGGGGAAAAAACGTGCCCAACATCGCCCTCATACTGATGGCCACCTTTGTGTGCGGCTACATCAAGCTGTGCGTAGATCCTCAGTACGCAAACACCAAGTGTCACTACGTGCTGAGGTTCTACCTGTCCCCGGTGTTGTGAAGGATGGGTCTGGCCACGCTGCCGCAGAACGCTCCAAGTAGTTGGACCGTGCCGTACCACCTGTCCCTCGTGGAAAAATTTATGCAGAGAAACAGCTTTGACCACAAGTCCATCAGGCAGTGGTCGGCACGTAGCGTCTTAGAGGCCCTGCGGGTAAAAGAGAGGGTGGATCCTGTGGGATGGTTCCCCGAGCAGACTGTCAAAGTCATTTGGCAGAATGCCTCATCGCCAGAACTTTCCAACCAGCACCAAGACATAGCTTGGCTGGTGGTGAGAAAGGCCCTCCCTGTCAGATCCTTCCTACACGCCAAGAGACTCACTCCCTCCACATGTTGCCCTCGAGGTGGCTGTGGTGGGGAAGTGACCATTGTTCACCTCCTTGTAGATTGTGCCTTTGTAAAGAAGGTCTGGAGAGAGATGCAGTGGTTTCTGTCGAGGTTCATCCTGAGCAGTTCTGTGACACAGGACTCTGTGCTCTACGAGCTGTTCCCAGGGACACACACCGAGACAAACATCAAATTCAGCTGGAGGATCAACTCGGTGAAAGACGCTCTTTGGTCTGCCCGAAACTTGTTGGTCTTCCAGCACAAAGAGTTGTCTCCGACCGAGTGTTGCAGACTGGCACATTCCAAAGTCCAGGACTACGTGCTGAGGGATGCACTAAAACTTGGGGCAGCCGCCGCAAAGGCACAATGGGGAAGAGTCGCTGTCTAAGACCTTTCTGTCATAGTGCACCGAGGGACTGGGTGTTTAGAGCTCCTCGGGCTGTACAGCTCAAAATGAATGTCTGCAAATGATTGTAATATTCATTGATTTGTATTGATGCACCTCGTGATACATGTTGTAAAAGTTGAACCTGATTGTACTTTTGTGATGGTGATTTTGAAATGGTTTGGAATGTTCGTCCAGATATTTTATGAATAAAGTATATTTTTCCAAAAGAAAAAGCAATAGTGAAGACTCACTCTAGTGCAATACTTAGCATATAATGTGGAAAAGCAAAGAAATTACATGCATGGAGTGAGTGCTGCACTGTCAGATGAGACAATCACCCGAGGTCCACATGCTTGCTTGGGTGAACGTAAACGATCACATGGCACTATATGGAAGAAGAGCAGGAGAGTTCTCCTCAGTGTCCTGGCCCAATATTTATCCCTCCTTTAACATCACAAAAAAAAATTATCTAGCCATTATCACATTGTTGTTTGTGGGAGCTTGCTGTGTGCAAATTGACTGCTGTGTTTCCTACATTACAGCAGTGACTACACTTCAAAAAGTATTTCATTGGCTGTAAAGTGCTTTGAGTTGTTAAAGGTGCCATATAAATGCAGGTCTATCTTCTTTTCTGCTTAATTTTCTTATACTTAGAATTACATTAAATGTTAGACTGCAAAAATAGGTCATTCAACTGGTGTTTTTGCTCCACACAAAGCCATCTTCCACTTTGTTTTATTTAACTCTATCACCATATCCTTCTACTCCTTTCTCCCTCTTCTGTTCTCAGGTCCCACTTTCCTGGAAGGTAACAACACTGAAAGCCATCACTGTAGTTGAATAAATCACTGTAGTTGACCTGTTAAGTGACCATTTTCTAGTGAATGCTCGCCAAGGACACAACACAGAAGCTTTAGTTGTTTACTTTTAAATTTCACCTCTTACTGTGGGTGAAGCTTTGGGCCATTGTTTGAAGCTGAGTCTGAACATCTGGTTGGTACAAAGTTCCTTCTTGAGAGTTTATTGTGAGTAAACTCCACATCTACAACAATGGCATGAACTGAAGCTCACCCTAAACTCTGCTGCCCATAACCTAACTCACACCAAAATCCTGTTCACCCATTGGCCTTCTCCCAGGATACATGTGTAGACTCAGGCAGTTTCCTGGAAATATTGGAGGAGCTCTACCTCAGGAGATTGACAGTTCTGGAATGAGTCTGCAGGGTGCTATGCACCCCTGATTAAACCATCAAACCCCAATAATTGACAGATTTCATTGGGCAGCCTACATGAGAAATACAAGTAAGTGATACTTCTATCACCAGTAGGACACATTGGGGGCTAGAGGCTCACCAGTCGAGGTTGCTCCTAACACTAAATTCACCTGACAAAGGGATTTTTTACCTTCATATTTATATCTCTCAAAAAAAACTGACTTTGTACTGTTTCTTTGTCTGTAACTGCCATTCATTGAGGTTCAGATGTCAGATAGTTCTGGCGTAAAAACTATATGAATTGAGGGGCACCAAAATGAACGCAAAGCTGGTGAATCATTTCACAATCGTTACCTGTATTATCCGCACACTAACTGTCTATATTCTCTTTTATCATAAGCTCGCACATTATAATTCTCTATACCATGCATGTAATCTCTTTGCTTTTCCACATTATATGCTAAGTATCTCGTAGCGCCTTACAACTATGCCAAACCATTCAGCCAGTCATTATACTCTAGCCCATGTGTCACCTTTCATAGAATGAATGACCTGTGAGGGACAGTACATGTGAGAATCTGCTTTGTCATACTTCTTAATCAATGATGAAAGTGAAACTGTGTTTGACAAATTTATTAGAGTTCTTTGAGAGTGTAATAAGCAGGTGAATAAAGGGGAACCAGTTGACGTAGCATGTTTGGAATACCAAAAGGCACTCAATAAGGTGCCACATGAAAAATTACAACAGAAGAGCTTATAATGTTGAGGTAATATATTAGCATGGATAGAGGATTAGGTAACTGAGAGGAAACTGAAAGTTGGGATAAATGTGTCATTTTCAGGTTTGCAAACTGGGGTGTCACAGGGATCAATGCTGGGCCTCATTATTCACAAACCACATTGATGACTTGTATGAAAGGCTTGAGTGTATTGTAGCCAAAATTGCTGATGATACAAAGATAGGTAGGAAAGCAAGTTGTGAGGAGGACATAAAAGGTTGCAAAGCGATTTAGATAGGTTAAATGAGTGTGTAAAAATTAGTAGATGGAGTATAATGTGGGTAAATGTGGGGTTGCCAATTTCGGTGATTGAGAAGAATAGAGGGAGAGACTGCAGAATACTGTGGTACAGAGGGATCTCATACACAAAGCACAGAAGGCTAGCATGCAGATACAGCAAAAAATTAGGAAGACAAATTGAATGTTGGTCTTAATTGCAAGGGGCATCAAGTATAAAAGTAGGGACAACTGTGCAGGGCATTGGCAAGATGGCACCTAGAGTACTGCATACAGGACGGTGTCCTTGTTTAAGGAGGGATAAACTTGCACTGGGGCCAGTTCAAAAATTTCTCTGGGTCTATACTTATTGGAGTTTAGAAGAATGAGAGGTGATCTCATTAAAACATGTGATTATGAGGGGGTTTGAAAGGGTGGAAGCTGAAAGGATGTTTCCTCTCATGGGGGAATCTAGAACTATGGTCACAGTTTCAAAATAAGGGGTCTCCCATCTAAGATCCCACACAAGCCAACAATGCATTTCAGAGTAGTTCTCTTGCTTGAAGGACATTAGTGAACTTGTTTGGTAGATTGCATAATAGCTTCTATTGAGTTCCATCGATGATCTGCTCATGATGGATTTGTACAGATAACCCCTGTATCACCAACACCAACCAGAACAGTATTACCACTCAGCCCCTAACCCACCAAGGAAGACAATTTATACTCCAAGACCGTGTCCTCCATTCTATGGTCCACATTGCTGCTTTCATAAGCATTGGGGAGAACATTTCTTTCTGTCTGAATGACAAAAAACCAGATAAATATTTAATTAGAAGGGTGGGGGCAGGGGAGTTGCTTTGTGGGCTAGGTGTTCTTTGAACAGCTACGTGTTGCATGAAACTGTATTGTTCTGTTTTTTGTTTATTGGAGAGTGTTAGTTAGAAACTGGTTTATCTATTATTGGCTTGAGCAATGATCAGGGAATCAGTTGATTTTTTTTTGGAAAAATATACTTTATTCATAAAATATCGGAAAGGACATTACAAAATATTTCTAAAACAAAAACAAAAATACCTGGAAAAACTCAGCAGGTCTGACAGCGTCTGCGGAGAGGAACACAGTTAACGATTCGTGTCTGTATGACTCTTCAACAGAACTAAGGAAAAATAGAAAGGGGGCGAAATATAAGCTGGTTTAAGGGTGGGTGCGACAAGTAGAGCTGGATAGAGGTCCAGTGATAGGTAGCCAAAAGATGTCAAAGACAAAAGGACAAAGAGGTGTTGGAGGTGGTAATATTATCTAAGGAATGTGCTAATAGGTGACATTAAGGATAGAAAGCAGGACGAGCAAGGTACAGATAGCCCTAGTGGGGGTGGGGTGGGGGGAAGGGATCGAAATAGGCTAAAAGGTAGAGATAAATTAATGGATAGAAATACATTTAAAAATAATGGAAATAGGTGGGAAAAGAAAAATCTATATAAATTATTGGAAAAAACGGGTATCGGAAAGGGGGTGGGGATGGAGTAGAGAGTTCATGATCTAAAATTGTGGAACTCAATATTCAGTCCGGAAGGAAATGAGTGGAGTAATTTTTAAACAGAACAAATTCCTTTTGTGAGGTAGGAATTGTTTGAAGCCATGTATCTGTCTCGACTAGCGAGAGCAGCTATCTGAAATTCAGGCACACAGAACCCATAATATTCCAACCAGTGTGTCTGAGTAAGAACTACCTTTTGTAATTCATATTCATGGGAATGTTACAGCAAAACCACCCCAGTAGCACGTGATCTTTCACGGTTTTGATTGTCATTGGATAGTTTGCAGGAACCTCCCCAATGACTTTGTCAAGCTTTTATTTAATCTATTCACTGTGGCTACTCTCTCCGTGTGAGCGCCGTACTGAGCCGGTCACTCTGGACTCAGATGTTAACAAAACGAGAACTTTACTGATAGACTCTCCGCAGTCAAGGAAGCAGCGCAGGTAAGAATCGAGGAATGAAACAAAGTGCAGTTGTCAAAATTCAGGGCAAATTATATTCAACAGGTTTAAACAGAATTACAGCACAACATTAAACATTGTAGTAGCGTGTTTCGCTCTGTCAGTCTCCTTTTACTGTCAAGCTGTGGCTGTATTCAAAACACGAAAGTTACTAAAAGCAAGTTTAATATTCAGGGTGCTACAAAACGGCGAGTGAAAGTGAAACTTACAAGAGAAATAAACTGCAGGAAATGACGAGTCATGTGCCTATTAGTTTAGTACAATACAACAACAGGATGCAGACAGTGCTCGGTCCAAGTAGTGTAAGAGGGGAAACTGAACAGCTCTGTTTATTTTTCTTAGTGTTTGCAAGAAGGACAAATCACTTCATGTTCTGTCTTTCCTTCTCTGCAGAGCTGATTTAAACTTTGGAATAAATGAGAAATTATTGTTTGATATTACTGCATGAATGCTCAACACAATATTCCTCTGTTAGTTTTTTAAAATAAAACATTTATTTTCAATGGTTTAAAAATGGCCACTCTCTTTCTTTCATGGGTAAACAGAGTTACTGAATTCTGACCACATTTGTCTGTCAAAAAGACCACAGCAAATCACTGACACTGCCCATCCTCCCAGGTCTCACGGACAGCTGTCAATCAAAATCATCAGCCCATCTGTTACAAGACTGAATCCATGTCAGATCACTTTGTACTAGCACAGCCCCACTCAGGAAAAAAAAATCCTTGATCCTTGCCAACTGCGACACATCTCCAATCTGCCCTCCCCTCTTTTCCTCCAAATCCTTAAATGTTGTTGTCTCCCAATCCGTGCCCGTCTTTCCTGGACATCCATGTTTGAATCCCTCCAACCAGGACTCTGCCTGTGCCACATTACCTGAAACACTTCCGTCACACGTAACGTCCTATGGGGACTGAGAAAGGTAATCTCTCCCTCTTCACCCTTGTACTTGGCTGCAGCCTTTAACCGTGCTAACTACACCACCCTCCTGCAACACTTCAGCCATCCAGCTGGCTGGGATGTCCTCACCTGGTTCTATTCTTATAAAGTGTAGGCAGAGATTCAGCTTCTGTGGCTTCTCATTGCACTCCTGCATAGTTACCCTTGGAGTCACCCAAGAATCTATCCTTCCGCTTCACCCCCACCCAGCTGATTCTTCACAAAGAGTCCTGACTCCTCGCATAAGTTTATTTCGTAGAAATACAGCAAAGGAAGCACACATATGAACATACAAATGAACATATGAATTAGGAGCAGGAGTAGGCCACTGAGCCCCTCGAGCCTGCCCTGTCATTCAGTAAGATCATGGCTGATCTAACTGTGTCCTCAACTTCACATTCCTGCCTACCCCCGATAGCCTTTCACCCCCTTGCTTATCAAGAATCTATCTAGCCCTGCCTTAAAAATATTCAAAGACTTTGCTTCCCTGGCCTTTTGAGGAGGAGAGTTCCAAAGACACTCAAGCCTCTGAGAGAAAAAAAAATTCTCCTCATCTCTGTCTTAAATGGGCAACCCTTTATTTTTAAACAGTTAGCCCTAGTCTAGATTCTTCCACAAGAGGAAGCATCCTTTCCATATCTATCAAGACTCCTCAGGATCGTATATGTTTCAATCAAGTCGCCTCTTACTCTTCTAAACTCCAGCAGATACAAGCCTACCCTGTCCAACCTTCCCTCATAAGACAACCTGCCCATTCCTGGTATTCGTCTAGTAAACCTTCTCTGAACTGCTTCCAATGCATTTACATCCTTCCTTAAATAAGGAAACCAAGACTGAACACAGTACTCCAGGTGTGGTCTCAGCAATGCCCTGTATAACTGAAGCATAACCTCCCTACTTTTGTATTGCATTCCCTCACAATAAATGATAACATTCTATAAACATTCCTAATTACTTGCTGTACCTGCATACTAACCTTTTGCAATTCATGCACGAGGACAGCCAGATCCCTCTGCATCTCATCACTCTGCAATCTCTCACCATTTACATAATATGCTTCTTTTTTATTTTTCCTGAACAGTTTCACATTTTCACACAATATACTCCATTTTCCAGATCTTTGCCCACTCAATTAACTTATCTACATCCCTTTGTAGCCTCCATATGTCTTCTTCACACTTACTTTCCTACCTATCTTTGTGTTGTAAGCAAATTTAGCAACCATGCCTTCAGTCCCTTCATACAAGTCATTTATATAAATTGTAAAACATCGAGGCCCCAGCACTGATCCCAGTGGCATGCTACTTGTTACATCTTGCCAACCAGAAAATGACCCATTATGCCCACTCTCTGTTTCCTGTTAGCTAGCCAATCTTCTATCCATGCCAATATGTTACCCCCATACCATGAGCTTTTAATTTTCGCAATAATCTTTGATGTAGAGCCTTGTCAAAGCATTGAGGCAAAGCATTGAGTTGGTATTAAGGAGTCACATGAAAAGCATGGTCCAGTCACTGGATGCGTCATTGGCATGGAGGAAACTCCTGTTCAGCAATGCATTGACAGAAGAAATGTAATAAGGGAGCCCAAGAACGAGTTGAGACAGGACAAACTGAACAGTACAGGTCAGATTTTGCTGGAGTGGGGCATTGCACAGCATGAGTAGGTTTTAAACATTTTTTGCTTGCAATGTTGCTCAAGCTGCAAGATGATAACAGCTTGATCTGACCTTGGTGAATAACAGGACAGTGTAACCCCTAACCATTGAGATTCAAGGATTGAAAATGAAGCGAATGAGCAGAGAAGGATGTTAAATTAAGTGAGGTGAATGTTAAATATTAAATAAGGTTCAGAAAGAAGAGGGAAATAGTGGATCAAAAGGCAGGAAAAAGAAAGAATTTAGAACAACTTGGCATTTAATCCCTCTTACAATTCACAATCTGAGCGAAAGAGACACTGCACAATTGATTACCTTCACCATGGCTGATCTTTGACTTCAACTCACTTTTCCGTTCTATCCCTTGATTCCCCAAACATCCCAAAAACTTATTAGTCTCTACTACTCCAAACAATGTCCTCTTGATCTTTGCCTTACTATTTATAGTGTATTTACATGAGTATAGAGGTTGATCCAACTCAAGAAGCAGGGCAAACCTATTTGAAGCAATAAGAGAACTCGGAGAGATGAAAGATCCAGTAATATCAATGTCAGACAGTGAAGACATACTCTTCATCCCAGTCAGGATAATTCATCAAAACCCATAAAGCACGTTAGTTGCTCAATCTGAAACAAAAACAAAAATAGCTGGAAAAGCTCTGCTGGTCTGACAGCATCTGCGGAGAGGAACACCGTTATCGCTTCGAGTCCATGTGACTCTTCAGCAGAACGCTCAATCAGTTCAATTGTTGTTATGCTGTTGTTCATTCTGTTGCTGCAGAGACAAAATCAGAATGTTATTGCTTTCTATACAATAACATTGTGGAGGCAGTATGAAAGTCTCACAATGCTCAACACCATCTCTATCTAATGTTACCGTCGAGGTGAAAATGAAGCAGAGCTCATGTTGAAGCCCCTTTCATTAAGATCCAGGGTTCATATTCCTTCTGTTTCAGGGGTCGGGGTGGGGAGGGGGGTGGGGGCGGCAGTGGGTGGGAAGTATATAAATCCCATTCCTTTTTATCTGTAGTTGCTCTAAATTCAGTCACCTGACTGCTCACTCACTTCTTCAACCTGTTTAAATTGCCCCTAGTTGTCCTTCAATTGTACGCTAAATTCACCCCGACCTGTATGGAACCTATTCCCTCAACTCACCTACTTTCCAATTTCAAATACAAACACAGATAATACTGATGCTGGCAGTACTCGCAGGGCACAGATATATACACATTATAATGCAACCCACATTGATACAGAAATATTAAATATAAATATGAGAAATTAGGTGTATTAAGTTGTCACTACTTAGTTACAATTCCCAGACAGAGAATTCCCAGATGCACAAATCTCACTCTGCTGAAGTCTCCCTCTCCTGATGAGCCAGGGTAGAACCCCTCAGGACCTGAAACATTGTCTATCCTTAGTCTCATTATTTTTTCATGAACATTTTAAACTTCCATTCAGCCATAAAGTTCTTCCTTTGATTTGCTTTTAATTTTCACCCTAACTCCTGATACTTTACTCTCTATTGTAAAGACCAAGGGAGCATTTAGCAAATCAGCCATTTCCTGATTTTCAGTTGTAATTTGATAATTGACAATTAACAACTTCATGAAGATCATGATAGCTGAAGCATGAGTTGCCATTTTCACAAGGCTAATAGTGCAAATCAGCAGCAACGTGTGGCAATTTGCAATGGAGTATCTCCCTCACCACAGGACACTGGCCAATTTGCACAATAATAAGGTCGAGTGTCATTCAGACAACGTTGGACAGGACTTTTAATTCAGCCTGCGGACGCGATCGGTGCGTCTGAGATCGGCCGGGGACCGAACCATCGCCCGAGATTTGCCCCAAACCCGATTTCACGCTGGCTAGCCAATTAAAAACCAGCCAGCGTGAAGCACGTGCTGAAATGCTCATCTCTGCCAGGGTGTGGGCAGGAGGAGAGCAGGCGCTGAAGTAGGCGTGGGCAGAGGCAAGCGTGGAATGAAAGCTCCCTGAAGGCAGAGAACTGCCGAAGGGGGAGCTGAAGACTTAAACATATAAAATAAATATTTTAATATCAGAACAAAAATGTCTAATCATCACAAACAGTCACCTGAACGTATACATTGTAAAAATTCTGACCATATATTTTTTAAAAAGTTTAATAATGGAAACCTCATCCCGCCATTGAATGAGGTTTCATAAAAAATGCAAGTGCCGCCTGGCTGATTCGCCCGTCCACCAACCATGAGTTTGGACAGACCACGAGGAACCAGGCAAATTACTTTAATGGGCTTCATTGCCCTCTTAATTGAAAGGATGTGCACCTGCCGACCGGAATATCGCGCGAACGCGGGTTGACATCAGGACACTCGTCCGACATCATCAGGCGTTATTTTACACTCAAGCGGGCTGGGTGTGCACCCTGATGTTGACCTGAAAATCCTGCCCATTATTTTTACTCCAAAATCTGGTCCCACATTTTCCATTTCCACTCAGCTTGTCCTCTCTGTGTTCCACATCAGGTGCTACTTCCCCGAAATATTGAGGAGGAAACATGATAATCTTCACATCCCATTCCATTCCTTCTCTCCCAGTCTGACTTAGTGATGATGTAAAAAGCTCTGCTAGGTATCTTCTAGCTTCTTACACCTGCTCTCACCCTGATTAAGGATGATTCCTCACACTAGTCTTGTCCTTTATCTGATGTTAAATAAAGTGCTGCTCCTCACACTCTCTACTTTCCTCTGAAAGGAGAAAACCAAACACAACGAAGGAGTGACATCAGTGGAGGAGCCACAAGCCTCTGCCCTCTCCCCCTTTCTGAGGTGGAAGCTCTGGAATCGCTGGACAGTCACACGGAGAAAGCAGCGGGAGACTGAGAAGTAGGATGGGAGGTGCCAGCTCCAGGTTAGTCAAGAAACTCCTCATATTGTATCTCTTCAGTTCCTTCTGTTACAGCACACCCTGTCATTGCAATACATTACCATTGCTCAATTTCATCACGTGTAGTAAGAATGTACTGAACAATTCATGTATCTCCATTAACCCCTCCTTCAGCCCTTCAGCAGAGGAGAAGAAGCCTCAAGAACCAGGGCCCTCAGATTGGGCTTCATCCAACCCTCACTTTACCAAACACATCAATACACATGAGCCTCGCAAACAATAAGTGAGAGACACCCACTAGGGAAGGCTCAGTCAGACTGAGGGCAAACCACATGGTAGTTCACAGGCTGGTGAAGAGAAACTTGGGGTGGTAGATGAGGGTGTAGTTGCTGCTGTCTGGAGAGACAGGAGATAATTGCCCTTAACTGTGGCACCTCTGGAACAATATTTAAGGTATCAATATCTAAAAAGGAACAAAGACAAATTAACAGCTCATTAATTTAGTTGCTCACTGTGGGACTTTCTGTGTATAAATCAGCTACATGACAACAGTGATTGCTTCGCAAAAGTAATGAATTCAATGTTAAGTGTGTGAGGACATTTTGAGGATGCAACAATGTGCTGCATAAATATAAATTCTTTTGGACTGGTGAAAATCATGTAAAATGTTTCCTTTCAGAGATCAAACAGCTGAACCTTCAAAATATTCATTCTTCAGTGAGGAAGAACTGAAGAGCCTGAAATCTGATTATGAAACAGGTGGGTTGGAAAAGGTAACCCCGCTGATCCAGAGTAAGGTAAAAGAGCTGGACAATACAGAGCTTAACATTGCAGTGACAGGAGAAACAGGTGCAGGGAAATCCACCTTCATCAATGCGATGAGAGAACTTCTGAGCGGTGATGAGGGAGCAGCTGAAACTGGTACCACAGAAATCACAATGGAACCAACCGGATACAAACATCCCAACCTGCCAAATGTTAAATTGTGGGATCTGCCAGGAATTGGAACGAAAAGATTCCCAGCGGATAAATACCTGAGAGAAATGAAATTTAAAAGATATGATTTCTTCATCATTATCTCACACTGTCGATTCACAGAAAATGACGTGAAACTCGCTAAAGGGATTAAACGTCTGGGGAAGAATTTCTACTTCATTCGATCTAAAATTGATAATGATCTCAGATCAATGAGAAAGGAAAGGAGGAAATTTAATGAAGAAGAAGAACTGGAAAAGATCAGGAGTCATTGTGTCAGGAGCCTGGAAGAGGCGGAAATCCAATCACCCAGTGTTTTCCTGATATCAAACTTTGATCTAAATCTGTATGATTTTAATCTGCTAAATGCAGCTCTAGAAGATGATCTCCCGAGTATAAAGAAAAGTGTGTACATACTGGCCCTTCCAAACCTAAATTTGGAAATTGTACAGAGAAAAAAGGAAGTGCTAAAGAAACGAGTCTGGATGTTGGCAGCGCTTTCCGGGGCACTGGGAGCAGTGCCAGTTCCTGGATTCTCCCTTGGTTGTGACATTGGGATACTGATTGGCGGAATAATATATTTCCGTAAATGTCTGTGTCTGGATGATGCCTCTCTTCAAAGACTGGCCAATAGGGCAGGGAAACCTGTGGAAGATTTGAAAGCAGTGGTGAAAACTCCCCTAGTGGGTGAAATTACTCCTGATATAATAAACAGATTAAGTTGGGGTGTCGCTGCTGTTGCCATATCAGCTCTTGAGCTCGCTCTTGACATCATCCCGGTCATTGGATCCATCTTTGGAGCAGGATCATCATTTCTTATGACCTACAAACTGCTGAGTGGTGCACTGGATGATCTTACGGAGAATGCACAGAGAGTGGTGAAGGCTGCATTTGACACTGATTAAAATGACCCGGACCAAACATCAATCCAGTGAGTCAATGCTGTAGTTGATATATTAAAGGGGTCTGATACTGAACATTGCAGGCTACTCTACCATATTCCCTTTTACTGAATTCAATTCTGGAATTATTCCTGATCCATTTCAAGGAAGTGTTTTCATGGTACAGTGTTCAGTGAAAGGTTTCGTCTGGGTGTAATCTGCGGAGAGAAATCAAAGGGTGGGAATTTTAAAACAGCCCACCCAATATCACACACACACACTGCACCCGGGTGACTCCCTTCATGAAACACAGTACCAAGGAAATCTCTCCTGTTCCTAGAATTATAGAATCGTCAAGCACAGTATATGGCCATTCAGCCCATTGTGCCTATAGCCAGAAATGCCTGTGTTGTTCAATGATAATGATGGATTCAGTTGCCATGTCCGGACCCTTCTCTGTGGTGTTCCTGTTTGATTCACAGCAAGAATATCATTACTGAAATGGACTTCTCTCGGTTTACAGTGAAGACAACCCCACTGGGAGTATGTATTTCGTTCACTTTGTGACAGTAATTTTTTAAATTGGCCACTGCTTCCACCCTCATGTGTATCAGTCACATCAAGATTTATACCTGATAGGTGACTAGGTTACCAGTGCAGTCTTACTTCCAGCACACCCTGATCAAAATACAGACTTATTTCCAGTAACCCCATTTTCCAATGCTATTAAACCATTAGCCGCTTTCACCTTACATCCCTCTCGATCCTGGCTTGAGAATCATTGCTTCATCATCCAGTCTGTCTGAAAATGAATCAATTCTCTACAGTTCCAATAAATTGCGTTTTATCCGAGAAACAGCAGAATCTGAGAATGAGACAGTAAAGAAGAGGGATCAGGATCAGACTGTAGCCTGGCAGTGGGAATACAGACTCACCGTCATATATACCATTCGTCATATAGAGTCATCCTGACTGTCTCTCATACAGACCATCCCTCAAAGAGAACATCCCTCATAGAGAGTAAAGAACAGAATTATTTTTACTTCTAATCTCCAACTGTACAGTAAAACAAATTAAAGTATAGAATAATACGTTATACAAGTACAATTTTGGGATAACCTTGTAATTGTTTCTAGTTGGTAAGGGACAATTCGTATTGGGGGAATATCAGCAACTCTGGTTATTAGAGAATTTGGCTTGGTAGACTGCTGGATAAACACAAAGTTTGCTGTACTTTTTGTCACCAAACAGCATTAGTGCTTGATCATCAGTGGCTGACTGTACAGTAGCAGATCTTGGAGATGGTGGTTTGGGAGTTATGAGCGTGGAGGTTTGTACCACAATGACAACCACTTACCTCCATCCAATGGCAGAGAACATTACACAACCACTTCAACTCCATTGAGGAGCAATGCCTTATGAGGCTGTGATTGGCCATAGACACTGCGACTGGGGTTTGTGTCCTTCTGTATCCTCCAAAGCGACCAGTACCTTCCAGATACCCAATGGTGATATCACCGGCACCTGTCATTATGTGGCCAACACATTGATCAGGAGAGTGAGTGAAACTCTGTGTCAGAATGATGGCCGACACCTCAGTTCCAGCTGGCTGGGAAGAGGGAGAGGAAAATGATCTGGAAGAAACAGCAGCAGAAGATCAGTTACTGCAGGAGGAGAGGTGTGGGAATGTGTTACATCAACTCACTGGAACCTTGTGTGCTGCAGTATCAGTGATATGAACAATGGATTGATGTCATTGATGTGATATATGGTATTTTTAATCTATAATTGGCTTTACTGTGATTCTGCTCGAAAAATTGAATTTAATGAACATATCTGCATATGTAGAAATTCTTCTTAATCAATAATTGCACCTCTGGAAACTTTTCGATGCTAAAGACTTGAAAGAACCTTTTGCCCTATTAATTGCAAACTTACGCTGCTCTGTAAATTTCAGGACTAATGGTAATCTAACCAAGTGAAACTGGTGAACAATGTAATTGTAACACAAATTTGAAAATGACTGGCATTTTTTGCTCAGGTGAAATATATTGTATCTCACTGCTTTGGAAAACAAGTGTTTTGGGGAATGGTATCTTGAAACAAATTCTACTGACTGGACATTGCTGTTGTGACACCACTGTGTCAACTCAGGCAGATAATGTTCACACGCCAGGTAATGGATACAATAAATAATCAACTCTTCATCTTGAAGATTGTGCTGAGTATTTATTTGTCACGAGCTACAATGAAGCAGGATTAGACGACCATGGGCAATGCTGGAAGAATTGAACAGGAAGTTGTCAGCGAAGGTGACTTGGACATGGTTACTTTAAAGGAAGTGCGTAACCTCAAGGTCTGGGCTGGAATTATACTTGCAAAAAGCTGATATTACTGGAGACAGGGGAGGCAGAGGCATTGTGGTATTGTCACTGGACTAATAACCCAGAGACCCAGGGTAATACTCTGGGGACCCAGTTCAAATCTCAAGACAGCAGATGGGGAAATTGGAATCCAATAAAAATGTGTAATTAAGAAGATTGAAATCAGTGTCGTAAAAACCTATCTGGTTCACTAATGCCCTTTAGGGAAGGAAATCTGCTGTCCTTAGCTGGTCTGGCCTACATGTGACTCCAGACCCACCAACAGTGTGGTTGACTCTTAAATGCCCTCTAGACAAGAGCAATTAGGGATTGGGCAGTAAATGCTGGCCTAGCCAGTGATGCCCACATCGCATGAACAAATAAAAGAAAACCCTACTCACTGATGCTCAGTTTGGGTTCAGCAAGGGCCACTCAGCTCCTGACCCCACGTTACAGCCTTGTTTTAAATATGGACAAAAGAACTGAATTCCTATAGTGAGGTGTGAGTGACTGGCCTTGACATCAAGACAGCATTTGACAGACTGTGGTGCCAAGGAGCCCTAGCAAAACTGGAGTCAATGTGAATCAGGGGAAAAACTCTCCACTGGTCAGAGTCATACCTAGCACAAAGCAGGATGGTTGTGGTTGTTGGAGGTCAATCATTTCAGTTCCAGGACAGCACTGCAGGACTTTCTCAGTGTAGTAACCTAGGCCCAACCATCTTCAGCTGCTTTGTCAATGAACTTCCTTCCATCGTAAGGGGATTGTGGATGTTCACTGATGATTTCGTGATGTTCAGCACCATTCGCGAATGCTCAGATACTGAAGCAGTCAATGTCTGAATACAGCAAGACCTGGACAATATCCAGACTTGGGCTGACAAGTGGCAAGTAACATTCGTGCCACACAAGTTTCAAGCAATGACCATCTCCAACAAGAGAGAATCCAACCATTGTCCCTTGATTTTCAGTGGTATTACCATTGCTGAATTCCCCACTATCAACATCCTGAGGCGGGGGGTTACCATTGACCAGAAACTGAAGTGGACTAGCCATAGAAATACAGTGGCTACAAAAGCAGATCAAAGGCTCAGAATCCTGTGGTGAGTGACTCACCTCCTGACTCCCCAAAGCCTGTCCACCATCTACAAAGCACAAGTCAGGAGTGTGCTGGAATACTCTCTACTTGCCTGGGAGAGTTCAGCTCCAACAACACCCAAGAAGCTTGACACCATCCAGAACAAAACATCAATTTGATTGGCACCACATCCACAAACATTCACTCCCTCCACCACCCATATGCAGTGTGTACCGTCTACAAGATGCACTGCAGGAACACACCAAGGCTCCTTAGACAGCACCTACCAAATGCATGAACACTACCATCTAGAAGGACAAGGGCAGCAGATAGATGGGAACACCATAAACTGGAAGTTCTCCTCCAAGCCACTCACCCTCCTGACTTGGAAATACATCACTGTTCCTTCACTGTCGCTGGGTCAAAATCCTGGAACTCCCTCCCTAACAGCACTGTGGGTTTACCTACACCACATGGACTGCAGCAGTTCAAGAAGGCAGCTCACTACCACCTTCTCAAGGGCAATTAGGAATGGGCAATAAATGCTGGCCTAGCCAGTGACTACCACACCCCGTGAATGAATTGAAAAAATGGGGCCAGATGACATTGGGTTTTGTGCGTGATGTCACACATGAACGCGTTTTTGTATGATGGATGGCGAGCTAGATGGTGACTTTGCTTACCATCTGAGAAAGCTCAATGAAAGGCCAATCAAGGCTCTTTAAAATTTAATTGACAAGGATTTTTTATGCATTACATCATTTTAGAGGCATGCATGGGCCACACAAGAGTCAGAACATAGGCAGTGTTAAAAGTGCGGCCATGAGATAGCAGCTGCAGGGGTGTACAGAGCTTGAACTTGTGAATTTTGGGCTTTTGATTGACTGAGCGCAATAGGAAAAGCTGTCAGTGGCTCACTTAGGCCAACTTGAGAAAATGATTCTCCCGGCAAGGTCATTTTTGGAGAGGTTTCTAAGAGAGTGTTGGGACTGCAGAGTCTCTCTGCACCTATTGGAAGCGTGCCCCATTACATAGCCAGCATTCAGGTGGCATGGGTATCGCCCATCCCAGCAGAGGCTTGTTCAGTGAGGAGGAGAACCAGAGAAGGACAGTGAGGCAGGGAAATGACCATGGACAACAGTAACCTACTGGCTGCTTGCAGGGGCAGCCTCGTGATGGAGAAGGGGCAGAAGGGCACAGAGGGGACTGGGCACAAATTCCTGTTGGGAGATGTGGCTTCCCAGAGGAGAAAGCGTACCAGCAGTGGAAAACCTTACCCCAGTTGTTGGAGCACCATTGTCTCTGAAGACTGCCTGCCCCAAGAGACTGTGACAGTTCTGTGTGACATGATGGCAATGGAGGTGAACTCCCATTGGTCATCCAATGCTGATGGCTCTCAAGGTCACAGTTACCCTGAATTTCTACACCACAGGCTCACTCCAGTGGGTCACTGGAGACATGTGCAGCGTGTCCCAATCAACTGCACATCACTCCTCATCAAGTTTGTAAACAATTCGGGCTGACGGGCTGAGAAAGCCAGAGGCTTCTGTGCCAGGGCTGGGTTCCTCCATGTTCAAGAAATGATTGACGACATTCATGTAGCCAACAAGGCTTGTGTAGGCCAGTCAGGGGTCTTCATTAATTGGAAGGATTTCACTCCCTCAATGTCCAACTCGTCTCTTACCTCTGTCATGGTTCCTGTAACTCTGCTTTTTTCATATTCGCTCATGGATGTGGGTGTCACTGACGAGACAGCATTTATTGCCCATCTCTAATTGCCCCTGAGAAGGTGGTGGTGAGCTGCCTTCTTGAACCACTGCAGCCCATGTGCTGCAGGGACACCTACATTGTGCTCACTATCCTGGGTGCAGTCAAGATGCCGACATTCTCCAGCGCTACGGGGTGCCGTTCCTTTATAGTCACCAACACAGCTATCAGGATGGATACTCACTGCCAGAGGATATCCACAGATATGATGGCTGAAGATGCTGGTGAGGAACCCGAGGACTAAGGCAGAGGAAGTCTACATCTAAACCACGCAACCATTGGTCTCTTCAAAGTGAGACTTTGATGCCCTGGCCAATCGGGTTGTGCCATTCGGTATGTCCCAGCAACCGCCTCCCAGTTAGTGACAGTGTGCTCCAGGTGTGCTTCCGCAACCAGGGTCTCCACTCTGAACAACCTGGCACTGCAGAGGGGGAGGTCCTAGCTGTGAAAGACATACTGGAATGCAAAGATTCCTCAGATGAGGAAGGTGAGGAGGAAACCAAAAAGGAGCCGCAGCATCCTGACTGCCTGGAGGGCTGCAAGTTATAAACGCCAGGGAGGCTGAGGAAACTCTTCCACTGAGAGCTTCTCCTCAACTCCACCACATCAGCCATCTAGTTCACTAAAGATCCACATTCCGGGCTCACTGCAGCCACTCGCATATGCTCGAAACCCAAACCCTCTCACCCATTAACACCTGGTGCTCCTGCACTGAGCACACACACCATGGCCGATGTCAATTAGCCCCTGGGTTACCACATCTCTCCCATACATCTCATCATGGCCACGTTCACTGCGATTACAGAGTCATAAATTAATATTGACATTTAATGAAGTCTCACTGAAACATTCGACATGACACAAAACCTGATCACACACCCATGAAGCCCAAGGGCAGTTATAGTGCTTTCTTAAATCACTTACATGTGCTCCAATGCGGTGCTCCCCCTTCAGCTGAGAAGGAGCCAGGCTGCTAACCAAGTTGCCCTGACACCTGGGATGATCTTGACGACTGTCCTCTGGCTGCCTCAGGCCCAGAGGGCACCAGCAGAGGGCTTTGCACAGTCACAGGAGTTTCCTGTTTTGTCATGGCTCTCTGAGGTTCTGGTGTCACTGAGAGAACCACTGAGAGGAGTATCCAACACCCCTTCCACCATTGCAAGGCACATTTACACCTCGCTGCTTATCTAAGAGGGGCGATCTCTGGTGGTGGCTCCGGATGTCTTGTCTCCCTCTCACCTTGCCACTGGTCACATGTGCTCACTGACAAGGTGATGGGGTGGATGTCTTCATGCATCTCCAGCTGACACTGACTGGTCTGCTGACTGTGGATCTCCATGAGAGTCATCAAAGTCTCGATGGGGCGGAGGCCAAGCACGCAAACGAGAGGGAAATGGCAGTGTTCAAGGCCTGGATGGGCTTCTCCAGTGTCCAAGCCAGGGCACACACACCCTCTCCAGCAGGAGTTCACACTATCCACGCTGCACTTGCAGCACCTGCTACCTCGTGGGGGTGGGCCTGGGGGGTTTCTGCATCACAGGAGTTTCTTCTTTACTCACGGCTCCAGATCATCATCAGCCTGGGGTTCAGCATCGGGCCTGGTCTCCCACACTGTGAGAGGCCTGACTGCTGGCCTGACGCTCATGCAGCGCTTGAACCAGGAGATGAATCTATAGCTCCCCGCATACCGACCGACGTGACAGTATCTGAGCTGGTGGAGAGTGTGGGGTAAGGATGGGACGGTACACCCACTGAGACCCTCTCCTCCTCCCCAGAGTTGGACAGGTGACCCCGGAGATGTCAGCTGCCTGTTGCATTCCAGAGATAAGCCCACAGCGTCGGCTGCAGCTCACACATCGCTCTGCTACTTGGAAGGTGCGACCACCCCTCATGCGTGCCAGTTCCTCCCCCCAGGCCCATTACCAGAGGGGCTCACTCTCCTCCACAAGGTGTTCCAGCCTCACTGCCAGCAATGGAGCAGCCTCCATGGTAGCCAGCCAGCTGCAGTGCCCCTTCCTCCATGGGTATCAGAATGGCAATCAGGGGCACACTGCCAACAGTCCGTGTCCTCTCTAGCATCCTGGGCACCCTTATCCTGTGGAGACACATGACAATGCTTGCTCAGACTATAGAGACCACAATGTACAATCGCTCCACACACTTCCTGCAGCCTCTGGGGTCAGTGTCCTGCATGTGTCAGTCTGCCACCCAGCAGCAGCCTTCCCTGGGTCAGCTGTGGCAGGCTTACAACCCCCAGACAGAACTGCAGCCATTCCCTCCATCTTCGAGGCTTCCATTGCCCAATACCCACACCAACAGACTTACTCATTTACTGTCACTCCTCGGGAGACTGAGGTTTGTCACTCATCCTGATTGCGAGGAGAAGGTCATTGATCCACTGCTGGCACTAGATCTAGGTCCTCCGGACAGCTGCTGACCTCTTCCGCTACCTCCTTGCTTAGGCCATCGAAGTGGCCTCCTCCTTCAGTCTCTAGTACCTCCTGCCTTGCCCCAGCAGCCTGGAAGAGGACATGCAGTGGGTCACCGCTGAACCGTGGGGGTCACCTGAGTTCTTCCTCGGCCATGGCCACAAGCGAGTCCCATTGGGTTCAGAGGGGTGTCTGTGTGCCAACTTGGCAGCTGGAGGCAGCAAGTCAGGTGAGGGGGTGGTCCAAGGAGTCTGAAGGGTGGTCTCTCAAGCAATTTTCTTTTTTTTAAATTCATTCATAGATGCGGGCTACACTGGCTGGGCCAGCATTTATTGTCCATCTCTACTTGCCCTTGAGAGGGTGATGGTGAGCTGCCTTCTTGAACCGCTGCAGTCCTTGTGGTGTAGGTACACCCACAGAGCTGTTAGGGAGGGATTCCAGGATTTTGATCCAGTGACAGTGAAGGAACGGCGATATATTTCCAAGTCAGGAGGGTGAGTGGCTTGGAGAGGAACTTCCAGGAGGTGGTGTTCCCATATATCTGCTGCCCTTGTCCTTGAGATGGTGGTGGTGGTAGGTTTGGAAGGTGCTGTCGAAGAAGCCTTGGTGAATTTCTGCAGTACATGTTGTAAAATAGCACACGCTGCTGCCACTGTGCGTCAATGGTAGAGGGAGTGAATGTTTGTGGATGTGGTGCCAACCAAGCAGACTGCCTTGTCCTGGATGGTGTCAAGCTTCTTGAGTGTTGTGGGAGCTGCACTCAACCAGGCAAGTGGAGAGTATTCCATCACACTCCTGACTTGTGCCTTGTAGATGGTGGACAGGCTTTGGGGAGTCAGGAGGTGAGTTACTCGTCGCACTATTCCTAGCCTCTGACCTGCTCTTGTAGCCACAGTATTTACATGGCTAGTCTAGTTCAATTTCTGGTCAATGGTAACCCCCAGGATGTTGATAGTGGAGATTCAGTGGTGGTAATGCCATTGAAAATCAAAGGGCGTTGGTTGGATTCTCTCTTGTTGGAGATGGTCATTCTCTGGCACTTGTGTGGTACAAATGTTGCTTGCCACTTGTCAGCCCAAGCCTGGATATTGTCCAGGGCTTGCTCCATTTGGGCATGGACTGCTTCGGTATCTGAGGAGTCACGAATGGTGCTGAACATTGTGCAATCATCAGCAAACATCTCAACTTCTGGCCTTATGATGGAAGGGAGGTCATTGATGAAGCAGCTGAAGATGGTTGGACCAGGGACTCTACCCTGAGGAACTCCTGCAGTGTCTGCTCAAGGATCATTTAGAATGATGTGTCTCCATCAACAGTCATGAAATCAAAAGCCTCAAAGATACCAATTACTTGTGGCCTTTAAACAAGGCACCAGTTCCCGGGTCATGACGCACCCCCACCCCCATGCTGAAGCCTCCTTCACCCCGTGCATTGATTCATTAGCCAGAGGCTGGGAATCTTGCGGTGAGTAACTCACCTCCTGACTCCTCAAAGCCTGTCTGCCATCTACAAGGCACAAGTCAGGAGTGTGATGGAATACTCCCCACTTGCCTGGATGAGTGCAGCTCCAACAACACTCAAAATGCTTGACACCATCCAGGACAAAGCAGACCGCTTGATTGGCACCCCATCCACAAACATTCACTCTCTCCATCACCAACACACAGTAGCAGCAGTGTGTATCATCGAGAGGATGCACTGCAGAAACTCACGAAGGCTCCTTCGACAGCACCTTCCAAACCCACGACCGCTACGATCAAGAAGGACAAGGGCAGCAGATAGATGGGAACGCCAACATCTGGAAGTTCCCCTCCAAGCTGGGCAACTGGGGCTAGGGGAATGGGGAGCATGCTCTGTCAGGCAGGCGGCTTGGAAGGAAGGCAGTGGTGACATATTTGAGGGATGCTGCCGGGACCTCCTACCATTCCCGCCACCCCCCCTCAGAATAAAGTGCCCCCTTCCTTTGTGCCTTTGTTCAAATTAACCTTTAAAAATGGATTGGCTATTCCCGCCCACGCCAACCATGTTAAGGCATGGGCAGTGTCTTATTCAGGTCCATAGGCTTGCTGACAAGCCTAAATTATCCTTAATTATTTATTTACAATCAGTGGGCAGGCTCCCAATTTCAGTGTCCGCCTTTCACAGACTTTCTACTTTGTTCTTCCTGTCTCTCCCCCCTTCTGTTAGCTTAAAGACTCTCACATTTCCATTTTTCTTCAGTTCTGATGTAAGGTCATCAACCTGAAACGTTGGGTGAATTTTCCATTCTGGAGACAAAGTGTGGTGGCAGGCAGGAAAGGTGACACGGTTCCTACCAGCTGTGTGACGGGTTTCCGCGCCATTTCATCTGCTATTCACCTCATTATGTATATCTTCCCTGTGCTCTGATATTTTCTTGGTTTGGTTATCAGATAATATACTAAGGGACAGCAGACCGACTCTAATACAACTTAGTGTTTGGATCATGAAGCAGTGATCAGGCGGAATTAAAACAGAAAGTGATGGAAAAACTCAGCAAGTCTGGTACCATCTGCGGTGAGAGAAACAGAGTTAATGTTTTGAGTCCAACATGATTCTTCATCCAAACTGAAAAGAGATAGAAAGGTGATGGGTATTATGTTGTCAAAAAAGGGGGGAGGGCCAGGTAGCACAAAAGGGAAGATCAGGGAGAGGTTAGAGGGCAGGAGATATTGAATGACAAAGATGTTATGGAACAAAAAGCAAAGGGATTGGTAATGGGTGTAGTAAAGAAACAAAGCATTAGTCCGAAGTGTTAATGGCAGAATAAAGGGCAGCTCTGTCTGAAAGCAAAAACATGAAAACAAGATACAGACCAGCACTTGGCGAAAAAACTGATCAAAATGGAGGGTACAGCTCATGGTCTGAAGTTGTTGAACTCAATGTTCAGTCCAATAGGCTGTAAAGTGCCTAATCGGAAGATGAGGTGCTGCTCCTCATGCTTGGGTTGGGCTTCACTGGAATGTCGCAACAGGCCAAGGACAGGAATGTGAGTGTGAGAGCAAGGCGGTGAATTAAAATGGCAAACAATCAGAAGCTCAGAGGCATGCTTGTAGACTGAGCAGAGTGATCCAGAAAGCTGTCAGCCAATCTGCATTTGGTCTTCCCAACATAGAGGAGACTGCATTGTGAGCAGCGAATAGAGTATACTAAATTGAAATAAGTAGAAGGAAATTGCTGCTTCACCTGGAGGGAGTGTTTGGGGCCTTGGACGGGAGGAGGGAGGAGGTAAAGGGGCAGGTGTTGCACCTCCTGCAATTGCATATGAAGGTGCCATGGAATGGGATGAAGAGCTGGGAGTGATGGAGGAGTGGACCAGGGCATCTCAGAGGGAATGGTCCCTATGGAATGCTGACAGGGGAGAGAGGAGAAGGTGTGTTTGGTGGTGGCATCAGGCTGGAGGTGAAAGAAATTTGTGGGGGATGATGCAGGTTGGTGGGCGGGAAAGTGTGGACAAGGGGAACCCTATCGTGTTTCTGGGAAGGAGAGGAAGGGGTGAGGGAAGAATTGCAAAAAATATGTCAGACAAAATTGAAGGTCCTGTCAACTACAGTGGGGGAGTCCTCAGTCGAGGAAAAGAGAAGCAGGTTGGAAGCATAGTGGATGGGAACATCATCAGAGCAGATGTGACAGAGATGGAGAAACTAGGGGAATGGAATGATGGGTGTGAACAAGAAGCAGGATGTGAGGAAGTGCAGTTGAGGTAGCTGTGGGAGTCAGCGCGGTTATAGTGAATATTAGAAGACAGTCTATCCTCTGGAGACAGACAGGTCAAGGAAAGAAAGGGAAGAGCCGGAGATGGACAATGTGAAGGTGAGAAGTGTGGAAATTGGAAGAAAACTTGATGAATTTTTTTCAATTCTGGGCAGGAGCTGGAAGCGGCACAAAAACAGTCATCGATGTACTGGAAAAAGGAATGTTCCGCAAATCCTGCAAAAACAGGGACATAACTATGGCCCATGTGTGTATCCATAGCAACACCTTTTATTGAGAGAAAATGAGATGAGTTAAAGGAGATTCAATGTGAGCACAATTTCAGTCAGGAGGAGGAGTGTGGTGGTGGATGTGAGCTGTTTAGGTTTCCTTTGCACGTGATGATCCCAGTCATCCCTAACAACCACTCTCCTCCCTACTGCACCTTCCTGTGCTAGCACAGGCGATGCAACAACTATCCTTTTACCTCCTCTCTTCTCACAGTCAAAGGTCTTAAATACTCCTTCCAAGTGAAATGGCGAGTTTCATCAATTTAATATATTGTATTCACTACTTACGATATGGTCTCCTCTACTCTAGGGAGACCAAATGGAGACTAGGTGACCACTTTGTGGATCACCTCTGTTCAATCTGCAAGCATGACCTTGAGCTTCCTATAGCATGTCATTTCAATTTTCCATCTTGCTCTCGTTCTGATATTTCTGTCCTTGGCCTGCTCAACATAAGCTTGAGGAACAGTACATTATCAATCAACTTGGCACTTGACAGCCTTTTGGAATCTACATTCAGTTCAACAACTTTAGATCATTACATCTACCTCCATGTCGTTATACGTGTTTTTTCCTCTTTTATTTTGGTTTTACGGAGTGGATGAGATCTTCCTGCAATGGATGGCGGTCCCCTTCTGCAGCACATTAGCGCTGATTGTACTGGTGACCTCCTGCCAGGCCTTTGTGGTGAGGTTGGTGGACCTCCGGCTCCCACCATGGGGGAAAAGTATCTCCCGCTGGTCCTTGACTGCCTGGAGGAGACAGCTACCTCAACTGCACCTCCTCACACCCTGCTTCCTGTTCACACACATCGTTCCATTCTCCCAGTTTCTCCATCTCTGTCAAATCTGCCCTGATGATGCTTCCATCCACTATGCTTCCAACCTGCATTCTTTATCCCTTCATGCTGCATTTCAATGGGTTTTATGTAACAATTCACTCCTCACTGGGACAAAACCTTTGTTTCTTTACGATACCCATTACCACTCTTTTTGGCTGTTGCATCATGAAATCTCTTGTTATTTAATCTCCCCAACCTCTATCCTTTCTACTTTGTTCTTCCTGTCTCTCCCCCCTTCTGTTAGCTTAAAGACTCTCACATTTCCATTTTTCTTCAGTTCTAATGTAAGGTCATCAACCTGAAACGTTGGGTGAATTTTCCATTCTGGAGACTAAGTGTGGTGGCAGGAAGGAAAGGTGACACGGTTCCTACCAGCTGTGTGACGGGTTTCCGTGCCATTGCATCTGCTATTCACCTCATTATGTATGCATGAATGTGTCAAACGCCGTATCATGTGTCTGGCGGGCTGGGATTCATCCGCCCCACCATTACCTCATTGGATCATATTTCTAGGCACCATATTTAAACGGCGCCTGTGCACACATTCACTTCCTGCAGCCAAGGGTTTGTTAGGGCAAGCACCAGAACGGCCCTCAAAAGCAAGCAGTCTCCAGCCTGAAGTTCAGCAACAGTGCACTGGTGGCCCTCCTCCAGACAGTCAAGGACCAGCGGGAGATACTTTTCCCCTGTGATGGGAGCCAGAGGTCCACCAACCTCACCACAAAGGCCTGGCAGGAGGTTGTCCGTACAGTCAGTGCCAACGTGCTGCAGAATGGGACTGCCATCCATTGCAGGAAGATCTCATGCACTCCACCAGGGTAAGTCGACCGTTCCTCGCTCTCAACTCACACTCACCAACCCATCAGGCTTTCATAGGGTTACAGTCCATAGGGATCTCACACACAACCAGCACAAGGGACACCATCACTGATTCTCTCACACACACATTTACATCTTCATCTCTCGTCTCATCCTGCACAAGTCATGTTTTTAGCCATTATGTCAGTCCACTCAGCACACACAGAAGGCTGCTTTGACAGTCTTCCAGCTCACAGTCTGTCCATCTGTCTTTATGCAGGATAAGATCACCCACAACAAAAGGGAGAGACCCCAGACCAATGGGGAGGTGCCAGAGCTCAGGCCACTCACCCCCTATGAATAGCAGGCGGCAGAGCTGGCTGGAGAGGACAGGGTCCATGCCAGCACTGAAGGACAGATCAGTGTCCCCAAACAAGCCAGTGAGGCCCCATCAACAATTCATCACCCACCTGCTGAAACTGTGAGTGCTCTTTAATGATGGTGACTCTGCAGCTAAGCACTAATTATCTCTTCCCTCTATAACAGACTTCAGCAAGGAAAGGAAGGGGGCTAGCAGTAGCCAGCCCAGCCCCCAGAGCACCTTGGATGAGGATTCTGAGGACCCGCTAGCTGTAGGCCTGTCACAGCGTTCACCCGCATCCTCCAACAGCGTAGACACACCTCAGTGGGATCTAGTTTTCGAACAGGCTTGGGGTCACATTCTGGTCAGCACAGCGCAGTTTCAGGTCCACAGCAGGCGGAGGCAGGGACAGCCAAGGTCACTGACCCTGGGAGAACTGCTAGAAGCCAGGCTCCTTCTGAGTCCAAATCTGATGAGGAGCCTCTGGAGTCAGCCCTCAGAGAGGTGTTAGAGCTTCAAAGGCAGAAGCGGAAATATCAGGCAGGGTTGTCAGAGGCTGTCAGCAGATTAGAATTGGGGATGGAGGAGTCCATCCACATTCAGTCTGATGTTGTGGCACTGACATGCCAGTTCAGCGAAGTCACCAATGGAAGGATGGGACCACCATGGAGAACTTGGTCCAGCAGTTTGTGCCGGATATGCGCGAGGACCTGCACACAATCACTTCAGCCATGGGAACCTTCCGGCAGTGGCTAGGCAAGAGGGAGACAGGGCACCTCGATCTGCCTCCAGGACCCCTTCCCCTCAGGGAATCAAGGAGGGGCCCTCATGTACCGATAGGAAGGAGGACCATCAGCCTGACACCCGGGGTAATCCACCCAGGACAGCCCGATATTGTCCAATTAATCTAAGTCCTATCTTCCTGTGACCCCATCACCTCCAGCTCCACATGCTGAGGAGGGTCCACCTACCCCACAGCAGGAGACTCAAAGCAGGCCAGGGCCCTCCTGGTCTTGGGCCTCCAGAGGATGCCCACAATGGTCATCACAGACAACAGGGCTTGGAATTGAGCACGCTCTCTCCACCTCTGCTGCGGATGTCGGCAATACATCTATACGTAGTGGAGTGCTAGGCGAGGCTCTTCCCTTTGCCCTGCCTGATGGCGACAGGCCCTTCTTCTCCTCTTCCGTTGCCTGATTGCCAGGAAAAAGCAGTGTTTCCTGCTACATCCATTCTCCACTCCTTCTCATCTCTGTGGAAACATTGAACAGAAACATCATTGAACATGACTCTGCAATGATCAACTTCCATTCACAAGCTGGAGAGTTACTGTGAAGCCCTTGAACTGCCCTCTTTGAATGCATTCCATCCTCAGATCACCCCTTGCAGCTGCAGCACATCCCTAGACATCAATGAAAGCGCCACCCGCCCACTCACCCCCAACCAAAGGAGCAGGCATGGCAACGTGTTCACAAAGGGGGTTGGATCTGGATGAGTATAGCCAGGTTCTAGCGGCCTCAGTCAGGGCTCTGTCAGACCAACTCCTTTCGGTTAGACCCAAGCCAAACCTTGCACTAATGTAATAACTGTAATCGGGGAGGTGTGTAAAGTATGAACCTATCATCTCTGAGGTGTGGAGGTCTTTGGGGCATTAGGCATATGCACTTTGGCCGTTGTCCCTTTACAGTTGGATCCTTGGGACCTTTGACCTTTCCTATGAGAGCGACAAATGATCATTGGAACACAATCAAAATGTGGCCCCAGGGTGGAATGGATTCTCTCAAGAATGCGCACCATGAGTTAAAATGCCCAAATTCTTCACTTGGCATTTGAGTCTTCCTCACATGTCTCAGCTGAATCGTGCTCTCCACTTTGTAAAGCGTAAATTTGTGCAGTATTTGACTCCTCCCACAAGCCATCCTGACTCTCCCCTGCCGATTTTTTCAAATCTAATTTTTCTACTTCGTCATTGGATCAGCTTGCGAAACGGTGATGCTCAGGTATTATTATAGGACCAGCTTCAACCACCACTCGCACCCATCCCCCCCACTGCTCCCTGTGACCTTTGAAGTCCCTCCCAGCATGCTGGAAGAGCATAAAGTGCACGTTTCCCTCCCTCCGATCACTCTCCTTCCTCCCCCTCTAATCCTGGAGCCCATGGTGATTATCATTACTATCTCGGTCCTATGTTGATGGCCCGATGCCCCATGCAGACCTGACCCCCTCCCCAGCTTGAGGCATATTGCACTGTGCTGTACCAAGAGCCCCACCCCTACCCACCTACCATGAGACCATCAAGCACCCCCCACTATATTGTTTGTTTCCCAGTTGCAGATGTCACCCCTAACTGTGGCTGTGCCACATGTGGCCCAGTTCCAATTCAACAACCCCTCAGACTGATGTGTGCGAGGGATTGTCCACGCCTTGAACACCATGCTGGGCATGCTGACACAGGATGGGCAGGCCCACCTCCTCCCAGCATTGTGCCCAGGTCAGGCTTGCCAAGCACAGACCTCGAAATTGGTGCACAATTGCCCAGGGCTGTCTATGCTTTCTGGTCCCAACTAACTGCCCCACCGGCCCTGTGTCACTGTGCCCCCTTCTCCAGCCATCCCGCCACCCCCCTAGCCACGTGCCATGTGTCTCTGTCCACCCTTCCCCCCCAACGTCCAGTCACCAACCCCGTCATCGTCAAGCCTTTGCCTTCCAACCCCCCCACTTGCCTTCCCGCTGGTCTTGCCTAAGCAGCCTTAGCATTGAGTCAGAGCAGCGATGAGGTAGCAGTGAAAGGTAGGGGAGTGCTGTGCATACAAACCTCGAGGTCACGAATGAACTGCAGTTCACCAAGTGCATGTCACATATATCCGATGATGAATCATGCTGGTCAAATTAGCCACTGGCATGGCCTTTTGATCTGGATGGGGGTGGGGCAGGGCGTGTGGGGGGGCCTGTGATTCTGGCGTGCAGGATTTTTAATGAATATTCATGATATTCAAATGCATGCAAATGCACTTCCTGACATGGCACAGCGGGCGAGTTGACCTGCGATGGAAATCGGGAACAGAAAATATCAAACTATTTTTACACTGGGTGGGAAACTGACTTTTAGCTGCTTTCCAAATATTCCCATCCTGCCTCTCACATGCCCCCCTGTTGGCGGGACTGGATAATCCCATCCGTTATTTCTGTTTCTCTCCACAGATGCTGCCTGACCTGTTGAGTTTGTCCAGCATTTTTTGTTTTTATTTTCTTGATGGCTCTCCTGTTAGCTGATATTGTTAAAGGTTTCTCCCCTTAGTTACGGTCCCACTGTCCTGAAATAAAATTAAGATAACATTGCAGCAGCTGGCCAACCACCCACTGACCTGTTTAACTCTGTGCTGGTGGCCACATGCTATACAGACACTGGGAGAACAATGTTTTGTTTTACTTCTTGTAGGCCATAGGGGGACCCCCTTGAGCTCTCCGAGATCCAATTATTCCCACAAAGTTGGGGGTTGGAGTGGGGGTGTTGGGAGGATGATGCTAAGAAAGGTTCTCTCAAGAAGGTGTGAAAACTTTGGATATGAAGGTCACCTTTCTCAGCAAGATTCACACATATTGTTGTGATGAAGTGGCTTAGCAGAGCAATGCTGCGTCAATGTTAAAGAGGACTGCTTCCAAAATGAGGAAGATATTCAAGATCTCTCCAAGAAGATTGACATAGTATGAGAGTCGTCTACATCTCCCTTTGTAATTGGTTGTCCGCAGCTCACACTCTATCTCCTTTGTCACCTCCATGGTCACATGGGCCTCGCTCTTACTGCAAGACACTCCTTGGCTCTCTGTACCACCAGTACAACCATTATTCAACCCTGACACATCTCTCACCTTCACAGGAACTCTCTCCCTAATGATGGCTCGACCCATTGAATATCCTCCCAGTGACCAGTACAACCCAGCCTGCTCTTTCACATCTGTTTCAGGAAACCCAGTGATCAACGGTTGATCCTCTTCTCTGTCCCATTCATCACAAAGAGAGCAATGCCTATTCTTAGCTTGTACCCTCCTTACACAAGAACCCAAGAAATAGGAACAGGAATCCACCATAGCTTCCCTCGAGCCTGCTCCGTCATTCAATGCCTGGTCTTGGGCTTCAACTCCATTTTCCCGCCTGCTCCCATGTCCCTTGATTCCCTGAGAGACCACATGTCTGCATATCCCAGTCTTAAAGATAGGAGCATACACAACCCTATGGGGTAAGAATTCCAAATATTCACAACCTGTTGAGTGACAAAACTTCTCCTCCCCTCAGTCCTAAATGATCATCCCCTTACCCTGAGACTCTGCCCCTGACTTTTAATTTTCCCAGCCAGTGGAAACAACCTCTCAGTGTCTACCCTGTCAAGTTCTTTCAGAATGTTATATGTTTCAATGAGATCAACTTGCATTCCTCTAAACTCCAGGGAACTTAGAGCTTCTCATCATGGGACAACCCTCGCATCACAGGGACTAATCTAGTGAATTTTCACTGTACACCCTCCTAATGCAAGTCGATCCTTCATTAAACAGGGAAACCAAAGCTGCACTTACTATTCCAGATGTGGTCTCACCAAAGTTCTGTACAACTATAGCAAGACTTCTTTATTCTTCTACTCCAATCCCCTTGCAATAAAAGTCAAAATGCCATTTGACTTCTGTATGGCGAGCTGTATCTGCATGTAAACTTTCTCTGCTCCTTGTACACGCACACCCAATTTCCACAGAGCAGCAACATTTACAAGTTTCACACCCTTTAAAAAATATTCTGCTTTTCTATTTTTACAACCAAGGTGAATAAACTCACATTTCCCCACATTATACTCTATCTACCATCTTGTTGCCTACCCACTCAACCTGTCTATATCTCGTTGCAGTTTCTCTGTGCCCTTCTCACAGCTGACTTTCCCACCTAGCTCTGTACCATCAGCGAACTTAAACACATTACTCTCCCTGTCTCTTCGTCTAAGTTTTTGATATAAATTATAAATAGGTGAGGCCCCAGAACCGATCATTGTGGCATACCTCAAGGCACAGCCTGGCAACATGAAAGTACCCCATTTGTGCCAACTGTGATGAAGATGTGTTATATAGAATATATTAATTTATAATGTATTTGGCTGGATACATATTGCTTCATGATGTCATCAGCAACACTTTTCCCAAACAAAGCATACTGGCTTACATCAGTTACTGCGTTGCATTTGTGAAGGACACAAGCTGTTTTATATGGTGACAAAAGTCAATGGAACTCTTAGAGAGCCCCATGAACTAGCTCCTGGATAAAAAGAAACTGGATTTAGGGTAGTCAGACAACACTGCCACAGGGGTAAAAGCTTTACCAGATCTTTCTTTTGAAATCTCCCTCAACAAAGCTGAGCTGTTTGTGATGTGAAAAACCCACCAGAAGACCTCATTGCTGCAAACTGAGAGTTCTTAAAGGGAGAATTCCAAATCAACAAGACATGACAGCAGACCGATTGCTCCACTGTGGACAGGGACCCTTCAGGTTTGAAGAAGCCTCTGGAGAATCCATGAATAATTTTTTCCAGACTTTACTTGTTACTTGGCCAGCTATTTTTTAGGTCCAATAATCTGTAGAGTTTTATTTCTTTCTTGCATGCTTGTGGAGGGGTGGAATTGTGTGGGTGTTGTTTTGGCATTAATGGCTAGTTGGACATATTTTTGCATTTTAAACCTTTTGCATCTGTACCTGAGTGAGTTTTAGCAATAAAACTAACCCTTTACTTGTTAACTTAAGCAACCTGGCTGGCTTGGTTCTTGCACTGAGCTGTACACAGTTAAATATATATTAACTTGGCAATATCACCACCCTTTTAAATTTAAATTCTTAGAACCAATTCAGCAGTGGGACAAAGAGAGGAGTGAGTTCATCCCTGCCAACATGGCTGTAACACTATTCATTGCTTCTTATCTGTTAACCAATCCTCTTTCCATGTCAGTATTCATCAAACTTGAAATTGCTTTGTGCTGCTGCTAAGTTAATTTATTTGGTTCTCGGTTACAGAACAACTTTTGCTCATGATCTCCCTCAGGAATACAATGGAACTGTTTCACATTTTCTTACCTGTTGGCTTTGAACAACTCACTAAACATAAAGTTTCAATACCTGTTTCTAAAAGCCCAATTCTTTGAAAGTCATGAAAGACTTTTCAAGGCTTATCAGAGGCCTAAGAGTTGCATTTGCTAGAACATCTTATCTAAATTGCACAGACTTTCACAGACACAGAGACTTACAATTAATTAGCAACTTAAGAAGCTTTAATGCAAAATAAGATGTAGTCTTTCTAATATAATTATTGATTCATTATTGATTTTATTTTATTCATTCATGGGAGGTAGGCATTGCTGGCTAGGCCAGCATTTATTGCCTATCCCCAATTGCCCTTGTTCAGGGGGCATTTAAGAGTCAACCACATTGCTGTGGCTCTGGAGACACACGTAGGCCAGAACAGCTAAGGACGGCAGATTTCCTTCCCTAATGGACATTAGTGAGCCAGATGGGTTTTTATGACAAACACTTGTGTTTGGTAATCCCCGGACTACAGCGATGGGGAAGTAGAGGCTGAATAACTGTGGAGAATTCATCTCTTTTCTGACAGACATTGTTTGATGCAGCAATAGTCCTAAGACCAGGATCTAGACGGATGTATGGTGAAGGTGGCAAAATTTCTAAGAGCATTGAAAAATGGGTTTACCTCTTAATAAGTGCCTGTATTGTGTTTGCTGAGTGCTGGAGTAAAACTGTACTGTAAATGTAATCACCTACTGAGAATATAACTTGGTACGATTGAAATCTACATAGGTGGAAATGCAAAAATTCCTGACACTGAGAATCAATCCATAGTATCAATGAGTTTGTCACCACTGAGAGACAAACATAGGTTGTCCATTGCAGTAATGATACTCTTCTTATGAATCACACAGGAACATCACAGTGAAGGGGCTGGGACATAGAAACTGAATCCACCTTTGAAGAACACAGACATTTCTGGCAACAGGAACGATGGGCTGAATGGCCAGCGCCTGTGCTCTATGATTGTACGATTGTAGGAAGAAGGCAAATGTCTTTGTTTTTATATTCGATGAAGGGAATGGCCTGGGTGCATTGTCTGTGTGAAATTGAATGAAGGGAATGGCCTGGGTGCAACGTGTTTGTGAAATTAATGAAGGGAATGGTCTGGGTGCAGCGTGTGTGTGATATTGAATAAAGGGAATGGTCTGGGTGCAACGTGTGTGTGAAATTAAATGAAGGAAATGGTCTGGGTGCAGAGTGTGTGTGAAATTGAATGAAGGGAATGGTCTGTGTGCAGTTTGTGTGTGAAATTGAATGAAGGCAATGGTCTGGGTGCAGTGTGTGTGTGAAATTTAATAGGTTCTTTAAAAGATCAAACTCCCGAGTCTCTCTTTTTATATTGACCCCAGGCAAACTATTTCACCAAACATTGATCCATGGAGTCCCCTTCCCTGAAATGGATGAGGAATATTTCCAGAAATGAATTCAAATAAATGGAATATTGTAGAATAGAATACCTGTAACATTTGGGTTAAACCCCTTAAAAATATCAGCTGCAGCATTGACTCACTGAATTGAATCAGTCCCAAATGTAGCCTTCACCACTCTCTTTGCATCCTCTGTCAGACCGTCCAGTGCAACACTTAGCAGCTTGTAAGTCACAAGTGGTATTGCTGCTGGTGCAACGATGCTACTCAAGATTAGTACAATATCAAGGGCATTCTCAACTCCAAGTACACTGACATAAGCAAGACCGTACACAAATGCTTTTATTACTTCAAGCGTTATTTCACCCACCAAGGGGCTTGTCACCACTGCTTTCAGATCTTCCAGAGATTTACCTGTCATTCTGGCCAGTCTTTGAAGAAAAGAGTCATTAAGATCCATACAGTTACAGAAATTCTTTAGTGCACCGATCAGTATCCCAAGGTTACAACGAAATGACAGAACAGGAACTGGCACTGCTGCTGCTCCCACTCCGGAAACTATGGCCAAGATCCTGACTCGTTTGTTTAGCTCTTCACTTTTCTTCTGTACAATTTCCAAATTTAGGTTTGGAAGCGCCAGTATGTACACACTTTTCTTTATATTCGGACGATCATCTTCAAGAGCTTTATTTAACAGATTAAAATCATACAGATTTAGATCAAAGTTTGATATCAGGAAAACACTGGGTGATGGGATTCCCACCTCTTGTACCTGAGTACTTGACACTTAAATGGCCTAACAAGCCATTCAGTTCTCAAGGGCAATTAGGAATGGGCAATAAATGCTACTCTAGCCAGTGATGCCCCCATCCCTTGAATGAATAAAAAACATATACAGATGTGCATGTTACCTTATGCTCACAGTAAGTATACAGTCCATGTAAACCAATAGGTGACCTGTGGTCAGACACACCACACTCCAAGGTCAAGTGGCAGATGCCACCCAAAGCAACTTATATGGCTCCCTCGTCACACTGTGAACCAACTGCTCTCATGGAAACTCTGGCTGGAATTTTCCATCCCCATTGGTGTTGGGCGTCATGGTGAGCATGAGTGGACAATGTGGCGGGAAGGCCAAAAATCGGTTTCATGATGTTGTGAAACCAGTTTGTGATCGTCCGCTCCACCCGTCAATGAAGGGCCGCATTTCCCACCGCCGGACGTCAGGAACGTCATTTTAATACATCCACATATAATTATAATCCCTGTCCACCAGAATCACCCCCACAATGCTGGATCATCCGGGCACACGTGTTTCACAGCTGTACATAAGCGGCATGCACCTGGTGAGCTGCACTTCACTCGGGACTTCGAGGTTTGTTTGCCTACCTTTCTTCGGGCAGCTCTCGCAGTCATCAGCGCCAGGCTTCACAGGCAGCACCACATCACTTTTAGGGGGGCTCACGGGCAGGTCTCTCCTTACCGGACCACCCGTAATGCAGGGGTGGTTTTTCAACAGATGCAGGACTACGGTTTGCTTGTGAAAAGGGTAGAAGTGGCCTCAGGCAAGGGAAGAGGCTACTGGGTGAGGGCTGTATGGGGGAAGGGGGCATCCCAGGGTGCCTGTGGGGGCACATGTTGATCTGTGCAAGTGGCCTCAAGATGGTGCAGGCTGAGGAGGCAGTCTCCAGGGGAGATGAGGCCAGATGGAGATGTGAGGGTGTGTGTGAGAGAGTGAGTGGTGATGTCCCTTAAGCTGACAGTGAGTGAGATGCCAGTGACTGTGTGATGGGCTTCTGAGTGTGTGAGGTTAGAGTTACGAGATGGTTGCCTTGCCTTGGCAGCACGGATGGGATCATTCATCCTCTTTCTGCACTGAATGGCCAACCTCTTCTGTGCAGCGTTAGCACTGACCATCACTGCCACCACCTCCCAAGCCGGAGTGGTGAGATTGCTGGACCTGCTGTGGCCAGAGCCAGGGTGTAGGACATTATGACAGGCTTCCAAAAGGTATTCCAGTGACAGGTCCCTGAACTCTTCCTGGCTCTCAGAGCCATGCATTCCCTGGAATAGTCCTGGGCTGCAAGCATTGAGAACTGTGTGCGTGGCTGCAGTTTAGATATGGCACCCGGAGTGAGGAAATGATGTGGTAACAGCATGGAGTTGATTCAGAGATCG
Source organism: Cetorhinus maximus (assembly GCF_964194155.1). NCBI lineage: Eukaryota > Metazoa > Chordata > Chondrichthyes > Lamniformes > Cetorhinidae > Cetorhinus > Cetorhinus maximus. The sequence continues at coordinate 63,015,823 of NC_135886.1, forward strand.
CCTGCCAGCGAGGCAGCATGTTTCCTGTGGCTGCATAATTAATGAGGTGGGAAGCAGGCAATACAGTGTGAAAAACTGTCATTACGGCTGGTGGGTAAAACATCCTTTTTCCCACCCACTACTGCACATAGTGTAAATATTGGGCGATTCCACTCTCTATCTTTCGCTTGGGCATCTTCAGAAAGGATCCTTCTCCTGGTTTCTCCTTCAGATGTTCCTCTCCCCTTGATTGCCACATGCATTCAAGCTTCACCTTCCATGCATACACTCATATACTCAGCCATGTCATAGAACACCACTGCTTCATAGGCCTATAGTAAGGAGTCACCCACCTATGGCTATCTCCTTGGATCTTCTGGCTTCTTGCAATCCCACTTTGCCTTGATTCTGCTTCCTGTGGCTTTCTCTCCTTAATTTGGTGCCTTTTCCTCTGCTCCTTACTTTATCTTCACTGAACAGGATCTGTTCTGGATTCCTGTACTTGTCCGTTGACTTAATTGTCATCTTGGGACCTTTTCCTGTTCCACTCCATGGTTTTGGGACTTTCTTCTTTTTTCTTTGGGACCTGATCCCTGCAGTTCCCTCTCCCGTGTCCAGCTTCTTCTGGCACCTTCTTCCAGCTGAACTCAAACTGCTTTTCTGTTTCTCCCTGTGTCTCTGTAGGTCTCCTGTTGCTGGGCAACAATGCAGATTTTTTTTCTCTACTTTGTTTTAACTTCCGTAAACCACTAACTTGGTGACATAGCTCTTCACTTCAAGGCCAGGATTTTTCAGTCCGTGTGTGGAGGCGGGCCTGACAAGCCGGCATGTAAAAAGAAGTGCGATGACGTCGGGCATGCATGCCGACGTCATCGCGCTGTCTCATGACGTTTTGCTTGGCGGGCACGCAGCCCACTCTGGCACACGCCCGCCAATAATTAAAAGGCCTATTAAGGCCATTAACAAAGTAATTAATGTCAAGTTTGCACTGTCCGTCCAAACTTAACATTTTTTAGGAAACCTCACCCACGAGCGGGATGAAGTTTCCTAAAGCTTATATGAATTAAATAAAAGATTTTCCTGAAAAATAAAAACATGTCCCATCTCATGTGACAGAGGGGACATGTTTCATTAAATTTTTATTGATTTTATTTATTGTTTTCAAAAGTGCTTCAATCTCCCTGAGGCAGCTCCATGCCTCAGGGAGATCGAAGTGTTCTTTCACAGCATGCGCTCAAGAGCACTGGGCCTGACTCTCCCTCCTCCCCCTGCCCACAGAGGTAGCGCTGAGCACTGCCACTCACGTATTACGCTGGGCGGGCATTAATTGACCCGCCCGTGTAAAATGGCGGTGCGGAGCTGATCGTGGGCGATGGTCAGCTCCGTGACCGCCCCTGCCCACTCCTGCTGAGCCCACCCGACAAGGGAAAAATTCAGGCCCAAGGGTCATAATACCTCATTAAAACGCAAGTATGCAAACAAAGCTCCAGACATGCTGAGCATCACTGGAGAGGGCAGTGTTTATTGCTCATCCCTAATTGCCCTTGTTCAGAGGGCATTTATAAGTCAACCACATTACTGTGGGTCTGGAGTTACAAGTAGGCCAGCAGATTTTCCTTCTTGAACCAGATGGATTTTTACAACAGTCAGCAATGGCGCTGTGGTCATCATCAGACTTCTAATTCCAGATTTTTAGTGAGTTCAAATGTTTCTGCTATGGTGGGACTTGAACCCAGGTCCCCAGAATATTGCCCTGGATTGCTGGAAGACCAGGCTAGTAACAATTCCACTACACCACTGCCACTTTCCCCTAACTGAAAATAAACTAATTAAATTTAAACTTAAGGCTATAGCTTATTCCTAACACACTCAAATGCACACACACAAAACTTACTTAAAACTATCTCAGCTCCTAACATGTATATATATTCAATTCAATTAATAAAACTGGTATATAAAGCTAGTCTATGTAACGGTGACCATGAAACTATCATTGAGTGTTGTAAAAACCCATTTGGTTCACCACTGCCCTTTAGGGAAGGAAATCTGCCATCCTTACCTGGTCTGGCCTACACGTGACTCCAGACCCACAGCAATGTGATTGACTCTTAACTGCCCTCTGAATAGCCTGGCTAGCCACTCGGTTCAAGGACAATTAGTGATGGGCAATAAACGTCGGGCTTGCCAGCGACACCCACATCCCATGAATGAATAAAAGGAAAAAGAAAAGACCCTTTATTGGGCAATGATTACTGCTTTAGGGCCCCAATTGGCAGTGAGGAAATAAAGCTGTCCATGGGCCTTCAAGCCATGGGCATAATCAAGGTTTAGGTGGGAAGGTGGTGGGGTCCACACCCGCCATAATCTCCCCCAATTAAATGCCCTCCTCACCACCAAACTCAGCACGGGAAAGAGCATTAAATCCACTCCTGTGACTATGTTTAGACATGAAAGAAAGTTAATGAATATTTGTAAATCCATTGAAGATAAATTCCTATGAGAAAATAATGGACACAGCAATATTATGATGGTGCTAAGTATTCATGCAGTGATATATCAAGCTATATTATAATGGCCACTTCACCAGCACCACCTCAAGGGCAATTTGAAATGGACAGCAAATACTAGGCTTGCCAGTGATGTTCACATCACATGACAGAATATTAAAAAAAACTCATTTAAAGGGATTAATTGTTTGCAATTCTTAGACTGACGGGAAAGACAAAAAAAAAGCAAGACGAGATTTGCACTTTTTGTTGCTGATTTTTTATTTCGGCTTCCAATGAGTTCCCTCTTTCTCTATCGATGGTAATGCCACCTCTCCTGAGAGCAACCTAACATCCTGTTTCTTATAAGGTACCACAGCCCCTGTTCCGATAAATACACAGCCATCAACATTTTATCAGGAGACATTTCCTAAGCTTTGGAAAAAGCTTCATTTTCACCCATGCGCCTATTAAACCCCAGAATAAAACTCTTCACTTTTAGAAATGAGTGTTTTGAACACATCCAGAACTTGAAGAGGAAAAGGGAATTGAGACAATGAGGGAACTCACTCATAACAACCTTTAGAGTTGAGCTGTAATTTTGTTTAAATTGTTGAATATAATTCTCCCTCATAATTTTAATAACTTCGCTCAGTTTGTTGATTCCTTGCTCCTTACCTGCAATGCTTCCTTGAAAAAGGAGAGTTTATCAGTGAAGTTCTCACACTGTCAGCATCTTAATGCAGAGTGACTGGTCCTGCTGCTTCTCTCACTCACACCAGCGACTGTGATGAACTGTTCCAAGAACAGAACCTTTCATACTCAGTGGAGAAATTCCTGTACACTGTCCAATGAGAATCAAGCACCATGCAAACTCACTTGTTCCGAGGGAGATTAGATTTTTATAGGTTCTGATTCTCAGCGGTGTGTTTAGGGTTTATTTTCACCAGATACAGAATCAGTGAACCTCAAACATTCTGTACAGCTGTATAAAGGACTAGACTGAGAAACCGCAGCCCAAGCATATTCACCTGAGAAACACACCTCAGTGTTGTGTATTTTATTTCGATTGGAATCATAGAATGATACACGCAGAAAGAGGTCATTCAGCCCAGTGTGCCTGTGCTGGCTCTACCACTCAGGCATCCTTCACTCAGCTCCTTATCTCTCATTTTCCTTCTTTCTCAGCAGCTGGGTTCCCAGGGAATTCACCTTTGTAAATAATACCCTCTGCAAACACACACACACCATCTTCACTCAAAACCACACTAACAACTCTCTTTGTTAAAGAACAATGGCTGATCCTTAGCCATTGCACAGGCATATTTCAACACCACTTTCTACATACATTCATACAGAGGAAAATATCCATGTCAATCACATACCCTTAATGTTCTGCCTCCCTCCAAAGTGAAAGCTGCCCTACAACTAGTGACAGTGAAATATAACCAAGGAGGAACAGCAGTGCTGAAAACCTGAAAAGGCAGAGAGGAGAATCTGTGCGAGAGGAGGAGGTAGGTGGTAAATTGATGAAAGATGCTTGATAAAAGTCTCAGTTTCCTGCACTTTCTCTATGTATTGCAATACCATTACACACTGCTGCTAGTTAGAATGACATAGAAGATGCATCACAGAAACAGGATATTTTACCCAACTACTCTGTGCTGGTGTTTATAATCCACATCCTTCCATTCCACATACCTCACCTCAGCCTTTCAGCATATTTTACTATTCCCTTTTCTTTTACTTTTTTTTATAGCCCTTGATAATTTGCTTTTGTAATTTTTCTGAAGGTTTTTAAATCCTCTCCTTTGGTACCTAGGTCTTTCTTCCAAGTTTGTTTCTTCAGATTCACTTTTCTCTTTAGTTCTTTATTTATCCACATTTCCCCATAACTAACTTGCTTGTTTCTGACATTTGGCGGAATACATTCTCCTTGAACTCCATTATCATTTTACGCACCTCCCAGGGTTTTTATCTGTTGCTTTGAGGGGAATACTAATGTGTCAGTTGGGCTGTTTCTCTATGGGTGGCAGGAGTGGTGGCAGGTCAGATAAGAGTTTGGATGGCACAAATAAAATCTTCTTTATAAACAAACATTGAAGCTGATGTATCCTGGGGGCATACTGATAGACCTATGATGCTTCAAAACGAACAAGTCATTGTTTTTATAATGGCGTTGGTCAATGATGGTGTGTTGGCTGTTATGTAGAAAGAGTTCTCTACTCTTTTCGAGATTGTATCCTGGAATCTTTCCACCATCTAAGCCATGTCACAACCCCCGGAGAGATTAATAACTTTTAAAGGATATTTGAGTTCCCAATGACCACTTTTATTTTTCACGGCAAGACTCCAAGTTTTAAGGCTTTGTAACAAACAAACTAAAAGCAAGATTGACTAATCGCTATCTGGAAACTCCAGGCCATAGTTGTACCTTCCTTCCCGCTATCTGCAGAATTACAGTATTTATAGGAAACCAATTCAACATCACACTCAGCTTCTAAGGGGTTCACCCCACCCCATTTCACTAAGTCATGATGTCAAGTGACCATCGAAAGTCACTTTTCTCGGTTTACAGGGAATCGTGAACCGACCACAAACAGTAAGACCTATTTGCGCAATTCAATTCTTCCACCAGATGTGCGAGGATGAATCTTTAAGATTGCTGAGTTTACCACCGTCTTCCTGACCAGAGACCATGTACCATCTCACATTCTTCCCTGGAACTCGCAGAGGACTCATTGCTTCCTCTCTACTGAACCTCAAGCCTGCACTGCCTTTCAACAAGATCATGGCTGATCCGATTGTAGCCAATGTGGCAACTGTATCAACAAAGACTTATGGCCAGACATCTGATTCTCCACCTAGGCTCATTATATATACTTGGCTGAGATTCCAAGTCTCTAAGTACATTATCTCAGCAGGAGTTCTGCTTGGGCAACTGCAGTGGAGTGTGCATTTCGCTTGATTGGCAACTTTATGTGGTCATATTGTGTTATTCTTTCTATGATTTCTTTAATCAATGTCTGTATGTTTATTTAGTCAAGGTTAAAAGATGTGAAGTGGATATAGTGATACTATAACCACCCTGTTTGCTTGACACTTTTATAAGGTTGTAGGAATAGCAGATTTTTAAAAAACAGATTTCTGAATGGGTGTTTTTCTTTTCCCTCAGCATTTCTGCTCTTGCCATTGTTGCTATATGGTTCATTGGTTCTGTACATAACAGGACAAAGGGGCCGTGGAGGCGGAAAGGGATCATGGATGCTTTGGAGGGCATAGAGGACATGGAGGGAACAAGGAGGCCATGAAGGTGGCAGGGGGAACATGGAGTTGATGGAGGTATAAGAAATGGTGTCTTTAAGAATATTATAGAATTAGCGGCATTGTATTGTAAACCCTTAGCAGATGGTTGTATGCTTTCTGTTTCTATCTCTCTTCAGGAAAAAAACATTCTTAGCAGCCAGGAACTGAGGCAAAATAAAAGTGTATACATTTCGAAATTGATGGCAGAGAGTCTTCTGGAGCCTTATGTACTCTTTGATCTATACGAGTGTCTGGTAAAGGCTCGCAAATGATCCTCAGCATGAAGTAAAATAAAAGGCGACCTCAAGCTGAGTGATGGACATGGGGGAAGTGACCATCCTGACATCTTGGGTACCTGACTTGTATTCATTCTTTATAAACCAACCCCTAGAAATAAAGTACATTAACGAGTGCTCAGAGGCAGGGGAGAGTCATCAGGCAGCCGCCTTCTCCAGACAAGGGAAGATGGAGGGTGACAGTGGAGGCTGGTTCTAACTGGGGACTTTAAACCAAGTTGTGTCTGCCAAATCGGAAAATTTCGAGACTCAAGCTACCCGCAACAGTAGCGAGAATCCAGCCCTGAGTGAGAGATGGTTTTGGTGTTTCGAATCCATCCCTTCGCTGAGATTGAGAGTGAAAAAGAGCTACAATAGCCTGTATTTTAGTCCATGCAGATGAGTGCTTGGGATGGTTGCTGTTTTAAAATCAGAAAAGTAATGCCCTGTGGTTTGTAACTACCAGATACCTTTAAGCTTTTTCAGCAGCTTTCCTGCCTACAACCAATCTGAGTGTCAGGCTAGAGGCCTGTCAACAAGAGGTCCTACAACACCAGTCTGCAACAAATCTGACCTGACAGCAGGTAATTCTAGTAAAGGTCATGTAGTTAGGCCTGGGTAGTCAAATTTAATCTTAACAATCAATCACTTTTATACTGTATGCACTGTTATAAGTAATAAGGTCAAGGAAGCCATTATAACACTAAAATGAGGCTTCCTGCAGACATTTCACATTCTGTACCTTTTTATTGACTACATATATTGATTTTGTATTAAAAGTCATGAAACAAATGATTGTAAAATAATGAACTTTGATTAAGCTATAACTAGTGAATCAATGTGATTGCTGAGTGACTGGAATTTAATTTTAAATTAATACTGTATAAGCTTAAATGTTTTTAGAAAAAGCAGAGCTAGCAGAAATTGTTCAGACAAAGGAATTTTCCTAACTTTTAAGAAGCTATAGGTCATCATTGTCTGCCAAGATCTGACTCAAGAATAAGTCTCGTTTTTCACAATCTGGTCAAGATTAGTAAGTAAAGAAGCTATTGTCTGCCATAAACTGTCCTTTTGAACCGAGGTGTTATGTAATTAAAGACTAATTGAATTAACCTAACAACTGCTAGAACCAACCAATAGGCTAACAGTAGCCTGACCAAATATGGTATTATGTCCACAAAAAGGGATAAAAACAGGGTCATGAAAAGGGTTCGTTGTGGCCAGGATTTGAAAACTCATGTGTCAGTCTCCATAAGCAAATTCAAGATCAAAGACTAAAAACCTGAGAGAGGGTGGAAATTAGCAATACTTCAGATGGATTGGGCAATTGGGTGAAGTTGTAAAAGTCATTATCCAAAAGGTTGATTAACACACTTTTTCTTTAGTAGACTTTCTGAAACCTGCTATCCAAAGGATCCTGTCCCATCTTAATTGGTTAAATCTCATACGGACAAAAGTAAATTAAAGTGAGTTAATTCAAAGCTGATTTACAGGTAGATCACAATTAAAAGAGCAATAGAAATTGTTACATTAAAATCTTACAATAAAGGTGGCTCTAAAGGTGGTGAGTGAGCAGATGACGGCTGAAGGATATCTGGTGGTGAAGGAAGGGTGTAGACAGATTGTACAGAGGAATACTAACACTGTGAGATCACAATACTGTTTATAACCTGTTCCAATACTGGGTAGCTTGTTGTGTCTGGAGGAATCATTCTTGTTCTTCCTCACCCACAATCAGTACTTTAAAGGCTTTTTTGGAAAAACGTACTTTATTCATAAAATATCTGAAAGAACATTACAAAACATTTCTAAATGGCCAACACAAAAAATGCAATCATATTCAACTTTTACACATAGATCATCAGGTGCTTCAATACAATCAATGAATATTACCAGCGTTTCAATATGGTCATTACAGACAGTCAGACAGTGCAATGGTATTCAAGTTATCGACATACATCATGTTGCACTCTGAGGTGCTCAATACAATTATGATACATTTAGTATTCAGTGCATACATTTATTGTGAGCCGTACAGCCCGAGGGGTCTGTACAATTCCCAGCCCCTCGGTGCACTATGGCAGAGAGGTGAACAACGGTCTCTTCCCCACCACAGCTACCTTGAGGCCAACATGCAGAGGGGGTAAGACTCCTGGCATGTAGGAAGGATCTGATGGGGAGGGCCTTTCTCACCACCAGCCAAGCTACATCTTGGTGCTTGTTGGAAAGTTCTGGTGATGAAGCATTATGCCAAATGACTTTGACAGTCTGCTTGGGGAGCCATCCAACAGGATCCACCATCTCCTTTTCCCTCAGGGCCTCTAGGATGTTACGTGCCGACAACTGCCTGATGGACTTGTGGTCAAAGGTGTTTCTCTGCATAAATTTTTCCACGAGGGACAGGTGGTACGGCACGGTCCAACTACTTGGAGCGTTCCGCGGCAGCGTGGCCAAACCCATCCTTCGCAACACCGGAGACAGGTAGAACCTCATCACGTAGTGACACTTGGTGTTTGCGTACCGAGGGTCTACGCACAGCTTGATGCAGCCGCACACAAAGGTGGCCATCACGATGAGGGTGATGTTGGACACGTTTTCCCCCCCTTTATCTAGAGGTTTGTACATCGCGTCCCTGCGGACACGATCCATTTTCAACCTCCAGATAAAGCGAAAGATGACTCAGGTGATCGCCATCGCGCAGGAGTGAGGAATGGGCCAGACCTGCACCATGTACAGCAACAGCGAGAGTGCCTCACACCTGATGACCAGGTTCTTACCCGCAATGGTGAGGGGGCATCGCTCCCACATGCCCAGTTTTCTTTCCACTATAGCCACTTGCTCCTTCCAGTTTCTAACGCATGCCCCGGTCCCTCCGAACCATGTCCCCAGCACCTTCAGGTCGTCTGGCCTGACGGTGAAGGGGACAAAGGATTGGACAGCCCAGTTCCCAAAGAACATGGCCTCGCTCTTACCACGATTTTTCTTGGCTCCTGAGGCCAGTTCGAACTGGTTGCAGATGTGGATCAGTCTGCGCACCGACAGCGGATCCGAGCAGAAGACGGTGACATCGTCTATGTACAGGGAGGCTTTGACCTGAGTGCCTCCACTGCCTGGGATCATCACTCTTCTTATGCCCGGATCCTTCCTGATGGACTCACAAAGGGTTCTATGCAACACACCAACAGAACAGGGGAGAGAGGGCAGCCCTGCCTGACTCCAGATTTAATTGGAAAGATTTCTCATGGATTCAGTCATTCTCAACCCCCTTCAGATATTGGGTTTTCTGAGTCCTGAGTAACAAATAGAATGAACGTTAAAGTGAAAGTGAGTCATAGTGTTTAACTCACCACTCACCAGCTGTGAGTGGATTGGTTGTCCATCTCTTGTCCTGCCATAATTCAAACCAGAGGTGAGTGGGAAGTGATAAGCAGGAAGTGATAAGCAAGTCTTCCCTGGTCAAGGCCCAGCAAGCTCACCCCGAGTTTTAAAAAGTAGCACAAACTGCCCAAACTGAAGCTAAAGCAGAAGGAGTTCCATAGAGCTACTATTTTAAAAATGGGCTGCTGCTGAGAAAGTGGAGAACCCCTCACAGGCCTGTAGACAAAGCGTGGATGGTCGCCCTACCAAATAGTGGTGGTACCTAGGCACTCTAGGGAGATATTGAGGATAGCCCACAAAAACCACATGACTGGTCATCTGGGATACCCAAGCCCGCATAAATTGGCATTTGTGCTGGCCATGCCTCCACAAGGACAGGCTCAGTTCTGTAAAATGTGCCACATGTGCCAGATTGTGGGGAAGCCCCTACCTGCAATAAAACCAGCTCCCCTGATTTCCATGCCAGCTTTTGGGGAACCGTTCAGCATGGTGTTGCTGGATTGTGTTTGACCCCTGCCGAAAACCAAAGGGGGCCGCCAGTATATCCTCAATATTATGCATGTGGCTACCCGTTTCGCAAAGGCCATCACCCTGAGAATCATTTGTGCCAAGATAATGGTGGAAAAGTTAACTCAGTTCTTCAGCCAATATGGGTCACCGGCTGAGACCCAGTCTGACAGAGCAGCAATTTTATGTCCACAATTATCCAGAAATCATGAGTAATCTGGGTATAACCCAGTTAAAGTCCTCAGCCTATCAGCCACAGTGACAAGGGGCTTTAGAACGGTGCCATCAGACCCCCCAGGATGATGATGGGGGGCACACTGCCCTGAGTGCCCCCATGACTGGGGCAAAGAGCTGGGGTTTCTCCTGTTTGTCACACAGGGTTCACCCAATGAGTGACCTGGCTTTGGCCCCTTTGAGTTAGTTTATGGACATGAGGTGAAAAGCCCTCTAAAACTAATCAAGGAAAGATTCTTAGAGCAAAGGGGTGAACCTTCAATGTTAGATTACATAGCCGGATCCCAGGAGTGGCTCACAAGGGCCTGTAAAGTGGCCCAGGAGCACCTTAAAACTTCACAGACAGTCACGAAAAGACGAGCAGATAATAATGCCAACACCCGAACCTTTCAGCCAGCGGCCCATGTATTAGTGTCACTACCCTTATAGGGTGAACCACTGGAAGCCCAGTTCAGTGGTCCATCTAGAGTAGGGAAGAGGATTGGTGAGGTGAATTATTGAAATGATACCCCAGGTTGCAGAAAAAAGAGCAGGCTATGTCACATCAACATGCAGGAACAGTGCCTCAGCCAGGAGGAAGATCAACAAGCAGGGTCTGTCAGGCAGTGAGGGTATTGGAGGACAAAAGCGAGAGGGAGGATGAGGTAGAGGGAGGCCGGGACAACACCCAATTTGAATTCCCCTCTGTCTGGTTAGCTCACAGTGAACTATTAGGGAGATTAAACATTGTGCTCCCCCATCTAAACCCAGAACAGAGCGGAGGCATGACAGGGCTGCTCACAGCATTTAAAGGAGTCTGTAGGGACAAACCAGGCTGCACAGCTCTCACTATACACGACGTGGAGGCAGAAGAGACTTCTCCCATAAAACAGCGTCTTTAGCACCTAGGTCCTGAGAAAGTGGCCCAGGTGAAAGCAGAAATCCTGTACATGTTGGTAAACAACCTGAATGAAGCCATTCAAAATAGCTGTAACTCCCCAGCTGTGCTAGTGCCTAAGCCCAATGGCTCAATCAGTCTCTGCATTGAGTACAAAAAGGTTAATGTCGTGACAGCATGGATTCCTACCCAATTCCTCACCAGGAGGGACTGTATTAACAAGGTAGGAAGTGTTATGCTTATAACAAAAATAGATCTGCTTATGGACATTGGCAGGTGAATGAAATCTCAGCCTCCTCACCCCAGGCAGCCTTTCACAATGCAGGGTTATGCCATTCGGACGAAGAAATGCTCCGGTCACCTTCCAGGTGCTAATAATCCAGCTAGTGGCTCTGATCCCTAACTGTGTAATGTATCTTAATGACCTACTCGTGTACAGTGACACCTGGAGGGACTAGTTGGAATAGCAGGAGGCCCTTTGCATAATGCAAAATGGATCAGAAAGGCCCATTAGCTTTGTTGAGAAGGGCTATTCTGAGTCAGAAAAAGAGGGGTTATCAGTAGTATTCGGTGTAAAAAAGTTTCGCCAGTACCTACATGGACGACATTTTACCATTGTGTTTAACCATAGACCATTAGCAGGATTATTCAGTGAGGATAAGGCCGTTCCGCCAATGACATCAGCTAGAATACAACGCCGGGTTCTGACATCTGTGTGCGAGTATACTTTTATGTACTTCCCTGGTCTATATATTGCAAATGCAGCTGCACTCAGTCGTCCCCCATTACCAGATAGTATTGTAAATACTCCCGTTCCACAAGATTTAGCGCTATTATTGAATTTCTCCGATTCTTCGCCTGTGTGTGTGAAACAAATTAGAAATTGGGCAAACAGAGATCCAATATTGTCAAAAGTCAGAGACTTTGTTTTTCAAGAATGGCAAAACTCGCCTGTATCTGAAGAATTGAGACCATTCCATGTTAGAAACACGGAATTAAGCTGTCAAGATGGAATTGTGCTGTGGGGTTCAGGAGTTGTCAACCTATCACAAAGTAGAGAACCATTCTTGACAGAGCTTCACAGTGCACATCCAGGCATATCAGAAATGAAAATGCTTGCATGAAGCTATGTCTGGTGGCCAGGCATTGACGGGGACATTGAAGGGATGGCTAAGCACTGTCTCCATTGTTAACAACAGAAGTTTCTGTTTCAGCTCCCCTGCATCTGTGGGAGTGGCCTGGTCGACCCTGGGCTCACATATCGATTATGTGGGACCATTCTTAGGTACCATGTTCTTGTTGATCAGAGATGCACATTCTAAATGGATGGATGTGTATAAAGTCAAATCACCAACGTCAAACGCAACTATGGAGAACCTACTGTTTCAGCATACATGGCCTACGTGAAATTGTCATTTCTGATAATGGTACAGCTTTTACCAGCACCAAGTTTCAAAAATGTATGGACTTGAATACAATCCGACATATTTATACAGCCCCTTGGCATCCTTCATAGAATGGTCTAGCCAAGAGGGCAGTACAAACATTTAAGTCTGGTATAAAAAAGTTATCAGAAGGTACTCTGGAATCTCAACTTTCCCAGTTTCTCTTCAGTTATCATACAATGCCCCATTCGACTATGGGTTCAACACTGTTGGAGTTATTAATGAAACGCTATTTGCATACATATTTACTATTGGTGTTTCCACATTTAGAGGGGAAGGTAGCGTAGAACCAGAGGATTCAGAAATTTAGCCATGACATACACAATAAAGCTTGCACATTCAGTGTAGGGGACAAGATATACGTGTGAAATTTCAGCAGTGGACCCTGCTGGGCTCCAGGAGTCATTGTTTTAGAGACTGGTCCAATACCCTTCCAAGTACAAGTGGGAGATAGAATCGTCTGTAAGCACGTAGATCACATCCATACCAGAGAGACATTCCAACAATTAACTGATCAGCCTGTGATTAACATTGAACCGTCGACTTCTGAGGCGTGTGATCTACCTGGATCAGGCATTCCAGGTGCTTCAGAGAGTTGCCAAATCCTGAACTGCCTTGTTCCGATGATGAGTCTCATAGTGCAGATCCCGATCCTGTCAATCCTGTTCAGAAAGAGCACCTCAGAGACTTGATTTATAATCACCTGATATTGTATATATATTGGTTGGATTGTTTAAATGTTTTTCTGTAAAAGGTAATTATAAAAAAACTAAAGGTGGAGGAAATGTGGTAACTGGATTTGTAGTCACTCCGTCCTGTCAATCATGGGTCATGTGATGTACTGCGGGGCTTCCAATCAGTAAGCTCTTAGCACAGGCAGTCCGCAGCGGTGGGGGAGGGGGGGAGTCTTTCTGACGAGAGATCTGGTCAAGTGTGCAAGCATTGCAAATGTCTCTGTAATAAAGTTTAACTGTTTCTTGATGAAACTAGTCTGTCCCATTGAGTCAAACCAAAGTTTGTGGTGCATTGATCAAAAAACAGGGGAAGGTGAAAGATGCCCATGACCAGCAGACAGGTAATGTACTACCCAACCTGAACATCAGTCTGAAAGTTTGAGCACAACACCCTTGATGGTAAATGGGGCCTAGCAGAAATCATCAGCATATACCCAGAACCATCATATAAAGTATGAACACAAAATGGCATGACGGCGCAGTGAAACAGATGTGAATCAGAACAATAGCACAATCAGAAACACCAAGTAACCATATTGTGACTAGACGACACAAACAAAGCAACTATCACCGACAATCTGAAACCATAGACCAGTCTCCAGCAACAATCATCAGATCTAAAGATGGATGGATAAACAAACCCCTGATACTTTTCAGAAACTTGTAAATTTACTCCTCTGTGTTAAAGTACATTCAGACACAATGTCATTTTTCTTTATTGTCATGTAAATAGTTTGATTCTTTAAGGGTGAAACTTTAGTTTTAAAAAAGGGAGATGTTGTGATATGATGTGCATATATCTTTAAGAGAGCCTATCTTAAACTTTCCATCCTGACAGGATGTGATATACAAGTCCCATTACTTATAGTCAATCTCCAGGCAGTAGGAGCAGAGGTCAGAGGCGTCATACTTAGTCTCTCAATGAGCATTAGTCTTTTCTTCAAATAAAGAGTCCACATTATCATTTCACAAATCCTTGTGTATCATTGGTATGTTTATGTCAAAGAGAAGAAGATCATGACACCATCCAAGACAAAGCATCCCACTTGTTCAGCACCCAATCCTGCACCTTGAACATTCTCTCTCTCCACCACCAGGGCACAGTAGCAGCAGTGTGTACAAGATGCACCGCAGCAATTCACCAAAGCACCTTCCAAACCTGTGAACTTTAAGAGCTAGAGGGACAAGAGCAGCAGACGCATGGCAACACCACCGCCTGCAAATTCTCCTCCAAGCCACTCACCATCCTGACTTGGAACTGTATCGCTGTTCCTCTACTGTCGCTGGGTCAAAATCCTGTAACTCCCCCCCAACTAACAGCACTGTGGGTGTACCTACACCACAGGGACTGCAGCAGTTCAAGAAGGCAACTCACCACCACCTTCTCAAGGGCAAATAGGGATGGACGGTAAATGCTGGCCTAGCCAGTGATGCTCACATCCCATAAATGAATTAAACAAAAGGTTCAGTAGTCTTTGGCAGGGCCCGTCACAGAATCTGTAACCAGGAGGTGTTAGCCTAGAGAATCTCAGCAGTCAAAACAAGAATCTGAGCAACTTTTTCCTGCCTTGTTGAAGCTTTAATCATTGCATAATGTAGAAGCTAGGAGGAGGAAGAGTAAAATTTGTAGCTGCACAAGGTTATGTACGTGGGTGTCTTACACAATGTTAGATTGGTAACTTTCTGTTTTACATATGAACCACACAATGCCATCTTATCCATCCTCCCTGACATGCTCATATTTTGCCTGAATTTCATCCCCCGCTTCCAACTTCACCCATGTTAAAATATCCGCAATGCCTCCTGTTTCTAACATATTCTGCCACTGACTAACACTAAGAGTGAGATACAATGCCATGGAATTATCAGGTTATGGTGTCCTTTATTCCTATTTTATTGACTTACTCCCAGCTGAATATGCCGTGGTCAGTACTGCCGGATTACTGAAAGAAAAGCAGTTGGCACGTCACCTGATTAAACGAAAGAGGAACTGTGCTCACACCCTGTGAGGATTGATCATACTGACTCTGAGTCAGAATGAGAGTGGGCTATCACTTTTGGAAAACTGACTTGTGCTTCTCTGCAAAGGCACAGGCTGGAATTTTCCGCTCCCTTTGACAGCAGGCATGTTTGGCAGCATGAACGGACAACATGGCGAGAAGGCCAAAAATCAGTTTTACGTCGTCATAAATTCAATTTGCGATTGCCCATTCCACCCATCAACGGCGGGCAGCATTTCCCGCTATCGCACTTCAGGAACCTAATTTCAATACTTCAGCATCTCATTATGAGCCATGCTCACCAGAATCATCCCCCCCACACTGGATCATCCGGGAACCTCACACCGACGTGTTTCACAACTGTACATAAGCGACGTGCACCTGGTGAGCTGCACTTCACTTGGGACTTTGAGGTTTGTTTGCCTACCTTGCTTCGGGCAACACTCCCAGTCATCAGCGCCAGGCTTCATAGGCAGCACCACATCACTTTTAGGGGGGGCTCATGGGCAGGTCTCCAGCTACCAGACCAGCCATAAGGTGGGAGTGGCTTTTCAACGGCTGCAGGACTAGGGCCTGCATGGGGAAGGGGGAAAAGTGGCCTCAGGCAAGGGAAGTGGCTGCAGGACAAGGGCGGTGCTGGGGAAGGGGGTTAACCAAGGGTGTGTGTGTGGGGGGCACATGTTGATCTGTGCAAGTGGTCTTAAGATGATGAGGGCTGAAGAGGCAGTTTCCAGAGGAGATGAGGCCAGATGAAGGTGCGAGAGTGCTCACGAGAGAGTGAATGGTGATGTCCCTTGAGTGAGTGAGATGCCAGTAATTGTGTGAATGGCCTTGTGAGTGTGAGAGTTTAGAGTGATGATACAGTTGCCATTACCCTGGCAGCACAGATGAGATCATTCATCCTCTTTTTGCACTGGATGGCCAAACTCTTCTGTGCAGCGTTGGCACTGACCACCACTGCCACCGCCTCCCAAGACAGAGTGATGAGATTGCTGGACCTCCTGTGGCCAGAGTGGGCAGGTGGAGGACATTATGGAGGGTCTCCAAAAGGCATTCCAGTGACGGGTCACTGGCTTTCAGAGCCATGCCTTCATTGGAGCAATTCTGGGCTACAAGCATTGAAGCTGTGTGCATGACTGCAGTTTAGATATGGCATCCGAAGTGAGAAAAGGGTGATGTAACAGCATGGCGGGCGATTCAGAGGCCTCCTGCCAGTGAGACGGCGTGTTTCCTGTAGCCGCATAATTAATGAGGTCGGAAGCATACGATACGGTGCAAAAACCAGCCATTGCGGCTGATGGGAAAAACATTGTTTTTCACTCTCACTAGCATACTTAGTGCAAATCTGGGACAATTCCGCCCACAGATTCATACATCTACGCAGCAAGTATATTACAATATGCAACATATATGAAGATCAGATCATATGTAACATACACAAACATTCCACTGTATGCACAATCATTTCCAAGTCAATTACATACATGGACATCTCATAGATTTTTATTCTATCACCCCTGCTCTGTCTCTCAATTACCAACAGCAATTCACTATGTGCCCCCACCCCTCCTCCAGCTGTCTAACTACCCTCTCTGGTACCCATGCTGTGTTGGGTGAGTTCTTGCTGTATGACAGGCTGTGCAGCTACTTGGTCATGTCACCACATCCTCGACTGATGTCACTGATTTGGTTTATTATATCTCAGGAAATGAAGTAATTTCAGCTCCGATGAGGACATACGACCATACGAACAAGGAGCAGGGAGTAGGCTATTCAGCCCCTCGAGCCTGCTCCGCCATTTAATAAGATCATGACTGATCTGATAGTAACCTGAAATTTGCATCCCACCTACTGCCGATAACCTGTCACCCCCTTGCTTACCAAGAATCTATCCACCTCTGCCTTAAAAATATTCAAAGACTGCTTCCACCACCTTTTCAGGAAGAGAGTTCCACAGACCCATGACCCTCTAAAACAAATTCACCTCATCTCTGTTTTAAACGGGTGACCCCTTATTTTTAAACTATGACCCCTAGTTCTAGGTTCTCCCACAAGAGGAAACGTCCTCTCCATATCCCCCTGTCAAGACCCCTCAGGATTTTATTTGTTTCAATCAAGTTGCCTTTTTACTCTTCTAAACTCCAGCGGATTCAAGCCTAGTCTGTTCAACCTAGTATGTTCCTCATAAGACAACCCACCCATTTCAAGTATTAGTCTGGTAAACCTTCTCTGAACTGCTTCCAATGCATCAAATTAGGGATGCTGCATCAGGCGCAGTTATTAAATGATTCAGCAGGAAAGCTTTCATATTCTCAGCAAGAAACAATCAGAACAATAACAAATGTGTGGCTAGCTTCCCTTTTAAAATAAAACGTTTCTTTGTGGAGTCAGCTATTTCTCAGACTCAATTGCATAAACAAAAGGGGAAATGCTAGCATTTATATAACAGCTTTGATTCCAACAGAACATTAGAAAGTGTTTCAGGCACAAGGAAGAATAAAAGAAAACTTGTCTTTAAATAGCTATTAATTGTTTGTCAAATATTTTTAACTAGATGCAAGTGGATGACATTATTTGGGGTTTAACTTGAGCATAAAATATTTCACTCTGTACATACATGTAAGACTCCAGTATCAGCCTTCACCAGCTGGTTTTCTGGTGTATAACATGGTAGTAGTGAATGGTTGCCTAAAGGTGAAGGCTGGAAACTAAGAAATAAATCAGACAGAAGTCTACAATCCTAGCAGCTATTGTAAGAAATGGCAAAAAAGTATTATGAAGGTATAAATATTCTCAGATGTTCTCGGAGCCTGACCCATATGACCAGTGGAAGTGAATATGTGGGCATGGGTTACATGCCTACCAAAGAGGAAACAAGGAATGGCCTTGGCATTGTCACTTTCATCAGGAAGTGAAATCAGAAGTATTTTGTGAGATCGCTGTCCAGCAATTGGATACTGGGGAGGCAGTGGCATAGTGGTATTGTCACTGGACTAGTATTCCAGGTATAGTATATAAGGTAAT
This sequence comes from Cetorhinus maximus, assembly GCF_964194155.1. NCBI lineage: Eukaryota > Metazoa > Chordata > Chondrichthyes > Lamniformes > Cetorhinidae > Cetorhinus > Cetorhinus maximus. Next base: position 63,034,068 of record NC_135886.1, read on the forward strand.
GCACTGGAATTAAAAGTCTGATGATGACCATGAAACTATTGTCATAAAAACCCATCTGGTTCACCAATGTCCTTTAGGGAAGGAAATCTGTTATCCTGGTCTGGCCTACATGTGACTCCAGACCCACAACAATGTGGTTGACTCTAAATGCCCTCTGAACAAGGGCAATTAGGGATGGGCAATAAATGCTGATCTAGCCAGTGGTGCCTGCATCTCATGAACAAAGAAAGAAAAAACTGATGAAATCTAGGACCTTTTATTGGAGTTTTTGGGTGAAATTTACTAGAAAATTTAGATTCCTGCAAGGCATGATCAGATTTTGATAGGTTTTTTGGAAAATAGGTGGGTTATTCAATGAAGTGGTGGAATATACCATGCACTTTCATGGACTGCATAAAAGCTTGAGGAAATTCACTTTGGGGATCCTGGGTTCAGTGGTCATATTTAAATTGTTGGATTGTGCTAAGGTGTGGCATATGGACAGACTTCAGGTTAGAACTGGAGTTCAGTTCTCAAACAGGGAGACCCAGTGGATCAAATGTCTGCTGCCTTGAAAAAAAAAACCCTGGGGAAACAGTCACTTCCTGCAGACTTCATGGAACAGATGGGCCATTCCACTATGACACAAAGAATAGAGGACGCAATGATTGCTGGATTTCGGAACGGTCATGTTACTGGACACAGGCATTAGTGCAATGGAAGAGTTATAGACAGGTGGAATAAGGAAAGAAGCATGTTTAATAGATCTGGATATTATAGTAGAAAACAGAATTGAAACAGCAATAATAAGTGAATGAATCCCAGGAATACCCAAAGGGGTGACTCAAAATGTCATTAAACGCTTACCTGCTCATAACAACACGACACAGAGAATTCTGAGGCAGAAGACCAAGATATTGATGAATGCAATGATTTGTGCCAGTCAAAAGAAGTTTTAGTTTTGTGATGAATGTGTTGGTCACTGGCTTGTTTAACTGTGCAGTGTTAGACAGTATGAGGGACAGATTGGTTAAAATGCTGTCTTGATTCACTAAGTATCAATGCAAGATTAAGGAATATAAAAGTGCAGCTTGCTTTGTGTTTGATGATGAAAACACATTAAGGTCACTATGAGTTGTAACTCCATACAAACTAGCTGCAGTAAGCCAGTCTCTGCGTCTTAGTAAACCTTCTATGAAAAAGGCACTAATGTAACTTATAATGGAACATGATAAGGCAGTAGCTTGGGGAAAGTCAGTGAATTTGCAGTTTACCCAGTCAGAATATTATTGTTTCCCTCAATAAAGCCTGATGTTTTGCATCAGACTGTTAGACCAGTATTAATGGTGTCAGGTGATAAGAATCAGGGAGGGAAAAAAGTGAACTGCATTTAAGTTACATTAAAATATTGGTTCACCTTCTATCTGTAGGTTAAAGCACCTGCTGAACAATGCAGATGTGGTTGATGAAGTGCATATGAGGTTAATAGAAGAGATTAATGAGAACCGTGAACTGCAATAGTATTGGAGGATGGCACCATCGACTATTGTGGACCTTCCATTGGCACAGGATTTTAACAACGTAATTGCTATGGGTCTAATGATATGGGACAAAGAGAGGAATATTTTCATTCTACATTTCATAGACCTGACAGCCAGATTTAATTTTCCTTTTTGCAATAATACATAGCAAGACAAAAGGGTGATGATTATAGACAAAATCATGGAGCAATTGATAGTGACTGGACTTGAGGCAACAGCTAAGTTTCTGACTGATAATAGAAGGGAATTTGGCAATGACACATTTCGAGATGCGTGGAAAGTTGAACATTATGGCCATGAATAATATATCTGGAAGTCTTTCAGCAATGGACTCTGTGGATAGAATCACATGGCAATAGATCAAATGCTATATAAAACCTTAGCCAATCAACAGACTCTGCAAGGGCAGTTTATGCAAATAATTCACTTCAGATAGTTGGAGGGGATAGTCTCTACCACTTGGTTTATTGGCGAAATCCCAAATTGCCTTTTGTGCTGTGTGATAGTCCTCCTGCTCTAGAAGGTATTGCAATTGGTTAATTTTTTCTGTGCTTTTGAATGATTTACATGCAGAGAGATGGGTTTATTCAAGGCTGACACCAGAGGGAAATTGACCTTTGAGGTGAATAGCCATTCTCAGGTAGATTGTAAATAGTACAGGGCTGATCACAGCTTGCCCCCAGCCCGGAATTTGAAGGCATCTATTTCCGATCCCACTCAAGATGATTGCAGTCATATCATCATGAGAAAATTGCGGAGTGGGTCAGGGACTAAGGAATGTGACAACTGTGGGATATGCAAGAAAAGCTACTGTCAAGTTTAATTATTGCTTGGATGTTAAGGGTAGTGCCCATGGACTGGCAGAATGGGATGAAAGAGTATAGAGTAAAAAAATGCAATGCAAGTATGGATAGTGGGTCTGTAAATTACTCCTGTATCAGAAAACAAGCACGTACCAGAGAAGGAGCCTCCAATAGTGTGAGAGGGAGCTCTCACAGTGGTAGTCCCCGCAGATATCCAAGTGCAAGTAGAGGCCATACCTTGAATAGATGCTGTAGCTTGAATAGATTAGACAATGAAATGGGGGCTACAGAACAGTCTCACAACAGAACTAGGAGCAAAAGCCCTCATGACCATGAAGTTTTGGTGGCTGCCAATAAATCTGAAGATAAACTAACAGCAGGCAAAACAAAAAGTAATTAGATAGTTGAAAGTTTGAAATGTTGGTGAAACTGCCCAACGAGGCAACAGATGCATAAGGGAAACTATGGAAACTAAATAAATGCATGTGTAGCCTGAATGCTGCATTCAGGGTGTGGTATTTCTCAGTTAGATCTGTTTTGCTGTAAAAGGTTGTGTTCAACTAAGATTAGATCCTGTAGTGTTTTGTTGGTATCATAAAGGAAAACTTTCAGGCATTTTCATGATGCATGTTGATGATTTCTTATGGGGTGGAAGGTACTGTAGAATTTGAGAAATGATTCATAAGATTAGAGTAGAATTTAAAATTGGGAGTCAGGTCTGTGGGGCTTTTAAATATATTGGTTTAAGTGTTAAGCAGAGTAGGTCTGGAGTAACTTTAAATCAACAGTGCTATTTGGAGAATGTTACTCCCATCCTTGTTAATCATGCTTGGTCATCATAGAGAGATGATGTCATATCAAAAGAAAAGATAGAGAAGTTGTGACGTTTGATTGGTCAGCTGAATTGGTTGGGCACTCAGTCTAGACCAGATGTTAGGTTTGGTGTGTTGGACGTAAGTACTACAATGAAGCACCCTAAATTCCAGAATGTTTTAAGGGCAAATAAAGCACTGAAAAACTAGATCTGAAGAAATATCTACTTAAGTTCCCCCCTTGGGTGACCCAGAGAATATGGAACTAGTCATTTTTAGTGATGTTTCACATGCTAATATCCATCGGTCGCAACATGCACATCTTTTCAGTCCCTGCTTCTATCACATAGCCTATTACTTTCCAGTGCTTCAATCCTGTATGTTGCCAGGATGTCTTGAAACGGTATTTTGGCAGAACAATCTATTAGTGACCACAAGATAATGTTCAGTGCCCAGGGTAAGGATACATACACCATTGGAATTGGATTTTCCAACTCCAAGTTTTCCAATGGTGTTTGGCCAATGGACTGGTTGTCCTACACGCTGCCATTGAAATCACCAAGAAGTACGATCTTTGACTGTGATGGTACAGCTGCCAGAGTTGTGTCTCAGATGGAGCTGAAGGCTTATTTCATATTGTCCTCCGTGTCCAAGGCAGGTGTGTAAATGCTGATAAGGGTGACAGATTGATTGGTTTTGAGCTTCAGATTGAGTGTCATGAGACACCCATCAATCCTATAGAGGGTTCGGGGATTCTCTTTATGAGTTTGTTTTTGATGCAAAGCCAACACCATGAATTCTGCACGTTCTTGCAATTTTCCTTTCCAGATGAAAGTTTAGCCACCACCATGTTCATTGATTTGTCTCTTGTCTGCTCTAAGGGCCTTTCTAAGGGATTTATCAATGTCTAGGCAGGGAACATGGGGACTCCTGTCACTGTCCACCTCTCAGGTCTTTCTGGGTTCTCCATTTTTAAAAATTCATTCACGGGATGTAGGCTTTGCTGGCTGGGCCAGCATTCATTGCCCATCCCTAGTTGGCCTTGAGAAAAGACTCGATATTCCAAGATCCTATCTTGATTGTTTGGTTTTCTGATTTTTGATCGTTAATGGACAATCATGCTGGATACGGTTTTCCAGACAGGTTTGAAGTGAGGCAGGTTATTGTTAGGGCACTTTTCTAGCTCCATCCCCTTGTGGGGTGAGTGGAGTCAATCTTGAGGAGGACTGCTTGGACACAGCGAGCAGCACTAAATCAGTTCTCTGCCTTGAATAGAAGTGGCGTGGTTAGTTGGTAACTGTCGCCTTTCTGTCAGGTTGTGACTAGAAGCTCCCAGGTATCACAATCCTGTCCTCACTGCGACTAGCCAATCACCAAGCGGCTTACAGTAATTTGCCGTCCGTAGAAGGGGCTGCACATGTTGTCTTATAGAGTGGGAATCTGTTGCACAGCAGGCTCCACATTGCCTTGCCAGGGTATTGGTTGATTTCAGTGAATGGACGAGCTGGTGTAATTGAGGACAAGGCCTTATTGCAAACCTTTGTCCACCTTCACAGCGTCAGCTGTTCCACACTGAAGGATTCTGTTGCGGTGAGGCTTATTGAATGGCAGCTTTTGCTCGCTGTAAAGTAGGTATGTGGGGATTTTGAATGATGTAGAGGCTCCAACAGTTATTTCTCCCCACCCTAACACCCTGTCACTGTGGTCCGCCATTGCTTATTCGTCAGGAGAGGTGCTGCTTAGTTTGCAGCTAGCCTCCATATCGGGAGGTTGCTTTGACTCTCCGCCACCCACTGACGCATTTGGTAGCTGCAGTTCTCCTCAACTGTGATGAGCAGTCAAAGAATCACAGGGCACCCGCTTGGGGGAGCTTCCAATCCAGGATGCAGACAGGTCCCTGAGTCAGAGAGCCTGCTGCCTTAGGAGGGTGGGTGCTGCCACTGTCAGAGGAGAATGCAAGGGCACCTTCATCTTGAGGCACTGAAGAGGTTAGATATATAATATTTAAATCTTTAGTAGAAAAATCTCTGGCTACAGATGTGAGACTACCTCTCTGGAGGGGGAACCACTCCGCAAGGTCCTTTATTGGCTGTGGCTCTCAGTGACTGACCTGTTCATCATTGGGAAGATCCCAGCTGCACCCTCAATCAGCCCACGATTGGACATTTAATTATGCCGCTGCCGAGCTGCTGGCCTCTGCTGATGTAACTCATCTAGAGGAAAATTGCCCGGAGGCAGGAATGCATAAGTCTCTGACCCGAAACTTCAACTTCAAAATATCCTCAGATTCTGCCTGCAAGTCCACCCCCACGGGACCAGTAATATTCCACCCAGAGAGCCATAGAAGTTCATGGCACAGAGGGAATCATTCAGCCCATCCTGTCTGTGCTGGCAGTGAAATATCTACCCAGCATAAATCCACATTCCAACACTTGGTCAGTAGCCTTACAGGTTACAATACTTTAAGATCATTAAAAATAGGTGCAAGAGTAGGCCATTCAGCCCATTGTGCATGCTCCACCATTCAGTAATCACTGATCTAATGGTGGCCTTAATTCCACTTTCCTGCCTGTCCACCATAACCATTGAATCCCTTGTTGATCAAAAATCTGTCTAACTCAGCCTTGAATATATTCAATAGGCCAACCTCTACTGCTCTCTGTGGTACAGAATTCCAAAGATTAATGGCCCTCTGAGAAAAGAAATTCCTCCTCATCTCCATCTTAAATGGGACACCCCTTGTTTTTAAACTGTGCCCCTAGTTCTAGATTCCCCATGAGGGGAAACATCCTCTTAGCATCTACTCTGTCATGCCCCCTCAAAACCTTATATGTTTCAATAAGAACACCTCTTATTCTTTTAAACTCCAATGAGTATAGACCCAACCTGCTCAATCTTTCCTCATAAGACAATCCCTTCATCCCAGGAATCCGCCCAGTGAACCTTTTCTGAACTGCTTCCAATGCAAGTATATCCCTCCTTAATTAAGGAGACCAAAACTAGACACAATAATCTGGATGCAGTCTCACCAATACCCTGTACAGTTGCAGCAAGACTTCTCTACTTTTATACTCCATCCCCCTTGCAATCGAGGCCAACATTCCATTTGCCTTCCTAATTATTTGTTGTGTCTGCATGCAGTTCTTTTACTGATTCATGTACAAGGACGCCCAGATCCCTTTGTGCCGCAGTTATCACAGTGTCTCTGGCAGCAGGTGGTGATGTTGAGGGAGAGCGCTGAGCTGGAGAACTGCCCAGCTCCTATGGGCCCCTCCCTGTAGGGAGCAGCATCTTTAACAAGCTGAGGGGCAGAGCCAGATGCCGTGAGGTGAGGGAGAAAGCAGCCCGGACCAAAGTCAAGATTCAGCAAGGACTTGTGAGTTGCAGTGTTGGAGGAGTAGGTCAATTGAAGTGCCTGAGTGTGGATAAGGACCCAGGAAGGGAATTGAAAACCTAGCCAAACTGACTGGCAGTACATCATGAGAAGCCTCATGATAGCATGAGTGAGAGAATAGAACTGCAGCCAGGAACTGGGCCACAGAACAAGCCTGGTGAGCGACTGCATTTAGGAGCCAAGGCCCCGAATAGGACAGAGATCTGGAGCATCAGCAGTGAATATTCTCTGTAAATAGTGTGTTTCTTGGAGTTACGTTTTCCATTGAGGGTTGATACTACTTTGATGCCAGAGGAATAAACAAACCTTGTTTTATAACCTTTGCGAAGTCTGTGTGCTTAAATCTTTTTTTTTGCAAAAATATACTTTATTCATAAAATATCTTCAACCACATTCCAAACCATTTCAAAAACACCATTACAAAGGTACAATCAGGTTCAACTTCTACAACATGTATCACAAGGTGCATCAGTACAAACAATGAATATTACAATCATTTGCAGACATTCATTTTGAGCTGTACAGCCCGAGGGGATTTAAACAGTTCCCAGTCCCTCGATGCACTGTGGCAGAAAGGTCTTAGGCAGCGACCCTTCCCCATTGCGCCTTTGTGGCAGCTGCCCCAAGCTTTAGTGCATCCCTCAGCACGTAGTCCTGGACCTTGGAATGTGCCAGTCTGCAACACTCGGTCGGGGACAACTCTTTGCGCTGGAAGACCAACAAGTTTCGGGCAGACCAAAGAGCGTCTTTCACCGAGTTGATGATCCTCCAGCTGCAGTTGATGTTTGTCTCTGTGTGTGTCCCAGGAACAGCCCGTAGAGCACAAAGTCCTGTGTCACAGAACTGCTCATGAACCTCAACAGAAACCACTGCATCTCTCTCCAGACCTTCTTTGCAAAGGCACAATCTACAAGGGGGTGAACAACGGTCTCTTCCCCACCACAGCCACCTCGAGGGCAACGTGCCGAGGGGGTGAGACTCCTGGCGTGTAGGAAGGATCTGACGGGGAGGGCCTTTCTCACCACCAGCCAAGCTATGTCTTGGTGCTTGTTGGAAAGTTCTGGCGATGAGGCATTACGCCAAATGACTTTGACAGTCTGTGTGCTTAAATCTCATGTTACCACAGCATTCTGGAGTCTCCCTCCATTTAAATAACATTCTGCTTTTCTATTCAGCCAGCTTCATATTTCCATACATTATACTCCATCTGCCAAATTTTTGCCCACTCACTTGACCTATTTCCATCCACAGTCGTTGACAGGGCCCTCAACCGTGTCCGGCCCATATCCCGCGCATCCTCCCTCACGCCTTCTCCTCCTTCCCAGAAACATGATAGGGTCCCCCTTGTCCTCACTTATCACCCCACCAGCCTCCGCATTCAAAGGATCATCCTCCGCCATTTCCACCAACTCCAGCATGATGCCACCACCAAACACATCTTCCCTTCACCCCCCCTGACGGCATTCCGTAGGGATCGTTCCCTCCGGGACACCCTGGTCCACTCCTCCATCACCCCCTACTCCTCAACCCCCACTTATGGCACCTCCCCATGCCCACGCAGAAGATGCAACACCTGCCCCTTCACTTCCTCTCTCCTCACCGTCCAAGGGCCCAAACACTCATTTCAAGTGAAGCAGCATTTCACTTGCATTTCCCCTAACTTAGTCTACTGTATTCGTTGCTCCCAATGCGGTCTCCTCTACATTGGAGAGACCAAACGCAAACTGGGCGACCGTTTTGCGGAACACCTGCGGTCTGTCCGCAAGAAAGACCCAAACCTCCCTGTCGCTTGCCATTTTAACACTCCACCCTGTTCTCTTGCCCACATGTCTGTCCTTGGCTTGCTGCATTGTTCCAGTGAAGCCCAACGCAAACTGGAGGAACAGCACCTCATCTTCCGACTAGGCACTTTACAGCCTTCCGGGCTGAATATTGAATTCAACAACTTTAGATCTTAAACTCCCCCTCCCCCCATCCCCACCCCGTTTCTCCCCCCCACCCCCCCCCGCCTTTTTTTTTCAATAATTTATATAGATTCTTCTTTCCCCACCTATTTCCATTATTTTTAAATCTAAAACTAAAACCTCGTTAGTCTTTCCACCCCACCCCCACTAGAGCTGTACTTTGAATATCCTGTCTTCCATTCTTAATTAGCACTTTTCTTAGACAAATATCACCACCTTCAACACCTCTTTGACCCTTTTGTCTGTGACATCTTTTGATTATCTGCTCATCTCCACAATCACCACACCCTCAATGTCTCTCTCCACACACACCCCACCACCCCCCCCCCCCACCACCCACCTTAAACCAGTTTATATATCTCCCTTCTTCTAACTATGCTTCAGTCTTCAGTTCTGCCGAAGGGCCATGAAGGCTCGAAACGTTAACTGATTTCTTCTCCGCTGATGCTGCCAGACCTGCTGAGTTTTTCCAGGTAATTCTGTTTTTGTTTGGGATTTCCAGCATCCGCAGTAGCTTTTAGCTTTTTGTTTTTATCTATTTATATCCATGTATATATCCATATCTACACACACCTTAAATGTGATGACATTTTCTGTCTCTACTATCCTTCCTAGCAGTGAGCTCCAAACCATTACCACCATCCTTTGGGTAAAAAAATTCTCCTCAACTTCTCCTTAATCCTTATATGATTTTTAAAAAATTCTGTGGCACCTGGTTATTGATCTCTCTGTTAAGGAAAATAGGTCCTTTCTATCTGTAATGAGCAGTCTATAGGGAATTGTTTGTAATAATGAGGAACCATATCTTCTGCTATCAGGAGTGATGATGGACTGAACTTAAGTTGCTGTTGTGCGTCAGGACCAGTTGGATGCCCTGACCTGTGCACATGTGCTGTAAGTGCCCAGAACATTAAAACTTCTGATGGGCTGATTTACACCGCCCAGGACACTGCACCTGTATCTCTTACATTGAGTTTGGATACCCACTACTGACACTAGAAATGTTAAACTGTTTAATTTCTGATGTAGCTCAGTGATTAACAGCATAACTCAACCCACACACCTCACACATCGTCCCCCAAGACCCCAACAACACCCTCATCCAGTCTGACTAATGCCTCCAACTCTACAAGAGCCCCTACAACACAACTCCCATCCGATTCAACCCCCCAACCTCCTGATCCAACCTGACTACCCCTGACCCAATTCTCCCTCCAACCTGACACCCTCCCTGACCCGACCTAACTATACCCTTTACTAAACTCGCCCAACCCAACCCTCCATAGTCCAAGCCCCTCGATCTAACTAACCCCAACGATCCTCCTACCACTCCAACTCAACCATTCCCAACTTGATCTGACTACCCACCGACCCAAACCCCTGACCCAACTTCAAATCCCCGACCTGACTTCACCTCTGACCCAAAATTCAGACCTGACCTGAGTACCCCACCTCGACCTGACCCACCCAACTACACCCTGTCAACCACTCAATCACCCACCCACTCTGGCGCCCTCACTCTCTCTCATACTCACCATCTGCTCACCCATTCACCCATGCACCTACTCATTCGTCCGCCTCCCATTCTCTCACTCACTCACCCACCCAATCATTCACTCACCCATTGAAAACCATTGAGATCTACAGAAACTTACCTGAATACAGCGGCTGGCAGCGTAAAAAGGGCCATGTCATCCGCACTGCTCCTCTCTGCCCGTCTTCTCCTGCACTACTCATCTTCACCATTTTTCTGTGTCGATGGCTGAGCTGATCCAATGCTGCAGAGTGCAAAAAGTTAAGAATGCAGAGATCTTTGAGGGCTGCAGAGATACGTGCAGCATCACTGCTGATCAGAAGACCTGATCCCATATTTCAGAGCTTCACCTATCAGGGTCATACATTAGAAAATGGAACGCAGCCCATGTCTTTTATCCTAATGTGAATCACAAAGACTCCACCTCTGTTACAACACCTATCTCCACTCCTACCTCAGTCCCCTTTGCTGCTTAAGTCTGTGTTCTTGCTTGTTTACTTCTAGACTTGACTATTCCAACGCTCTCCAGATTGGCCTCCCATCCTCAATAAACTTCAGCTCAACTAAAACTCTGCTGCCCATATCCAACAGTGCACCAAGTCCCATTCCCCTATCTACCCTCTGCTTGCTAAGTTGCATCAGCTCCCAGTTCACCAACATCTCAAATTTAAAATTCTTAAAATGCATTCAAATCTCACTATGTCCTCACCCTATCTCATCACTGTAACTGTCTCCAGGCCTGCAACCCTACAAGAACTCAGCATTCCTCCAACATTTCTCTTGTGTGTCTCCAGCTTCCTTTGTCCTATCACTGGTGTCCATGCCTTCAGCTGAAGAGGCCCTAAACTCTGGAATTCCCTCCCTTCCTGAACCTCTCTAGTTTTTTCTATCCTTTAAGGTGCTCCTTAAATAAAGGCATGCATTTTTATTGTGCCTTTCATAACATCAGAATGTCTCAAAGCATTTTACAGCCAATGGAACACTTTTAAAGTGTAGTCGCTGTTGTAATGTAGCAAATGTGGCAGCCAATATGCACAGACCAAGCTCCCACATACAGCATTGTGATATATATGGAAACATAGAAAATAGAAGCTCACTCATATAGGTAATTTGGCCCTTCGACCCTACTCAACCATTCAATATGACCATAGCTGATCCTCTATCTCAATGCCATGCACCTGCTTCCTCCCCATATCCCTTGACCCCTTTAGAGTCTAGAAATTTATCTATTTCCTTCTTAAATATATTCAGTGACTTGGCCTCCACAGCCTCCTGTGGTAGAGAATTCCACAGGTTCACCATCCTCTGAGTGAAGACGTTTCTCCTCACCTCAGTCCTAAATAGTCTACCCAGTATCCTGAGACTGTAAACCTTTGTTCTAGGCCCCCCAGCCAGAGGAAACATCATCCCTGCATCCAGTCTGTCCATCCCTGTCAGAATTTTATACATTTCAATGAGATCCTCTTTCATTTTTCTAAACTCCAGTGCATACAGGCCTGGTCAGCCCAATCTCTCCTCATACGACAGTCCTGCCATCCCCGGAATCAGTCTGGTGAATATACACTGCAATCCCTCTGTGACGAGTAGATCCTTTCTTAGGTAAGGAGACCAAAATTGCACACAGCACTCCAGGTATGGTCTCACCAAGGCCCTGTACAGCTGCAGTAAGACATCTTTGCTCCTGTACTCAAGTCCTCTCACAATGAAGGCCAACATTTCCCTTCTTAACTGCTTGCTGCACCTACATGCTTGCTTTCAGTGATTTCTGTACAAGGACACCCAGGTCCCTCTGTACATCAACATTTCCCAATCTATCACTATTTAAATAATGTTTTTCCTACCGAAGTGGATAACTTCACACTTATCCACTTTATACTGCATCTGCCATGTATTACCCCACTCACTCAAATTGTTTAAATTGCCTTGAAGTTTCTTTACATCCTCCTCACCACTTCCATTCCCACCTAGTATTGTGTCGTCAGCAAACTTAAAAATATTACAATTGGTTCCCTCATCCAAATCATTGATATATATTGTGAATAGCTGGGGCCCAAGCACTGATCCCTGCATACCCCACTAGTCACTGCCTGCCACACCAAAGAAGACCCATTTATTCCTACTCTCTGTTTCCTGTCTGCTAATCAATTCTCAATCCATGCCAATGTATTACACCCAATCCCATGTGCTTTAATTTTGCACACTAACCTCCCATGTGGGACTTTATCAAAAGCAAATCCAAATACACCACATCCACTGGTTCTCCCTTATCTATTTTGCTAGTTACATCCTCAAAAAATTCCAGTAGGTTTCTCAAACATGATTTCCCTTTCACAGATCCATTTTGACTTTGTCTAATCCCATTGATATTTTCTAAGTGTCTTATTATCACTTCCTTTATAATAGACTTGAGTATTTTCCCTACTACTGATGTTAGGCTAACTGGTCTGTAATTTGCTGTTTTCTCCCTTCCTTCTTTTTTTTTTAAATAGTGGGGCTATATTTGCCACCTTCCAATCTGCTGGGACTACTGAATGTTGGAAGATGACAACCAATGCATCCACTATTTCCATGGCCACCTCCTTTAGCACACTGTGATATAAATGATCAGACTCTGGGGCTTTATTGGCTTTCAGTCCCATTAATTTCTCCAGCATCATTTTTTAAATAATACTAATTGCCTTTAGTTCCTCCTTCTCTTTGATTCCTTAGTTCCCTAACATTTCTGGGAAGTTATTTGTGTCTTCCTCTGTGAAAACAGAACGAAAGTCGTTGTTTGCTCTGCCACTTCCTTGTTCTCTATTATAAATTCCCCTGTTTTGGACTGTAAGGACATTTGTCTTCACTAATCTTTTTCTTTTTACATACTTATAGAAGCTTTTACAGTCCACTTTTATGTTCCTTGCAAATTTACTCTCATACTCTATTTTTCCCCCTTAATCAATCTCTTGGTCGTCATTTGCTGAATCCCAAGCTGCTCCCAATTCTCAGGCTTGCTACTTTTTTAGCAACTTTATGTGACTCCTCTTTGGATCTAATATATCCTTAATTTATTTTGTTAGCCATGGTTGGGCTGCTTTTCCTATTGTGTTTTTGCACCAGAAAGGAATGTATAATGATTGTAATGCATGCATTCATTCCTTAAATATTGGCCATTGTCTATCCACCTTTTAATGAAGTTCCCCAATCTATCTGAGCACACTCATGCCTCATACCTTTGTAGTATCCTTTGTTTAGATTTAGGACCCTAGTTTTGGATTGAACTACTTCACTTTACATCCTAATGAAGAATTCAATCATGTTATGGTCACTGTTCCCTAAAGGACTCCGCACAACACGTTTATTAACTAACCTCTTCACTTTGCACAATATCAAATCTAGGATAGCCTATTCCCTAGTTAGTTCCTCGACATACCAGTCTAAAATACCCTCTCATACACACTCCAGGAATTCATCTGGCACAGTATTATTGCTAGTTTGGTTTGCCCAGACTATATGTAGATTAAAATCACCCATGATTACTGTCACACCCTTGTTACATGCCTCTCTAATTTCCTGTTTAATGCTGTCTGCTACCTTATTACTACTGTTTGGAGGCCTATAGACAACTGCCACTAATGTTTTCTGCCCCTTGTTGCTTCTTAGCTCCACCCAGACTGATTCTACATCTAGATTTTTTGAGCCAATATCCTCTCACTACTGTACTGATTTCATCCTTAACTAACAACACCACCCCACCTCCTTTTCCTTTTTGCCTGTCCTTCCCCAATATTGAATACCCTTGGATATTCAGTTCCCAGCCTTGGTCACCCTGCAGCTCTGTCTCTATAATCGCAATCATATTGTACCCATTTACATCTATTTGTGCTATTAATTCATCTACCTTATTGTGAATGCTCTGTGCATTTAGATACAGTAGCTTTAGACTTGTCTTTTTAACATTTTACACATTTTTTTTGTACTATGGCCCTATTTGCTGCTAGCCTTTGTTTCCTCTGCCTTCCACATTTGCTTTCTACTTTTCTGTCTTTCATTCTTATCTTTGTTTCCCTCTCTTGTGTCTCCCTGCTCAGGTTCCCATCCTCCTACCCCTCTAGTTTAACCTCTCCTCCATGATACTAGCAAATGCCCCTGCGAGGATATTGGTCCTGGTCCTGCTGGGGTGCAACCCATCGAGCTTGTACAGGTCCCATTTTCCCTAGAATCAGACCCAATGCCTCAGGAATCTAATCCCTCCCCCCTAAATCATTCATCTGGCCTAGTCTCCTAATCCTAATCTTGCTAGCACGTGGCATTGGGAGCAATCTTGAGATCACTACATTTGAATTCCTGCTTTTTCATTTATTCCATAGCTCCCTATATCCTGCTTTCCCCATCCCTCTTTTTAACCTATGTCATTGGTACCGATAAGGATCATGATCTTATGTTCACCCTCCCCTTTCAGAATATCCTGCAGCCATTCAGTGACATCCTTGGCCCTAGAACCAGGGAGGCAACATACCATCCTGGTGTCACGTTTGCAGCCCCAGAAACGTCTATCTGTTCCCCTTATAATGGAGCCCCCTGTCACCATTCCTCTCCCACTCTTTTTTCTCCCCTACTGTGCAGTTGAGCCACTCGTGGTGCCACGGACTTGGCTCTTGCTGCATTCCCCTGAGAAACCATCTCCCCCAGCCGTATCCAAAGCAGAAAATCTGTTAGAAAGGGAGATGGACCCAGGGGATTCCTGCATTACCTGCCTAGTGCTTTCACTCTGTCTGGCAGTCACCCATTCCCTTTCTGCCTGTGCACTGTTTACCTGCAATGTGACCATCTCCCTGTACGTGCTATCCACAAAGATGTCATCCTTGCGGATGCTCCACAGTGATTCCAGCCACAGCTCCAGCTCTGAAACGTGGATTTTGAGTAGCTGCAGCTGGAGACACTTCCTGCACACGTGGTCGCCCTGGACACTGGAAGTGTCCCTGACTTCCCACATCGCACCGGAGGGACTTTCCATTTGGCCAACCTGCCCTGCCATGACTTACCCTTAAATTACTTCCTTTAGTTTTACTTCCTCTAGTTTAGAGAATGTTAACGTCGGAAAGAATACTCACCTGGTCCTACTTACCAAGGCTGCAGCTCTTCTTTCTGAGGAAAGGTAGGAAATGAAAGGATCACCTCCTTCCCTTTTCACTGAACTCCCTCTCTCACCAAACTCCAACTTAATCACTCTAATGCAGCCCAAAGCAGCACTCCATTGCATGTCCAGATATCAGTTTTTGTGATATTGATTGAGGGATAATTATTGGCCAGCACACTGGGGATAATTCTGCTTCAAAATTGTGCTGTGGGATCTTCTACATTCACCTCAACACACAGAGAATCTGTTTAATGTCTCATCCTAAAGATGGCACCACTGATAGTGCAGCATTCTGTCAGTACTGCAGTGACATTTCTCTATGCAAGCCCTGGAGTGGGACTTGAACCCAGAACCTTGTGATTTAGAGGTAAGAATGCTGCCAACTGATACCTAAAACTCACTCTTTGACCAAACTACTGGTCACTTCTCCTAATATCTCCTTATGTGGCTCAGTGTTAAATGTTGTCTGATTCCTTTCTTGTGAAGGACATTGGAATACTTCACTACATTAAAGGCGCTATATGTGCAAGTTGTTGTTGTTGTTGATGTTGATGAGCAGCTCAGTGAAGCCCAGCGCTCTCCTGATAATTTCTCTGAAAAACCCTGGTAAACCTATTGTGCCCAGGGGAGAGGCTCCAAACCTGCAGCTTGTCAACTAGTATATCCCACAAAACATTTTATCAACCTGCTTAAAGGGAAATACAATACTGCCACTGCCTTCTGAAACTCTCAATACCATTGAATCTTTTGCTACTCAGGATGTCATTCTGAAGAAACTGCTCTGTGCTGAGTAAGAAAAATTATTTTTTATTAAATGCTGCTGTTGCTGTTATACCAAGATTGCCAATTCAGATGCTGGCCATGCCACTTTACAGATTTCCAGACATACAGAAGTAATCCAATCCACAGCACTTCAGTCAATCTTTCCATGAAACTGAGAGCTGGGGATGAATCCTCTGATTAACTAGAAAGTTCTGCCCATATTTATCGTAAATCAGTCTTTAACAGAAGTACTGCCTTGAGTAATTAATTCTGATAGTGAACAAGAGATATTATGAAATTCTTTATCCTGGGCATTTTGCCAATTAGTAAAAAAGTTCATTGCAATCAGAATGCTTTTGCTGAATGTACATTGGTGCACAATATGCTTTGCCTTCTTTCCATTCTCAGACTAACCACAAACATTCCTGGTCTCCACCCAAAATAAAAGATCATTTTTGATCTCCAGTCTCTTTGTCTGGGCCTAGTTTTCCCTTCTAGAATTAAATTTGTGATTGATCAGAAGAGACTGGCGAGGAAGTCCTCCTGACTCCGAATAGTTGATGATTGTGGAATCTCTTTCCAGGCAGAGCCATTTTGCATGTGTCTAAGGCTTCTGTCACACTGACTATAAAACCCTTGGATGGTCAGTGCACTGCCATAACAGCACGACACCTTTGGGCTTTTCTGTTCAGTGAATACCCCAAAAATATTAATTGAGTAACTTTAGGTGCCAACTGTGGCCCAGTCAGTGACACTTCTGAGTCAGAAGGTTGTGGGATCAAGTCCTACTCCAGACACATGTGTCTATAACTCAGGCTAACACTTCAGTGCTGCACTGAGGGAGTGCTGAACTGAGGGAGTGCTGCACTGTTGGAGGTGCAAGTGGGTCTCAAGTTACATTTTGGCCAAGACTGGCTAAGGACAGCAGATTTCCTTCCCTAAAGGGCATTAGTGAACCAGATGGGTTTTTAAAAATAATAATTCATTAGTTTTATGGTCACCATCACTGATACCAATCAGTAATGATGCCAGCTTTAAGATTTATTGAATTAACTGAATTTGAATTCCCCAGCTGTCTTGGTGGGATTTGTTCTCATGTTTCTGGACCTTTAATCCAGGCCTCTTCTCTCAAAGGGTTGTTAATCTCTAAAATCATCAGCCCAGAGAGCAGTGGAGGCTTCAAGTCATTGGCTATATTCAAGGCTGAGTTGGACAGATTTTTGGTCAACAATGGGGTCAAGGGTAATGGGGTGGGGATGGGGGGGGGACGGTGTTTGCAGCTGGAAAGCGGAGTTGAGGTCACTATCAGGTCAGCGATAATCTTATTGAATGGTGGGAACAGGCTCTAGGGGCTGAATGGCCTATTTGTGCCCCTATTTCTCATGCCTCTGAAATACTAGACCATAAACATAGTTACCATCCCACTGTATCCACATTTTGACTGTTGTCTTTCCTATATTGCAATGATGAATAAACTTCAAAAGTACTTATTGGGTGTAAAGTGCTATACAAATGAAACTCTTTCTCTAGTTTTCAGCCCAGATATCATAGTCACTACCTAAGTCCTGACTGTATGATATTGAAAAATTTGTAGCTTCGCATAATCAGATGGGTTGCGGCTAATTCTGCGTTATAGGCAGAATCACTCCTTTCTCTAGACTTCCTGCAATACATACACAGCGAGACAAATTGACAAAGTGCTAACTGGTAGTCTCAAATCTGGGCAGCCAACTGCATTTAAAGGCAAATGTGCTGGTCCTTAAAGTTCTGCTTGGAAAACTTAATTTCAGTTGGTGAGTCATGGCTGAAAAGAGTCAATATGGGGGAAACTACCCCTCTACGTGAGGGTTTCCTGAGGTAAACTCAATAATGACAATGGGTGTCATGGGGGAGGGTGTGAGTGGGGCGTGGGGTGAAAGTCGGTCTCTAGTGAAGGCATTGTTACCAACCATGTGGAAGCAGGAAGTGGAACTGATCAGCCGGGCCCTGGAACAAATGAGGAAAGTGCTTTCACAAGGGCCAAGTGAAGTGGATTTCCTGTTTGATGAAAGCTGCCTTTGTCTCCCTGCAAATGGTGCAGCGGAGGATCAGGAGCTCCTCTGCCCTTCCTGGACAACAGGATAGGAACAACATGGGCACCTTCTCACTGCAATCCTGCACGCAGTATTGGACACCATAATACCTTACACAGCCAAAATTGAAAATTTAAAAAATCATGATATAATATATAAAATTATAAAAACCATCTTTGAAACCCATGACCGCTCCACCCTCACCTCCAACAACAAGTATGAGCAGCTCATGGACTTTGTTTTCAAACCTCTTTTAACACTCCCCCACCCTGCTTTAGCCCTAAACTTTCATCTTTCTCTGATTTCTCTCCTGTCTCCCCTTACACCCTCTCTGAGCTCAGCTTGTCCATGAAAGCCAGCTCCAGTTCCCTCAGCCCTATTCCCACTAAATTGCTGATCGCCCATCTTACCATCCTGGCCCCCATGTTAGGCCCGGTTTTGTAAGCAGTTCTCTCCTCAGCCTCTCACCTTTAAATCTGCTGTCATCATCCTTCTGAAAAAGCCAACCTTTGGTCCCACCATCCTTACATGTCCAACCTCCCTTCCCTCTCCAAGGCCCTTGAACATGCTATTGCTTCCCAAACCTGTACCCATCTTTCCCAGATCTCCATGTTTGAATCAGATTTGGTCCCCTGCCATATTACTGAAAAGGTTCTTATCAAAGTCACAAATAACATCCTAAGTAACTGTGCAAAGGCAAACTTACTATCCTTGTCCTTTTTGATCTGTCTACAGCTTTGCAACAGTTGATCACACCGTTCTCCTCCAACACTTCCCCATTGTCATCCAGCTGGGTGTGACTGCTCTCGCCTGGTTCCATTATTATCTATCTAATCACAGCCAGAAAATCCTTGCAATGGCTTCTCCTCACCATCTCGCACAACTACCTCTGGTATTGCGCAAGGAGCCATCCTTGACCCTTTAATATTTCAAATCTACATGCTGCCCCTCGGTGACATGATCCAAATGTAAAGTGTTAGTCTCAATACCCAACTCTACCTCACCACTAGCTCTCTCAATTCCTCCACTGTTGCTGAATTTTCAAACTGCTTATCTGACATCCAGTACTGAATGAGCATAAATTTCACCCAATTAAATATTAGGAAGACTGAAGCCATTATTTTTGGTCCCTTATCCAAACTCCATTACCTAGCTACAAACTCCACCCTTCTCCCTGACAACAGTAAATTTAACCAGCCTGTTCAGAACATTGGCATCACATTTGACGCCAGGATGGGCTTCCGACCTCATCTTTATGACTGCCTATTCCCACAGTGGTAATGCTGCTCAATTTCACCTCATCTCAGCTCATCTGCTGCTTGAAACCCTCAGTCATGCTTTTTGTACCTCTAGACTTGACTATTCCAGTGCATTCCTAGCTGATCTCCCATATTTTACCCTCCATGAACTCAAGATCATCCAAAACGCTGTTGCCTGTGTCTGTGCTTGTAGCAATTCCCATTCCTCTAACACCCCTGTGCTCACAGACCTACACTGGCTCCCAATCAAGTTACATTTTGATTTTAAAATTTTCATCCTTGTTTTCAAATCCTTCTAAGGCCTCGCCCCTCCTTATATCTCCTCTGGTCCCACAACCCTCAGAGGTGCTCCTTTAATTCTGGCCTGTTGATCGTCCTCCATTTTAATTGTTCCACCATTGATGGTTGTGCCTTCAGTTGCCTCGGCCCCAAGCTCAAGAACTCCCTCCCTACCTCACCATCTTTCTACCTCACTTTCCTCCTTAAAGACACTCCTTAAAACCTAAGATAAAAGCAAAACACTGCGGATGCTGGAAATCTAGAACAAAAACAAAAATACCTGGAAAAACTCAGCAGGTCTGACAGCATCTGCAGAGAGGGATACAGTTAACATTTCGAATCCATATGACTCTTCATCAGAACTAAAAAATATAGAAATGAGATGAAATATAAGCTGGTAGAGGGGGGTGGGACAGGAGGAACTCGATAGGGGGCCAGTGATAGGTGCAGGCCAAGAAAAGACTGCCAAAGATGTCATAGACAAAAGGACAAATATATTTTTCTTTTCCCACCTATTTTTAAATTTATTTTGATCTGTTGTTTCATCTCCACCTTTTAGCCCATTTCGATCCCTTCCCCCCACCCCTCCCCCACTAGGGCCATCTGCCACTAGCTTGTCCTGCTTGCTACCCATTAGCACATCCTTTAGATAATATCACCACCTTCAACACCCCTTTGTCCTTTTGTCTATGACATCTTTGGCAGTTTCTTCTTGGCCTCCACCTATCACTGGCCCCCTATTGAGCTCCTCCTGTCCCACCCCCCTCTACCAGCTTATATTTCATCTCATTTCTATATTTTTTAGTTCTGATGAAGGGTCATACGGACTCAAAACGTCAACTGTATCCCTCTCCACAGATGCTGTCAGACCTGCTGAGTTTTTCCAGGTATTTTTGTTTTTCTTCTCCTTAAAACCTATCTCTTTGACCAAGCTTTTGATCATTTGATTTAATATCTCCTTATGTGGCTTAGCATCATGCTTTGTTTTATAATGCTCCTGTGAAGTATGTTGAGACATTTCAGTATTTTAAAGGTGTTCTATAAGATGTTGTTGTTGAGGGGTCTGGACGATGTAGGTATGGAGAAGCTGTTACCACTGAGAACCACTGGACACTGATTTAAAATGATTGGACAAAGAACCAACAGTGACATGGGGAAAAAATTTTTCATACAGCGAATGGCTAGGATCTGGAATGCACTGCCTGAGAGTGTGGTGGAGGCAGATTCAATCATGGCTTTCAGAAGAGAATTGGATAAGCACCTAAAGAGAAAGAAAATGCAGGTCCAAGGGGAGAGAGAAAGTGAGTGGGTCTAGCTGAGTTGCTCTTGCAAGTTGAGCATCCTCAATACTGAAATCAATAGATTTTTGGGTACCAAGGAAATTAAAGGGATATGAGATGGGGGGTGCTGATGTGAAAGATCAGCATGATCTTATTGAATGGCGATGAAACAGAGGTAAGGTACTGAATAGCCTACTCCCTCTCCTATTTCTCATTGGAACATAGGAAGGAACATAGGAAAGTAGGAGCAAGAGTAGGCCATTTGGGCCCTCGAGCCTCCTCCGCCATTTAACTAGATTGTGGCTGATCTTCTACCTCAATGCCATCTTAAGGCAATATCCCCACATTCCTTAATGTCATTGGTATTTAGAAACCTATTGACCTCTGCTTTGAACATACTAATGACTGAGTTTCCATAGCCCTCTGGAGTAGAGAATTCCAAAGATTTACCATCCTCTGTCTGAAGAAATTCCTCCTCATCTCAGTCCTAAATAGCCTACCTCTTATTCTGAGACTGCGACCCTGGTTCTAGATCCCCCCAGCCAGGGGAAACATCCTTCCTCCAGCTATCCTGCCAAGCCCTGTAAGAATTTTGCACACTTCAGTGAGATCACCTCTCATACTACTAAACTCTAAAGGATACATATTCCTCAATCTCTCCTCATAGAACAATCCCACCATCCCAGGAATTAGTCTGATAAACCTTTATTGCACTCCCTCTATGGCAAGTATGCCCTTCCTTAGGTTAGGAGACCAAACTGTACACAATTCTCTTGGTGTGGTCTCACCAAGGCTCTACACAATTGCGGTAAGACTTGCTTACTCCTGTAGTCGAACCCCCTTGCAATAAAGGCCAACATGCCATTTGTCTTCCTAATTATTTGTTGCACCTGCGTGTTAGCTTTCAGTGACTTATGAACAAGAGCACCCAGTTTCCTCTGGACATCAGCACTTCCCTATCTCTCCCCATTTAAGAAATACTCTGTGTAATAAACTTGGATAGTGCAGGACAGGTTTCTTGCAAGAAACAGTGAACTTTATTTACAGGTTTCAGAGGAAACTACATGCTTGTCCAAAACCAAGGCTAAAAATCTCCACCACTAAGATTCCCCATACTTAGGGCTGATTGGTCTATATATGATCCCCATAATAGTAAGAAAGGGTTTAACTTATAATCATTACATTCTTCCCCTTTACTTTTGTTTTACCCCTTGTTTACCATCGTAACCCATATTTATATACAATTATATACAGTTCATACTATTATAAGTTTAGTCTTTGAAGAGGTTTTTGGATTCGGGTAGGGTAACACAGCAGGATGTTCTTCCATTGGATCAACCTGCACAGGAACTGCAGCTTCAGGACATCCTTAGACAATGGCAGTTCAGATTTACTTCAGCAGAGACATCAGGTATGTCTATTCTTTATCAATCTGTCACCTCAGGTGTTGAAGTTTCGACTTTGATTTCAGGTGGATTAACTGTTTATTGGAGGGTTTCTCGACTTCTGAGATGATCCACATGTTTCCTAACAATCCTATTTTCCACCTCCACTTGATATGATAACGGTTCTGTTTCAGAGACAATTGTACCAGGGACACGTCTCAGTCCAGTTGCAAAATTTCATACAAAAACTGTCTCATCCACGGTAAACTCTCGACCTTTACTGTGAACGTCATGATTCACTTTCTGACTCCCCTGGCTTCACTCACCTACCCCTCTATATTAGGGAATACTAGACTCAATCTTGTATGAAGTTGGCACTTCATTAACAATTCTGAGGGTATTAAACCAGTGGTCACATGAGGAGTTGTGTGATAGCTGAACAGGAATCTTGAAATTTGTGTTTCTGATGTGCCCTCTGATAGTTTTTCATGTCTGTTTGAAAAGTTTGCACTGCTCTTTCTGCTAACCAATTGGGCAAGGGGTGATACGGCGCTGATCTGACGTGTTTAATCCCATTTAAGTTCACGAATCTTTGGAATTCAGTGCTAGTGAAAGCAGTACCATTGTCTGACACAATAACTTCAGGTAAACTATGAACACTGAAACCCTGGCACAGTTTTTCAATGGTTACAGATGAAGTAGGTAATCCCACTTCAAACACGTCCATCCATCTAAAATGTGCATCAATAATCACAAGAAACAAGGTACCTAGAAATGGACCTACACAGTCTATATCTGATTTGACCCTGGGTCGACCAGGCCACTCCCACGGATGCAGTGGAGCTGAAATGGGCAACTTCTGCTGTTGCTGACACTGGAGACAGTGTTTAAACATTTGTTCTATCTCACTGTCTATACCTGGCCACCAGATATAACTTCATGCAAACATCTTCATTTTTGAAATACCTGGGTGCGCACTATGAAGTTCTTCCAATAATGGTTCTCTTCCTTGCATAGGGATAATTACTCTTGCTCCCCATAACAAGATACCATCTTGACAACTCAGTTCAGATTAAAGGATGGTTTTAATTCTGCAGGGACTTGTGCAATTGACCATCCTTATAACACTTGTTCACGGATTCTTGCTAAAATTGGATCCTGAATCGTCCAGCTTTTTATCTTTCTCACACAGACTGGTGAGGGATCCAGGAAATTTTATGCAAGTACTACCTCTTGAGATACTGGTACCTGTGCAATACTGTCAGGTAAAGGAAGATGACTGAGGGCATCTGCATTTGCTATATGCACACCTGGACAGTGCATAAAAGTGTACTCGTATGCTGACAAAATTAAAGCCAATCTTTGAGCTTTAGCAGAAGCTATCAGTGGGAATGCCTTACCTTCACTAAACAATCCTAACGTGGTTTGTGATCTGACACTGTGGTGAAGTGTTGACTGTGTAAATATTGATGGAACTTCTTTACTCCAAATACTATAGAAAAGTCCTCTTTTTCAATTTGTGTGTATCCTTTCTCAGCTGCAGAAAGAGTTGTGGATACGTATCCTACTAGTCTTTCAGATCCATCCTCCATCTTGTGTGATAACACTGCTCCTATTCCATAGGGAGATGCATCACAAGTGAGTATCAATTCCTTAGACAAGTCATAGTGCGCTAGCAGACACAACAAGTGTATAAGTTTCTCAACTCTAGTGAATGTTTCCTCTTGCTGTGCCTTCCAGGACCTTCTGTGGTTCTTCTTCAATAATAAGTGTAATGGGGCTAACACTGTAGATAGATTAGGCAAAAATCGACCGTAAAGGTTTACCATGCCCAAAAAAGACTTGAGCTCCGTGACGTTGGTAGGAGAGGGTGTTTCCTTGATTGCCCTGACTTTCTCCTCTAATGGATACAACCCTTGGGCATCTACTCGATGACCCAGATACGTAACTCCCTTTGCTTGGAAAGTGCACTTTTCCTTTTTTGAACAAACGGCAGCCTCCAAAACTCTCTTCAGAATCTCTTCCAGGTTTGCCGCATGTTCTGTTTCCATGGATCCTGTGATTAGGACGTTGTCCAGGTAACTCGGGAGAGACCTTGTAGTAAGCTTTCCATAGTTCTCTGGAAAATCGCACAGGCAGAGGACACCCCGAAGGGTAGGCGTGTATATTGGTATAGGCCCTTGTGCATGTTTATGGTGACATAACTCCTTGATGTGTTGTCCAACTCGAGTTGCTGATACGCATGGCTCATGTCCAGTTTAGTGTGGGATCTTCCTCCTGCGAGTTTAGCATTCAGATCTTCAATCTTTGGGATTGGCTATTTCTCTAATTTCACAGCCTTGTTTACCATTAATTTATAATCCCCATAGATGCAAATGGTTTGGTTCAGTTTTAGCACAGGGATTATGGATGCTGCCCACTCTGAAAACTGGACTAGCCGTATTATTCCTAATTTCTCCAAACAACATAATTCCACATCAACCTTTTCTCTCAGAGAGTAAGGCACAGATCTTGCGTTAAAAAAACAGGGTGTTGCTTCATGGTCCACGCATATTTTAGCTTGCAGACCTTTGATTTTCCCCAACTCATCTCGGAATACTTTGTCATATCTTTTCAGCAACCCTGGAATTTCTCCAGTCCTGACCTGAAAAATTTCCAACAAGTTTAGCTTGATTTCTTTCAACCAATCACGGCCCAGTAGGCTCAGTCCTTATCCTTTTGCAACAATTATTGACAGCTGTAGGATACAGGTACAGAGGTGATGCTTTTCACCTGTATTACTTCTCCTGTGTATGTTTTTAACTGAGCAGCGGTTTTCTCCAAACTCAATGGCTCGGTACCTTCTCTGAGGTATTCAAAGATGTGTTCTCCCATCACTGTGTTCGATGCTCCTGTGTCAACCTCCATGAGCAGAGGCTTTCCATTTACTTGAAGTGTAACAATGATTGGTTCAGTTTTCCTGGCCTTCAGATTGTGTACAGAACAAACATCAGCCTCAGTAACTCCTGGCTCATCTATATTGTGCACTTCATTTAACTTGACTTGCTGCCTGAATGGCTGCCTTGATCTATTCTTGCTAGATGAGTTGTATGGATGAGTCATACGGGTCAATTCTATCAAAGAGAAGCATTCCTGGTGAGTATAATTCTTTTAGTCCCTTAAAATATCAGAATGCTCTCAGTCACGAGGCGAGGTGCTGTGTCGGTGCTTTTTATCCTCGTCGTCGTTGTAATAAACTTGGATAATGCAGGGTGGGTTTCTTGTAAGAAGCAGTAAACTTTATTAACAGCCTCCAGAGGAGACTACATGTTTGTTCCAAGACCAAGGCTAAAAAGCTCCGCTCCTAATATTCCACATGCTTAGGGCTGATTGGTCTATGCAGTCACATGATCCCCATAACAGTAAGAAATGGCTTAACTTACAATCATTACACGCTGCATTTCAGTTTTCCCTACCAAAGTGGATAACTTCAAATTTGGCACATTATATTCCACCTGCTATGTTCTTGCCCACTCAATTAGCCTATCTAAATCCCTTTGAAGCCTCTTTGCATCATTCTCACAACTCGCATTCCTACCAACTTTTGTGTCATCAACAAACTTGAAAATGCTATATTTCGTCCCAATGTCCAAATTATTGATATAGATTGTGAATAGCTGGAGCCCAAGCACTGATCCTTGCAGTGCACCAGTAGTCACTGCCTGCCAATCTGAGAATGATCTGTACAGCTCTACTCTTTGTTTTCTGCCCATTAACCAGTTCTCACTCCAAGCCAATACATTACTCCCAATTCTTTGATCTAATGAAATTTTTAACTTCTCTTTTTAGCCATGGTTGGATCACTTTTCTTGCTGCTTTTTGTGCCTTGAAGGAATGTAAATATTTTGCAAACCATGTATTAATTCTTTAAATGCAAGCCATTGCCTGTCTACCATCATTCCTTTTAAAGTAGTGCCCCAATCTACCTCAGCCAACTTGCCCCTCATACATTCACAGTTGACTTTGATTATATTAAAGACCATGGTTTCAGACTGAGCTACATAACATTCAAACTTAATGGGCAGAATTTATCGGTCGGCGTGCAGGCATGTACCCGACACGCTCGAGTGTAAAATGATGCGCGATGACATCAGGCAAACATTCTGATGTCATCACGCATTCGCGCGATTTTTCGGTTGGCCGGCGCACGCAGGAGTTTGACCTGCGCCCACCATTAATTAAGAGGCCAGTTAAGGCCCTTAAGAACATAAATGATGCCAATTTAACATTGCCTGTGCAATTTCATGCTCGTCCCACAAGCAAAACCTCATCGAAGGGCAGGATAAAAAGGGTCAGCAACACTGCCAGTGTGAGTAGTGAGGAGTTTGGTAGATAGTTTGCTACTGGTGGATTTTTGATACTTGACAGCTTCATCTTTGTTCGGGGCTTCATTCTTAGCATTTCTAGGCTTCATTTCAGGACCCATTGGTGTCTCCAAGGACCCCTGAGGATTCAGAACATGTGGACCTTTCCAGGTATCAGACAGGCAGAGCGAGCCAGAGGCTTTGCAACAATTGCTGGGTTCCCCCGCATCCAGGGTGCCAAATAAGTGCTACCACCTCATGCCAGGGCTACCGCCACCATCCCGGATGTCTGAAATGACCCTTTCCTTTGCCCCAAGATACACTCAGTGCCTGTGCAATAAAGTTTTGAGCCACCCACGTCCTGCATTACATACTGATGTACCCTGCACCTACAAAACAAATGAAGCATACTCAGGCCAATAACACAAAAGCAAACGCACTCACAGATTATTAACATAACAATATCAGGTGTTGATGGCCATACTATTAACAAAAGGGGAAAAAAAATGGGAGAACAAAAGATCACCCCTTGTGCTTAAGGTGCTTTAAACTTATGTTTACAGGTGCTACGTCTAGGTTCTCCCCCCTCACTGGCACCGGCATTGGAGACAAACTGCTCACTCTGCTGTCCTGTTGGCCTTGATGACCTTGGCCGCTGCCCTCTGGCCAGTGGAGCCTGTCTTGGCCCTGACTGGGAGGGTGCGGCAAGTGGCACAGTTGGCATCTCCCCAGTCGCTGCAGCCTCATCAGAACCCACAGTCACTGGCAGAGGGGTGGAAGTGCCGTTGCTGTCATCTGGAGGGCCCTGAGGGGAGCCCGCAGAGATGCCAAGCAGCTTGTGCGCCAATGTGAGGTCACTGTGGACCCCCCTGCTCGCCATTGATGGATGGGCACCTAGATGGGATACTGGGTGCCTCATCCATCTCACACACTGACACTGATCACCTAAGGTCAGTGCCAGTGTGAGGGCTTGCAGGTCCAAGCACAACCCCAGGAACCACTGATTCTGTTCCTGGAGAGTTGCCACTCTCTCTATGGAGGAAACAATGTGCTCGGCCATGAGGGTCAACACAGTGCTCACGCTTCGCAGGGACTCCTCCACAACAGAGACATAGCACACATACCCTTGTGGATCTCCACCAGATCCTCCTGCATATCCAGCATCTACTGCCTAATGGACGACTCCAGAGGCTCATCATCAGCCTTTGACTGAGCATCGTCCTGGTCCCTAGCAGTCCTCCAACTGCCAGCGCCCTGGGCACTTTCTGCCTCTGCCTGCACCTCAAGTGAGTGTGAAATGCCCTCACCGCTGTGTACCGACATTCTAGCCAAGGGTCAAGGTCACCTACTGACATCTGGAGAGGATGAGGAGGTGTGAGGGTCCTGTGCCGGTCAGCGACCTCTCAATGTTGTTATGGGATGTCTTCTCTTGAAAGGCTCAGAGGAGCATTGATTAGTCAATTCTCTGCCTGCAGCACCAATGCAGCCTGGCCAACCCCACCTGAGGAACACCTTGCAAGGCACATCTGAGACGTGGGCCTTGGGCCACAAGGCACTCAGTCCAAGCAGCCAGGGCTCAGCCCCTTGGCCAGCCCCGGCAACATTGACAGTTGGCACACAGACTCTAACACCCCAGAGTTTCATGAGGGGGATGCTCAGACCTTAACACTTTAACACACTGATCCATGCCAAATGGTACTCATCCTCCCTGAACGCAGCAGGTCATTAAACGTCTTGTGGCACTGCACCCAGGTGTGCTGCACAATGCCGTAGCTGCTAACTAGTGCTGCCATCTCCTCCCACACTCTTTTTGTAAGTTGCAGTGGCCTCCTCCTTCCATCTCTGGGGACAAGGGTATCCCTTCTGGCAGCCGCCTCCTCCAGGAGGATGGCAAGGCACTCATCCAAAAAACAGGGGGCTGAGTGCCCAACCGACCCCATCTCCCACCTGGCATCTGCATCTGCATTTGAAGCAACTCTGTGTCCAATGCAGGCAGCCTCCCTGGGGTTGCCTGCACCATTTTTGAACTGCCGCGGGTCGCCATTGGACCTGGCAGCCGCCAGACCCCCACCCGCCTCTTGCTTGAACATTCAGCAGCCGCCGTTCATGCTCGGCGGGCTAACTTGGCCAGCCAATGTGAAAACACAGCCACAGCCTGATCGTGGGCAGCTGTCCATTTCGCCGCCACTCTCGCTCACCCCCTTCGAACCCGCCCAACGATCGGAAAATCCTCGCCCATGTATCATATTATGGCCACTCTCCTCTAAAGGCTCCTTTACAATGAGATTATTAATTAGCCCTCTCTCATTGCAGCATACTAAATTTAAAACAGCTCATCCCCTAATTGGTTCCTCAATACACTGTTCTAGAAAACCCTCACACATATATTCCAGGAATTAGTTCTCCTCAGCATTAGTGCTAATTTCATTTGCCCAGTCTGTAGGCTGAAGTCATCCATGATTACATGCACCTCTAATTTCATAATTTATACCATGCCCTACATTACCACTACTGTTCGGTGGCCTATAAACAACTCCTACCAAAGTGTGCTGCCCATTGCTGTTTCTTAGCTCCACACAAAATGATTCTACATCTTGATCTTCCGATCTAAGATCCTCTCACTAATGTACTGATCCCATCCTTTATTAACAGAGCAACCCCACCTCCTTTTCCTTTTTCCTATCCTTCCTAAATGCTGAATACCTTTGAATTTTCCCAACCTTGGTCACCCCGCAGCCACGTCCCTATAAGGGCAATTAGATCATACCTGTTTACTTCTATTTGTGCCGGCAATTCATCTACCTCATTGCAAATGGTGCGTGCATTCAGGTAGAGTGCCTTTAATTCTGTCTTCTTATTTTTGCAATCTCCAGCCTTAACTGCTGGCATACTCTTATGTTTGTCTGCTCTGTCCCTTCCTGCCACACTCTGATAACCATTTCCCTTATTGCTATCCTGCTCTCTTACCTTCTCCTCTCTCTTTAACTTATCACATCTTCCCTTACCCCCACTATTCAGTTTAAAGTGCTCTCTACTTCCATTGTTATATGACTCACCAAACCACAGGTCATGCACAGTTGAGATTAAGACATGAAGGGTTCTCAAAATTCCCACATTTTTCATATCATCAACAAGGATATGACTTTTGGACTTTTAAACTGTTGAGTTAAGTGTAAAACCCTGCAGACAGGAGGCTGGGCCCATGAAGGCCTGGGGCTGCACATGCCCGGGCTTATTGAGTGTGGATTGTTTTGCCTGAAACCAGACAACGAGAGGAGACAGAATACGCATTCTTCCCTTTAATACAATCAACCCAGAGAAAGACTTCACCTCACACGAAAACTAAAGCCCATCAAAATCTTGCATAAATAATCGCTACTAAATACTAAGGCAGGAATGCACAATCATTCAATTATGCAAACCCATCAATACTCCACACATACAATGGCTTTCAGTTCAAAACTAGTTACTAGACAGGAAGACAACGATAAGCATCTTGCAAGCCCATTAAAAACAATGAGACTACAATCACCTAAGGAAGCCCACCAAGGTCAAACAAAGAACTAACCTTGATTTGGATTCCGATAAGAAATTTGAAAGACAGTATAACTGGCCCGGTCAGTTACGAGAGAGAGGGGGAGAAACCTGCTAGCAGAAGGGTTACCGTTTTGAAAGCTGACAGAGAGAAACCAGCTAGCGGAAGGGTTGCAGTTTGAAAGCTGACAGAGAGAAACCAGCTAGCAGAAGGGAGAGAGAGGGAAACCAGCTAGCAGGCAGTGAGCAATTGGGAGCGGTTAAAACAGAGTTTAAGCAAGAAGATCTGGAGGTTTGCAGTCCTGCAGGCAACATCACGGTGAGGGGCACGGGGTGACAGGCTCAACCGAAGACAACAAGGCCGCAACCGCAGCCCTCCACGAAGATCAACCACCCACAACCGCGCCCTCCACTCAACTGAAGAACCTTTACAGATTCCGCAGACCAGGACCGCGTGGGGACAGCAGGCCCCAGAGGACACAAAGAGCGTACCCCAAAGCTGCAACCGGCTTACCTGGCTGGATTTCGAACTGTCAAGGAACCCTGGGTTGGTGAGCATGATCCCTGACCTCTCCTAGTTCAATTTAGTTAGGTTTTGGGCTGGGACAAGGGTAAGGGGATTAGTAGCGTGATTTTTCCCTCGTTATGCCGTGTGTTCCCCATTCTTAACTAAGTGTACTTTGTAAGTCTGTATAATCTCAGTGTAATCCTAACGTTATAAGTTCATTTGTGACTTCAATAAACTCAGTTTTTCTTGCACCAAAACCAGTTGTCTGCTGCACTTTGTCACAACCCCCAAATAAGTCCAAGGTCTAGAACCCAGAGAGTAGGAGCGATTCGGACCACTCAGAAGTTTGAGGTGAAACTGACTCACACCACCACCCCATACAGACCGTCCCAACGGTACAGCTCCTATTCTCCCCAAAACTAATGCCAGTGCCCCAGGAATCGAAACCATTTCTCCTACACCAATCTTTGAGCCACGCATTTAACTCTCTAATCTTATTTATCTTATGCCAGTTTACTTGTGGCTCAGGTAATAATTCAGAGATTATTTTAATTTAGCTTTTTAATTTAGCCCTGAGCTGCTCGTAGTCCCTCAGCAGAACCTCTTTCCTAGTCCTACCTATGTTGTTGGTACCTACATGGACCTCCCCTCCCACTGCAATTTCCTCTCAAGCCCAGAGCAGATATCCTGAACCCTGGCACTGGGCAGGCAACATGGCCTTGTGGACTCCTGCTCTCAGCTGCAGAAAACTGTGCCTATCCCTTACTTTCCCCTACTGCCACTACATTCCTGTTAGCTCCCCACACTTGAATGACTCCTGTACCAGGGTGCCGTGGTCAGTTTGGTCATAAACCCTGCAGTCCCCACTCTCATCCACACAGGTTAACAAGCACCTCGAACCTGTTGGACAATTGCAAGGATTGAGGCTTCTCCACTCCTACCTTCTTGATTCCCTTAACTGCCTCACTGGCTGTCACATCCTCCTGCCCTTGACCGCTGACTAAAACAGAAGACCCTATCCTAAAGGGTGTAACTGCTTCCTGGAACAAAGTATCCAGGTAACATTCCCCCATCCTAAAGTGTCGCAGAGCTCGCAGCTCAATATGCAGCTCAATAACTCTGAGTTGAAGCTCCTCAAGCCACAGGCACTTACTGCATATGTATTTGCCCTGAATCACACTGGCATCCAGATGTTCCCACATCCTGCAGTTGCAGCACATCACCTGCCCTGCCATCCTTACTGTATCTTTATTAAGTAGCTAATTGATTATTTTCTTCATTAATTAATGGCTTCTCTCATCTCACTTACAGTACTAATTTAAATCTTAATAATCCAATAAATGCTATCAGTTAAGAATATAAGAAATAATGGTCTCACCAGTTTCTTATTACCATTCTGCTAGTGTGCCTAAGTTAACTATAATGTAGATACTTTAGGGTTGTTTAAAAGTTTATGTTTTTCTAAATTCCAGCTCTACATAGACAGTCCCTAACAGTTCACCAGTTACTGTCCACCTTGACGTCTTAACCCTGAAATCCTGGATGATCAGCACCCCCGGGGAAATGGGTATAAGAAAGATCTATACAGAACAGTCTGGAAGAACAAAAGAACATAAGAACAAGGAGCAGGAGTAGGCAATTCAGCCCCTCGAGTCTGCCCCGCCATTCATTACAATCATGGCTGATCTCATTTCGGCCTCAACTCCAATTTCCCGCTCTCTCCCCATAACCTTTCAACCCATTACTAATTAAAAATCTATCTCCTCCTTAAATTTATTCAGCGTCCCAGCATCCACTGCACTCTGAGGTAGTGAATTCCATAGATTCATGACCCTTTGAGAAAAGTAATTCCTCCTCACCTCTGATTTAAATCTACCACCCTTAGCCTAAAACTATGGCCTCTCATTCTAGAATGCCCCAGAAGGGGAAACATCCGCTCCACGTCTACTTTGTCTATCCCCTTTAGCATCTTGTATACCTCAATTAGATCTCCTCTCATCCTTCTAAACTCTAGTGAGTATAGGCCTAAACTGCTCAATCTCTCCTCATAAGACAAGCCCCGCATCTCTGGAATCAATCTAGTGAACCTCCTCTGAACCGCCTCCAGTGCAACTACATCCTTTCTCAAGTAAGGGGACCAAAACTGTGCACAGTATTCCAGGTGCTGTCTCGCCAATGCCTTGTACAGTTGCAACAACACTTCCCTATTTTTATACTCTATTCCTTTAGCAATAAATGTCAAAATTCCATTTGCCTTCCTTATTACCTGCTGGACCTGCATACTAGCTTTCAGCGATTCATGCATGAGAACACCCAGATCCCCCTGCACTGAAGCATTCTGAAGTTTCTCTCCATTTAAATTATAAGTTGCCTTTTTATTCTTCCGACCAAATTGGATAACCTCACATTTATCCACGTTAAACTCCATCTGCCAAATTTTGGCTCATTCACCTAACCATATCCATTTGTAAATTTCTTATTTCTTCATTGCAATTTACTTTCCCACCTATTTTGGTGTCATCTGCAAATTTAGTTATAGTACCTTCTATCCCTGAATCCAAGTCATTAATATAGATTGTAAATAGTTGGGGCCCAAGGACCAAACCTTGTGACACCCCACTAGTTACAGCTTGCCATCCAGAAAAAGACCCATTTATCCCCACTCTCTACTTTCTGTTGGTTAGCCAATCCTCTATCCAAGCTAATATATTATCCCGAACTCCGTGTGATCTTATCTTGTGTATCAATCTTTTGTGCAGCACCTTATCAAAGGCCTTCTGGAAGTCCAGATATACTACATCTACAGGATCCCCATAACCTCTTTGCTTGTCACATCTTCAAAGAACTCTAGCAAATTAGTCAAACACGATTTACTCTTCATAAAGCCATGCTGACTCTGATGGATTGCATTTTGACTTTCCAAATGCCCCATTACCACTTCCTTAATAATGGATTCTGACAATTTCCCAATGACAGACCTTTAATGGTCAATAACCTTTACCCAAACAAGAAAACCTGTTTCTCTTAATAAGGCGTTAATTTTTTAAATCTTTCCTGTTTAAGCTGTATCTATTATAGCTGTTAGAATGTGAGGTTAAACCACTTTGTTAACTATAGTAGGAGGAAGTGTTAATGTGAAAGTAGAGTCTACACCCAAAGCTTATTTGGAGAAGGTGAGCAGTTAAAATGTGCAGTTTGTAAATAGTGTGAATAAGTTTGTAAATGATTTAAGGCATGGATTTTGTGCCTGTCCAACTGGGCACTGAGAAATGTTATTGACACACAGATAGTCTCCCAGATGTATACAGAAAGATTGAGTAAGCAGTGCGTTACCCACTATATGAAAACAGCAGACAGGGCGTGGACCTAAAGGAGAGGGGAAACGAGTATTAACGTAACATCACACACATGCTGCACTTGCAAAGAAGATGTTTGATCTTTGGGAGAAAGGCAAAGCTAAGCACAACGTCTTCCTGTGAATCTTTCCACTCCAGTCTGTATAGAGAGAACTCTAAGTAGCAGCTGTCATTGTTATGAGTTTCACACAAGACCTCACATCAGCTTCTGAACTGTTCCACAACAAGCTCATGATGGGAAAATTGGAGGTTAACGAGCAGTTTAAGCAAAATCTCTGAAATTCTTCTGTCTTCTTGATATATTTTATATATTCCCTTCTCTACCTCTTCACAGATAATGGGATGAATCATATTTTCCAAGGTCAGATGGATAGGGGTCACGACAGAGGTTAAGATAGAAAAAAAATCAGAAACAGAGGCTGGAATTTTCTGGTCTGGAGTCTAGGTTCAGTTGAGGGAACAGCAGTGAGAGTGATTTCCAACAGGGGGTCAGGACGACACACCACGCATGTTGCAGTAGGGCCAGGCAGGAAGCTGCACTCCATGGCATTGAAGGTCTGGGCGCCATATTTAAAGGGGACCCAGACAGCTTGCACTGTCCCCCCAAAGTTTGTCCGGCCACTGCTCCACCTTTCCCCGCTAACACTTCCTCCCTTCTTTGGTCATCTTCCATGCAACTTGGTCAAGCATAGGCTGGCATTTACAGATGCTCCCCAAAGAGGATAATGCAGCAGCAACTCACCGTTAACCCTGGAAGAAGTCTACCTCGCCATTTGCACGCCACTTATGTGCAGTCGTGAATGTGAATGTTCTAATTTCTCGCTGGCGAGGAACTCACTTTGGAGGGGGAGCTTAATTCTGGCAAGGTGCCTTTTAACAAGTATGCATGACATGCAAAAGGGCTTCCTGACATTGTTCATTGGGAAGCTTGACCAGCCTTTAACCCATTTTTAAAATTGCAAGAACACAATTCCTGAAGTTCAACCTGCTGTTGGAAAACTGACTTTTGGCCTCTCACCAAATTAAGCTGCCCTGCCCGCCAAGCTTCCCTTTGCTGGTGGGCCTGGAAGATTCTGCCTGGAAACTCAATCCACCTTGAACCTGCCCACTTCAGTTTGAACGGAGGTGGGACAAGAGGTGGGCAACCAATCCGTTCACAGATAAAAGGCTGGCCGTTTGAATATTATAATGAGGCTTCTTGCGTTCACTTTACTGCTCATTCTCATTTTAATTCCTATTGGCTGGGATCCCCAGGCTTCAGGGAACCTGACAGTGAAAGAAGGCAAGAGTGGGTGAATTGCCCAACTTTGTGTGAGGATGCATCAAGCTGTGCGTAGACCCTCGGTACGCAAACACCAAGTGTCAATACATGCTGAGGTTCGACCTGTCTCTGATGTTGTGAAGGATGGGTCTGGCCACGCTGCTGCGGAACGCTCCAAGTAGTTGGACCATGCCATACCACCTGTCCCTCATGGGAAAATTTATACAGAGAAACACCTTTGACCACAAGTCCATCAAGAAGTGGTCAGCACGTAACGTCCTAGAGGCCCTACGGGAAAAGGAGAGGGTGGATCCTATGGGATGGTTCCCCGAGCAGACTGTCAAAGTCATTTGGCAGAATGCCTCATTGCCAGAACTTTCCAACAAGCACCAAGATGTAGCTTGGATAGTGGTGAGAAATGCTCTCCCTGTCAGATCCTTCCTACACGCCAGGAATCTCTCCCCTTCTGCACATGGCTCTCGAGGTGGCTGTGGTGAGGAAGAGACTGTTGTTCACCTCCTTGTGGAATGTGCCTTTGTAAAGAAGGTCTGGAGAGAGCTCTACGGGCTGTTCCGAGGGACACACACCAAGACAAACATCAACTGTAGCTGGAGGATCATCAACACAGTGAAAGACACTCTTTGGTCTCCCCGAAACTTGTTGGTTTTCCAGCGCAAAGAGTTGTCCCCGACCGAGTGTTGCAGACTTGCACATTCCAAGGTCCAGGACTACGTGCTGAGGGATGCACTAAAGCTTGGGGCAGCCACCGCAAAGGCACAATGGGGAAAGGTCACTGTCTAAGACCTTTCAGCCACAGTGTGCTGCGGCACTGGGAATTGTATAGACCCCTCGGGCTGTACGACGCATAATGAATGTATGCATTGAATAAATGTATCACAATTGTATTGAAGCATCTCAGAGTACAACATGATGTATGTCGAATACCATTGCACTGTCTGACTGCCTGTAATGACCATATTGAAATGTCTGTAATGTTCATTGATTGTATTGAATCACCTCATGATCTATGTGGAAAAGTTGAATATTATTTCACTTTTTGTGATGGCCATTTAGAAATGTTTTGTAATGTTCTTTCAGATATTTTATGAATAAAGTATATTTTCCCAAAAAAAGCACTGAGGCAAGTGCCTTTATAGCATTCCTTTTGGGCCAGGGGGAGCAGGAATGTTTCCTCCAGGCCTAACAATCTCCTCCTAACCGCTCACCCTCCCCATCCTTGCAATCTGCCTGCTCTGCTCCCTGCCAGCATCTGCTTCTCCCAATCATCATCTTCCCTCCAACCACCAGCATCGCCACCACTGATTACCATCAGCTCCGCCACCCACCATCAGACCCACCCCCATTGGCCACTGGCTCTCAGATCCCAAAACAGTCCCGTCTTCATAGAACATGCCATTCTTCTCAAGCCTAAATGAAATTTCAAATGACTTCAGACACCAGTCAATGACATTTCAAACAATATTTATTTGAGCAGTTTCATAACTCACAACTTCTAAACCTATTTAAGCCAATACTTTATTCATCACTGTTTAAAAACATATTAGATAATACCCAACATGCCTGTCATCCTGCAAAAATGGCTTTTCTGTTGGTCAGTCCTACAGCTCTTCCAACTCTTTCCCAGAATTTCCCTGGGCAACCACTCCTTCCCCTCCTTTTCCTCCAATTAAAATGGCCTTGAATGTCAACTCTGGCTGCACTGTACTCTGAGAAATCTAACATATGGTCTCTCATCTCCAAACTTTCCACCCATATTCTCCCGCCATTAGTCGTCCAACACATCAACCTTCACAGTATTCGATCAATAATGTCCTTGTGAGTTTTTTTCTCCAGGTTTTTTTTCTCACAGGAATGCCCAGGGGATTAATCTTCAATTCCCAAAGACTCATATGAAAATACAAACATACAAAATAGGAGCAGAAGTAGGCCATTCGGCCCTTCGAATCTGCTCTGCCATTCGATAAGGTCATGGCTGACCTGTTTGTGTTTTGAATTCCACATTCCCATCTATCCCCAATAGCCTTTGATTCCCTTGCCTAACAAGAGTTTACCTGCCTTGTATTTACCATCTCCACCGCCTTCAGAGGCAGAGAGTTCCAAAGTCGCACAACCCACTGAGAGAAAAAAATTCTCATCTCTGTCCTTAAAGGGTGACCTTTAATTTTAAAAAGTGGACACTC
The DNA here is from genome assembly GCF_964194155.1 of Cetorhinus maximus. Classification (NCBI taxonomy): domain Eukaryota; kingdom Metazoa; phylum Chordata; class Chondrichthyes; order Lamniformes; family Cetorhinidae; genus Cetorhinus; species Cetorhinus maximus. Next base: position 63,071,454 of record NC_135886.1, read on the forward strand.
CCATAACGGGAAATATTCTTTTCACATCCACCTTGTCAAGAACATTCAGGATCTTATATATTTCAATCAAGTCACCCCTCACTCTTCTAAACTCCAATGGAAACAAGGTCAACTTGTCCAACCTTTCCTCATAAGACACCTCACTCATTCCAGGTATCAATCTAGTAAACCTCCTTTGAACTACCTCAAATGCATTTACATCCTTCCTTAAATAAGAGGAAAAATCTTCCCCCCGTTGGGGGGGAAGGGCGGGAGCAGGCGTGAGCAGGCCGGTTCCCGATCGGCGCCCCCAGTCGGGGGTAAGCCGCCATTTTACGTGAGCAGGCCAATTAAGGCCCACCAAGTGTGATGTCCGCCAGGAAATGCTGAGTGCTTCTTGTGTGGGCAGGGGGGTGGATTCCCTCAGCCGGGTGTGCGCTCTTTCGCACATGCATGCGAAAGAGTGCACAGATCTCCCTGAGTCTAAGTACTGCCTCAGGGAGATTGGGTCCGTTTTGAAACTTTAAAAAAGGAGTTTAAAAATTTTCCCTGCCATGTCCCCTCATGTGACACTGTCACATTAATTGGGACATGTCTATAACTTTTATTGCAACCTTTCATTAAAATTTAAAAACCCTCATGAAGCCTCATCCCGCCAGTGGATGGGGTTTCATGATTTTTCACAAGCCCGCCAGGGCTCCCAGCCTACCTGCCAACCTTAAGGTTGGATGGGCAGGTCCATTAATGAGCTGAATTGGTTTCTTAATGGCCTTAATAGACCGTTGACAGGTCGGCGGGTGTGCAGCTGACTTGGCTGCGCGCCCACCGACCTGAAAATGTAAATGACACGGGATGACATCGGGAGTTTCACCCGATGTCACCTTGCGTCATTTTACGTGTCGGCGTGGGGGTCCCACCCCCACACTCTGCTGGAAAAATTCTGCCCAAGGAGATCAAAACTACACACAGCATTCGAGGTGTGGTCTCACCAATGCCCTGCATAACTGAAGCATAATATTCTTATTTTTATGTTCAATTCCTCTTGTAATAAAGGATAGCACTCCATTAGCCTTCTTGATGTACCCATGTACTGGCCGAGATTTTCCAGCCCCGTTGTGGGCGAAACCCGCCGTGGGTGAGGTGGCACCCCAGCCAGAAGCCCATTGACTTGCAGCGGGACCGGAAGATACCGGCAGCGGACGGGTGTGGAAAACCCCACCCACTAACTCTTTGTGAAAAGGACAATAGAGGAGTATTGACAGCCCTACGTAACCAGGCTGTCTGTCTATCTAGACAAACTGCCTCCACCTAATCTTTGTGCCATGCCTCTTGTCATTCCACAAGCTAACCACTCTTCCTACCTTTAATGCCAGCTCTCATTAGGTATGAAACCAATGTTCAAAATGAGAGACATGCATGGTATTGTGATGTGCTCATTATTATCTCTTTACACAGACTTGGCAAACTGAAACCAAATTACAAAAAGGAATCTTACTTTGTATTCCAACTAAGAATGTTGTGGTGCAATCTTCTGGAAAGCAACAGAAATGCTGTGCTAATCTACACTTGAAAAATTATTCACCCTTCCAGCTCAATGGCATTAATGCCTGATTGCCTATTCATATTACAAAGGAACTTGATTGGGGAAAATTTTTTTTTTTTTTTAAAAAGAGACGGCTGAAAATAATTGGGCCAAAGAAAACAGGCCCTTTGTCAGTAGTTAACCTCCCCACAGGCTATGAACAATCTAATACTGCGGGCACTGATGGGGAGTGGAGAGAAACAGTTTTCTGAGCTTCTGCCATTCACTGTGAACCTCAGCATCCGTCGACACGGACCACTGTGGGTGTCCGCTCTTGACTTTCCATCCATTTTAAAAGATGGTTAATTGTGGACCCAAGAGCCCTGAAATCTGCAGATCATGGACAAGGTACCCTGCTGGCAATGTGAACATGAAAAAATTAAACAAACTGTGAGGTCTGCTCTTCAAAATAGAGTAAAATCACAGACCAATTAAGAAGTTTGCATAGCACATTTCACATCCTCAGGATGACTCAAAGCGTTGCATAGCTAACTCTAGTTGTTACTTCATGGAAAAATGCAACATCAAATGTGTACACGCCAAGATCACACAATCATGAATGAATTAAATGCTCAGACAATGTTGGTTGAGGGTTATATATTGGATAACAAAGTGGGAGAATCCCTCTTCCAGTAGTTCCGTGGGATCTTTTATGTCCACTTGAGGGCAAATGGGGTCTCATTTTAATATTTTGTGAGAAAGACTATTTCTGACAGTGCTGCACTCCTTCAGTGCTGTACTGACATGTCAGCCTAGATTATGCGCTTGGAGGAGAGAAACATGTGATAGGGGACCGGCAGTTCATTTCACCATCACCTCTTTGTGCTGCCACACAAGGTAGCTATATATCCCACAGTGTTTAGAGAAGAATTAACTCAGAAGGCAAAATATGCAGAGCTCAAATATTTTATTGGTTTCAAATAGATAAATAGTTACTTTACAAACTGTACAAGTAAGTAGGTCTCCAGTTTTGAAGCAGGAACCAGATGGTGTTAAGATTGCTGGCTGCCTCCTGTGTGCTATAGAACTCAATGCTGCTTTCACATAGGAAGTTTACTGCGAAAAAGTAAAACTGAATCAGTTTGCAATGCAATCTCCTTCCTGTGCAGGTCTGTCATCTGCACAAGGCAGCAACATCCCCTATACAGTTCCGCTAGCATGCTTTGTGTCAGCTTTGCAAGCGAGTATTGGAGCATGAGAGGCCAAACTTGTCCAAGGTTGCATCCGGTCAGCAAAGCCTCTTCAAGCGCTATGGTTCCTTGTGAACGTGCCTCATCTCCAGTTACATCATCTCTGAAACAGGAAAAAGAATGTTTACGGTACATTGTACCAGGCAAATTAGAAGTGGAGAAGGAAGGCAGTTCATTACAGGCTGTGTTTGTTAAATGCAGTGTAAACTATCACAAAGAATAACAAGGTTTGAAAAAGACTCTTCAAAGCTACATTACAATTCCTGTCTAAAAGTGCCTCTGCCTAGAGGAATGAAGCATTCTTCCAGGGCAGGGTTTCATCATATCACGTCAAATCAGAAGGCAAACTGTCGCAGCCCCACCCAATTATTTGGTTCATCTGTATGGTAAGGCTGTGGGAGATAATGAGTAGTTGTTCAGTACTCTGTAATCCTCATAGATATATATGCAAAAGGCAATTATGGTAATCCCCCAAAATCATTATTTTTATTTTTCATAGCAAATTAGTGAAAGCATTCTAGCCCGCAGGGAAATTCTTTAGGTGTTTGTTAGCTTAGCCTAACCCTTGAAGTTTAACACTTTAGAATGGGAGGATATGAGCCAGTGGAAGGAGGGAGATATAGTGAAACTACAACCCAAACTGTTTTATTATTGCACCTGCAAACTGTAGGTGTCAGAAACAAAGACTTCCATTTAAGTAGCACCTTTCACAACCTTAGGGCATCCAAAAGTATTTTAGAGCCATTGAACCATTTTTGAAGTGTGATCAGTGTTGTAATGCAGGAAAGAGGGCCACCAATTTTGGCAGGACAAGTTACCACAAACAGTGATAAGATTATGACCACATAATCTGCTTTAGGGATGTGGTTGAGGTGCAAATATTAACCTGGACACCAGGGCGAACTCCCCTGCGCTACTCTAATGGGTGCCATACAAATTGATACCCAACTGAGGATGTGCCACACTGTTGGAGGTGCCGTATTTTGGATAAGACTTAAACCAAGCACCCTTTTAGCCTCTCAGGTGGATGTAAAAGATGGTAAAGAAAAGGTGGAGAGTTCTCCTCAGTGTCCTGGTCAATATTTATCCCTCAACCACATCACTAAAACAGATTGTCTGATCAGTATCTCATTGCTGTTTGTAGCAGCTTGCTGTTTGCAAATTGGCTGCCATTTTTCCCACATTAAAATACTGACTTCACTTCAAAAAAATACTTCATTGGCTGTAAAATGCTTCAGAATGCCCTGTGGATATATATAAATGTTCACCTTTCTTTTGTCCAATAAAGTAAAAAGGATAATTTGTCTTTTGTAAAGATTAATGGGGAGCTTAATTATAAGCATCATTTTTTTTTCTTTATTCTTTCATGGGAGGTGGGAGTCACTGGCAAAGCCAGCATTTGGTGCCCATTCCTAACTGTCCTGGAACTGAGTGGCTTGCTCTGCCAGTTTAGTGGGCAGTTAAGAGTCAACCACATTGCTGTGGATATGGAGTCACATGTAGGCCGGACAGGGTAAGGATGGCAAATTTGCTTCCCTAAAGGGCATTAGTGAACTTTTTTTTTTAAAATGACAAACAATGATGGTTTCATGGGAGCTTTTCAATTGCAGATTTATTAATTGAATTTAAATTCCACCAGCTGCCATGGTGATATTTGAACCCTCAGCCTCAGAACATTAGCCTGGGCTTCTAGATTACTAGGCTAGTGACATTACCATTACGACAACATCTCCCCTGTAATTTTAAGTATTTGTTCTTGGGATGTAAGGTTATCTACCCTGTTCATGTAGCAGTGGTTTTGAAAAGGCTAGTCCAGTTAATGTTGAGGTCAACAGCAACATTTTGATGGTGGGAAGCTTAGCAAAGTTCGTTGTTAGCAAGAGGTGATTGGATTTTTCCTTTTTCAAGATGGTAACTACATGACAATTGCAGCACAGCCAACCTGAGAAACTGTCCAACTCTTTCTCTAAGCTGAGTATCGAAGGCTGCCTGCTGAATTTAAATTCCACCAGCTACCACAGTGGGATTTGAACCCATTGCCCCAGAGAATTTGCCTGGGCTTCAGGATTACTAAACCAATGACATTACTGCTGTGTCAACATCTCACCTGCAATTGTAAGCATAGAACTGCAGCAGTGCATGGAGGCAGCTCACCACCACCTTCTCAAGGGCAATTGGGATGGGTAATAAATGCTGGCCAAGCCACATCCCATAAAAGAATTGAAAAAAAATAATAAGCTGAAAACGTGTAATTGTCAGAGATATTTTCCAAACTCTCCCATTATGATGAAGGGAAGATCATTGCTGAAGCTAATTGGGCCTCAGATACTTCCTGCTGATTTGTCCTAGGGGTGGTAGAAGGTGTAGGGGGACATGAGAAAGAACTTTTGTACACAGAGGGTAGTGGGTGTCTGGAATTCGCTGCCCAAGTTGGTGGTAGAGGCAGAAACTTTAAACTCTTTTAAAAAGTACCTGGATCTGCACCTAAAGTGCTGTAAGCTGCAGGGCTATGGGCCAGGTGCAGGAAGGTGGGATTAGAAAGGGCACCTGGGTGTCCTCGGGCTGGCATGGACAAGATGGGCTGAATGGCCTCCTTCTGTGCTGTAACTTTTCTATGGTTCTATGGGTGTGAAGATTGGCCTCTGACAACTATAACCAAGATGGTTCCAGGCTCAACCGAAAGGGTCCCAATGTAGAAGCCAGCTACTCTCCTCCCTTTTGACATTCAACTCTTGAAACCATATCTGAATCAAGGTTACAATGGATCTGGAGCCAACTGGTTCTAGCAGAACCTAAACTGAAACGTTACCAAGCAGGGAATGTAAAATCATCCTTGATATAGAGCAGGTTTACTAATGCGGAATAGCTTTAAACCTGTCATATCTGGGCAACAAGGCAGAAGATCCATAGTTGAGTGTAGGTGAAGAATCTTTGTGGCAGCCAAAAAAAGCAATGGGAGGTGACAGCAACTCAGTCCAGTCATGGTCACCTATTGCTATTCTATTCTTCCAGGGAGAGGATTAAACAAGTGGAAATGCAGATTGTAAATACACCCTTTTAGAGTTATCAAAAAACTTATTCAAAAAATTATGTACCTGCTAACGTCTGGTCCAGGTCTGCAATAAAATCCTCCAATTCTCTTGTGTCACCAAGTTTGGCTTAAGAAGAAAAAACACATATTAATCTGTGGGTTGAGAATAACTCAAAAAGATAATTCAGCCCCTCTTTCAGGACCCGACTAACCCACAGCAACAACAAGTATGGCGCCTTTAATGTACCAAAACATCTTAAGGTGCTTCACAAGAGCAATCTGCAAAAAGATGCATTGCAGCAACTCCAAGGCTCCTTTGACAGCACCTCCCAAATCCTCAACCTCTGCCACCTAGAAGAACAAGGGCAGCACATGCTTGGGAACAGCATCACAGCCTCCAGGTTTTGCTCCAGATCACACACCAACCTGATTTGGAAACATATCACTGTCTCTTCACCACCACTGGCCAAAATCCCGGAAGAATCTTTACCACAAAAACTACAATGGATCACCTCCAACTTCTCAAGGGCAATTAGGGGTGGACAGTAAATGCTGGCCTTGCCAGTTATACCCACATTATGCGAATGGGTCACATAAGGAAATATTAGAACAGTAACCCAAAACTCAGCCAAAAGGGTAGGTTTTAAGGAACATCCTAAAGAAGGAAAGAGTGGTAGAGGGATTGAGATTGTTAGAGAGAGAATTCCAGAACTTACTGCCCAGATGGCAGATGGTACGGCCATCAATGGAAGCAAGGGATACACAAGAGGTTAGAGTTAAAGGAATACAGGGTTCCTGGAGGGTTGTAGAGCTGGAGGGTATCACAGAGATAGGAGAGTGAGACCATGGAGGGATTCAAATTTTTTAATGTAACGATATGTAGGTTCAATAATTCTATTGTGTTAAAGCTGCACAGATTGTTATGGCAGATTGTTCCAAACACTCTGAGCAAAGATGTATTTGCTAATATCAGGCTCAGGAATTTCCTCAGCTCTGTTCTTGCTCCACCTAGAAGCCGATTAAAAGCTCTTAAGACCCGGGATACCAAGAATATTCATCTTCAATCCATTAAAAGACCAAGTTTTAGCAAGAAGCGTGAAGAAATAGGCCTGTAGAATTTTATGTACTTCATTTGAAGTAAAACAAGGTCATAATTCATTATGTTTAAAATGCTTCATTTTGTAATGGACAAAGAAATAAAAATACAGAAATGAATATCAGGGGCTGTGTATAATGGGCAGCCCATCCAATGCTGTCAGTTTTGTGCCAGTCCCTGAGAAGAATTTCTACTCCTTCTGAGTTCCCGGGGCTCCATTATATCCCAGCAATTATCTGCAATCAGCATCTAATTGTAATTAAGGATACCAAAGGTTGAACCAGAGAATATCTTCATCTCTTACATCTAATCAAACATCCCTGTCCCTTGTTCTTCACCCTCTAACCATTGGAAATAGTCCGTTTCTACCTCCTCCCTCTGATCCCTTCATAAATTTTTTAAACCCCTCTATCAAATCATCCCCATAATTCCTATTCTAGAAAAACACAGTCTTATTGTTCTTCTTTATACTCTTTAAGGGGTGTTAGCGAGTAAAATGAATGTAATTATTCAAGCATGGTATGTTTCATGAATGTTAATGGCTTACCATCAACTCTGTATACTGCTGTTCACCCTGTATATTTTATCACTTACTAATTGCTTTGCCAAATTGTCCAGGCATTTGAAGCAATTATTCCAAATTCTTTAGTCTCCTCATGCCAATTCAATTGTTTATATATTAATAACACACCTTTTATTTTGCTCATTGCAGTATTTCATGTTTCACGGTTTTTAATTTGGCACTTCTGTGCCCAATTGTATAATTTATCTAAATCCCTTAGCTGCCCTTTCGGCCTCCACTCCTCTCCCATGGGAGATTACTGTTCATTTTAGTATCCAAGTCATTTCTGTATACAAATTCTTGGTAATAATTTAACAGTGTTAACTAGAAAGCGTGTCTGAGCAAGTACTGAGCCATATAAAGCAGGAGGATCTGGAGTAGGTACTGATCTCACCCAGGGCTGTTCTCAGAGTGATACCATTGGCACAAAGCCCATAGCGGGCGAGTGTAGAAAGACAGGATTTCAGCTCTGATTAGAAATACCCCTACTGGAAAAACTCACGGAAAAGATCAGGATCAGCCATGATATCTCCATAGCCAAAAGCCTAGCTCTCTATCCAATCTCAGGCTTGAATGAGGTATCAGAAACTATTTACATCCATGTGTTAGCAGGAATTGGTCCCCTCCAGGGAGATGAGTAAGAAACTGGAACAGAGTTATGTTGGGGTTCATTGATTCAGTAACTATTAAAACTTGCATCTGTGTAAGTATGTGAAAATAATGCTGCAATATCCTGGCACCACTTCTAAGGGTCAGATTGCAGAACTGGAGAGCCCCTTAACCAATCACAGCCTAGAATCAGCTCCCAGAGATTGCTATCCCATAAGATAATCAGAACCAATTTGATCTTAATCATTGTGCCAAAAAAAATATTCTGGATAATAAATCGCTCCTTCTTTACTAAGCTGTGTAAGAATTATATTTGTAAAATATTAGACATATCAATTTGACAAACCAGCAATGTAATTATAAATTTAACCATTAATATGCCTCCAATTTGACCCCTCGCATCACACCACCACCACCACCACCCCACCATCTCCCCAAACACAAAACACCCATAAAGACTTCCAAATGCTTTGGACTCAGTTATATCTCTCTTCAATGCTTGGCAATCTCAACCCAGCCATCAACCCTCAACACCAGACCCTTATTGGGAAGCCCATCGTAAAGGTACAATATGTACATGCCTCTTATATAAATGACCACGACTGATAAGAGAGATCATGCAGCCCATGATCCATGGCAACTGGGCATGAATATGCTTACCTCATAATAGGTAATGAGCCTGATGTGCAGATACACAGAGGCTTATCACCATGGAATAAATTTCTGGCTGTTGGTGCCTCAACATTACCACAGAGTGAAGGTGGAAGGAACTGAAAAGAGAAAGGAATCTTTGAGAGAGAGAAAAAAGATTGAGTGAGATCCACTCACTCATGGTAGAGAAAGCAAAAGATGGCCTTGAGGAAATGGAGAGAGCTGTGGTGATAAAATGTGGACATGCGGAAAGCGAGTGAACCTTTTAGAGGAGAGATAGAGAGAGACTCTGTTGGGAAGAAGGTGGAGAAGATCAAAAAGCCAGCTGAGATGGGGAAATAAATGAAAGCAAGACACCTACATCCCCTGCTGAATGTGAAAGGTAGGGAGGGAAACCTTGTTGTTGGGGTGTAGATCTTGAGTTCGAAGGCACAGGAAGGGACAGTTGCAATTTGGGCTTAGTGGTCCCACATTAACGTATGACCCAATTACCAACTCCTGCAACTGGGGAATTCATTGGAAGTAACCAACTACACGTCATTTCCCGGATAGCACTAAAATGATTGAGGGTTCTAGAACAATAAGTGACATCACAGTGACTTAAACATACCTTCATGCCCACAATGTACAATTCGAATAAAGATAGGTGTCACTCCAACATGGGGTGATGAAAGATAGCATGAGTCACTAACCTGCACTTGTAGTTACTTATCATCACAGGTATCTAGGCATTGCTGCCACCACTGCAGGAGTACCAAAAGCAAAGCTAGGAGGCTTTAATAATGTAAGTTATTTATTTCCTACCTTTGGATGTTGTTGTGCCCACAGAGTTCAGTTTCTCAATACTACAGCTTAAGCTGCTGCCAGCAGATGAGGCCATACCTGTCAGTAAAAAAAGTCAGAGATCTGAGAGTGTTGCTTTTGTTCTGCTGTTTACCCAGAATCATACTCTTTTTAGATGAACTCAATATCTAGGTCAGCTCTGATTTCACAGATCAGTCTGCTGCAGCAGTGGAGTCTATTCTGTCAAAGTTCCAGAATGAGAACACTTTTTAGATTATGTATTCTAACATTTCCAGTCCTCATCAAGATATTTTTTTCCCCAATCCTACAACACAAACAGGATGTTTAGCTCATCTTAACCACTGATGCATCTCATTGCTATTTGTGGGATCTTACTGTGCATACATTAACTATTGTGTGTCCCTGCATTACAACAGTGACTAAACTTCAAGAGTACTTAATTGCCTATGAGGTGCTTTGGTCTATATGAATAGTGTCTCTCATGTCTGGATTGAAAGTGAATATGACTCATTCTTGTCTAATGCATAGTGACCACATGCATGAAGTGATACTGCAAAGCAGTACACTTAAAGCAGGCCAAAAATACGCATGTTTTCCCCCCCTTTCCTTGAGGAGGAAGAGAAACAATTAGCATGCTTAAGAACCATTTTAATTGTCAGGATATTTTAGCTCAGGCATATGAAACTGATGATCTGGCATTAACCCCTGTGTGCATTTTACAATCCAATTTCAGACCAAGTTGGCAAATTCTCATGAGAATTCTACACATGAAGCAGATTATGATACGCATTATTAAACAGGTTGCACATCATAACCAGGGTCAAAAGAAGATCTAAAAAGCAACACTAAATAAGGACTGATAGAATTGGTTAGGGTGTACACAGAAACTTCCACATGCATGGGGTAATTTTAATCTAATTCACCGAGGGGAAACCCATGGGATTGGATGGGTTCCTGTTTTTACACTTAACCCAATGACTCCAATGAGGATAAAATTAGGCGGGCTATAAAACCAATGTTGCACCCAAACCTGTCAGCTCCCTCATGGGAGGGTTAGGTTAAAATTGCCAGCCCATTGTTTCAATGCAGTAGGATCAACGAGTACATTAATTCTTCCAGCAAGTTTGATCAGAGGCTTATCAGCCGAAGACACTCCCACATATGGAAGGCAAGTAACTAGGCTTGACTATGATAGGCAGTGACATGGGGTGTGTTGCTACCCCACCCTAATTCATGTTATCACTAACAAAATTAATCCCAAGAAAAAAAAATTCTTGCACAACCTCAGGACATTCCAAAACTCTGCAACCAATGAAGTGCATGTTGAAGTTTAGTCACTGTTGTAATTTAGAAAATGCAGCAGACATTTTGCACACCCAGTTCCACAATTAGCAAGACGATAATAAGCAGTTAATCTACTTTCAAGATGTTGATTGAGGAATAAATAATGGCCAGGACACTAGGGAGAACTCCCTTGTTCTCCTTCAGAAAGTATCATGGGATCTTTCACATTCATCTGAGAGGGTAGATGAAGCATGATTTTAATGTCCTATTCGATAGGTGGTCCAACAGTGCAGCATAGCAACCAAACTTACAACTTGAAAATTATTCATTCTAGTCGGTAAAACGCATTCTAATAAAAAGATTTTTGTCTGTAAAAGGAGATTAATGTTTCAATGGAGTGAAAAAATGGAGGCAGATTGGAACTAATAATAGGATAAATGTAAATGTTTATTGAATCTCATCCCGATGGCATGGTACAGATTTTAACACCAATAGAAACCCAATTCTATCTGAAAGAATAAATGGCAACATGTGCATTTTAGAGTTACAGTGAACAGTAATTGGTATTTGTTAATGTTAGAACTTATTGTTCTCGAACCCGCAATTATTTTATTGATATCCAGGAAATGCTCAATTGCATTTTCTTTTCCCATTGCTATCAATAAGTGGCAACATTTGCCAGATTAAATACCACAAAACAAATTTAAGCAAATTTTAGTTACTGCAGAAATATTGCATTGACACTTTGCTTCAGACCAGGGGAAAAGACATTTACATAGAACTGTGAAACTTTTGCTTTGGGCAGTTAATAAATTGGGAAACGGCATCCGAAATAACTTTATAAAAATGGAAACACTAAGAGACTGATTTTGAGGTATAACAGTATAAAGCTTTTCCTTGGGGACTGAGCAAACCATAGTGCGGCCATGCATTGAGCAACATTAGCAGCTAGTACTGGTTCAAGTGGAGCCTTGGCAGCCAACTCAATTTGCACTATGGGTACAGTAAGTGTTATGTTATTGGACTAGTAATCCAGAGGTAAAAATAGAAAATGCTGGACAGCACTGAAGAAGAGTATTACAGACTCGAAATATTAACTCTGTTTCTCTCTTCACAAATGCTGCCAGGCCTGCTGAGTTTTTCCAGCATTTTCTGTTTTTATTTCAGATTTACAGGCATTCACAGTATTCTGCTTTCATCTTAGTGACCAAGAGGCCTGGATTAACATTTCAGATGCTAGTTTAAGCCCCACCATGGCAATTTCAGAAATTGAATTCAGTCTGGAGAAACCAGATCTGGTATCTCACCAGGAAGCTGTTGGATTGTTGTAAATAGTCAACTAGTTCACTATTTTCTTTTAGGGACGAAAACCTGCTGTCTTTATCCAGTCTGGCTTATACGTGACCCTAGTCCCGCAGCAGTGTGATTGACTCTTAACAGCCTTCCATAATAATCTAGCAAGCCCCAAGGTTAACCATTCAAGAAGGCAACCACCACCTTCGTAGTGCATCTAGGGATGGGAAATGAATCTTCTGTTGAAGAGTCATACGGACTCGAAACGTTAACTGTGTTCCTCTCCACAGATGCTGTCAGACCTGCTGAGTTTTTCCAGGTATTTTTATTTTTGTATGGGAAATGAATATTGGCTTTGTCAGCCACATCTACATCTCAAGAATTATTTTTTTTATTTAAAATGCCATCTGCCTCCAAAACCATTAACATAGAATTACATGTTATATACACCACAAGAAACAGGCCATATGGCCCAACAGCTCAATGCCAGTTTATGCTCCACATGGGTCTCCTCCCAACCTTCTTCATCTAACCCCATCAGCAAATCCTTCTGATCCTTTCTCCCCCATGAGTTCAGTCACCTTTTTATAAATATGACCATTGAAGAATGTATTCCCAAACCAACACAGCAACAGTTCTGTGGCCACACCAGTCTCCTCTTGCAATCCCCAAAACAAACATCTCCTGCCAACTATGAACCTCTGCTTCACTTCCTTGCAAAGTAAAGACTGCCACTGTATTCATGTTTAGTCAGCAGTGAGTCCACAGCACACTGTGAGCAAACCCCAAGACCTGGAGGCATCAAAATATCAAAATTATGCCATTTGGACCATTTTGAATTTTAAAAAAAACATCTGAACTGTAACAGTAGAATACAATTGTTACCCCAGCCCTCCCATTCCCAAGGGGCTAGCAAATGGCTAATAAAACTCTGCATTACTCACTCTCCGAGTCATCGATTCCACTGTCAGCAGCACTGGTAGCACTTATCTTTTTCATTTGATTCAAGTGTTCCTCATACTGAACACCATTCTTTGCAGAGCAGGAGAGGTCTTCCATGACTATATTGAATTCACTCAGCACAGCATCAAATTCATCCTCGTTACACACTGAAAGTTTTAAAAATTCACATTTAGCTAAGTTGCTTTTTAAAATGCAATAGTCTTAACATGTTCACACTGACATTAAAAATAATAACCTTTGCCATCCAATATCAAAAAATTCAAATGTACTTTGTAGGTTTTGTGCTTCAATTTATACAGCCATTTCATAACACCGTAGAGGGAGTGCAGCGAAGATTCACTAGGCTGATACCAAGGATGGCAGGACTGTCATATAAAGAGAGATTGGTTCGACTGGGCCAGTATTCACTAGAGTTTAGAAGAATGAGAGGGGATCTAATTGAAACGTATAAAATTCTAACAGGGCTAGACAGACTGGATGCAGGGAGGATGTTTCCCTGGTCGGGGAGCCTAGAACCAGGGGCCACAGTCTCAGCATACGAGGCAGGCCATTTACGACTGAGATGAGGAAAGATTTCTTCACTCAGAGGGTGGTCAATCTGTGGAATTATTCACCATAGAGGACTGTGGAGGCCGGGTCACTGAGTATATTCAAGAAATAAATTGGTACATTTTTGGATATTAGGGGCATCAAGGGGTATGGAGAGAAAGTGGGAATATGGCATTGAGATAGAGGATCAGCCATGATCATATTGAATGGCAGAGCAGGCTCGAAGGGCTGAATGGCCTACTCCTGCTCCTAGTTTATATGTTTCATTAGGGATGGGCAACAAATGCTGGCCTTGCCAGTGACGCCCACATCCCATGAAAGAATAAAAAAGAACAAAAAGATTAGCAGTTGTGGCTCAGTGTCAGTCCCATCTCTGAGTCAGAAAAATATGGGTTCAAGTTCTACTCCAGACACATAAGTACACCATCCAGGCTGACACTCAATGCAGTACTGAGCAAGTGCTGCTTTCTCAGAGGTGCAGTCTTTCAGATCCCCTGTCTGTCCTCTCAGGCGAGCATATAAGATCCCAAAGCATGACTTCAAAGAAGAACAGGGAAGTTCTCCCAAGTGTCCCATTCAATATTTAACCCTCAATCAAGATCATCACTAAAAAAGATTATTTGGTCATTCATTACCTCATTGCTGCCTGTGGGATTTTGTTACATGTAAATTGATTGTTGAATTTAATTCACTTTAAAGCTGCTTTGGATGTCCTGAGGTCATGAAAGATGATGATGTAGCCAGAACAAGACTTGAATTCTGACCTCTGTTACAGCCCTGGTGTCTGAAGGTGACAGAAGGATAAGATATATTCCAACCTCCCAGAATTAATTTTTTTCTCAATTCATTCATGGGATGTGGGCATCACTGGCTAGGTCAGCACTTATTGCTCATCCCCAATTGCCCTTGAACTGAGTGGCTTGCTAGGTAATTTCAGAGGGCATTCAAGAATCAATCACATTGCCGTGGGTCTGGAGTCACATGTGGGCCAGTTCAGGTAAGGATGGTAGATTTCCTTCCCTAAAGGACATTAGGTTTTTCTGACAATGTTTTTTATTTTAATGGTCATCATTAGACTTTAAAGTCCAGATTTTAATTGAATTCAAATTCCACCATCTACTGTGGTGGGATTTGAATCCAGGCCCCCAAAGCATTACCTAAATCTGGATTACCAGTCCAGTAATAATACCACTGCACCACGACCTCACTATAAAACATACCATTGCAACTGATTGACAGATATCTTTTTTTCCAAATATGGTGCATAGCACAAAGCCTTGAATAAAATCATTAAAATGATTCCAATCCAGGATATAGCCCAGATTAACTCTGGATCACCGCAGCCCATTTAGCTAAGAATTATAAACTCTTCCAACCTTGCTACATCTGCCCATGCCAACATCATTCAATCAGGTTTTGTTGATGAGATCCATGGAGATTTTAAAAGGAGTGTAAGAGGTTTTTATCCTCACATCATGAATAAGTTCTCAGCACAAGACTTGTGAATACTCTGCAACACTTAATACACAGTCCTTAATCTAAACCTTAATCTCAGAATGTCCAGGCAACTTGCAGCAGTCAGCTCTGGAATTGAATGCTTGGAGGTGGCAGGTGTAGGCAGCTGGTTTTATTATAGATTGTTAATATTTCATTTTCAAGTAATGAAAGTCACTGGCTAGGCCAGCACGTATTGCCCATCCCTAACAGCCCTTGAGAAGGTGGTGGTGAGCTGCCTTCTTGAACCACTGCAGTCCATGTGGTGTTAGGGAGGGAATTCCAGGATTTTGACCCAGTGAGTGAAGGAACGGTGATATAATTCCAAGTCAGGATGGTGAGTGACTTGGAGGGCAACTTCCAGGTGGTGGTGTTCCCATGCTTCACTTTTTCTTCTAGATGTTAGCGGTCAGAGGCTTGAGAGATTGAAGGAGGCTTGGCAAGTTGCTGTAGTGCATCTTGCAGATGGTACACATTGTTGCCACTGTTCGTCAGTAGTGGAGGGGTGAATGTCTAAATTAGTGGATAGGGTGCCGATCAAGTGGGCTACTATCTCCTAGACAGTGTCAATCTCAATACAGACCCCATGCAAATGTTCAATGCCCTTAAGTGACTTTTCTGTCATTAGATCCAATCAGTAGCCCTACTTATCTTGGGACCTCTTGCAATTAGAAGCAGCAATTTTTAACTGGGGTCCACGTCCAAAAATATGTGCCCTTAAAATATCACCTCTTTCTATCACTGGATCCACTGGAGGCCTCTGACTGCCTAGTATACTTGTAGAGGTTTCACAGTGCAGGCACACTTCTGTGCTAGGGCGTGGTGGTTATGATCATACCTTCGGATAGCACCAATTACAACCGAGGTTTATAAATCTGGTCATCTTTGTGCTGACACCAAAAAAATACATTAAAAACTGCAAGATTGTCCAAAAATAAACCCACCTGGTTTCAGGGAGGTACCCTGGCAGCCCTTACCCAGTCTGCTATAAATGTGACTCCAGTCCTACACTATAGGTTTTACCCCAATGCCTTCGTGGTAGCAAGGGCTGGGCTTTGTGTTGCTGCCTCACTATTGCCAACCACGCCCCAAGGACAAATTTTAACAGACACTCTAAGCGGCAATGATCACTATGTTATCAGGGAGAGTGCTCAGAAACAGTTAGTTTATCTTAAAGTTTCAGACCCCACAGACTATGACTGGCTCAAGGCTCGGGGAACTCTAATACGAAAATACAAAGGATTGCGGATGCTGGAAATCTGAAATATAAACAGTAAATGCTGGAAATACTCACTAGCTCAGGCAGTATCTGTAGAGAGAGAAACAAAGAGTTGACGTTTCAAGCCTTCATCGGCATTGGGAAACACTGTTGAGGAAAAGTGAGTCTCCAAACATCAATTTTGTTTCTCTTCCACAGTCACCGCCAGACCTGCAGAGAGTTTGTAGCATGTGTTTACAGTAGAGGAACAAGCTTGTGCGCGCTAGCCGATCGCAGAGCGATGCTGACTTCAGCAGCCGCAGTCTCACCACTGACTCAGTAACTTTAAATAACTTCATCCCTCTCAGCAGTGCAACGATTAACACCTGCAACAATTGGCTTAGAGAACAGACAAAACGAGGCGTGACTCTGAGCAATTTTCAGTGTTAGACCCGGTGTCAGCTTCACCGTCAGTCTCAAAGCCAAGGTCAGTGACCCAGTCCCAGACTCAGTCTCAATGCCAGGCTTAATGCCTGTCCCAGTCCCTATGCCTGTGCCTGTCCTAGTCCCAGACTCAGTCTCAATGCCAGGTTTAGTGCCTGTCCCAGTCTCAGTGCCTGTCCGAGACTTAGTCCCGGTGCCTGTCTCAGTTCCTGTCCGAGACTCAGTCTCAATGCCAGGCTTAGTGCCTGTCCCAGTCTCAATTTTGGTCCAGCTCAGTCTCTTACCGGATTTGACTGCATCAGATGAACTCATGCTGATAGCTCAGTTCCACTTCTCTCACTTCCTTCATGGGACTTGTCCTTTTATCCGTCTCATCTTCCCGCCCTCATAGCCCTGACGGACCAATCATAATCCCAGGATGTATTGAATGATGGGCGCCCCAGCCAATCAGCAAGAACCCAGAAGGTGGGGTGGGGGTGGAAACTACCTGATGTCATAGAAATTTTAAATGCGAAGGAATCCCCTACACGTCACGGAATCTCCACCAGTCACTCTGAAGGTTCCTAAATTAATAAACTTTCAGTCTGAATGTCCTGAAGCTTGCTGGGGCTGAAGGCCCCTTATAGTTATTTTTCTTCCCGCTTAAAATACCGTAGAATCATAGGTTACTTACAACACAGAAAGAGGCCATACGGCCTTTCCAGCCTGTGCTGGCTCTCTTCAAGAGTAACTCACCTAGCCCTACTCCCCCAACCTTCCCCTGTGGTGCTGCATTTTTTTTCCCAATTCCCTTTTGAAAGCCATGACTGAATCTGCATCTTTCTCAGGCAGTGCATTCCCGATCCAGAACCGTGAAAACATTCTCCCCATGTCACAGCCAGTCACCTTAAATCTGTGCCCTCTGATCCTCAACCCTTCCGTCAATGGGAACAGCTTCTCCCTATCTACTCTGTCCAGACCCCTCATGGTTTTGAATGCCTCTATCAAATCTCCTCTCAACCTTCTCTTCTTGAAGGAAAACAGCCCCAGCTTTTCCAGACTGTCCACACAACTCATCCCCAGAACCATCCCTGTGAATCTTGTCTTCACCCTCTCTAAAGTCTTCACATCCTTCCTAAAGTGTGTTGCCCAGAATTAAACACAATACTCCAGGTGAGGCTCAACCAGTGTTTTATAAAGGCTCATTGTAATCATTATGCTTTTATATTTTATGCCTCTGTTTATAAAGCCCAGGATCCTGCATGCTTTATTATCTTATTTCTCAACTTGCCCTGCTGCCATTAATGATTTGTGCACATAGACCTCCAGGTCTCTCTGTTCCTACACCCCTTTAGAATTATATGCTTTATTTTATATTTCTTCTCCTCACTCTTCCTCACAAAATGAATCACTTCACACTTCTCTGCATTAAATGTCATCCCCCACTCTGCACCCATTCCATCAGCTGGTCAATATCCTCTTGAAGTCTATTTCCACCCTCCTCACAGTTCTCAATACTTCCAAGTTCTGTGTCACCTGTAAATTTTGAAATTGTGGCCTGCACACTCAAGTCTAAGATGTTAATGAATATCAAGAAAAGCAGTGGTCCTAATACTGACCCTTGGGGAAGCCCACGATATACATTCCTCGAAAAACAGCCATTCACCACTACTCTGTTTCTTGTCACTTGGCTAATTTCATATCCATGCTGCCACTGTCCATTTTATTCCATGACCTTCGACTTTGCTGACAAGCCTAATATGTGGCACTTTATCAAATGCCTTTGGAAATCCGTGTACACCACATCAACCGGCTACCTTTATCAGTACTCTCTGTTACCTCATCAGAAACTTAATCAAGTTCGTTAAACATGATTTGCCCTTAACAAATCCATGCTGAGTTTCCTTAATTAATTCACTTTTGTCCATGTGACTGTTAATT
This sequence comes from Cetorhinus maximus, assembly GCF_964194155.1. Lineage (NCBI taxonomy): Eukaryota > Metazoa > Chordata > Chondrichthyes > Lamniformes > Cetorhinidae > Cetorhinus > Cetorhinus maximus. The sequence continues at coordinate 63,090,103 of NC_135886.1, forward strand.
TTATTCCAGGTTATCGTTTCTAACAGATTTCCCACCATCAAGGTTAAACTGACTGGCCTTTTGTAGTGGGTTTATCCTTCCTCCTTTTTTGAACAAGGGTATAACATTTGCAATTCTCCAGTCCACTGCCACCACTCCTGTATCTAAAGAGAATTGGAAGACTATGGCCAATGCCTCTGCAATTTCCACTCTTACTTCCTTCAATATCTTTGGATTCATCTGATCCTGTCCTGGCAACTTATCAACATTAAGTGCAGCCAGCCTTTCTAATAACTCCTCTTTACCATTTTTTTTCCCCAATCTAATGTCTCACCTACCTTCTCCGAACATACATAGCAACATATGAATTAGGAGCAGGACTAAGCCTTTACTATGATTTTTGAAGCATTTTCTTCCTTGGTAAAGACAGATGCAATGTACTCATCTAGTACCTCAGCTATGTCCCCTGCCTCCATGTATAAATCTCCTTTTTGTCCTGATCAGTCCCACACCTCCATTTACCACCCTTTCACCATTTATAAGACCACAGAAGATTTATGGATTCTCTTTTATGTTCGAACATTTGAAAAAACGAATTAGGAGCAGGAGTGGGCCAATCGGCATGGCAAACCTGCTCCGCCATACAATCAGATCATGGCTGATCTGAATGTAACCTTAACTTCACATTCCCGTCTACACTTGATAACCTTTCACCCCCTTGCTTATCAAGAATCTATCTAGCTCTGTCTTAAAAATATCCATAGACTCTGCTTCCGTTACACTTTGCGAAAAAGAGTTCCAAGGACTCACGACCTATGAGGGAAAAAAATTCTCATAGTTTCTGTCCTAAATGGGCAACCCACTTATTTTTAAACAGTGATCCCTAGTTCTAGATTCTGCCACAAGAGGAAACTTCCTCTCTACATCCGCTCTGTCAAGACCCCTCAGGATCTTATGTTTCAATCAAGTCACCTTTTACTATCCTAAATTCCAGTGAATACAAGCCTAGCTTATCCAACCTTTCCTCATAAGGCAAGCCTCCCATTCCAGATATTAGGCTAGTAAACCTTCTCTGAACTGCTTCTAATGCACTTACATCCTTCCTAAAATAAGGAGACCAATACTGTACACAGTTCTCCAGATATGGTCTCACCAATGCCTTGCATAACTGAAGCATAACCTCTCTACTTTTGTATTAAATTCCCCTCACAATAAATGATAACATTCTATTAGTTTTCCTAATTACTTGCTGTACCTGCATACTAACCTTTTGTGATTCATGCACTAAGACACCCTGGTCTAGTCTGCCAGTGTCTTCTCATACTCTCCCTCTGTTTTTCTTACCTCTTTTTTCACTTCTCTTTCACTTCCTCCTTCTCAAGGGAAATTAAGGATGCGAAACAAATACTGGCCTCACCCTCATTGAAATTGGTCCGCAGTCAATTAATTATTTTTATTCTAGATTATGCCTTGTCCTTTTCCATACCTCACCTAAACCTTGTGATACTACCATTGTCCCCTAATGATGAGTTTCATACTCCTTCCCCTTTGTGATAAAGGCCAACATCCATTTGCCTGCCTAATTACTTGCTTTACCTGCATGCTAACGTTTTGTGTTTTTTGTATGAGGACACCCAAATCCACCTGTACCACAGCATTCTGTGGTCTCTCTCTATTTAAATATTGGCTTTTCTATTTTCCTATCAAATTGAACAGCATCACATTTCCCACATTATACTTTATCTGCCAGATCCTTGCCAACTCAGCTAACTTGTCTATATCGTGTTACAATTCCAACTCACAACTTGTTTTCCCACCTAAATTTGTATTGTCAGCAAATTTGGTTACAATGCACTGGATCCCTCCAGCCAAGTCACTAATATAGGTTGAGCCCCCCACTCCCCAGCCCTTGTCACCCGACTATTTACAGTTTTAATACTTGAAAATTACTCATTTATTCCAATTCCCTGTTTCTTGTTTGTTAAGCAATCCATTATCCATGCTAATAAATTACGCCCGGCACCATGAGCTCTTATCTTGTGTAGTTACTTTTTATGTGGCACCTTATCAAAAGCCCTTTTGAAATCCAAATATACTACATCTAGTGGTTCACATTTACCCACCCTGCTTGTTAAATCTCAAGGAACTTGAATACATTTGTCAAACACAATTTCCCTTTCATAAAACCAAGCTGACTCTGCTTGATTGCATTATGATTTTCTCAGTGTACTGTTATTACTTCTTTAATAATGGATTTCAGCATCTCTCCAATGGCAGATGCTAGGCTAACTGGCCTATAGCTTCCTGCTTTCTGTCTCTGTTCTTTCTTGAATGGCAGTGTTATATTTGCAGTTTTCCAATCTGCTTGAACCTTTACAGGGCCTAAGGAATTCTGAAAGCTTACAAGGAATGTACCCACTATCTCTGCAGCCGTTTCTTTTATGACCATAGGATGCAGGCCATCAGGTCAAAGGAACCTCTCAATCTTGAGTCCCATTAAGTTGCCAATATTTTGACTCTTGTGATAATGATTGTTTTAAGTCCCTTCTTCCCTTTTACCTTGTGATTTTCTACTATTATTGGGCTGATTTTAGTGACATTTACTATGAAACATATACAAAATGTTAATTCAAAGCCTCTGCTATTTCCTTATTTCCTATTATTAATTTCTCAATCTCATCCACTAAGGGAACAACATTTACTTTAGTTGCTCTCTTCCTTTTTATATACTGTGAATAATTATTTGTGATTTTTTTTTAAATTTAGTCCCGAGCTGTTCATACTCCCATCAGTAGAACCTCTCTTTTTAGTCCTACCTATGTACCTATGGACCTTTCCCACTCCAAGCTCCTTTTTAGCCCTGGGGAAATGTCCTTACCTTGCCACTGGGCAGGCAATACAGCCTTCAGGACTCATACTCTTAGCTCCAGAGACCAGTATCTATCTCCCAAACTATACTGTCCCCTACCACCATTACAGTCCTTTTGACTTCCCCAACTTAAATGGCCCCCTGCACCACAGTTCTGTGTTCAGTTTGCTCATTGTCCTTGCAGTCCCTGTTCTTGTACATCCAACCTGCTAGAACCTTGAACCTGTTGGACAAGTGCAAGGGCTGAGGCTCCTCCATTGCTATCTTTTGGACTCCGGTACTACCTCACTCAGTCACCCCCTCCTGTCCCTGACCACAGGAAAACTCTGAAGTACTTAGCCTAAGGTTGAGGCAAACCAGAAGAGGGCTCCCAAAGGAAAGTTATTGAACAACTTTCTTCAGGTAGTTGTCTCCAGTGTACATGCTTTACAATGGTTCCTAACTATCTGTAACCAAGCTGTCCATTGCATTGCTCTCATGCACTTTATTCTGCACTGTTCTACCAGGAGATAAACATCTAACAGTCTTCTAATTGAGCAAGGTTAGTGAAATGGTATGCGAGCCAGCATGCTACGTCCCCTTGAATACCATTAACCAGCAGTTTTACTATGGTAATTAACTGAACTTACATTCTAGGTGAGAAAACAACCTGACCACTAACACATTCCGCAGTAAAGCCTCATTTTATCAAATTCAAATTTGAGTCTGTTTGTTAGATAAATATCTTATATGCCAGACTCCTAGCATAATGTTTAAAAATCATTTGGGTTAGCGTGACTGAGCATTTGAATAAATATGAGATGATCAGAGATTGTTAACATGGCTTTCTTAAGGATAAGTCATGTTTGACTATTATGGTTGCAATTTTTGAGGAATATAGTAATGTGATAAATAAGAGAGTGCCAATGGGTCAAGAATCATGGAATATTACAACATGGAAATTAGGTCATTCAGCCCATCATAACTATGCTGGGTCTTTGAAAGAGCTATCCAATTAGTCCACTCTCCTGCTCTTTCCCCATAGACCTGTGAGTTACTCATTTTCTTAGTGAATTCCCTTTTAAAAGCTAGCATTGCATCTGTTTCAACCACCATTTTAGATAATTCATTCCCAAATATAACAGCTCGCTGCATAAAAACAATTGCTTCTAATTTGTCCAGGATATTTTGGCACTGATCTTGAATCTGTGTCCTCTGGTTACTGACCCGCCTGCCAGTACCCACCTACTCTATCAAAGCCCCATAGGATTTTTTAACACCTCTTCTGAATCTCCCCATAACCTTCTCTTCTCGAAGGAGAATAATCCCCGTTTCACTCTTTTCTCCATGTAAGTGCAACCCCTTATCCCTGGTACCGTTCTGGTAAATGTGTCAATACCCTTTCCAAGGACTTGTAACCTAACTTCACACAATGCTTCAGCGGATACCTAGCAAGTGATTTATAAAGGTTGCATTTGCACCATTTCTATTTATAAAGCCATGGGTCCCCTATGTTTTGTTAGCCAGCCTTACCAGCACCTTCATAGATGAATGTATATTCACGCCCAGGTCTCTCTGTTTCTACACCTCCTTTACAATTGTGCCATTTAATTTATATTTCCTCTCCTCATTTCCAATTCCATTATGGATTACTTCACATTTTTCTGCATTAAACTTGATCTACCTATTTCACCAGTCTGCCCATTTTACCAGTCTGCCTATTCCTCCTGAAGTCTGTTACTATCCTCCTCACAGTTTCCTCAATTTCCAAGCTTTCTGTCATCTATAAACTATGAAATTATTCTTTATCAGCCCAAGTCCAGGTCATGACTATATATAATAAAGAGAGCAATGATCCCAATACCTATGGACACCATTGAATGCTTCCCTCCAGTATGAAAAACAATGATTCATCACTATTCTCTGCTTTCTGCTTCTCAGATAATTTTGTATCCATACTGCCACTGACCTAGTACTGAAAATTGGGAAACTTCACTGTATATTTCCCTCCAGTGTGATAAACAACAACTCACCACAGTTTTGTTTTCTATCCCTTAACCAATGCTGTTTTTATCTCTTATCCATGCTGTTACTCAGCCATGCATTCATAATTAGGCTATCTGACAAAAAATATGTTTGCCCAGCAGTTCAGCCAGAGTCTCTTGATGCAGTTGCCAGCTAGCCTCATTTTAAATGTTTGGCTGAGCTCCAGGACTCACTAATAAACTCATCCTGGTGGGTGGTTGTTTATGCAGCTGAAAAGGGGACTGCTATTGGGCAGTTTTATGAGCTCATTTTAACTTTTTCTTTCTTTGAAGGGATTTTTCAATACCATTGTGTTTATTTGGACAGAATTAAGAGGTGTTAAGTGGATTAAATGTTCCTTCAATGAGGCTTTCAATGGCTGTGCTTGATTAACAGTTTTATGAGATTGTAAGCGGGGCATTTTTTCAAAAGAATGTTGAATGTCTGATTTTTTTCATGAGCATTTCAAAGGTTTGCCAGTGTTATTATATGGCTCATGTTCTGTACCTAGTGGATACTGGAAAAGTGCTTCAAAGGCTCAGCAGATGTCAAACGTTAAATCAATGTGAAAATCAAACCACAAGTTCCCGTACACATATCATTACCTGATTACTCATGTTGTAGAATACAGAAGAGGAATTTATCCCCTGGAGATAGTACTCTAATGCATATGAGTCCTTACACAATGCTGCTCAATTTAATGCTCTCTTACCTTTTAAGGACAGAGCCCTATGATCAATCACTGCATTGAAAACATACTTAAATCATCATACACAATTACATTGTGATAGTTGAAGTTGGCACGAGCTTTTAAACTTAGCTGTAAAAAGGTGTCTGACTCCACAGCAGGCAACCCTCAAGGTTCACAACAGACTTACCGAGCATGTTTACATCAGGAACCCACTTGCTTCCATGAAAATAGCCATGAGAGAGAAAATTGAATTTGGCGCAGGCATTTTAATAATGAACCTGTCACTTTCAGTGAACATGCTGCCCCAACCCAGGGAAAATGGTGAGCAGCAAGAATCAGAGGGCAAGTATAAAAATGCCTCCATTTATTGCCCATCACTAATTGCCCTTGAGAACTGAATGGCTTGCTAGGCCATTCCAGAGGGCATTTAAGAGCCAACCACATTGCTGTGGGTCTGGAGTCACATGTAGGTAAGGACAGCAGATTTTCTTCCCTAAAGGGAATTAATGAGCCAGATGGGTTTTTACAACAATCAGCAATGGCTTCATGGTCATCATCAGACTTTTTAATTCCATATTTTTTAGTGAATTCAAATTTCACCATCTGCTGTGGTGGGATTTGAACCTGGATCCCCAGAGCATGACCCTGGGAACCTGGAGTGCCAGTCCAGTGACAATCCCAATATGACCTTTGTGCTCTGGGGACACACCAGATGGTGAAATTTGAATTCACTGAAAAGTCTGATGATGACCATGAAGCCATTGCTGATTGTGTTGAGTCTATTTATCCTCGTTACCAATTCACCAACCTTTTCCAATTTATCCTCTCAAAACATTTCATTTCATGATTTTGTAGAATTCTACCGGGTCCATCGACCCATCTTCTCAACACCTGCTTAACCTTCCCTGTTCCAGTGAAAAAAGCCCAAATTATATAAAAGCCATTCTTCATAATTATAATGTGTAATTCCTGGTCTAATTTTACTGATTTTTTTTATTGACCTCTTTCCTGGCTCTAACACCATTCCATAATGGGATGCTCAACAGAGCATACGGTATTCCAGCAGAAGCCTAATGAAAATTCAAATTCAACATCAACTTCTCTTCTCTTCTGTATTTAAAGCTTGTTTATCTATGACCAAAAACCTGCTGACCCTCCATTCTGTTAAGAATCTTACAGCCTGGGCTATTTTTCTTTTCTCTGGCCTTTTCCCCTAGCGTAATACTTTATGTTTCTCTTCCTTGAGCTGTGCATGGCCCCTATCTGTTCAAGCTGCTAATCTGGCCACATGTCTCCTTCACTCTGTTGCAACCTTCCTCATACTTACCCATGCCACCCCAATGGATATTGTCAACCAATTTTCACATCATCACTCTTTGTCCAAATTATTCGTATCAATGGGAAACCAGGGAGGCCCAGTTAAGGGTGAGTACCATGTTGGCATTGGTCACTTAACCCAGCAGGTAGGCTTTCCCTCCTGGTGCCCCACCCCCACAAGTCTGAGTGTAGTGACTGCATCGAATCATTGACGACATGTGTCCTTCGCTGGGTGGGCCAGCAGATATTGCCCATGCCAAGGTCACCCAGAGAGGGTGGTGAAGAGATGGGTTCTGTGGCCACAGCATGCGGTACAATGCACCATACTGTCATACAATGGTAAAGTAACAGATAAAAGATATCTTATAAAAAGAACTTCATACTGATGGAACTGTAACCATGTAAATAGAGAGATAGATAGGTATAAAAAGGTGATTAGGGGTAAATCAGACTGACAGCATATTGTTAGGGGTGTTTCCCAGGAATCTTAACTGGGCCTCCCTTGTTTCCCATTGATACGAATAATTTGGGCAAAGAGTGATGATGTGAAAATTGGTTGACAATATCCATTGAGGTGGTATGGGTAAGTATGAGGAAGGTTGCACTGAGACCCACATCACTGTTTTGGGGACAACCTGGAGGAGCTGCACCTAGGCCCAGTACTGGAACTGCAAAACATGTCAAAGTCAGGGTGATGACATGCTGGGAGGGGAGCTTCAAGGTGGCTTTGGCACTGATCGATCTGCTGTTCTCTGTGCTCCATGTGCTTGCGCCTCCTTGCTATAGAAGGTTAGAAGGTTATGGAAGGTGTGGTGCCTAATGTGATGCAGACAGTATTTGGCCAAGGAGATGGTGGGGTGTGGGGACAGGCCTAGCACCTTTGTGTGAGTGTTCGGCAGCAGCGGGGTGAGGAGGTACTGGAGCCCTGCAATGTACCTCTCTGGTTGGGGTGGGCCGTCCGCGAAGAGAATCCAGGTACAAATAGCACTAATCAATGCTCTTCTCTCCTTTTCAGGAGAAGAATGCACATAATGCTGCCGAGTGGACGAGGACTGACGGCGGCCCGGCACAGTTAGCGATTCTTAGCCATTTCGAGCAGGAGGCCCTAGATTTGGAGAGGCGCCATGCACCCAGGTCCACCGGCGTCAGTGAGGCTGGGGTGCCATGGGCAGGTATGTATGCCCAGCAGTGAAGTCACCATTGTTTTCCCAACAGCCATGGCAATACTGAAAGTTCAGTGATTGAAGTTTGCAACATGGCTTGACCATTGCTTATGGAATGGCTGTGAAACCACTGGCTCGCTGTGCCTGACTTGCCTGGTCCCAGCAGAAGTGGATGAAGGTCGCTGCCCATCTGAACAGAGCGTCTGTAACCTGCTTGACACAAGTGTGGACAGCTGATTGGGAGACACTGCAAAGATCACCCACCGAGCCCTGGAAGAAGCCAGTTAATGTTCCAAGTTTAATGCGACTCTTCTTCAGAACTGAAGTCACGCTAAACCTATACAAATCTCTAGTTTAGATTGCAGCTGCAGTTGTGTTCTCTGTATTTGCTCTACAAAAACCCATCATAATTTTGAATATATCTCTCCTTGGTCTTCTCTGCTCTAAGGCAAACAATCCTAACTGCTTTAATCTCTCCACATAACTGAGCTCTTATCTTGTCCTGTAACCTTTTAAGCCTAGTATCACCCTGGAAAACTTCCTCTGTACCCTCTTCAAGGCTTTGACATCCTTTTTTAAAGTGTGGTTCTCAGAATTGTACACACAACTGCAGCTGCAGCCTAAACTAGAGATTTGTATAGGTTTAGCATGACTTAAGTTCTGAAGAAGAGTTGTATTAAACTTGGAACATTAACCATTTCTCTCTCCATAAATACTGCCAGACCTGCTGACTTTTTCCAGCACTTTCTGTTTTTATTTCAGATTTCCAGCATCCGCAGTACTTTGCTTTTATTTAAGAAGCCAAGCATCCCACAAACTTTCGTAGCCTATTTATTAACTTGCCCTACTCATCGTCAGCAGTGGCATCCTCCCATTTATGGAAGATGATGAACATGCAGCAAATCAAATTCCTTGGCGATGGGATAATTTCATATGGTGCACTTTTGCTGATAGCTGAAGAGGCCAATCCATGAGAAGCAGGTTCTGCCACAAGTGCTGCATATAAGGTTGTTATCAGGCGTTACTGTGGGTTGTTGTTTTCAGTGTTGGTGCCTGCTGCCAAGACGCTCTCACTACTGATTGTCATGGTGATGTGTGTCGACCCACAGGTCATGTTACTATTTTCCTCTGTCGTCGACTAGTGTCTCCCAGGTGCAAAAATTGCTGTTTAGGGCTTTCAAGCCATATTTGCAAGCATCCTTTAAACAGGGCATTCCACTGGTCTTCTAGCTCCAGCTATCACGCCATACAGAAAATCCTTGGGTGTGCAACCGTCTTCCATCCTGCGTATGTACCCGAACCAAAGAAGTAGCCTCTGCTTGATGAGTGCCAACATATTTGGGACATTTGCCTTTGATTTTGTCCCTTGCTGCTGCCCTGCTACTCTCAAGGATTTGTGAATATTTTACCCTGGTCCCTCTGTTCTTGCCCCCACTGCAAATAGCACCATTTAGATTGTACTGCCTCTCTATAGTGTTTCTTTCAAAGTGCCCCAACCTCACACTTATCCACATTAAATTACATCTGCCATGTGTCTGCCCATTACACTAGTCTATGTCCTCCTGAAGTTTGCTACTATCATGTTCACTGTCTCCTACTTTGTCATATTGTTCGCAAACAATTGTACTCCCCATATCAAAGTCAAGTCATATACACGTATATATTATATATAAAAAACAAAAAAATATTTGATATTAACACTGACCCCTGGGGCCCCACTACACACTTCTTGACACCCAGAGAGATATCTGTTCACCACCATTCTGTCTCCTATCCCTTAGCCAATTACATATCCAAGTTACCACTATCACTTTAATTTATGTGCTTCTAATTTCTAAATGAACCTATTGCGAGGTATTTTGCCAAATCAAATCAACTTTTATCAAATGTATTATAGGTCTGTAGATACAACAGCTGTTATATGACCATTATCAATCCTTTCTGTTTTTTTTAGTAAAAATATACTTTATTCATAAAAATCTTCAATCACATTCAAAACCATTTCAAAAACAACATTACAAGGGTACAATCCAGGCCAAACTCCCACAAAATGCATCACCAGGTGCATCAGCACAAACAACACCACAGTCATTTACAGCCCCCCATCCCGACCCGTACAGCCCGAGGGGCTCCAAACAGCTCCCAGTCTCTCGGCGCGCCGCGGCAGAAAGGTCCCAGACAGCGACCCCTCCCCACCGCGCCCCCGCGGCAGCCGCCCCAAGCTCCAGCGCGCCCCCCAGCACGCAGTCCCGGACCCCGGACTGCGCCAGTCCGCAACAATCGGTCGGGGACAAATCCCCGCGCCGGAAGACCAACAAGCCCCGGGCAGACCAAAGCGCGTCCCCCACCGAGCCGACGATCCTCCAGCCGCAGCCGACGCCCGTCTCGGCGTGCGCCCCCGGGAACAGCCCGCAGAGCACAGAGCCCTGCGCCACAGAACCGCCCGGGATGAACCCCGACAGCAACCACTGCATCTCTCTCCAGACCCCCCCCGCAAAGGCACAATCCACAAGGAGGTGAACAACGGTCTCCTCCCCACCACAGCCACCCCGAGGGCACCGTGCAGAGGGGGCGAGACCCCCGGCGCGCAGGAAGGATCCGACGGGGAGGGCCCCCCCCACCACCAGCCAAGCCACGTCCCGGCGCCTGCCGGAAAGCTCTGGCGATGAGGCACTCCGCCAAACGACCCCGACAGTCCGCTCGGGGAACCACCCCACAGGGTCCACCCCCCCCCCATCCCCCAGGGCCTCCAGGACGCCACGCGCCGACCACCGCCCGATGGACCCGTGGTCAAAGGTGTTTTTCTGCATAAATTTTTCCACCAGGGACAGGTGGTACGGCACGGTCCAACTACTTGGAGCGTTCCGCGGCAGCGTGGCCAGACCCATCCTTCGCAACACCGGGGACAGGTAGAACCTCAGCACGTAGTGACACTTGGTGTTTGCGTACTGAGGGTCTACGCACCGCTTGATGCAGCCGCACACAAAGGTGGCCATCAGTATGAGGGCGATGTTGGGCACGTTTTTTCCCCCTTTATCTAGAGGCTTGTACATCGCGTCCCTGCAGACACGATCCATTTTCGACCTCCAGATAAAGCGGAAGATGGCTCGAGTGATCGCCATCGCGCAGGAGTGTGGAATGGGCCAGACCTGCGCCACGTACAGCAACAGCGAGAGTACCTCACACCTGATGACCAGGTTCTTACCCGCAATGGAGAGGGAGCGTCGCTCCCACATGCCCAGTTTCCTTTTCACCATAGCCACTCGCTCCTTCCAGTTTCTAACGCATGCCCCGGTCCCTCCGAACCATATCCCCAGCACCTTCAGGCCGTCAGCCCTGACAGTGAAGGGGACAAAGGATCGGTCAGCCCAGTTCCCAAAGAACATGGCCTCGCTCTTCCCACGATTTACCTTGGCTCCCGAGGCCAGTTCGAACTGGTCGCAGACGTGCATCAGTCTGCGCACCGACAGCGGATCCGAGCAGAAGACGGCGACGTCGTCCATGTACAGGGAGGCTTTTACCTGAGTGCCTCCACTGCCTGGGATCGTCACTCCTCTTATGCCCGGATCCTTCCTGATGGACTCGGCAAAGGGTTCTATGCAGCACACAAAAAGGACAGGCGAGAGAGGGCAGCCCTGCCTGACTCCAGATTTAATCGGAAAGCTATCTGTTTCCCACCCATTGATTGAGACTGCGCTACTGATGTTAGTGTAGAGCAGTTGGATCCAATTTCGAATTCCCTCCCCAAAGCCCATTTTGGAGAGCACATCCCCCATGTAGGTGTGCGATATTCTGTCAAAGGCCTTCTCCTGATCCAAGCTGATGAGGCAGGTATCCACACCCCTGTCCTGTACATAGGCAATCGTATCCCTGAGCAGCGCCAGGCTGTCAGAGATCTTCCTGCCTGGCACAGAGCAGGTCTGGTCAGGGTGAATCACCAATTCCAGAGCGGATTTGACCCGGTTGGCGATGACCTTGGACAGAATCTTATAGTCCATATTCAACAGTGAAATGGGTCGCCAATTTCTAATTTCCTCCCTTTCCCCCTTGTGCTTGTAGATGAGGGTGATGATGCCTTTCCTCATGGATTCTGACATGCTGCCGGCCAGGAGCATACTCTCGTACACTTCTAGCAGGTCTGGGCCGATCAAGTCCCACAGAGCCGAATACAACTCCGCCGGCAGGCCGTCGCTTCCGGGGGTTTTACTCTTCTCGAAGGACTCGAGGGCCTTAGTCAGTTCGTCAGGAGTTAGCGGTTTGTCTAGGCTCTCCCGCGTACTGTGGTCTAGGACCTCCGTGATAGAGGACAGGAAGGACTGGGAGGCCGTGCTGTCCGTGGGCTTCACGTCATACAGTCCGGCATAAAAGGATTTGCTGATCCTCAGAATGTCGGACCGTGATGACTTTACTGAGCCGTCTTCTTCCTTCAGGCTGCTGATCACAGAGCGCTCTCTGTGTACCTTTTGGAAGAAGAAACGTGAGCACGTCTCATCCTGCTCCACGGAGCGGACTCTGGAACGGAAGATGATCTTGGAGGCCTCCGAGGCAAAGTGCGAGGCTTGCTGGCCCTTCACCTCTTGGAGCTCCTCCTTGACATCGACCCCCATCGACTGCAGCCGGAGCAGATTCTGCATCTTTTCCTGGAGTCGGGACATTTCCCTCTGTTCCTTTCTAGCTTTCTGGGTGCCTTTGAGGATGAAAAACCTCTTGATGCTTCCCTTGATCACTTCCCACCAGTGTGTCAGGGACTCAAAGAGGGGTTTCACGGTTCTCCAACCTTTGTAATCCCTCTTGAGCTCCTCAATGTTCTCTGGGGTCAGCAGTTGCACATTTAGCTTCCATGCCCCCCTGCCCACCCTCAGGTCTTCCTCCAAGTGGCAGTCCGCCAGTAGGAGGCAGTGGTCAGAGAAGAACACCGGCTTGACCTCGGTGGATCTGACTGTGAATGCACGGGACACAAACAGGAAGTCTATCCTGGAACGAATGGACCCGTCTGGCCGCGACCAGGTGTATCTACGCTGCGCTCCGTCTGCAGGGTTGCTGAAGACGTCGTGCAGCTTGGCATCCTTAACTGTTTCCATCAGGGATCTGGACGTAGCGTCCAATCTGCTTCCGGCCCTGCCGGATCGTCCAGCCGCATCGATGATGCAGTTGAAGTCCCCGCCCAGAATGACCGGCCTGGAGGTCGCCAGCAGCAGTGGGAGCTGCTGAAAAACCTCCAGCCGCTCAGCCCCTTGTGCCGGGCCGTACACGTTAATTAACCGGAGTGGAGCGTTCTTGTACATTACGTCTGCTACCAGGAGTCGCCCGCCCACCACCTCCTTGACCTCGGAGACGGTGAAGTTGCCTCCCCGCAGCAGAATACCCAGGCCGGAGGAACGAGAGTCGTTTCCGCCCGACCAGATCGATGGCCCGTGGGACCACCATCGTGACCATTGCCTGTAGGAGCTGAGGTGCGGTATCGCACACTCCTGCAGAAACAACAGGTCAGCTTTGACCTTGGCTAGGTAGTCCAAGGTCGCAACACATCGCGTAGTAGATTTAATGCTACGCACATTTATGGATACAATCTTTAAACCCATATTAAAGCATTTATTCTCCTACCAAACCCACTGTCTCTGAGAGTCCCAGACCTTTAGTCTGCTCCTTCATACCCGTAGTGAGCTCAAATTCCTTCACTTTGGATGGGCTGAGGTAGATCTCCTTGGCCGTGTTCTGCTCCAGTGGCATCTGGAGGTTCACGTAGTGAGCGGATTTTGAGATGACCTTTGCTGGAGAAGCTTCTCCAAAACTCACCCCCTCTGGGGGGTTGCTGTTCCCGGCTTCCTGGAGCTGGGGTGCGATGATTGCCTCACTGCTCCCAGATTCCAGGGGCTGTGGTGCACTGGCCTCCTCAGGTTGCAGGCAATGTTGGGGTGCGCTGGGCTCCTTGTTGTCTCCAATTTTCTGGAGCTCGGGTGTCTCGTCCTCCAACGCCCTGGAGCTTTGCCGCCTCTTCTGTCGGTGCCGCTCTGGCACTTCCTCATCCGAAGAGCTGCTGCCCTTGTCATCCGTGTCGGATGGGAGACGCCTCTTGCCGCTTCTCTGGGAAACGCCTTTGCTTCTTCTTCGCTCCCTCTTACTTTTCTTGTTCTTCACCGTCCGCCACTCCCCCTGCTGCTTTTCCACTGCTGCCTCCTCCTCCATTGATTCGCTGTCCTGAGGACTGGAAGGTTCAGGGGGTAGTGCTGTTGATTGGCTCTCTGTTGCCTCAATCTCTTTCTCCACCTTGTCTCTCTCTGTGTCCTCCTTTGTCCCGTTGAGCTCCCTGGGGGCCTTGGTGGTTGGAGTGACACGGAACCTTTCTTCTGCTTCCCCCTGGTCGGCTTTGGCTGCCTGTGCGTAAGTACGGCAGCGTTTGGGGCAGGTCCTGTAGAGGTGACTTGCCTCGCCACACAGGTTGCAGCACTTGGCCTGTTTGCAGTCTTTTGTCTGGTGCCCTTCCTGTTTGCAGATCTTGCAGAGGGAGGCGCTGCAGTTGGCCGCCACATGGCCAGCCTTGCCGCATGAGCGACAATGCTTGGGTTGCCCAGCGTAGACCAGGTAGCCACGGTTTCCCCCGATTGCGAAACTGGAAGGAGGGTGGAAAATGGCTCCCTTACCATCGGTCTTTAGCGTGACCTTAAACAGGCGTTTGCCTGTCCAGATCCCCAAGTCGTCTCGAATCTCGGTGCCGCTCCCCACCTTATCGAAGTACCTGGTGAGGAAGGTGACCACGTCGGCGACAGGGACGAAGGGGTTGTACACATGCACCATCACCTCACGTTCCCGTTGCAACGGCAGAGAGAAGTGCGGCTCCGCCGTCAGGATCTTCATCTCCGGCAGGTCTCTCTTCTCCTCGAACACCCTCAGGAGCCGGACGCAGTCTGCCACTTGCTTGAAAGTCACGTCGAAATAACCACCTTTGCGGGAGTCGTGCAGGGTGAAGATCTCCGTAGCTTGGAAGCCGCACGCCTTCAACAGGATCCTCCTGGTGAAGAAGCCCCGATCCATAGGTGATCCTCCTTCGTCGCTGTGGTTCACCGTGACTCGGACGGTGATAGGTAACCCACGGTATAGATTTGGATTGCGATTGGTTATCGCCCTTCCATCCCGACCTTGCCATGGCAGGACCATGGTGTCGCCCCTGCAACACTACACTTGATCTTAGCCAAAAGGCCGAGCTGTTACTTCATACAAATAACTCAGCCCTCCCTCTGCTGATGTCTCTCAGTCACACATTGTATTCAGTTATACCTTAATGCCCCTCTGTTAAAGTTTCTATATAACTCGCTGCACTCAGTCACACATTTATCTTTCTTCCTCTGCTATCGTCTCTGTGTCACTCATGGTATTCAAGTCACACATTTATTTCTCTCTGCTGGCATCTTTATCAGTCACTATACTCAGTCACATCTCTGTCTACCCCCTGATGCATAAAAAGAGTCCAGCATAGAGTGCAGAAGTTGGGAAATTAGTGCAAGTGGGAAGTCCCTGGTGAACATATCTCAAAGTGAAAATAAATTTAACGTTTTGAATTTAAATTAGTACTTTAGAAATTGTAAAATAAACTGCATGCTAATTAACAGAAAGTGCCTGTCAGTGCCAGTGAACTGTAAGTGATTGCCTAAATAGGTGCTAATTGCAGTGAGCAGGAAGCTGAAGCAGCACTGGTAACTTGGATGCGGCTCAAAAAGGTGTAGAAATTAAACAGTATCTGCTGACACACAAACACATGAAGAGAGTGCATTGTAATCTGGTGAGAGTGGGAAAAATTTGTTGCTTTTGCCTCCATTGTTTGTAGTGTTTTGAGTACGCTTGACGCAGTAAGTATTTAAAATTTTGGTCCAGTCTTTTGGTGTTTAGTCAAGGTTAGTGTGTAGAAAAAAAGACTTGCAAACTAAATAGTAGATGTAAATAATCCAAATAATTTAGACCAGGCTCGTCCAACCTTTTTGCATGGTGCAGTGGGAGGGGGGCACATTTCCATTTTGTTCTCACGCAAGGGGCCAATGAATAAATTTCAGAAAGATAAGGCTTGGCACAACATCAATCATGAATTTCAAGAGAAGGTTGAGGTCTGAAGAAAAGAAACAGTTTACTGAGCAAAAATAAAGCAATGTCAAAGCAATAAATTGATAATTTAAATAAAAGAGTAATTAATAAAGTTCACAGAGCCTGTTTGTCTGGCTCACTCCCAATCTCTTGGTGCTCACTCACTCACCCACACCCACTGAGTGAGTGGGTGTGATTGTGTATTGGTGTGTGGGGGTGAGAGTGAGTGGGAATCTTGAGACTGCGAGTGAGTCAGATACACACACACTCAGTCTCTCTCTCCCACACTCTCTCGCCCACACACTCTCTCTCCCTCTCCCACACTCTCTTTCTTTCTCTCTCTCCATCTCCCAAACTCACTCACACTCTCTCTCCAACATTCACTCATCTCTCTCTCACACTCACTCACTCTCTCTCTCTCACACTCACCCATTCTCTCTCCCCCACACTCACACTCTCTCTCTCCCACACTCATTCACTTATTCTCTCTCTCTCCCACACTCACTCACTCTCTCTCCCACAATCACTCACTCTCTCTCCCTTCCTCACTCGCTCACCCTCTCTCTCTCCCACACTCACACTCTCTCTCGCAATCACTCACCCTCTCTCCCTCCCACGCTCACTCTCTCTTCCACACATGCACTCACTCTCCCACACATTCACTCACTCTCGCTCACATACTCACTGTCACTCTCTCCCACACTCACTCACTCTCATTCTCTTTCCTACACTCACTCACTCTGTCTGCCACATTCACACTCTCTCTCCCACACTCACTCATTCTTTCTACACACTCACTCTCTCTCTCTCCACACTCACTGTCTCTCTCCCCCACACTCACTCTCTCTCTCCCACACTTATTCATTCTTTCTCCCACACTCACTCACTCTCTCTGTCTTCCACACTCACCCACTCACTCAATCTCCCACACACTTACTCATTCTCACTCTCTCTCCCACACTCAGTCACTCTCACTCCCTGCCACGCTCACTCTCTCTTTCTCTCCCACACTCTCTCTCTCCCACACTTATTCTCTCTCTCCCATGCTCACTCACTCTCACTCTCTCCCCCACACTCTCTCTCCCTCTCTCACTCCCACAGTCACTCTCTCTCCCACACCACCAGGCAGCAAGTGTCTCCACACTTACCATTCCCACCCACACCACCATATCCAGCCTTTTCCAGCCCAGCAGCCTCTTCCTCCCCAACCCAGCCCGGTCAGACCAGGCCCAGCAGCTTCTTTCTCCCCAACCTAACCCGGTCAGACCAAGCCCAGCAGCCTCTTCCTCCCCAATCCAGCCCAGCCAGACCAGGCCCAGCAGCTTCTTTCTCCCCCAACCCAGCCCGGTCAGACCAGGCCCAGCAGCCTCTTCCTCCCCAATCCAGCCCAGTCAGACCAGGCCCAGCAGCTTCTTTCTCCCCCAACCCAGCCCGGTCAGACCAGGCCCAGCAGCCTCTTCCTCCCCAATCCAGCCCAGCCAGACCAGGCCCAGCAGCTTCTTTCTCCCCCAACCCAGCCCAGTCAGACCAGGCCCAGCAGCCTCTTCCTCCCCAATCCAGCCCAGCCAGACCAGGCCCAGCAGCTTCTTTCTCCCCCAACCCAGCCCAGTCAGACCAGGCCCAGCAGCCTCTTCCTCCCCAATCCAGCCCAGTCAGACCAGGCCCAGCAGCTTCTTTCTCCACAACCCAGCCCGGTCAGACCAGGCCCAGCAGCCTCTTCCTCCCCAATCCAGCCCAGCCAGACCAGGCCCAGCAGCTTCATTCTCCCCAACCCAGCCCAGTCAGACCAGGCCCAGCAGCCTCTTCCTCCCCAATCCAGCCCGGTCAGACCAGGCCCAGCAGCCTCTTCCTCCGCCATCCAGCCCAGCAGCCAGCCTCTCTCTCTCTCTCTCCCCTGCCAATATCCCTTTTTCCAGAATGCACTTGCTGCCACCGGTGTTGTTGATCCTCCAATCACAAACTCCTTCACTCCCACATTTACTGCAGATAGGCTCATGAGTGAGCCTATCAGCAGCAAACGCGGGAGAGTAATAGCCTGTGATTGGAGGATCAGTTTCTTTCAGAATTTTCCACTCCACTCACTGGCATTTTGAAAATTGCATCTGGGGCCACGTTGGGGGGGTTTCGCGGGTCATATCCAGGCCCACAATTCTGATCTTGACTATGATATGGTGGAGCAGGGTGCATGCTTGGATTACACAATGTGGAGGTTTGTGGACAGCAGGATATTTTGAAGCAAACACCATCTGCAGTTGATGTCCCCATCTCGAATCTCTCCAGCTCACTGAACTGGAGTGCAGCAGTCTGACTCATAAGGAAGCAGTATCTGAGCAATTTGCTGCCTAGTTTTGTTTCACTCATAGAGAGGGGTAGGTTCAGGACACAGCCTGTGTGATCGATAATGCACACAGGAAGATAGTGCTTTCCAAACCTTTTTCCAGTGTGACCCCATCTTAGTGCCTCAGACTTCGTGTGACTCCGGGATAAAAGTTAGTGGGGGGAGTTGTTGAATGGGGAAGGGAAGGGGGGGGAGCATCAGTTGTTGAGCAGTGGTGGGGGCTGTGGGAGGGTTGGGATGTGGAGGGGAAGGAACTGAGCGTGCCACATCTCCCCCTCCTTCAGCCCCCATCTCCCTCTCCTTCAGTACCCATCTCCCCCTCTGTTATGACCCCAGCTGATGTTACCCCTGGACAAGCCTGATCCCAGAATGGAACCCAGCTTGATAGACCTTAACTTTTATTCGTTTGTTTAGATACGTGGAGAGAAGCTACTGAACAGAGTCACAGGAGTCAGCTGATAAACTTTTAACAAAAGAATAAAACATTTATTCAACAAGAGAAGATGAACTATATTGCAACACTATACCTTTACAGATATATACAGATTTGTAAGGATAACACAAGTTACAAACGCTATCTTATAATTTAATGCTCACAGTAAGTGCACAGTCTATATTAACCTATGGCAACCTGTGGTCAGACACACCACACTCTGAAACCAAGTGACAGGTGCCACCTCAACCAGATGCTATGGATCTCTCATCAACTCCCTCCAGACACTTGTCACACCATGAGCCAACGGGTCTCACTGCACTTCGTCTTTCACACGAGGGTTTCCAATCTCCACTTTCCAAGACATTGCCTTGGAATCTTCTCCCAAACTGATGCTTTCTCTCAGATGCGTTCCGCAAGTGTTCACCTCCAGGGTTTCGAACTCTCCTTCTGATGTTCCTCTCCCCAGGTTATCACATGCATTCAAGCTTTCTTCCACTCACTCCCTCTCACCGACTCAGTTGTCAACAGTACACCACTGCTTCACATGCCAATAGCAAAGAGTTACAGACCTTCAGTTGTCTCTTTGGACTTTCTTGCCCCTTGTAAGCTGTTCTTGCTTTAAATCTCCTTTCTGCAGCTTTTGACTCTTTAAATCTGAAGCTTGCAGTCTTTCTCTCTGCCCCTCACTCTTAACTTCATTTAGCAGGGCCTTTTCCAGGCTCCTGTCCTTCCCTTTGACTAGAATGTCTGCTTGAGACTTTCTCCTGTTTCTGTCTCACTCCTTTGGACTTGGGACCTTTTGGTTCTTTTGGGAAATCTGCAGCTCCCTCTCCCCATCTCCAGTCTTCAGTCTTGGCTTCAAACTGAACTTAAAACTACTGTTTCTTTAGTTTTTCTGCATGTGTCTGTGAGAGGGACTTGCCTCCCTGGGCCGCTGTTGCCAGGCAACAGTCCAATTCTTCTACTCTTGTGTTTGCTTAACTTCTCTCTAGGAGCTGTAAAACTCCTCATTAGAAATTCAGGAACCTTTTTAAAGTGAAACTAAAACTCAATTTGACCTTCCTAAACACACTGATCTGGAAATACAAATCAAACTTAAGCATTAAAGCTAAAACTCATTCCTAACACCTACAAATGCCAATATAACTTACTTAAACTATCTCTATTTCCTAACACCCTCTGTCACCCTCATCTCCCCCATCACCCCCATCTCCCCCTCGCTCACCCCATTTAACCCTCCTTCACCCCATCTCCCCCCTCCATCACCTCCATCTCCCTCCTTCTTCACCCCCACCTCCCCATCCTTCACCCCATCTACCCCTCCTTCATCTCCATCTCCCCCTTCACCCCATCTTCCCCCTTCACTCCCACCTATACCTCCTTCACCCCCATCTCCCCCTCCTTCACCCCCATCTCCCCTCCCTCATCTTACCTCACCTCCCTCACCCCCATCTATACCTCCTTCACCTCATCTCCCCTCCTTCACCCACATCTCCTCCTCTTTTCACCCTATCTTCCCTTCCTTCACACCCCCATCTCCCCCTCCTCACTGCCACATCTTCTTCTTTACCCCCATTCCCCCAGCTTCCTCTCTCCACTCCCCACCCCCGCCACATCTCCATCGAGGGGAGAGTTGATGAAAAGGTAGGGTTTGTCCAAAAACAATGAACACCTACAGCAGCAGCACCACCCCAAAATCCCATTTCACCACCTCCAGTGGGGGTCACGACCCACAGTTTGGCAAGACCTGTCTTAGAGCCAAGGGAAAACAGCATAGTAGATGAGTAATGAGCCTGATTTAGTTAAATGCTGCGTGACCATTTATCTAATAGTGACATACAGTAAATCTTTGTTATCCGGGATGCTTGCTTAATCAAAAATGCTGGTTCACGGGGAATTACATTACCCCGGACACAAGACAAGGTGCTGCTCTGTCTTTGAGGGGTTGAGGGGCAAGGGGAAGCAGCTGGGCAGTCAACAGTCCCAGCACAGCAGGATCACAGCAAAAGCACCACAACTGAAGGTCAAGCTGACACCGCTTTTAAAACCACCACTTTTATTAAAAAATAAGTCATGCTATCATTTTCACTGACACTTGCTCCGTGTGGTATATCTTTGTTCAGGCACAATCACCAAAACTGAACCCAATAACTTAATAATTTCAATGTGAAACCTAAGGACAACTCCTGCAGATTTACAATCTATTAATAATATTTTTTTAAAGAATGCATTATCGGAACACTGAAAGTGACCAACTTTTAAAAGGAAATCGAGCCTGTCACAAATTCCAGTTACTGGGGAATTCTGGTTGGTCGAGCATCGGATAAAACAAAGTTTGCTGTAACATGATTAAATTCATTTGAATATTTGTGTTGGAAAGGGAGAAACACGAAACAACTACAAGATCCTAGACTTACTTAAAGCTGACTGCATTGGGCTGAGACAGAGACTGCCACAGGAAACTGGGCAAATCTGTTCATGAGTAAAATGGTAGAAGATGAGTGGGAGACATGGGGAAGGCATGTAATGTGGTATAGAACGTTTTATAGAAAAATATACTTTATTCTTAAAATATCTGAAAGAACATTACAAAACATTTCTAAATGGCCATCACAAGAAATGTAATCATCTTCAACTTTTCCACATGGATCACGAGGTGCTTCAATACAATCAATGAACATTACAGACATTTCAACATGGTCATTTCAGACAGTGCAATGGTGTTGGAGTGATCGACATACATCATGTTATACTCTGAGGTGCTTCAATACAATTATAATACAATTAGTATTCACTGTATACATTCATTGTGAGTCGTACAGCTCCAGGGGTCTATGCAATTCCCAGCCCCTCAGTGCACTGTGGCTGAAAGGTCTTAGACAGCGACCTTTCCCCATTGCGCCATTGCGGTGGCTGCCACAAGCTTTAGTGCATCCCTCAGCACATAGTCCTGGACCTTGGGATGTGCCAGTCTGCAACACTCGGTCGGGGACAACTCTTTGCGCTGGAAGACCGACAAGTTTCGGGCAAACCAAAAAGCGTCTTTCATCCTCCAGCTGAAGTTGATGTTTGTCTCTGTGTGTGTCCCTGGGAACAGCCCACTGCATCTCTCTCCAGACCTTCTTTGCAAAGGCACATTCCACAAGGAGGTGAACAACGGTCTCTTCCCCACCACAGCCACCTCAAGGGCAACGTGCAGAAGGGGTGAGACTCCTGGCACGTAGGAAGGATCTGACAGGGAGGGCCTTTCTCACCATCAGCCAAGCTACATCTTGGTGCTTGTTGGAAAGTTCTGGCGATGAAGCATTCTGCCAAATGACTTTGACAGTCTGCTCGGGGAACCATCCAACAGGATCCACCATCTCCTTATCCCGCAGGGCCTCTAGGACGTTACGTGCCAGCCACTGCCTGATGGACTTGTTGTCAAAGGTGTTTCTCTGCATAAATATTTCCACGAGGGACAGGTGGTCCGGCACGGTCCAACTACTTGGAGCGTTCCGCGGCAGCGTGGCCAGACCCATCCTTCACAACACCGGGGACAGGTAGAACTTCAGCACATAGTGACACTTAGTGTTTGCGTACCGAGGGTCTATGCACAGCTTGATGCAGCCGCACACAAAGGTGGCCATCAGGATGAGGGTGATGTTGGGCATGTTTTTTCCACCTTTATCTAGAGACTTGTACATTGCGTCCCTGCGAACATGATCCATTTTCAACCTCCAGATAAAGTGAAAGGTGGCTCAGGTGATCGCCATCGCGCAGGAGTGAGGAATGGGCCAGACCTGCGCCATGTACAGCAACAGCGAGAGTGCCTCACACCTGATGACCAAGTTCTTACCCACAATGGAGAGGGAGCGTCACTCCCACATGCCCAGTTTTTTTTTTCCACCATAGCCACTCGCTCCTTCCAGTTTTTAACACATAAAGAAGAGTCATACAGACTTGAAATGTTAACTTTGTCTTTCTCTCCACAGATGCTGATAGATCTGAATATCTATGAATGTTATTTATGTGAATTTTCAGAGCTGAGAGATCGTTAGTAAAGTTGAAGTCCTCTGCACCAATTTCTGTTTACAGAACAAAGAAAGTTAGTATGTAGGTACAGCAAGCAATTAGGGAAGCAAATGGCATGTTGGCCTTTGTTGCAGGGTGATTGGAGTACAAGAACAAAGAAGTCTTGCTACACTTGTAGAGTACTTTGGTGAGACCACATCAGGAGTATTGTGTGTAATTTTGGTCTCTATATTTAAGAAAGGATATACTTGCACTGGAAGCGGTACAGAGAATATTCACTTGATTGGTCCCTGGTATGGGAGGGTTGTCCCATGATGAGAGGCTGAGTAAATTAGGCCTATATTCTCTGGAGTTTAGAAGAATGAAAGGCAACACCATTGAAACATTCAAGATTCTGAAGGGGCTCTGCTGACTGGAGATCTAGAACACACGGGTTCAGTCTCAGGATAAGAGTCAAATCATCTAAGACTGAGATGAGGAAAAATTTCTTTACCTAGAGGGTTGTGAATCTTTGGAATTCTCTACCCTGAGGGTTGTAGATGCTCCACCATTGAATATATGTAAGGCTGGGATAGACAGATTTTGGTCTCTCAGAGATCAAGGGATATGGAGAAAAGGCAGGAAAGTGGAGTTTAAACCAAAAAAATCAGCCATGAACATGGTCTGCAATTACTCTGTCCTGACCATTCAGTGCATCTGCAGATATTGTCTACATTTGTACACTTTTCTGATTCATGCATAAGGTGATGTAGCTCCCTGTACACAGTAATTAGCACCTATTTACAGCTTATAAACTTCTAAGTTAAATTCAAAACATTAAACTAAATTGCTAAACTGAACTCCAGGAGGGAGGTGGTGACATAGTGGTACTGACATTGGGTTGGGTATTCTAGAAACCTAGGGTAATGCTCTGGGGACCTGGGTTTAAATCCTGCCACAGCAGATGGTGAAATTTGAATTCAATAAAAGTCTGATGATGACTGTGAAGCCATTGTTGTATAAAACCATCTGGTTCACTTATGCTTTTTAGGGAAGGAAATCTGCCATCCTTACCTGCTCTGGCCTACATGCGAACCAGACTCACAACAACGTGGTTGCCTCTTTAAAAAATGCCCTCTGAACAAGGGCAATTAGGGATGGGCAATAAATGCTGGCCTAGTTAGTGACACCCACATCCCATGAACGAATAAAAAAAAAGTTAGACACAATTCCCCCAAGACTACTTACCAGACGATGGACCTTGTATCAAGTTTCCAGCTTTTGCAATCTGTTTATGATGCAGTTTGTCCTGTGATCACTCTGTGCCAACCACTCTCAATCATCACATAGCTCTGTAAAATAACACGGATATGGAAAGTAATCAAAAAGGCTAATAAAATGCTGGCTTCTAAGTTAGAGGATGAGAATATAAGGGGATAAATGTCATTTTATAGCTATAAAAAACCCTTGAGTGCTGTGACCAGTTCCAAACACCACATCTGAAGAAGGACATATTGACCTTGGAGGGAGTACTGTGTTAGATTTACCAGAATGATATCTGGACAGCAGATATCATTCTGGGGTGGCACAGTGGTCAGTGCTGCTACCTCACAGCTCCAGGGACCCAGGTTCAATCCTGACCTTGGGTGTCTGTCTGTGTGGAGTTTGCATGTTCTCCCTGTGTCTGTGCAGATTTCCTGCGGGTGCCCTGGTTTCCTCCCACTGTCCAAAGACCAGCATGTGGATTGGCTACAGTGAGTTATGTACCCTGTGATGGGTTGGCATCCCACCCTGGGTGTACTGTGCCTGTTGGCATAGGCTCTGACTTACCCTGGCTCTGAATTGGATGAAGAGGTTTTGGAAGAGTGAATGATATCTGGACTCCAAGGGTTAAACTATGGAGAGTGTTTATACAGACTCAGGTTATATTCCCTGGAATTAAAAAGATTTGATCAAAGATATTTAGGGGAACAGATATATTAAATAGAGAGATACTATTTCTACTGGTTGGGGAGTCTAGGACTAGGGGGTATAGTCTAAAAATTCAAGCCAGACCTTTCACAAGTGAAATTAGAACACACTTGTACACACAAAGTGTGGTAAAAGTTTGGAACTCTTTGTTTCATTTTTTCATGGGATGTGGGCATCGCCAGCAAGGGCAGCATTTGCTGCCCATCCCAAATTTCCATTGGTGATGGTGAGCTACCTTCTTGAACCCATGCAGTCTATCTGTAGCACTTTGGTACAACTGAGTGGCTTTCGAGGCCATTTCAGAGGGCAGTTAAGAGTCAAGCACATTGCTGTGGATCTGGAGTCACATGTAGGCCAGACCGGGTAAGAACAGCAGATTCCCTTCCCTAAAGGGCATTAGCAAACCATGTGGGTTTTCATGACAATCGATGATAATTTCATGGTCACCATTATTGAGACTAGTTACAATTGGTTAGACCACACTTAGAGTGCAGCAGACTCACCTGGGACCCATATACTGCTAAAAACATTACCCTCCTTGAGAAAGTTCAACGCTGGGCAGCTTGATTCATTACATGCCAGGTTCCAGTTGGTCATGTCGCTAGGCTGGCACGGTCTCCAGAACCAAAGAAAAGTTCACAGGTTGGCATGCCTCTATAAAATGTTGAATGGGCAATTAAATAGTTCTAAGCAGCACATTAAGTCCAAAAGTGACTGAGCCCAAAGAGTTCATAACCAACAGTTTCAACTGTATGTGGCCCAATGTGCTTCCTATGCTAACTCCTTTTTTCCCAAGAACAATTAAGGACTGAAACAATCTTCCACAAGCCTTAATCTCCATGCCCTCTAAGGATTCATTTAAGGAAAGTCTGTTGAACATTTTTAATTAACGTGATCATCGACTGCATTCATTGTGCACCTGCTGTGAGAATTCCCTGGTGGAAGATTATGGAGAGAAACCTTATCAAGTACCAATTCCAGACTTAATAATTAAACTTAAAAGCTGGTGGGATTTGAACTCATATCCCCAGAGCATCAGTCTGGGTCTTTAAAACAAAAACAAAAATACCTGGAAAAACTCAGCAGGTCTGACAGCATCTGCAAAGAGGAATACAGTTAACGTTTCGAGTCCAAATGACTCTTCATCAGAACAGTCTGGGTCTCTAGATTAGTCTAGTGACATTACCACTATGCCACAACCAACAATTGATGTTAGACCAATTGCTCCATTTATATCTGGGATTTTACATTTTTGTCACATGACGGTATTAAGGGATTTGGGGCATAGGCAGCTCTGTGGAGTTAGGTTGCAAATCAGCCATAATTCAACAGTTCTGTTGAAGGGTCATGAGGACTCGAAACGTCAACTCTTTTCTTCTCCGCCGATGCTGCCAGACCTGCTGAGATTTTCCAGGTAATTCTGTTTTTGTTTTGGATTTCCAGCATCTGCAGTTTTTTGTTTTTATCTCATTAAATGTCTAAACATACACCAGGGGCTAATTGAGCTATTTCTCTTTATATGTTCTTCTGTTGCTGGTGCCTCTCTGTATCAGTCACTGTACAGTACTCAACCACAGCTATGTTGCATCATTCACTGTGCAGTACTCACAAATATATCCAACTCCCTCTGCTGGTCTCTCTCGATCATCCCCTGTAGAGTCCCCAGTCACAGCTTCATCCAGCTCCTTCTGCTGGTGTGTCTCTCGATCATCCCCTGTAGAGTCCCAGTCACAACTTTATCCAACTCCCTCTGCTGGTGTGTCTCTCGATCATCCCCTGTAGCGTCCCAGTCACAACTTTATCCAACTCCCTCTGCTGGTGTCTCTCTATATCATTCCATGTAGAGTCCCCAGTCACAGCTTTATCCAACTCCCTCTGCTGGTGCCTCTGTATCATTACCTGTAGAGTCCCCAGTCACAGCTTTATCCAACTCCCTCTGCTGGTGCCTCTGCATTATTCCCTGTAGAGTCCCCAGTCACAGCTTAATCCAACTCCCTCTGCTGGTGTCTCTCTGTATCAGTCCCTGTAGAGTCCCCAGTCACAGCTTCATCCAACTCCCTCTGCTGGTGTCTCTCTATATCATTCCCAGTAGAGTCCCCAGTCAGAGCTTTATCCAACTCCCTCTGCTAGAGTCTCTCTGTATAATTCCCTGCAGAGTCCCCAGTCACAGCTTTATCCAACTCCCTCTGCTGGTGTCTCTCTGTATCAGTCCCTGTAGCGTCCCCAGTCACAGCTTTATCCAACTCCTCTACTGGTGTCCCTCTTTATCATTCCCTGTAGAGTCCCCAGTCAGAGCTTTATCCAACTCCCTCTGCTGGTGCCTCTGTATCATTCCCTGTAGAGTCCGCAGTCACAGCTTTATCCAGCTCCCTCTGCTGGTGCCTCTCTGTATCATTCCCTGTAGAGTCCGCAGTCACAGCCTTATCCAGCTCCCTCTGCTGGTGTCTCTTTATCATTCTCTGCAGAGTCCCCAGTCACAGCTTTATCCAACTCCCTCTGCTGGTGCCTCTGTATCATTCCCTGTTGAGTCCCCAGTCACAGCTTTATCCAACTCCCTCTGCTGGTGCCTCTGTATCATTCCCTGTAGAGTCCCCAGTCACAGCTTTATCCAACTCCCTCTGCTGGTGCCTCTGTATTATCCCCTGTAGAGTCCCCAGTCACAGCTTTATCCAACTGCCTCTGCTGGTGCCTCTGTATCATTCCCTGTAGAGTCCCCAGTCACAGCTTTATCCAGTTCCCTCTGCTGGTGTCTCTTTATCATTCTCTGCAGAGTCCCCAGTCACAGCTTTATCCAATTCCCCCTGCTGGTGTCTCTCTGTATCATTTTCTTTTGGAAAAATATACCTTATTCATAAAATATCTGAAAGAACATTACAAAACATTTCAAAATGGCAATCACAAAAAGTGCAATCAGACTCAACCTTTCCACACAGATCATGAGGTGCTTCAATACAATGAATGAACATTACAGACATTTCAACATGTTCATTATAGACAGTCAGACAGTGCAAAGGTATTCAAGTTATCGACATAGATCATGTTGCACCCTGAGGTGCTTCAATACATTTATGATACATTTAGTATTCACAAAATACACTCATTGTGAGTCATACAGCCTGAGGGGTCTATACAATTCCCAGCCCCTCGGTGCACTGTGGCGGAACAGTCTTAGACAGCGACCTTTCCCCATTGTGCCTTTGTGGCAGCTGCCCCAAGCTTTAGTGCATCCCTCAGCACGTAGTCCCGGACCTTGGAATGTGCCAGTCTGCAACACTCGGTCGGGGACAACTGTTTGCACCAGAAGACCAACAAGTTTCGGGCAGACCAAAGAGCGTCTTTCACCAAGTTGATGATCCTCCAGCTGCAGTTGATGTTTGTCTGTGTGTGTCCCTGGGAACAGCCCGTAGAGCACAGCTGTCACAGAACTGCTCGGGATGAATCTCAACAGCAACCACTGCATCTCTCTCCAGACCTTCTTTGCAAAGGCACAATCCACAAGGAGGTGAACACGGTCTCGTCCCCACCACAGCCACCTCAAGGGCAACGTGCAAAGTGGGTGAGACTCCTGGCGTGTAGGAAGGATCTGACAGGGAGGGCCTTTCTCACCATCAGCCAAGCTACATCTTGGTGCTGGTTGGAAAGTTCTGGCGATGAGGCATTCTGCCAAATGACTTTGACAGTCTGCTCGGGGAACCATCCCACAGGATCCACCCTCTCCTTTTCCCGCAGGGCCTCTAAGACATTACGTGCCAACCACTGCCTGATGGACTTGTGGTCAAAGGTGTTTCTCTGCATAAATTTTTCCACGAGGGACAGGTGGTACGGCACGGTCCAACTACTTGGAGCGTTCCGCGGCAGCGTGGCCAGACCCATCCTTCGCAACACCTGGGACAGGTAGAACCTCAGCACGTAGTGACACTTGGTGTTTGGGTACAGAGGATCTACACACAGCTTGATGCAGCCACACACAAAGGTGGCCATCAGGGTGAGGGCGATGTTGGGCACATTTTGTCCCCCTTTATCTAGAGGCTTGTATGTCCTGTCCCTGCGGACACAATCCATTTTCAACCTCCAGATAAAGCGAAAGTTGGCTCAGGTGATCACCATCGCACAGAAGTCTGGAATGGGCCAGACCTGAGCCATGTACAGCAACAGCGAGAGTGCCTCACACCTGATGCCCAGGCTCTTACCCGCAATGGAGAGGGAGCGTCGCTCCCCCATGCCCAGTTTCTTTTCACCATAGTCACTCGCTCCTTCCAGTTTCTAACGCATGTCCCCGGTCCCTGTGAACCATATCCCAGCATCTTCAGGCCGTCAGCCCTGATGGTGAAGGGGACAAAGGATCGGTCAGCCCAGTTCCCAAAGAACATGGCCTCGCTCTTCCCACGATTTACCTTGGCTCCTGAGGCCAGTTCGAACTGGTCGCAGATGTGGATTAGTCTGCGCACCGACAGCGGATCCGAGCAGAAGACGGCGACATCGTCCATGTACAGGGAGGCTTTGACCTGAGTGCCTCCACTGCCTGGGATCGTCACTCTTCTTATCCCCGGATCCTTCCTGATGGACTCAGCAAAGTGTTCTATGCAACACACAAACAGGACAGGGGAGAGAGGACAGGCCTGCCTGACTCCAGATTTAATAGGAAAGCCACCTGATTCCCACCCATTGATTGAGACTGCGCTACTGATGTTTGTGTAGAGCAGTTGGATCCAGTTGCAGATTCCCTCCTCAAACCCCATTTTGGAGAGCACATCCACCATGTAGGTGTGCGATATTCTGTCAAAGGCCTTCTCCTGATCCAGGCTGATGAGGCAGGTGTCCACACCCCTGTCCTGCACATAGGCAATCATATCCCTGAGCAGCACGAGGCTGTCAGAGATCTTCCTGCCCGGCACAGTGCAGGTCTGGTCAGGGTGGATCACCAACTCCAGAGCAGGCCTGACCTGATTGGCGATGACCTTGGACGGAATCTTATAGTCCACATTCAACAGTGAAATGGGTCGCCAATTTCTAATTTCCTCCCTTTGCTCCTTGTGCTTGTAGATGAGGCTGATGATGCCTTTCCTCGTGGATTCTGACAAACTGCCGGCCAGAAGCATACTCTCGTACACTTCTAGCAGGTCTGGGCCGATCCAGTCCCACAGAGCCGATTACAACTCCGCCGGCAAGCCGTCGCTTCCGGGAGTTTTACTCTTCTCGAAGGAGTCAAGGGCCTCAGTCAGTTCGTCAGGAGTTAGTGGTTTGTCCAGATTCTCCTGTGTACTGATGTCTAAGACCTCCGTGATAGAGGACAGGAAGGACTGGGAGGCTGTGCTGTCTGTGAGCTTCACGTCATACAATCCGGCATAAAAGGATTTGCTGATCCTCAAAATGTCGGACTGCAATGACTTTACTGAGCCATCTTCTTCCTTCAGGCTGCTGATCACAGAGCTCTCTCTGTGTACCTTTTGGAAGAAGAACATGAGCACGTCTCATCCTGCTCCACGGAGCGGACTCTGGAACGGAAGATGATCCTGGAGGCCTCCGAAGCTTGCTGGCTCTTCACCTCTTGGAGTTCCTCCTTGATATCGACCCCCATCGACTGCAGCCGGAGCAGGTTCTGCATGTTTTTCTGGAGTCGGGACATTTCCCTCTGTTCCTTTCTAGCTTTCTGGACGCCTTTGAGGATGAAAAACCTCTTGATGTTTCCCTTGATCACTTCCCACCAGTGTGTCAGGGACTCAAAGAAGGGTTTCACAGTTCTCCAACCTTTGTAATCCCTCTTGAGTCCCTCAATGCTCTCTGGGGTCAGCAGTTGCACGTTCAGCCTCCATCTCCCCCAGACAACCCTCTGGTCTTCCTGCAAGTGACAGTCAGCCAGTAGGAGGCAGTGGTCAGAGAAGAACACCGGCTTGACGTCAGTGGATCTGACTGCAAACGCACGGGACACAAACAGGACATCTATCCTGGAACGGGTGGACCCGTCTGGCCGCGACCAGGTGTATCTACGCTGTGCTCCATCTGCAGGGTTGCTGAAGATGTCGTGCAGCTTGGCATCCTTAACTGTTTCCATCAGGGATCTGGATGTAGCGTCCAATCTGCTGTCGGCCCTGCCGGATCGTCCAGCTGCATCGACGATGCAGTTGAAGTCACCGCCCAGAATGACCGGCCTGGAGGTCACCAGCAGCAGTGGGAGCTGCTGAAAGACCGCCAGCCGCTCGGCCTTTTGTGCCGGGGCGTACACGTTAATTAACCGGAGTGGAGCATTCTTGTACATTACATCTGCTACGAGGAGGCACCCACCCACCACCTCCTTAACCTCGGAGACGGTGAAGTTGCCTCCCTGCAGCAGAATACCCAGGCCGGAGGAACGAGAGTCGTTTCCTCCTGACCAGATTCTGAGAGTTCCAGGCCTTTGGTCTGCTCCTGCATACCCATAGTGTTCACAAATTGCCTCACTTTGGATGGGCTGAGGAAACTGTCCTGAACCACCCTATTGGAAATGTTCTGCTCAGGTGGCATCTGGGGGTTCGTGCAAGGAACGAGGTTGAATTGTTCTCTGCTGGAGAAGTCTCTCCGATCCTCTCCCACATTGGGGCGTTGCTGCTCCCGGCTTCCTGGAGCTGGGGTGTGCTGAGCACTTCACTGCTCCCAGATTCCTGGAGCTGGGGTGCGCTGGCCTCTTCAAGCTCACGTCGAAGTTGGGGTGCGTTGCTCTTTTCATTGTCTCCAATGTTCTGGAGCTCGGGTGTCTCGTCCTCCAACTCCCTAGAGCTTTGCCACTTCTTCTGTATGTGCCGCCCTTGCCCTTCTTCATCTGAAGAGCATCTGCCCTTGTCATCTGTGTCAGATGGGAGATGCCTCTTGCCACTCATTTGGGAAGTGGCTTGGTCCCTTCTTAGCCCCTTCTCCTTTTTGGACTTCTTCACCAACTGCCACTCCCCCGGTTGACTTTCTGCTGGTTCCTCCTCCATTGATTCACTTTGCTGAGGAGTGGGAGGTTCTGGGGGCAGTGCAGTTGTTTGGTCATCTGCTACCTCAATGTTTCCCTTCCTCTCACCTCTCTGTGTGTCCTCCATTGTCCCATTGTACTCACTGGAGGCCTTGGTGGTTGGAGGATTGCAAGTGTCCTTGGTAGTAGTGACATTGACCATTTCATCTGTTTCCCCCTCACTGGCTTTGGCTGCCTGTGCATAAGTGGGAGGCAGCGTTTGGGGCAGGTCCTGTAGAGGTGGCCTGCCTCGCCACACAGGCTGCAGCACTTAGATAAAAACAAAAAACTGCGGATGCTGGAAATCCAAAACAAAAACAGAATTACCTGGAAAAACTCAGCAGGTCTGGCAGCATCGGCGGAGAAGAAAAGAGTTGGCGTTTCGAGTCCTCATGACCCTTCAACAGAACTTGAGTTGAACACTTGAGTTCTGTTGAAGGGTCATGAGGACTCGAAACGTCAACTCTTTTCTTCTCCGCCAATGCTGCCAGACCTGCTGAGTTTTTCCAGGTAATTCTGTTTTTGTTCTGCAGCACTTAGTCTGTTTGTAGTCCTTTGTCTGGTGCCCTTCCTGTTTGCAGTTCTTGCAGAGGGCGGCGCTGCAATTGGCTGCCACATGACCAGACTTGCCGCATGAGCGACAAAGTTTGGGCTGCCCAGCATAGACAAGGTAGCCATGGCTTCCCCAATAGCGAAGCTGGAAGGAGAGTGAAAGATGGCTCCCTTACCATCGGTCTTGAGAGTGACCTTGACCTGGCGTTTGCTTGTCCAAATCCCGAAGGCGTCTCTAACCTCGGTGCAGCTCCCAACCTTGTCGACGTACCTGGTGAGGAAGCTAAGCACATCAGCAACAGGGACGTGGGGGTTGTAGAGATGCACAGTCACCACACGGTCCCATTGCAATGGCAGAGCAAAGAGTGACTCCACCGTCAGGATCCTCATCTACGGCTGGTCTGTCTTCTCCTTAAACACCTTCAGGAACTTGACATAGGCAGCAACATTCTTGAAGGTCACATTAAAGTATCCAGCGCTGGGTAAGTCTTGCAGATAGTAGATCTCCGCAGCTCTAAATCCACACGACTCCAAAAGGATTCTCTTAATGAAAACTGCACAGTCAATGGGTGCACCTCGTTTTTTGTTTTTCACCGCCACCCTAACGGTGTTACCCACCCGCTGGTTTGGGGCTCGACTGGTTGCAGCCATCACCTCTTCAAGTTCCCGATGTTAGGCACTGAAGCCTGCACATGCAGAAGAAACTGATAAAACAGATACTACACTTGATCTTAGCCAAAAGGCCGAGGTGTCTCTCTGTATCATTCCCCGTAGAGTTCTCACTCACAGCTTTATCCAACTCCCTCTGCTGGTGTCTTTCATATCACTCAAAAAACGTCGTCACACCTTTAACATTCGGGAATAAAAAAAGAAATTTGAGATTAAAACAAAATGCTTTTACAATTAGAAAAAATAGGTAGTCTAGGGTAGTGTGGGATCTTAAAATACTGATGGGTGTAATATTGTAAGCGAAAATAAAGAACTGGCAGACTTGTTGAATAATGCCTTTGTGTGTAATGGCCATTTTGAAATGTCTGTAACATTATTTTTATTATACTCAAGCACCTCAGCGTGCAACATGATCTATGTAGATAATTTGAATATCATTGCAATTTCTGTGATGGCCATTTTGAAATGTTGTGTAATGTGCTTTTAGATATTTTATGAATTAAGTAAAATTCCCAGCAACTAATGGTTTCTAACCCAGAGATTTAAAGAAAGTGTATGAGGAAGACAGTTTAGCACTAATTGTTTTAAGAATTCTCAATTCAGTGTTTGTGCCTTTAGGTTGAAAAATTGCAACTTTAGCTCCATTATGCAAGAAAGATGAGAGAGAAAGAAGGGCATGGTCTTATTTTTTTTTTTAGTCAGTCATGGGATGTGGACATTGTTGGCTAGGCCATCATTTATTTCCCATCCCTAACTTCCCTTGTCCAGAGGGCACTTAAGAGTCAACCACATTGCTATGGATCTGGAGCCACATGTAGGCCAGACCAGGTGAGGATGACAGATTTCCTTCCCTAAAGGACATTAGTGAACCAGATGGGTTTTTACAACAATCAGCAATGGTTTCATGGTCTTTGTTAAACTTTTAATTCCAGATTTTTATTGAATTCAAATTTCACCTTCTGCTGTGGCAGGATTCAAACCTGGGTCCCTGGATCATTAGTCCAGCAACAATACCAGTATTCCATCACCTCCCCAATACATCTACTAGTCTAACATCTGCTATGATAACTTATTGGAATCTATAATTCACAGAATCTCAGAATTTTACCTGCACAGAAGGAGACCATTCAGCCCATCTTGTCTGCAAATCAGCATTATGACCAAATTCCATTGCCCTGCCTTTTCCCCATACCCTTGCACATTTTTTCTATTCAAATAATCATCTAATGCCCTCTTGAATGCCTCAATTGAACCTGCCTCCACCACACTTCCATGCAGTGCATTCCAGAACCGAACCACTCGTTGTGTGAAAAAGTTTTTTCTCACATCACATTTGCTTCTTTTGCAAATCACTTAAAATATGTGCCCTCTTATTCTTGATCCTTTTATAAGTGGGAACAGCTTCTCTCTATCTACTCTGTCCAGCCCCCTCATGATTTTGAGCAGCTCTATCAAATCTCCTCTTAGCCTTCTCCTCTCCAAGGAGAACAGTCCCAACCTTTCCAATCTATCCTCATAGCTGAAGTTTCTCATCCCTGGAACCATTCTTGTAAACCTCTTCTGCACTCTCTCCAATGTTTTCACATCCTTCATATAATGTGGTGCCCAGAACTGTATACAATACTCCAGCTGAGGTCTAATGAGGGTCTTATATAATTTCAGCTTAACCCCCCTGCTCTTGTACTCTTTGCCTCTATTAATAAAGCCAAGGATGCTATATTCTTTATTAACTGCTCTCTCCACCTGTCCTGCCACCTTCAATGATCTATGCACATATACACCCAGGTCTTTCTGCTCCTGCACCCCCTTCAAAATTTCACCCATTATTTT
This sequence comes from Cetorhinus maximus, assembly GCF_964194155.1. Taxonomy (NCBI): domain Eukaryota; kingdom Metazoa; phylum Chordata; class Chondrichthyes; order Lamniformes; family Cetorhinidae; genus Cetorhinus; species Cetorhinus maximus. The sequence continues at coordinate 63,124,958 of NC_135886.1, forward strand.
ATAGTGTCTCTCCATGTTCTTCTTACCAAAATGCATCACCTCACACTTCTCCACATTGATCTTCATCTGCCACCTATCTGCCCACTCCACCAACTTGTCTATGTCCTTTTGAAGTTCTACACTGTCATCCTCGCAGTTTACAACATTCCCAAACTTCGTATCATCTGCAAACTTTGAAATTGTCCCCTGCACACCGAGATCTAGATCATTAATATAAACCAGGAAAAGCAAGGGTCCCAATACCCATACTTGGGGAACTCCACTACAAACCTTCCTCCAGCCTGAAAAATACCTGTTGACCATAAATCTTTGCATTTTAATTCTCAGCCAATTTTGTATCCACGTTGCTACTGTCCCTTTTATTCCATGAGCAATAACTTTCCTCACAAGCCTGTTGTGTGGCACTGTATCAAATGCCTTCTGAAAGTCCATGTACACCACTTCAACAGCAATTTTCCATATGACTATTAATTCTATCCTGAATAATTGTTTCTAGAAGTTTCCCCACCACGGAAGTTAAACTGACTGGTCTGTAATTGCAGGGCAGATGTTTACAACATTTTTTGAACAAGGGTGTAATGTTTGCAATTCCCCGGTCCTCCGGCATCTCCCCCAGAATCTATGGAAATTGAAAATTGATTATGGCCAATGCCTCTACAATTTCCACTTTCACTTCCTTCAGTATGCTTGGATACATCTCAACCAGTCCTGGTACCTTATCAGCATTAAGTACCGACAGCTTATCCAATACCTACTCATCAATTTTAAACCCTTCTAGTGGCTATGTTTCCTCCTCTATCACCATGGCCTGGGCAGCACCCACCTCGTAGGTAAAGACAGATGTAAAATATTCATTTAACACCTCAGCCATGCCTCTTGCCTCTATGTGTAAATCATATTCCAAGCTATGAATTAGCAACTTCCGAGCAACTGGCAATCAACCAAAGATGATCACAGTCAGTGTGATCCCAATGCTGCAGAACATGAAGCATTTACCACATCTAGTCACCACATCCTGTTTATATATAAGGAAAGACTTACATTTCAAGAGTGCCTTTCACAACCTCAGGATGTTTCAAAGTGCTTTACAGCCAATCAGGTACTTTGAAGTTTAGTCACTGTTGTAATGTAGGAAATGCAGTAGCCAGTTTACACGCAGCAAGCTCCCACAAACAGCAATTTGATAATGACCAGGAAATCTGCTATCTAGGGATGAATATTGGCCAGGACAGCACGGAGAACTCATTTTCTCTTCTATGTAGTGTTCTGGGATCATTTATGTCCACCTATAGGAAGTCAGACAGGGCCTCGGTTCAACATCTCATCAAAAGATGGCACATTCAACGATGCAGCACCCCTTCAGTACTTCACTGGAGTGTCAGCTTGGATTTTGTGCTCGAATGCCTGGAGTGGGACTTGGGCCAGGATTATTCAGCCTGCGTGCGGGGGCGGGCCCGATATGCCGGCGCGTAAAATGACACGTGGTGATGTCGGGCATGCACCCTGACGTTATCACTCTGTCTCGCAATGTTTCGTTTGACGGGTACACACCAGAGTCGGCTGCACGCCCACTCATAATTGATAGGCCTTTTAAGGCCATTAATGTATTAATTAATGCCAAGTTAACACTGCCCGCCCAACCTTATGGTTGGCAGGCAGGCAGGCGAAAAGGCCAAGCGGCCTTTACGTTTCTTAGGAAATCTCATCCATGAGCGATATGAGGTTTGCTAAAGCTTTTATGAATTAAATAAAAAGTTTTCCTGAAAAATAAAAACATGTCCCATCTCATGTGACAAAGTCACATGAGGAGACATGTTTCATTAAATTTTTACTGATTTTAGTTGTTATTTTCAAAAGCGCTTCAATCTCCCTGAGGCAGCTCCGTTCAATCCAGGGAGATTGAAGCGCGAAAGAGCACTGGCCCCAACTCCACCTCCTCCCCTCGCCCGCACAGGTAGCGCTGAGCGCTACCGCTCACATATTATGCGTAAAATGGTGGTGTGGAGCCGATCGCGGGCCACTCCGCAACTGTCCCCGCCCACTCCCGCTGAGCCCACCCAAGGTGGGAAAAATTCAGGCCTTGAACTCATGACCCGCTGACTCTGAGGCAAGAGTGCAGCCATTGAATCAAGGCTGCCAACTACTGTCTTCTTAAGGTGCAATATGTACACTTACATTTACATGCCCAAAGCTGGTACAAAATCATCAATGACAAGAGGGAGGAAACATCTGCAACACAGTATCTTCTTCTTGGGTTCTTTGCCCAAAGGCAGGTCTAACCTTGACCTCCACCACAGGTAGGGCAAAGAGGCACCCTGGCCAGAATGGGGATCAAACCCCATGCTGTTGGCATAAGCCTGATCCACACCAGCCATCCGGGCAACTGAGCCAACCAGCCTCCCCAGGAGTCCAAGTTGCTGAGACAACAGGAACTTTTACCTGCATGTCATAGTCTGGAACAATGGATAGTGCTGGTAGAGGCTCCAATTTTCTTTTCATCACATGGCTGACCAGAGATTTCTCCCATGCTTACCACCTGTCATTGGTGTCCGTTGGATTTGCAAGTTGATACTTGACCTGTTTTTTGTGTGTTATGTTTGGCCATCAAGTCCTGGAGTGGGACTTGAACACAGAGCTTTTGGCTCAGAGGCAGGGACACTACCTACTGCATCACAGGGCCTCCTCACTAGTACATCAAGGAAAAGGATGTTGTCGCATTTATGGACATTATACTAGTCTGTCGGGCTCAACATCACCCACTACTCATGTGTCTGGTCCTCATGTCTCTGATCATATGATCTGGTGCATCTTGTTCTCCATCCAGTAGCTAGTTGAGCAATAGCAGGATCCAGGAATTGGACCGAGAACAATTTCACTTTACCGGAATACATGCACAGATATATTATCTTCCTCGATCTCAGTGTGTGCATTCAATATGCATCAGTGCTTCATCAATGACTTTCCTTCCGTCATTAGGTCAGAAGTGGGGATGCTCACTGATGATTGTACAATGTTTGGCACCATTCGCAACTCCTCAGATGCTGAAGCAGCCCGTGTCCAAATGCAGCAAGACCTGAATGTTACGTTTTAATACTGGTACTTCTGATAATTTTCAAAGATTAATCAATACCGTCATGAAAATATAATAATTTTCATAATATTATTGTGACTTATTGTAAATGTGTATTAATTAGATTAATGCCAGCTAGACTGGGTTCTTTGATGTCTACTAGTTTTGAGATGTAAGAGAGGTAGAGTGTATTTACATGTTTTGAATCGAGCATTCAAGAAGTGGAGTGAAATCTGGCACCTAGCTAGCAGAGACCAAGCAATATGTTTATGTTCCTAATAAAATTGGTGCTATGAAAGGGGTTTTATTGTTGGAAGAGGTGGAGCTAAAAGAGGCTGGTGATAAAATGAGAATTTACATTCAATGAGCTGTGCTAGGTAAAACATCAGCAATTTTGTGTGTTTCGGGCAGAGGCAATGTAACATCAAAGCCTGTGTCTGCAAGGAACCAAAGTGAAAAGAACCTCATTTTGAATTTGTAAGATGAAAATGCTTTGCCTGGTGTCTGGTTAAATCTATGGGGAGAATTTTTCCCCATTGGGGGGCGGGGGGGGGGCGGGGGGGTGTTGGATGGTGGACATGCAGCTGATCACTGACCGCAATCAGCTGTACGCCGCCATTTTACGTGGGTGGGCCAATCACATGACGTGCACCTGGAAGCGCTGAGCACTCCCTGCGCGGGTGGGGGGAGTAGGCTGAGTTGAGGCCTGTGGTCTTTCGCGCATGCACGCGAAAGAGTGAAGAAATGTCCCTGAGGCACAGAACTGCCTCAGGGAGATTAGTTTGATTTTTGAAAATTTTAATAAAGAAAAAAAAAATTTTTGAGATATGTCCCCTCATGTAACAGTGTCACATGATCTGGGACATGTCAATGAATTTTATTAAAAATTTTTATTAAACTTTAAAAACCTTCATAAAACCTCATCCCGCCCATGGATGAAGTATCATGATAAATGCGAAGGCCGCCTGGGCTCTTTGCCTGCCCGCCAACCTCAAGGTTGGGCAGGCAGCTCAGTTAACTAGGTTAATTGTTGTTTAAATGGCCTTAATAGGCTTTTGACAGTTCGGCGGGCGCGCAGCCGAACTCAAGATCTGAATGACGTGCAGTGACATCGGGATGTACGCCTGACATCACCATGCATCATTTTACGCGTCGGCGAGTCGGCCTCGCCCCCGCTCACCAATCCAAAGATTCTGGCCTATGGGTTGCTATTGCCTTAATGGAGATTAGTTTGGGAATTTGTTAAAAGTTCTGATAGTAGTAATTTGTAGTCATGTGAATATATTTAACTTGTGTAAATTAATAAAATGTTTCATTTAGGTTAATATAAAACCTCTTGAGAACTGGTGGTCTGATTCCTGAATTTAGAGTTGCATCTCAAACATACCACTTAAAAATATAGGTTATGACAGTTGTTTAAAGTTTCCCTCTGGGATTTTTAAATAACTCAGCTTCACTGAAAGACTGTCTCATAACACCTTTGTGAAGAAAAAAGAAAAAAAAATGTAGGAGCTCCACTATTCCACAGTCCCATCGAAATGTCACATAAGTCTCGTAAGTATAGTCATTTTCTGCTTTTTTATTTTCTCTTCTTTGTCAGTTACTTTTTGTTTACTGTTGTTTCCAAGTTTTTTTTAATAGTAATTTCCTTCTACTAGCTCTTTCACTTTAGTTTCACTTTTCGAGTGGCATTACAGCAAAGGCAATTCCATAATGCACTGGCTTGCAAAGTACAGCAAGCTAAACAAGACATACAGTACATAACACTGAACAATATCCCGGCTTGGGCTGAGAAATGGCAAGTAATATTGGCGCCACATAAGTGACAGGTAATGACTATCACCAACAAGAGGGAATTTAACCATTGCCCCTTGACATTCAATGGCATCACCATCACTGAGACCCCACTATCAACATCCTGGGGGTTACCATTGATCAAAAACTGAACTGGACTAGCCATATAAATACTGTGGCTACAAGAGCAGGTCAGAGGCTAGGAATCCTGTGGTGAGTAGCTCACCTCTTGACTCCCCAGAGCCTGTCCACCATCTACAAGGCACAAGTCAGGGGTGTGATGGAATACTCTCCACTTGCCTGGATCAGTATAGCTCCCACAACACTCAAGGAACTTCACATCATCCAGGACAAAGCAGCCCGCTTGATTGACACCCCATCCACAAACATTCATTCCCTCCACCACCAATGCACAGCGGCAGCAGTGTGTACCATCTACAAGATGCACTGCAGAAACTCACCAAGGCTCCTTAGACAGCACCTTCCAAACCCACGACTGCTACAGTCTAGAAGGACAAGATGCTTGTCAGATGGGGACAGATCGGGATGCCATCATCTGTAATTTCCCCTCCAAGCCGCTCATCATTCATTTACCGGATGTGGGTGTCACTGGCTAGGCCAGCATTTATTGCCCAACCCTGACTGCCCTTGAGAAGATGGTGGTGAGCTGCCTTCTTGAACCACTGCAGTCCTTGTGGTGTGGGTACACTCACAGTGCTACTGGGGAGGTAGCTCCAGGACTTTGACCCAGCAACAGTGAAGGAATGGCAATATAATTCTAAGTCAGGATGGTGAGTGGCTTGGAGGGGAACTTCCAGGTGGTTGTGTTTCCTGGTACCTGCTGCCCTTGCCCTTCTAGGTGGTAGCAGTCATGGGTTTGGAAGGTGCTACTGTTCGTTGGTGCCTGGCACCCCCCACGATGTTGATAGTGGGGGATTCAGTGATGGTAATGCCATCAAATGTCAAGAGATGATGGTTAGATTCTCTCTTGTTGGAGATGGTCATTGCTTGGCATTTGTGTGACACGAATGTTACTTGCCACTTGTCAGCCCAAGCCTGGATATTGTCCAGGTCTTGCTGCATTTGGACATTGACTGCTTCAGTATCTGATGAGTCATGAATGGTACCAAACATTGTGCAATCATCAGTGAACATCCTCACTTCTGACCTTCTGAAAGGAAGATCATTGATGAAGCAGGTGAAGATGGTTGGGCCTAGGACACTATCTTGAGGAACTCCTGCAGTGATGTCCTGTAACTGAGATGATTGATCTCCAACAACCACAACCATCTTCCTTTGTGCTCAGTATGACTCCAACCAAAGGGGAGTTTTCTGCCTGATTCCCATTGACTCCAGTTTTGCTAGGGCTCCTTGATGCCACACTCGGTCAAATGCTGCCTTGATGTCAAGGGCAGTCACTCTCACCTCGCCTTGCCTCAGGAGTTCAGTTCTTTTGTCCATGTTTGAACCAAGGCTGTAATGAGGTCAGGAGCTGAGTGGCTCTGGCGGAACCCAAACTGAGCGTCAGTGAGCAGGTTATTGCTAAGCAATTGCCGCTTGATTGCATTGTTGATGACCCCTTCAAAGACTTTACTGGTGATGGGGAGTAGACTGATGGGTCACTAATTGAGTGGTTGGATTCATCCTGCTTTTTGTGTAGAGGACATACCTGGGCAGTTTTCCACATAGCCGGGTAGATGTCAGTGTGGTAGTTGTACTGGAACAGCTTGGCTAGTGGCGCTGCAAGTTCTGGAGCACAAGTCTTCAGTACTATTGCCGGAATAGTGTCAGGGCCCATAGCCTTTGCACTATCCAGTGCCTTCAGCCATCTCTCGATATCACGTGGAGTGAATCGAATTGGCTGAAGACTGGCATCTGTGATGCCAGGGACCTTGGGAGGAGGCCGGGATGGATCATCCACTCGGCACTTCTGGCTGAAGACTGCAGCAATTGCTACAGCCTTGTCTTTTGCACTGATGTGCTGGGCTGCTCCATCATTGAGGATGGAGATGTTTGTGGAGCCTCCTCCTTCAGTGAGTTGTTTATTGGTCCACCACCATTCGCAACTGTTTGTGACAGGACTGCAGAGCTTATATCTGATCCGTTGGTTGTGGAATCACTTAGCTCTGTCTATCATTTGCTGCTTGGCACACAAGTAGTTCTGTGGTTATAGCTTCACCAGGCTGATGCCTCATTTTTATGTATCCCTGGTGCTGCTCCTGGCATGCCCTCCTGCACTCTTCATTGAACAAGGGTTGATGGTAATGGTAGAGTGGGGGATATGCCGGGCCATGAGGTTACAGGTTACGGTTGAGTACAATTCTGCTGCTGCTGATGGCTCACAGCACCTCATGAATGCCCAGTCTTGAGTTGCTAGATCTGTTTGAAATCTATCCCATTTAGCACGGTGGTAGTACCCACACAACACGATGGAGGGTATCCTCAATTTGAAGACAGAACTTTGTCTCCATGAGGACTTTGCAATGGTCACTCCTACCGATACTGTCATGGACAGATGCATCTGCGGCAGGCAGGTTGGTGAGGATGAGGTCAAGTGTGTTTTCCCTCTTGTTAGTTCCCTCACCACCTGCTGCAGACCCAGTCTACCAGCTATGTCATTTAGGACTCGGTCAGCTCATCCTTTGGTGGTGCTACCGAGCCACCCTTGGTGATGGACATTTAAGTCCCCCACCCAGAGTACATTCTGCGCTCTTGCCACCCTCAGTACTTCCTCCAAGTGTGCTCAACATGGAGGAGTACTGATTCATCAGCTATGGGGTGGTTGTATGTGGTAATTAGCTGGAGTTTTCCTTGTCCATATTTGGCTAAATACCATGAGACTTCATGGGAACCAGAGTCAATGTTGAGGACTCCCAGGGCAACTCCCTCCCAACTCTACTGGGCCTGTCCTGCCAGTGGAACAGGACATATCCAGGGGTGGTGGTCTGAGACATGATCTGTAAGATATGATTCCGTGAGTATGACTCTGTCAGGTTTGGCTAGCCTGTGAGGCAGCTCTCCCAATTTTGGCACAAGCCTCCAGATGATAGTGAGGAGGACAGGGCTGGATTTGCCTTTGTCATTTCAGGTGCCTTGGTTGATGCTGGGCACTCACCTGGCTTCATTCCTCTTTATTAGCTTTTTTGTGTTTTGATACACCTGAGTGGCTTACTGGGCATTTAAGAGTCAACATGGAGACTAGGTGAGGACAGCAGATTTCCTTCCCTAAAGGGCACTAGTGAACTAGATGGGTTTTTACAACAATCATTTCCTGGCCATCATTAAACTTTTAATTCCAGATTTTTATTGAATTCAAATTCCACCATTTGGTGTGGTGGGATTCAAACCCAGGCTTCCAAGGCATATGCTGGATCTCCGGATTACCAAAGATAATATCACTATGCCACCGCCTCCCTCCAAATATATCACCGTTCCTTCACTGTCACTAGGTCAAAATCCTGGAACTCGCTCCCTAACAGCACTGTGGGTGTACCTACAACATAGAGACTGCAGCACTTCAAGAAGATAGCTCACCCCACCTTCTCAAGGATAATTAGGGATGGGCAATAAATGCAGTCCTAGCCAGCAATGCCCACATCCCATAAATGATTTTTTAAAAATCAGACTGACACTAATGGATAATTTATATAAAACAGTGAAGTGGACTGTATTCGGTGAAAAAGCAGTGCATTTGGAATAGTTCCTGCAGTTTGCTATTTTCTTGGATTTATTCCTTTCCAAAGCAATGACACTGCCTGGGTTCTCTATAAGTATACATTGATACTGAATATCAATGTTCGTTTCTTAAGTGGTAAAAGTAGTTCATTTCTTCTGACAAGAATGATTAGTTATCTGAAGACTGACTGCTGAGACAAGTGCAACCAAGCCTGATAAAATCCCATAATTTGAAAGCCCTGGCAACAGAGCTGTCTGTCTTTTAGGACCACAGCCAATCAGTGGCCCCCCCCCATTTTTGAACAGGTCATGACCTCAGCTGTCAATCAAAACTGTCATCTTGGTTAGATGGATGTTTTGATCCATATCAGGAACCTTGACCAGTTCTCATGATCCTGAATGGAAAAGTCAGAACTAAATACCAAGAAAAATCTTGGGTTCCTTCTGACTGAGCCTGTATCCTTTGTTTACCGAGCAGGTGCCATATATTACTGATAATTATAACATGATGCTTTGCCCATTTAATGATTAAAAGATGTTTCAAAACAGGTGTAATTCAATGTCTTCACAACCAATGTAATGAGCAGATAACAACCACCTCTTGTTCCAACACAAGGCAACAATAGCCTATGCAGGCTGCCTCTTTGAGTTTAATGCTAAATGTCTATCAAATTGGATGGCCCACTCTCTGCATTGTTCATCCTTCACGTGACAACACCAGCCCCACAGGCTTGAGCTCATGATCCAGGCTGAAAGCCCACTGCAACAACTTGCATTTATATAAGCGCCTTTAACATAGTGAAACATCCCTCGATGCTTCATAAGAGCAATATAAAACAACATCCAGCTTGAGCACCAAGCTGAATACAGAAGGTTCAGAAGGGATGTGAAAAAGCAAATACGAGAAGCAAAGAGGGATTATGAAAAAAGACTGGCAGCTAACATGAAAGGAAATCCCGAAGTATTCTCTAAGCACATCAATAGTAAAAGGGTGGTAAAAAGAGGAGTAGGGCTGATTAGGGACCTAAAAGGGGATTTACACAAAGAGGCAAGAGGCTGCCTTTACCTGCGAGGCAGATGCTGCCTAGGTCATGATGACAGAGGAGGAAATTCAGTCACTAGAAGGGTTTAAAATTGATAAGGAGGTGGTATCGGATAAGCTGTCGGTACTTAAAGTGGATAAGGCACTGGGCCTGGATGAGATGCATCCAAGAATATTGAAGGAAGTGAGAGTGGAAATTGCAGAGGCATTGCCAATAATCTATTAATGTTCCCTGGATTCTGGGGGAGGTGCCGGAGGACTGGGGAATTGCAAACATTACACCTTTGTTCAGAAAAGGTTGTAAAGGTCTGCCCTGCAATTACAGACCAGTTAGCTTAACTTCGGTGGTGGGGAAACTTCTAGAAACAATTATTCGGGATAGAATTAATAGTAACATGGAAAAATGTAGACTGATTTGGAAGAGTCAGCATGGATTTGTTAAAGGAAAATCATGTCTAACTAACTTGCTGGAGTTTTTTGAAGAGGTAACAGAGATGGTTGATGAGGGCAAGGCCTTTGATGTGGCGTATATGTACTTCCAAAACACATTCGATACAGTGCCACACGACAGACTTGTGAGAAAAGTTATAGGTCAAGGAATAAAAGGAACAGTAGCAACGTGGATACAAAACTGGCAGAAGGAAAGGAAATAGAGAGCAATGGTTAATAGGTATTTTTCAGGCTGGAAGAAGGCTTGTAGTGGAGTTCCCCAGGGGTCAGTATTGGGACCCTTGCTTTTCCTGATATATATAAATGATCTAGATCTTGGTGTGCAGGGGACAATTTCAAAGTTTGTGGACAACACAAAACTTGGGAGAATTGTAAATTGTGAGGAGGGCAGTGTAGAACTTCAACAGGACATTGACACATTGGTGGAGTGGGCAGATAGGTGGCAGATGAAGTTCACTGCAGGTAAGTGTGAGGTAATACACTTTGCCACAAAGGAAATAGAGAGAAAGTAGAAAATAAAGGGTACTATTCTAAAATGTATGCAGGAGCAGAGAGACCTGGGTGTATATGTGCATAAATCATTAAAGGTGGCAGGACAGGTAGAGAGAGCTGTTTCTAAAGCATACAGTATTCTAGACTTCATTAATAGGAGCATCGAGTGCAAGAGCAGGAAGGTAATAATGAACTTGTATTGATCACTGGTTAGTCCTCAGCTGGAGTATTGTGTACAGTTCTGGGTGCCACACTATAGGAAGGATGTGAACGCATTGAAGAGAGTGCAGAAGACATTTACAAGAATGGTTCCAGGGATGAGATACTTCAGTTATGAGGAAAGATTGGAGAAGTTGGGACTGCTTTCCTTGGAGAGGAGAAGGAGAAGAGGAGACTTGGTAGAAGTTTTGAAAATCACGAGAGGTCTGGACAGAGTAGATAGGGAGAAACTGTTCCCGCCCGTAAATGGTTCGAGAACCAGAGGGCATAGTTTTAAAGCGCTTTGTAAAAGAAGCAAATGCAAGGTGAGAAAAAACTTTTTCACACAGCGAGTAGTTAGGGTTTGGAATGCACTGCCTGGAAGTGTGGTGGAGGCAAGTTCAACTGAGATATTCAAAAGGGCATTGGATTATTATTTAAATAGAAACAATGTGCAAGGTTTTGGGGAAAAGGTGGGAGACTGGCACTAAGTTGAAATGCCCAGAGAGCCAGTGCAGACATGAAAGGCCGAATGGCCTCCTTCTACACCGTAAGATTTGTGTGATTCTGTGAACATTTGGCACTGTGCCACATCAGGAAATATGAGGACAAATAATAGAATCTTTGTCAAATAGGTGGTTTTAAGCAGCATGTTAAGGATGGAGAGACAGGGAGAGGTTTAGGGGGAGAATTCCAGAGCTTAGGGTCAGCCGCCAATGGTGGAGCAATTAAAATCTAGGAAACAGTACTGGGGGAGTGCTACACCGTCAATGGTGCCATTTTTCAGATGGGATGTTAAACAGGGTTCCCGTCTGCTGTCTCAGATGGACAGAAAAGATCCCATGGGGCTGCATCTTCCAATCGGTGAGTGGGGGTGGGGCCCGCTCGTCAACGCGTAAAATGACGCGGGGTGACGTCAGGCATGCATCCCAACATCACCCCACATCATTTAGATTTTCAGTTCGGCAGGCGTACAGTTGAGTCAGCTGCGCACCTGCCGAACTGTCAACAGCCACTTAAGGCCTTTAAAAAAGTAATTAAAACAATGAATGGACCTGCCCATCCAACCTTAAGGTGGGCGGGCAGGCGAGGAGGCTAAGCGGCCTCCCAAAAAAACATGAAACCTCATCCATGGGCGGGATGAGGCTTCATGAGGGATTTAAAATGTGTATGAAATATTTAAATTTTAAAAAATGACATGCCCCAGCTCATGTGACAGTGTCACATGAGGGGACATGTCAAGAAAATTTTTTCGTACCCTTTAAAAAAAATTTTAAACTTCCAGCGATCTCCCTGAGGCAGCACTTTGCCTCAGGGAGATCTATGCACTCTTCCGCGCGCATGCGTGAAAGAGAGCACTCCCGGCTCAGGGAATCCCCCCTCCCCCCTCCCACTGCCAGCACAGGGAGCGCTCAGTGCTTCCGAGCGGATGTCACACTCAACTAAGGCCCGCCCACGTAAAATGGCGGCGCATCCCCGACTGAGGGCGCAAATCGGCAACCCGCCCACCTGCGCCCGCACCCGCACATCCCCACCGACGGGGGGAAAATCCTGCCCGTGGTTCAATTTTGAAGAAGAGCTAGGGAGTCTGCCCCAGTGTCTTGGTTAACATTTATTCCCCCAAACAATATTATTGCAGATATTGCATAAAATAAAAATTCATTGTTAGGGGGTAAGATATTGGCATGGATAGAAGATTGGCTAGCTAACAGGAAACAGGGTAGCCATAAATGGGTCATTTCTGGTTGACAAGGTGTAACGAGTGGTGTGCCACAGGGATCAGTGCTGGGGCCTCAACTTTTTACAACTTATATAAATGACTTGGATGAAGGGACCGAAGTTATGGTTGCTAAAGTTGCTGATGATACAAAGATAGGTAGGAAAGTAAGTTGTTAAGAGGACATAAGGAGGCTACAAGGGCCATAGATAGGTTAAGAGAATGGGCAAAGATCTGGCAAATGAAGCATAATGTGGGAAAATGTGAAATTGTCCATTTTAGCAGGAAGAATAAAAAAGAAGCATATTATCTAAATTGTGAGGGATTGCAGAGCTCTGAGATGCAGAGGGATTTGGACGACCGAGTGCGTAAATCACAAAAGGCTAGTATGCAGGTACAGCAAATAATTAGGAAAGGTAATACAACATTATTGTTTATTTAAAGGGGAATTGAATACAAAAGTAGGGAGGTTATGCTTCAGTTATATGGGGCATTGGTGAGACCACTTCTGGAGTACTGTGTACAATATTGTTCTCCTTATTTAAGGAAGGATATAAATGTATTAGAAGCATTAAAGAGAAAGTTTACTAAATTAATTCCAGGAATGAGCGGGTTGTCTTATGAGGAAAGGTTGGACAGATGAGACTTGTTTCCGTTGTAGTTTGGAAGTGTAAGAGGTGACTTGATTGAAACATATAAGATCCTGGAAGGACTTGACAGGGTGGATGTGGACCTGTCCCTTTATGGGGTATTTGGAACATTCCTTGTTCCACTCCTACTCCGGCCCCCTCCCACAACTCTTTCTCCGGTACGTCGATGATTACTTCGATGCTGCTTCATGCTCTCGTCGGGACCTGGAAAAATTTATTAATTTTGCTTCCAATCTCCACCCCTCCATCATTTCCACATGGTCCATCTCTGACACTTCCCTTCCCTTCCTTGACCTCTCTGTCTCAATTTCTGGCGATAGACTGTCCAGCAATATCCATTACAAGCCTACCAGCTCCCACAGCTACCTCGACTACAGCTCCTCACACCCCATTTCCTGTAAGGACTCCATCCCATTCTTTCAGTTCCTTCGCCTACGTCGCATCTGTTCTGATGACGCTACCTTCAAAAGCAGTTCCTCTGACATGTCCTCCTTCTTCCTTAACTGAGGTTTTCCACCCACGGTCGTTGACACGGCCCTCAACTGTGTCTGGCCCATCTCCCGCGCATCCGCCCTCACGCCTTCTCCTCCCTCCCAGAAACATGATAGGGTCCCCTTTGTCCTCACTTATCACCCCACCAGCCTCCGCATTCAAAGGATTATCCTCCGCCATTTCCGCCAACTCCAGCATGATGCCACCACCAAACACATCTTCCCTTCACCCCCCCTGGCGGCATTCCGTAGGGATTGTTCCCTCCGGGACACCCTGGTCCACTCCTCCATCACCCCCTACTCCTCAACCCCCACCTATGGAACCTCCCCATGCCCACGCAGAAGATGCAATACCTGCCCCTTCACTTCATCTCTCCTCACCGTCCAAGGGCCCAAACATTCCTTTCAAGTGAAGCAGCATTTCACTTGCATTTCCCCTAACTTAGTCTACTGCATTCATTGCTCCCAATGCGGTCTCCTCTACATTGGAGAGACCAAACGTAAACTGGGCGACCGCTTTGCAGAACACCTGCGGTCTGTCCGCAAGAAAGACCCAAACCTCCCTGTCGCTTGCCATTTTAACACTCCACCCTGCTCTCTTGCCCACATGTCTGTCCTTGGCTTGCTGCATTGTTCCAGTGAAGCCCAACGCAAACTGGAGGAACAGCATCTCATCTTCCGACTAGGCACTTTACAGCCTTCCGGACTGAATATTGAATTCAACAACTTTAGATCTTGAAGTCCCTCCCCCATCCCCACCCCCTTTCCATTTCTTCCCCCTCCCTTTTGATTTTTCCAATAATTTATATAGATTTTTCTTTTCCCACCTATTTCCATTATTTTTAAATCTATACCTGTAATGCCCTGTCAGTCTTTCCACCCCACCCTCACTAGAGCTGTACCTTGAGTGTCCTGCCATCCATTCTTAATTAGCACATTCTCTTAGATAATATCACCACCTTTAACACGTCTTTGTTCCTTTGTCTGTGACATCTTTTGATTATCTGCTCCTATCACTGCTTGCTTGTCCCTACTACCACCCCCTCCCCCCCGACCCCCAACTTCTCTCCCCCCACCCACCCCCACCTTAAACCAGCTTATATTTCACCCCTCTCCTAACTTTACTCAGTTCTGCTGAAGGGTCATGAGGACTCGAAATGTCAACTCTTTTCTTCTCCGCCGATGCTGCCAGACCTGCTGAGTTTTTCCAGGTAATTCTGTTTTTGTTTTGGATGTGGAAAGGATGTTTCCTCTTGTGGGAGAATCTGGAACTAGTGGTCAGTGTTTAAGAATTAAGGGTTGCCCATTTAAGACAGAGATGAGGAGAAATATTTTCTCTCAGGAGGTAGTGAGTCTTTGTAACCCCCTTTCTCAAAAGGCAGTGAAAGCAGAGCCTTTGAATATTTTCAAAGCAGGAATAGATGGATTCTTGAGAAAAAAGGGGGTGAAAGGTTATCAGGAGTAAGCAGGAGGTTACAGTCAGATCAGCCATGATATCATTGAATAGCGGAGCAGGCTCAAAATGCCAAGTGACCTACTCGTGCTCCTAACCTGTATGTTCATAATGTCACTAGAAACAGATTATCAATTATCCTTTTGTTTTTAGTGGAGACTTGCTGTGCACAAATTGGCTACAGTAGTTCCTACATTACAATAGTGACTGCACTTCAAAAGTACTTCATTGTTTATAAATTGCTTCACTGAGGTCATGAAAAGTGCTTTATAAATCGAAGTTCTTTCTTTTCATATGGACATAAGACCACAAGACCATAAGACATAGGAGCAGAAATTAGGCCATTCAGCCCATCGAGTCGGCTCCGCCATTCAACCATGGCTGATAATTTTCTCAACCCCATTCTCCCGCCTTTTCCCCGTAACCTTTGATCTCCTTACCAATCAAGAACCTATCTATCTTGGTCTTAAATACACTCAATGACCTGACCTCCACAGCCTTTTGTGGCAATGAATTCCATAGATTCACCACTCTCTGGCTAAAGAAGTTTCTCATCATCTCTGTTCTAAAAGGTCTTCCCTTTACTCTGATGCTGTGCCCTCGGGTCCTAGTTTCTCCTACTAATGGAAACATCTTCCCCACGTCCACTCTATCCAGGCCTTTCGGTGTTCTGTAAGTTTCAATCAGATCCCCCCTCATCCTTCTAAACTCCATCGAGTATAGACCCAGAGTCCTCAAACGTTCCTCATATGTTAAGCCTTTCATTCCTGGGATCATTCTCGTGAACCTCCTCTGGACCCTCTCCAGGGCCAGCGCATCCTTCCTGAGATACGGGGCCCAAAATTGCTCAGAATATTCTAAATGTGGTCTGACCAGAGCCTTATAAAGCCTCAGCAGCACATCCCTGCTTTTATATTCTAGTCCTCTCGAAATAAATGCCAACATTGCATTTGCCTTCCAAACTATCGACTCAACCTGCAAGTTAACCTTAAGAGAATCCTGAACTAGGACTCCCAAGTCCCTTTGCACTCCAGATTTCTGAATTCTCTCCCCATTTAGAAAACAGTCTATGCCTCTATTCTTCCTACCAAAGTGCATGACCTCACACTTCCCCATGTTGTATTCCATCTGCCACTTCTTTGCCCATTCTCCTAACCTGTCTAAATCCTTCTGCAGACTCCATGGCTCCTCAATACTACCTGTCCATCCACCTATCTTTGTATCATCTGCAAACTTAGCCAGGATGCCCTCAGTTCCTTCATCTAGATCATTGATGTATAAAGTGAAAAGTTGTGGTCCCAACACTGACCCCTGCGGAATTCCACTAGTCACCTGCCGCCATCCTGAGAAGGACCCCCTTATCCCCACTCTGTGCCTCATGCCAGACAGCCAATCTTCTATCCATGCTTGTATCTTGCCTCTAACACCATGGGCTCTTATCTTACTGAGCAGCCTCCTGTGTGGCACCTTGTCAAAGGCCTTCTGGAAGTCCAAGTAGATAACATCCATTGGCTCTTCTTTGTCTAACCTACTCGTTACCTCCTCAAAGAATTCTAACAGATTTGTCAGGCATGACCTCCCCTTGATGAAAACATGTTGACTTTGCCCTATTTTACCATGCACTTCCAAGTATTCTGAAATCTCATCCTTAATAATGGACTCTAAAATCTTACCAACAACCGAGGTCAGGCTAATCAGCCTGTAATTTCCCCTTGTTTGCCTCACTCCCTTCTTAACCAGGGGGTTACATTAGCGATTTTCCAGTCCTCTGGGACCCTCCCTGACTCCAGTGATTCCGGAAAGATCACCGCTAAGGCCTCCACTATCTCTTCAGCTATCACCTTCAGAACTCTGGGGTGTAATCCATTTGGTCCAGGTGATTTATCCACCTTCAGACCTTTCAGTTTTCCTAGCACCTTCTCCTTGGTAATGGCCACCATACTCACCTCTTCCCCCCAACTCTCTTGAACTTTGGGGATGACTCGTGTCTTCCACCGTGAAGACTGACGCAAAGTACCTATTCAGTTCCTCCGCCATTTCTTTGTTCCCCACTACTACTTCTCCAGCGTCATTTTCCAGCGGCCCAATGTCCACTTTTGCCTCTCTCTTACCCTTTATATATCTAAAAAACTCGCAATCTTCTTTTATATTACTGGCTAGTTTACCCTCATATTTAATCTTCTCCTTCCTTATTTCTTTTTTGGTTGTCCTCTGTTGGTCTTTGTAGGCTTCCCAATCCCCTGGTTTCCCACTGCTCTTCGCCGCATTGTATGCTTTCTCTTTAGCTTTTATGCTGTCCCTGACTTCCCTTGTCAGCCATGGTTGCCTCGTCCTCCCTTTAGTATGCTTCTTCTTCCTTGGGATGAATTTTTGCTGTGTCTTCCAAATTACTCCCAGAAACTCCTGCCATTGCTGTTCCACTGTCTTTCCTGCTAGGCTCATCTCCCAGTCAATTCTGGCCAGCTCCTCCCTCATGCCTCTGTAGTTGCCTTTATTCAACTGTAATATCGTTACATCTGATTCCAGCTTTTTCCTCTCAAATTGCAGGGTAAATTCTATCATATTATGGTCACTTCCTCCTAAGGGTTCCTTCACCTTAAGCTCCCTTATCAAATCTGCCTCATTACACAACACTAAATCTAGAAATGCCTGTTCCCTAGTGGGCTCCACCACAAGCTGCTCCAAAAAGCCATCTCGTAGACATTCCACAAATTCCTTTTCTTGGGATCCACTACCAACCTGATTTTCCCAGTCTACCTGCATATTGAAATCCCCCATGATCACTGTAACCTTGCCTTTCTTACATGCCTTTTCTATCTCCTGGTGTATCTTGTGCCCCACATCCTGACTACTGTTCGGAGGCCTGTACATAACTCCCATTATGGTTTTTTTACCTTTGCGGTTCCTCAATTCTACCCATACAGATTCTACATCATCTGACCCTACGTCATTTCTTGCTATCGATTTAATTTCATTTCTTACTAACAAAGCAACCCCACCCTCTCTGCCAACATGCCTATCTTTTCGATAGGATGTATATCCTTGGATATTTAGCTCCCAGTCCTGATCCCCTTGCAGCCATGTCTCCGTGATGCCCACCACATCATACCTGCCAATTTCAATCTGCGCCACAAGCTCATTTACCTTATTTCGTATACTGCATGCATTCAGATACAACACCTTCAGTCCTGTATTTCCCGTCCCCCTTCTCATTGTTGTCCCTTTATCTGATGTGCTTGAAGTTAGATTCCTAGCACTTTCCAAACACTCTGTCCTATTTTGTGTTCTGGAGACTTTAATAGCCTCTCCTGGGCTCTCCTTTCTTTTCAATTTTTTCATAATTTTCCATGAAGTTGAATCCACCCCCCACCACATGCTAACCTGCTGCTTTGTTTCCCATTAGTCATACTTCTTGGAGTTTTACCCTTCCCTTCCCCCCCACTTTCTAGTTTAAAGTCCTGTTGACCACCGTTATTTACCCTTTTCGCGAGAACATTGGTCCCAGATCGGTTCAGGTGGAGACCGTCCAAACGGTATAGATCCCTCCTTTTCCAATACTGATGCCAGTGCCCCACGAAATGGAACCCCTCTTTCCCACACCACTCCTTTAGCCATGTGTTTACTTCCCTTATTCTCGCATCCCTATGCTAATTTGCACGTGGCTCGGATAGTAATCCGGAGATTATAACACTTGAGGACCTGTTCTTTAATTTAGTTCCTAGTTCCTGATAATCCCCAAACAGGTCCTCTTTCCTAGTCTTACCTATGTTATTTGTCCCGACGTGGACCAGAACCACTGGATCCTCCCCCTCCCTCCCCAATATCCTTTCAAGCCGGTCAGAGATGTCCCTCACCCTGGCATCGGGCAGGCAACATACCATGCGGGACTCTCAATCCTGCTTACAAAGGATGCAATCAATTCCCCTAATTATAGAATTCCCTACAACTACCACTTGTCTTTTTGCTCCCCCCTCTTGAAGGGCCTCCTGTGCCACGGTGCCGTGGTCAGCTGGCTCATCCTCCCTACAGCCCTGTTCCTCACACAGGGAGCAAATACCTCATACCTGTTGGACAAGGTCAAGAGCTGAGGCTCCTCTGTTCCTGAACACAGGATCCCTCTACCTGCCTCACTTGCAGTCACACCCTGCTGATCCTGACATCTAATCAATAATCTAAAATAATTAACATAAAATACTGTCACAAATGTACTGTGAGTGAAACATGCCCTGGGTCCATGGAGTTTCTGTATTAGCTTGGTGAATGCATCTTTGGAGTGATCTGTTCATTAATATGAGATATGACCACAAGTCCATCAGGCAGTGGTCAGCACGTAACGTCCTAGAGGCCCTGAGGGAAAAGGAGAGGGTGGACCCTGTGGGATGGTTCCCCGAGCAGACTGTCAAAGTCATTTGGCAGAATGCCTCATCGCCAGAACTTTCCAACAAGCACCAAGACGTAGCTTGGCTGGTGGTGAGAAAGGCCCTCCCCGTCAGATCCTTCCTACACGCCAGGAGTCTCACCCCCTCTGCACGTTGCCCTCGAGGTGGCTGTGGTGGGGAAGATACCGTTGTTCACCTCCTTGTGGATTGTGCCTTTGCAAAGAAAGTCTGGAGAGAGATGCAGTGGTTGCTGTCGAGGTTCATCCCGAGCAGTTCTGTGACACAGGACTCTGTGCTCTACGGGCTGTTCCCAGGGACACACACCGAGACAAACATCGACTGCAGCTGGAGGATCATCAACTCGGTGAAAGAGGCGCTTTGGTCTGCCCGAAACTTGTTGGTCTTCCAGCACAAAGAGTTGTCCCCGACCGATTGTTGCGGACTGGCACAATCCAAAGTCCAGGACTACGTGCTGAGGGACGCACTAAAGCTTGGGGCAGCTGCCGCAAAGGCGCAATGGGGAAGGGTCGCTGTCTAAGACCTTTCTACCACAGCGCACCGAGAGACTGGGAACTGTTTAGAGCCCCTCGGGCTGTACAGATCAAAATGAAAGGCTGTAAATGATTGTAATATTGTTTGTACTGATGCACCTGGTGATACATTTTGTAAAAGTTTAACCTGGATTGTACCCTTGTAATGTTGTTTTTGAAATGGTTTTGAATGTGATTGAAGATTTTTTATGAATAAAGTATGAGATGTATTATATTGATTTGATTGTGATGTTAAGGTAGCATTGTGGTTACACCGAGTAATGTGACTGTGTGTGGTAACCTTTCCAAACTCAAACGTGGTGTAAACAAGGAGAAGGCTCGTGCTCGAATCATGTGGTCAGAGAAATGAGAATCGCAGAAAGCTCATGCAGGGGATGGTGGGGGCTGAGCAGGGGAGGGAGCGAGGTGGTTGGATTGTGCGAGAGTTGAACACAACAGCTCAGCATCTCACTAGAGTGGGGAAGTCACACTCTGGGCCGGCTGATTTATTTAACTGTAAAGCTGAGATCTTGTTTCAACAGTAGTGCTTGAAGTTAGTTGATCGCAAGGGGAACATCTGCAATTACCTGAGTCAGTTTGTGCCTTTGCAAACTATGCACTGATGCTTGGATTTCATTGCTGAATTGTTGGGAAATCACCCCACCTTACATCAACAGTGTGAAATACAAAGACGGAAGATGCTGAGTCTGTGCCGTACAATCTACTCACTTTTCTGGAATGTATAATAGAACCTGCCTTTGTTTCTATCCCTGTACAGCAGCATTCAGCTCAATATCAAATTTTGCTTGATAATGCTCCTGTGAAACTCCTTGGCACATTCTGATATGTTCATGGTGGATGTGGCGTAGTGGTAATGTCACTGGACTGGTAACCCAGCGAGGTTAATGTTCTGGAGGTGTGGGTTCAATTCAAACCATGACAGCTGGAATTTGAATTCAGTTAGTAAATCTGGGGTTATAAAGCTAGTCTCAGTGATGGTGACCATGAAACTATCTTTGATTGTTGTAAAAAACCCGTCTGGTTTGGCCTACATGTGACTCCAGACACAAAGCAAAGTGGTTGACTCTTAACTGCCCTCTGGAAAAACCTAACAAAGGGTAATTATGGATGGGCAACAGATGCTGGTCTTGCCAGTGACACACACATCCCACGAAAGAAAAAAAGTGTTACATAAATGCCAGTTGTTGTACCGCAGTGCCATTTAAATGCATTGAATATTAGGTAATGTTTCTCAAAAGACTTGCTAATGAGAATATTCTGTTTGTTCAAATGCCTGTAACTAATGACAATGGCACTGAGAATCCGATATAAATAAGCACTTCTTTCAATGTCACAGTCAAAGTTGTCACCTCTGACCCAAAGAAACATCAGGACTTCTCCGAGGAAATGCACGGTCGAATAACTGGCCTGGCTTTTGCCATCTGCTACCCTATACTTGCAGCCATTGGTGTCCCTGGTAAGTCCCTGAGCTGGTTGTTATTTGTGCAATTTAATGTTTAATTGTTCACTGTTTCTGCTGCTTGCTGTCTATTCATTATAATATCATTTTATATATACACACATATATGTATGTAGCCCTATTGAAAGGTTGTCAACCTAAAATATTAGGTCTGTTTCTCTCTTCACAGATACTGAATGTTTTCTGTTTTTTATCTGCGATTCCCAGTGTCCGTAGTATTTTATTTTTTATATATATCTCGCCTTGCCTGGTATTTCCTACCTGTTCAATGAGTCATGGCTCAAAACCTTCCAGCTTTTTTTAATTTGTTCCAGTTATTTCATGCATGGCATTTACAGCACAGAAACAAACCAGTCAGTAGAACTGCTCTCTGCTGATGATTATGCTCCACATGAGCCGCCTCTGATCTTACTTCGTCTAATGCTAACAGCATATTTTTCCATTTTTCTACCACATGTGCTTATCTAACTGCCCATTAAATGCTCCTGTGTTGTTCCTCCTTGCGTTAAAGGGCGCCACATTCTATCTGCGCTCTGGGCAAATAAATTTCTCTGGAGTTCCTTGTTGGATTAAGTAGTGACTGTTGTATTTATGGCCCCTAATTTTGGACTTCCTCATGAGTGGAAACATCTTTTCTATGTTTGCCTGATTGACTCCCTTCATAATTTTAGAGACCACTATCAGGTAATCCTTTAGTTTCTTCTCTTGAGAAAGAGCTCCCTCCTATTCATTCTTTCCTGAAAGTTATAACCGCTCGGTCCTGGTATCATCTTTGTAAGTCTTTTTGCACCTTCTCCAGTGCCTCAACATCTCTTTTGTATTATGGGGGCCAGAGAGTGTGGTCTCACCAAGGTTTGATATAAGTTTCATATAACTTGGCTGCTTTAAAATGTAATTGGCATAGTTTACAGATCAACTAAAAGTGGTGGGGGAGGGGGGCATGGGGGTGAGGGGGAGGAGGAAGAAATATGTAAACAAATGAGTAAAAAAATAAAGACGTGGAATAATAATCATGGGTGATTTCAAATTCTGTCAAATTAATTGGCCAGGATGGTACATAAAGAGGATGAGGGAATGGAGTTTCTATAATGTGTATAGGACTCCAATCTAAACGAATGTGTAAGAAGGGCAACAAGGAAGGATCTGCTACAAAACCTGATAATGGGAAATGAACCAGAGCAGGTATGAGAAATAAAATTAGCAGAATGTTTAGGCAATAGTGACCAAAACATAATACAGTTTAGAATAATACCTGAGAAGGAACAAAGTATGACAAAGACCAGGGTAATATGTTGGAGAAGCTTATTTTGAGGGGCTGATATTAGAGGGTGAGGAAATAAACCTGAGAACAATATCAGCAAACAATGATGTTACACAGCCATGGGAAACATCAAAACTGGTGTTCAACAGAGTCGGCAAAAATATATTCTGCTAAAAACCAAGGATGAAAGTAAAATACTTCTGTGAATGTAAAAAGTAAGCAGACACCAAGGCTGAATAAAGACATAAGGGGATAATTGTAAGTAAAGAAAGAGACAGATTCTAAGTACATGGACAGCAGGGAAGAGCATGACAAGGGAGAATACAAAGAGAATGTGTGATACATTTAACAATTCTGACATTCATGCAGAAATTGAGATTGCTGAGATTAAGAAAGAAAGACTTGCATTTCTATAGCACCCTTCACATCCCAAAACACTTAATAGCCAATGAAGCACTTACAAAGTGTAGTCACTGTTGTAATGTAGGAAACATGGCAGTTACTGAGCACACAGCAAGATCCCACAAACAGCAATGGGATAATGGGCATGTCCCTTGTTTTAGATGTTGGTTGAGAGATAAATATTGACCGGACACCAGGGGAAACTCCCCTGCTCTTCTTTGAAGGGTGTCATGAGATTCTGTGCCTCCAACAGTACAACACTAACTCTGTACTGCACTGGAACATCAGTCTGAATTATATGCAAAAGATTTCTGGAGTGGGACTTGAAACCACAGCCTTTTTGTACAGAGGTGAAGATGCTCCCTTTAGAAACACAGGAAATTTATGGCACAGAAGGAAGTCTTTTAGCCCATGGTGGCTGTGTCTGATGATTGGACAGAATATAAAGAATGGCAGAGAATGACTAAAAGGTTAATCAGGAGAAAGAAATTAGAGTATGAGAGGAAGCTAGCTAGAAATTTAAAAACAGATAGCAAGAGTTTCTACAAAGAAGGTCTGGAGAGAGATGCAATGATTTTTGTCAAGGTTCATCCCGAGCAGTGCTGTGACACAGAACTCTGTGCTCTATGGGCTGTCCTCAGGGACACACACAAGGACAAACATTAACTGTAGCTGGAGGATCATCAACTCAGTGAAAGACGCTTTTTGGTCTGCCCGAAACCTGTTGGTCTTCCAGCGCAAAGAGTTGTCCCCAACCGAGTGTTGCAGACTGGCACACTGCAAGGTCCAGGACTACGTGCTGAGGGATGCACTAAAGTTTGGGGCAGCCGCCGCAAAGGCACAATGGGGAAAGGTCGCTGTCTAAGACCTTTCAGCCATAGTGCACTGAGGGGCTGGGAATTGTATAGACCCCTCGGGCTGTAGGACTCACACTGAATGAATGCAGTGAATACGACATGAATCACAATTGTACTGAAGTACCTCAGAGTGCAACATGATCTATGTAGATAACTTGAATGCTATTACACTGTCTGACTGTCTGTAATGACCATGTTGAAACGTCTGTAATGTTCATTGATTGTATTGAAACACCTCATGATCTATATGGAAAACTTGAATCTGATTGCACTTTTTGTGATGGCCATTTTGAAATGTTTTGTAATTTTTTTTATATGTTTTATGAATAATGTATATTTTTCAAAAAAAAATTAAAAAGGAAAAAAGTAAGTAAAGTGAGTGCTAGTCCTCTATAGAGTGTCAGCAGGGAGCTAATGGTAGATAATAAGGAAATGGTGGAAGAAATGAATAAATATTTTGCTTCTGTGATCACTAAAAACATTCTAATAACTGCTGCAAATAGGGAGGTGAATGGGAGAAAGGAACTTGGTGAAATTGAAATCACTAGGGAAATGGTACTGTGCAAATTGATGGAGCTGCGGGCTGGCAAGTCTCCGGGTCCTGATGGACTAGGGGTGAATCCAGAACTAGGGGGCACTGTTTTAAAATGAAGGGTTGCCCCTTTAGGACAGAGATGAGGATAATTTTTTTCTCTCAGAGGGTTGTGTGACTTTGGAACTCTGCCTCAGAAGGTGGTGGAGGTGGGGGTCATTGAATATTTTTAAGGCGGAGGTAAGGGAATCAAAGGTTATCTGAGTTAGATGGGAATGTGGAAATCGGAGCACAAGAAGTTCAGCCTGACCTTATTTAATGGCGGAGCAGGCTCGAGGGGCCGAATGGTCTACTCCTGTTCCTATTCCTTATGTTCTTATGTGTCAGCTGAAAAAAGAACTATTCCCACTTTCTATCACATGGTCTGTAGCCTCTTAGGTTATGCACTTTACCTGCATATCAAAGTATTTTTTAAATGCAACAAGAGTTCCTGCATCTGACAGTCTTTCTGATAGTGAGTTCCAGATCCTCTGGGTGAAAGCATTTCTGCTCAACTTCCCTCTAATCCTTCTGCCAATTACCATCAATCTATGCCCCCTGATTATTGACCTCTCTGCTAAAGGAAATAGGTCCTTCCTATCCACTCCATCTAGGGCCCTTGTAATTTTAAACACTTCAAAGAAATCTCCCATCCCCCCCTTTCCCCCCAGCCTCCTTTATTCTATAGAAAGCAACCCCAGATGATCCAATCTTTTCCCAAAGCTAAAGTTCTCCATTCCTGGTAACATCTTCATAAATCTCCTCTGCCCCCTTCTAGCTTGATATACCCTTCCTGTAATATGGTGACCAGAGCTATGTAACTAACTGTGACCTAACTAGTGTTTTATACAGTTCTAACATAAATCCCCTGGTGTTCTATGCCCTGATTAATACAGAGAAGTATCTTGTATGCCTTCTTAGCCACATTATCTGCTATCTACATAGGTCTGTTGACAGGTGCTCCAAGGTCTCTCTGTTCCACTAACACTTCTCAGTATCCCATACATTGTGAGTTCCCTTGCCTTGTTTCCCCCTCCCCACCATCCCACCACCACCACTGGCAAATGCATTACCTTATACTTCCCCTATTGAGTTAAATTTTGAACTTTTCTACCCACCTGAGCCTCCACAGCCTCACAGCCCTCGATTTCTCTGTGACCTCCTTCAGCTTGACTGAGATCTCTGCACTCCTCCCCCAATCCTGACCTCTTGTGCACGCCTGATATTAATTGTGCCTCCTTTGGTGCCTGTGTCTTTAGCTACCTGGGTGCTAAGCTCTAGAATTCCCTCCCTAACCCTTTCTGTTTCTTTCTTCTCCCTTAGGGCATTGTTTAAAACTTACTTCACCTGCCCCAATATCTCCTTCTGGGCTCGGTGTCAAATTTTGTATGATAACATCTCATGAAGAGGATTGGGACATTTTACTACATTAAAGGTGCTATATAATTGCAAGTTGTTGCTGGTTGTGTTATATTTGGCTCAAAAATTATTAATACTCATATTGGTTTACCTAAAATGGGAAGAGTTCTATTCATTAACAGTGACCATCTAAATATGCATGAATAAACATTACCTATCAGAAAAGTGTCTCCAACATGGTTGTTTGCTAGTTCCACAATTAAGCATTGAACAGTGTCATATAATATAATCATTTATTTATTTCTTCCCATTCAAAAATATTCCTCAATCTATTTAAGAATGGTAGTCTGGTGCCAGTTTTTTTTTTAGCACAGCAGCAACTAGGTTATCAGCAAAAGCAAATATTTTAATAAGAGTATCCCTTCAGTAACCTGGTTTAAGACAACTAAAATTGATGTAAAAAAAACTGAACCATTTAATAGTTTAACTGATGCACACTAGTCAGTTTATTTATAAATAATACTTTTTGGCATGATAAAACATTCCTACACATGCCTATGACTCTAAAAGAATGAACACAATTTGAACAGCCTTCCGAACCAGTGCAATCAGCAAAATCTCAATTTCCACTGGGGCCTTGGCCAGTTTTATGGGCCTGACCCTTTGAATTGAATCTTGAACCTGCATAAAAGATCATGGAAAACTCAAGTCTAAATGATTTTAAGGTAGAACTCACTGGCAATTAAAATTCCCTGATCTTTTTGTGTGGGCTAGGTTGATTCCGTCTGCATTGTTCTGATATTGCTAGCACAAACAAGTGGAAACTCTACCTCATGTATAGAATGACATACATATACAGTAACCTAGTAATTTCTTACCCCAAAAAGCATTGTCACAGATTTAGAAAATTACATTGTTTTACAGAATAGAATTAGACCATTGGCCCAACTACTCAGTGACGGTGTTTATGTTCTACACGAGGCACAGAGATCAATTTCCAGCCAGTGAGAAAGCTGTAAATCTCTCAAAGACTCCTGTCAAACTAATTGAGTGATCTGTTTGATGAATTCTCCTTTTTTCTACAGTTAATGTGGCAGCGATAGTGATCCTGTCCCAGGGAAAGTGCGGTCTCTCCAAATGCATTTCTTGCTACCTGGTGGCCATGGCAGTGTCAGATCTACTGGTCACCATCATGGGTGTGATACTGAATCGGATCAATGGGCTTTTCTTCCCATTCAGTTTCCTGTACATTACTCCACTTTGTAGACTCAGATCCACCTTGCTGTTTGCCGCCAGAGACAGTTCAGTCTGGTTAACAGTGGCTTTCACCTTTGATCGTTATGTAGCCATTTGTTGTCAGAAGCTGAAAAAAAAATACTGCACCACAAAATGTGCTACTGCTGTTATACTAACTGTCTGTGTGCTGTTCTGTTTAAAAAACATCCCCTGGTACTTTGCATATACACCCAGCTACATAGTGGATGGTGTACCATGGTACTGTAACTTAATACCAAACTATTACACTTCAAGGGTATGGAAGGCTTTTGACTTAATCGATACAATGCTAAGCTCATTTGTTGCATTTGGCATGATTTTGCTCCTCAATGCCTTGACTGGAAGATACATTTTAGTAGCCAATAGAATTCGCTGGAGACTCCGAGGTCGTGGCAGTAAAGAGTCTCACGATGACCCAGAATGGGAGAACCGAAGAAAATCCATCATCTTACTCTTTGCTATAAGTGGGAGTTTCATCTTGTTATGGATGACGTATCTTATAGTTTTCCTATATGTGCAGATTGCAAACCATTATTCTATCTCAGGTCCCAATGACCCTTTGTATATTGCCCAAGAAGTAGCTTTCTTGCTTCAGCTCCTGAGCTGCTGCACCAACACGTGCATTTACACTGTGACCCAGAGGAAGTTCAGAGAAGAGTTGAAGAATGGGGCGAAATATTCACTGAAATTAATTGTCAAATTGTTTACATTGTGAAAGCGATTTAAGTCTTCATCACACTACAACTGTAATCCAGAAGTGAGATAGTATAATACTAAAGGTATGGGCTTTATAGCAGTGCAAAGAACAATACAAAACCCACAGATTGGGAGAAATAAAAAGACAGCAAAGGGATTGGAAGACAAGAAATAGGAGCAGGAGTAGGCCATACTGCCCTCTAGCCAAAGTATACTAAGGTAGAAGTAGAGCTGGAAGAAAGGGAAAATGAGAGAAAAAATCTTGCCAGAGATATCAAGGACAACACTAAGGTCTATACAAATATATTAAGAGAACGAGGATGTCTAAAGGTATTGAGGGCTTTTTAAAGACAGGCACATGTAATATTGTAATTGAAAATCAGAAAAAGCCAAACTTACTGAATACTTACTTTGTATTGGTCTTCAATGCAACGAGTAAAGATTAAGTACCAGAGATGCACAGAAAACTAAAAATAAACAGGATGAATAAATTGATGCAATTTAAGTAAAGAAGATGGTAATTGAAAAGGGAATGCGACTAAAGTCAGATAAATCTCCAGGACCCAATGGTTTCCACACCAAAGTGTTAAAAGAAGGAGGTGAGTAAATTGTAGATGCTTTATTCATGATTGTCCAAGACTCTCTCGATTCAGAAATTGCCCCCTTTGATTGAAAATTGCCAAGGTCACTCCACTATTAAAGAAAAGTAGCAGACATAAACTACATAATTATATGTGTAGAGAAGTCACTGGAACGTGTTATTAGGGGTAGAGTGGCTGAGCACTTATACAAATATCACTGAGAGTGTGAGCATGGAATTGTAAAGGGTGTATATCTAACAAACAAGTTGAATTTTTTGAGCAGGTAGCTAACGTGTTAAAGAAGTGTCTATAAATATTATTTACATGAACTTCCAGGAGGTATTGAACAAGATTCCACACAAGAGACTGTTAACAATAATAAGAGTGGCTGGAGTTAGAGGTAACTTATCAGCATGATCAGGGAATTGGTCAGGGGATAGAAGATAGAGAATAGGAATAGTTGGGCGTGTGGTCAGATTGGCAGCTTGTGACTACTGGTGTCCTCCCGTAATAAGTACTAGAGCCTCAGCTTTCCATATAGTTACAAATGATTTAGACAAAGGAATATTGAGTCACAGAGCCAAATTTTCTGATGACACTAAGTTAGGCGCTACAATAAATAATGTAGATGGGAGCAGAGAGTTGTAAAGAGACATTACAGAGCGAATGGCCAAAACAGTGGCAGGTGGAGTTTAACATGGGAACGTGAGAGGTCAACCTCTTTAGACTTATGGAAGATAGATAAGAGTATTTTATAAATGGTAATAGGCTAGGAACTGTGAATGAGCAAAGAGAATGAGAGAGTTCATGCACATAAATCACTAAAAACTGGTAAAATAATTTAAAAAGATAATGGAATGTTGTCTTTAGCTCGGGGGACTGAAATGAATCACAGAATCACCGTGTGCAGAAGAGGCCCTTCGGCCCATCGAGTCTGAACTGATACGTGAGAAACACCTGACCTACTTACCTATTCCCATTTACCAGCACTTGGCCCATTGCCTTGAATGCTATGACGTGCCAAGTGCTCATCCAGGTACTTTTTAAAGGATGTGAGGCAACCCGCCCCCACCACCCTCCCAGCATTCCAGACCGTCATCACCCTCTGGGTAAAAAGGTTTTTCCTCACATCCCCCCTAAACCTCCTGCCCCTCACCTTGAACTTATGTCCCCTTGTGACTGACCATTCAACTAAGGCGAACAGCTGCTCCCTGTCCACCCTGTCCATGACCCTCATAATCTTGTACACCGCGATCAGGTCACCCCTCAGTCTTCTCTGCTCCAACAAAAACAACCCAAGTCTATCCAACCTCTCTTCATAACTTAAATGTTTCGTCCCAGGCAACATCCTGGTGAATCTCCTCTCCATCGCCTCCAGTACAATCACATCCTTCCTATAATGTGGCGACCAGAACTTCACACAGTACTCCAGCTGTGGCCTCACCAAGGTTCTATACAACTCCAACATGACCTCCCTACTTTTGTAATCTATGCCTCGATTGATAAAGGCAAGTGTCCCATATGCTTTTTACACCACCCCACTAACATGCCCCTCCACCTTCAGAGATCTATGGACACACATGCCATGGTCCCTTTGTTCCTCAGAACTTCCTAGTATCATACAGTTCATTGAATACTTCCTTGTCAAATTACTCCTTCCAAAGTGTATCACCTCACACTTTTCAGGGTTAAATTCCATCTACCACTTATCTACCCATTTGACCATCCTGTCTATATCTCCCTGTAGCCCAAGACACTCAACCTCACGGTTAACCTCCCGGCCAATCTTTGAGTCATCTGCAAACTTACTAATCCTACACCCCACATAGTCATCTATGTCGTTTATATAAATGACAAATAATAGGGGATCCAGCACAGATCCCTGTGGTATGCCACTGGACACTAGCTTCCAGTCACTAAAGCATCCTTCTGTCATCACCCTCTGTCTCCTACAACTAAGCCAATTTTGAATCCATCTTAACAAATTACCCTGTATCCCATGTACATTTGCCTTCTTTATATGTCTCCCATGTGGGACCTTGTCAAAGGCTTTGCTGAAATCCATATAAACTACATCAACTCCACCACCCTCATCTACACACCTGGTCACCTCAAAAAATTCAATCAAATTTGTTAGGCATGAGCTCCCTCTAACAAAGCCATGTTGACTATTCCTGATCAAACCTTGTCTCTTCAAGTGGAGATAGATTCTCTCCTTCAGAATTTTCTCCAATAGTTTCCCTACCACTGACGTGAGACTCACTGGCCTGTAGTTCTCTGGCTTATCTCTACAACCCTTCTTAAATAGCGGAACCACATTAGCTGTTCTCCAGTCCTCTGGCACCTCCCCCGTGGCCAGAGAGGAATTAGGAATTTGGGTCAGAGCCCCTGCGATTTCCTCCCTTGCTTCCCTCAGCAGTCTGGGCACAAATCATCCGGACCCGGAGATTTGTCCACTTTTAAGCCTGCCAACACCTCCAATACCTTGTCACTCCCTATATCAATTTGCTCAAGAACCTCGCAGTCTCTCTCCTCGAGATCGATACCTTCATCCTCATTCTCTTGGGTGAAGACAGATGTGAAGTATTCATTCAACACTTTAGCGATGTCCTCTGGCTCCACACATAGATTGCCCCCTTGGTCCCTTATGGGCCCCATTCTTTCCCTGGTTACCCTCTTCCCATTGATATACTTCTAGAATATCTTGGGATTTTCCCTACTTTTACCAGCCACTGCTTTCTCATATCCCCTCTGTGCTCTCCTAATTGCTTTCTTAAGCTCCACCCTGCACTTTCTGTACTCCATTAACGCCTCCGCTGATTTCACAGAATCACAGAATCACACAGTGCCGAAGAAGCCCTTCGGCACATCGAGTCTGCACCGACACATAAGAAACACCTGACCTACCTACCTAACCCCATTTA
This sequence comes from Cetorhinus maximus, assembly GCF_964194155.1. NCBI lineage: Eukaryota > Metazoa > Chordata > Chondrichthyes > Lamniformes > Cetorhinidae > Cetorhinus > Cetorhinus maximus. The sequence goes on from NC_135886.1 coordinate 63,156,305, forward strand.
CCAGCACTTGGCTCATTACCTTGAATGTTATGACATGCCAAGTGCTCATCCAGTTACTTTTTAAAGGATGTGAGGAGGCCCGCACCACCACCCTGCCAGGCAGTGTATTCCAGACCGTCACCACCCTCTGGGTGAAACAATGTTTCCTCACATCCCCCCTAAACCTCCTGCCCCTCACCTTGAACTTATGTCCCCTTGTGACTGACCCTTCAACTAAGGGGAACAGATGCTCCCAGTCCATGCCCCTCATAATCTTGTACACCGCGATCAGGTCACCCCTCAGTCTTCTCTGCTCCAACAAAAACAACCCAAGTCTATCCAACCTCTCTTCATAACTTAAATGTTTCGTCCCAGGCAACATCCTGATGAATCTCCTCTGCACCCCCTCCAGTGCAATCACATCCTTCGTATAATGTGGCGACCAGAACTGCACACAATACTCCAGCTGTGGCCTCACCAAGGTTCTATACAACTCCAACATGACCTCCCTACTTTTGTAATCTATGCCTCGATTGATAAAGGCAAGTGGCCCGTATGCCTTTTTCACCACCCCACTAACATGCCCCTCCGCCTTCAGAGATTATGGACACACACGCCAAGGTCCTTTTGTTCCTCAGAGCTTCCTAGTATCATGCCGTTCATTGAATACTTCCTTATCAAATTACTCCTTCCAAAGTGTATCACCTCACACTTTTCAGGGTTAAATTCCATCTGCCACTTATCTGCCCATTTGATCATCCCATCTATATCCTCCTGTAGCCCAAAACACTCAACCTCACTGTTAACCACCCGGCCAATCTTTGAGTCATCTGCAAACTTACTAATCCTACACCCCACATAGTCACCTATGTTGTTTATATAAATGACAAATAATAGGGGACTGAGCACAAATCCCTGTGGTATGCCACTGGACACTGGCTTCCAGTCACTAATGCGTCCTTCTGTCATCACCCTCTGTCTCCTACAACTAAGCCAATTTTGAATCCATCTTAACAAATTACCCTGTATCCCATGTACATTTGCCTTCTTTATATGTCTCCCATGTGGGACCTTGTCAAAGGCTTTGCTGAATCCATATAAACTACATCAACTCCACTATCCTCATCTACACACCTCCTCAAAAAATTCAATCAAATTTGTTAGGCATGACCTCCCTCTGACAAAGCCATGTTGACTATCCCTGATCAAACCTTGCCTCTCCAAGTGGAGATAGACTCTATCCTTCAGAATTTTCTCCAATAGTTTCCCTACCAGTGATGTGGGACTCACTGGCCTGTAGTTCCCTGGCTTACAAAGAACAAAAGAACAAAGAAAAGTACAGCACAGGAACAGGCCCTTCGGCCCTCCAAGCCTGCGCTGATCATATTGCATGTCAACTAAAACATTTTGCACTTCCGGGGTCCGTTTCCCGCTATTCCCATCCTATTAATGTCTTTGTCCAGCTGCCTCTTAAACACCACTATTGTACCTGCTTCCACCACCTCCTCTGGCAGTGAATTCCAGACACTCACTACCCTCTACGTAAAAAACTTGCCCCACACATCACCTTTATAGTTTTCTCCTCTCACCTTAAATCTATGTCCCCTAGTAATTGACTCTTCCACCCTGGGAAAAAGCTTCTGACTATCTACTCTGTCCATGCCACTCATAATTTTGTAAACTTCTATCAAGTCGCCCCTCAATCTCCGTAGCTCTAGTGAGAACAATCCGAGTTTCTCCAACCTCTCTTATCTCTACAACCCTTCTTAAATAGTGGAACCACATTAGCTGTTCTCCAGTCCTCTGGCATATCCCCCGAGGCCAGAGAGGAATTAGAAATTTGGGTCAGAGCCCGTGCGATATCCTCCCTTGCCTCCCTCAGCAGTCTGGGACACAAATCACCCGGACCTGGAGATTTGTCCACTTTTAAGCCTGCCAACACCTCCAATACCTTGTCACTCCCTGTATCAATTTGCTCAAGAGCCTCGCAGTCTCTCCCCCCGAGATCGATACCTTCATCCTCATTCTCTTGGGTGAAGACGGATGTGAAGTATTCATTCAACACTAGCGAAGTCCTCTGGCTCCACTCATAGATTGCCCCCTTGGTCCCTTATGGGCCCTACTCTTTCTCTGGTTATCCTCTTCCCATTGATATACTTATAGAATATCTTGGGATTTTCCCTACTTTTACCAGCCAGATTTGCTTCCCTTGTACCTGCTAACAGCCTCTCTTTTCCTTCTCATCGTAACCTGAATTTCTCTGGTCATCCATGGTTCTCTGGGCTTGTTACTCCTTCCTATCACCCTAGAGGGAACATGTTGAGCCTGTACCCTCCCCATTTCCTTTTTGAATGCCCCCCACTGCTCCTCTGTAGGTTTCCCCACAAGTAGCTGTTCCCTAGGAGTCGAAGTTTTGTTCCAGGTTTTCAATCTTTGGCTGTATCCCATCAGGGTAATGTGATCAGTTCTGGGCACCAGTTCTCAGGAATCCTAAAAAATGCCACCATATCACCTCTCCACCTTCTCTTTTCCAGTGACAACATGCTTGCTTTACATAATCCAGTCCTTCCATCCCCATCATTATTCTGGTTCCTCTCCTCTGTGACCTATCATAGCTGCAACATCCTTTTTGTACCATACTAACCAGAGCTGCACAAAGTATTAAAAAGATGATCACACCAATCATTTATGAAGTGGTAGGATTACCTCACGATTTCTACTCAGTATTGATTTTTTAACACGTCCCAACATCTAATTTAATTTATTCACTGCCACAGAACATTGTCGCAATAACTTCAATTTATTATCAATCAGAATCTCCTTTCTCCATGCTTTCATTCCATTTTAGTCATTATGCCTTCTTGGATTTTCTAAGACCCTGATAATATTCCTGCAATAGTACTGAAGACTTATGCTCCAGAACTTGCCACGCCCCTAGCCAAACTGTTCCAGTGCAGCTACAACACTGACATCTACCGGGCAACGTGGAAGATTGCCCAGTTATGTCCTGTGCACAAAAAGCAGGACAAATCCAACCACTCAATTACCACCCCATCAGTCTAGTCTCCATCATCAGTAAAGTGATTGAAAGGGTCATCAACAGAATTATCAAGTGGCACTTGCTTAGCAATAACCTGCTCACTGACACTCAGTTTGGGTTGTGCCAGGGTCACTCAGCTCCTGACCTCATTACAGCCTTGGTTCAACTATGGACAAAAGAGCTGAAGTCCCGAGGTGAGGTGAGAGTGACTGCCCTTGACATCAAGGCAGCATTTGATTGAGGGTGGCATCAAGGAGCCCTATCAAAACTGGATTCAATGAGAAGCAGAGGGAAATCTCTTTGTTGGTTGGAGTCATACCTAGCACAAAGGAAAATTACTGTGGCTGTTGGAGGTCAATCAGCTCAGCTCCAGGACATCACTGCAGGAGTTCCTCAGGGTAGTGTCCTCAGTCCAACCATCTTCAGCTGCTTCATCAATGACCTTCCTTCCATCAAAAGGTCAGAAGTGGGAATGTTCGCTGATGATTGCACAATGTTCAGCACCATTCTCGGCTCCTCAGTTACTGAGGCAGTCCATATCCAAATGCAGCAACACCTGGACCACAAGAAACATTTGCGCCTCACAAGTGCCAGGCAATAACCATTTCCAACAAGAGAGTATCTAACCATCAGCCCTTGACATTCAATGGCATGACCATCACTGAATCCCCGACTATCAACATCTTGGGGGTTACCATTGGCCAGAAACTGAACTGAACTAACCATATAAATACTGTGGCTCAAGAGCAGGTCAAAGGCTGGGAATCTTGTGGCGAGTAACTTGCCTCCTGACTCCCCAAAGCCTGTCCACCATCTACAAGGCATAAGTCAGGAGTGTGATGGAGTACTTTCCACTTGCCTGGATGAGTGCAGCTCCAACTCAAGAGGCTTGACACCATCCAGGACAAAGCAGCTCACTTGGTTGGCACTCCATCCATAAACATTCACTCCCCCCACCACCGACCCACGGTAGCAGCAGTGTGTACCATCTACAAGATGCACTGCAGGAACTCACCAAGGCTCCTTAGGCAGCACCTTCCAAGCCCACAGCCACTGCCATCTAGAAGGACAAGGGCAGCAGATACATGGGAACCCCTCCACCTGCAAGTTCCCCTCCAAACCACTTACAGAATCACAGAATTTTAACGGCATAGATGGAGGCCATTCGGCTCATCCTGTCTGCACCGGCTCTCCAAATGGGCATTATGACCTAGTGCCATTGCCCTGCCTTTTCCCCATACCCCTGTGCATTGTTTCTATTCAAATAATCTTCCAATGCCCTCTTGAACGCCTCAATTGAACCTGCCTCCACCACACTTCCAGGCAGTGCATTCCAGACCCAAAACACTCGTTGAATTCATATAAGACACTCATTAGACCACAGCTGGAATACTGTGTACGGTTCCGGGCACCAAATTATCGGAAGGATGTGAATATATTGGAGAGAGGGCAGAAGAGGTTTACAAGAATGATTCCAGGGGTGAGAAACTTCAGTTACGATAATAGATTTGAGAGTTTGGGACTCTTCTCCTTGGAGAGAAGAAGTCTAAGAGGAGATTTGATAGAGGTGTTCAAAATCATGAGGGGGCTGGACAGAGTAGATAGGAGAAGCTGTTCCCGTTCATAAAAGGATCAAGAACGAGAGGGCACAGATTTAAAGTGATTTTCAAAAGAAGAAATGTGATGTAATAAAAAGCTTTTTCACACAACGAGTGGTTCAGAGCTGGAATGCACTGCCTGGAAGTGTGATGGAGGCAGGTTCAATCGAGGCATTCAAGAGGGCATTAGATGAGTATATGAATAGGAACAACATGCATGGGTACAGGGAAAAGCAGGGCAATGACACTAGGTTATAATGCTCATTTGGAAAGACAGTGCAGATACGATAGGTCGAATGGCCTCCTTCTGTGCCGATAAAATTCTGTAGTTCTGTGAATGTTTTTTGACTTGGCGGGGGGCTGGTTTGCAGTGGTGTTCCAAAGTTTCCCTTTTGGGGCCATCAATCTTTACAATTTTTATAAATAACCTAGACTCATGTGGATGGGTAGAGTGGCAGGGGGCAGCATTATACACTTTGCAGATGATTGTAAACTTACCAAAGTAGTAGGTGCTGATGAAGGCATTTGTAGATTTTGAGATGATATAGACAGGATGGTGAAATGGGTAGACACAGGACAGATAGAGTTTAACGTGGAGAGGTGTGAAGTGATGCACTTTGAGAGGATTAATATGGAAAGACAATATGCTATGAATGGTACAATTCTGAAAAGTGTAGGTAGGCAGAGACACCTCGGTGTCCATATACACAAATCCTTAAAGGGGGCAGGGCAAGTTGACAAGGGGGCTTTACATGCACATGAGCCTTTGAATATAAAAGCAGAGATCATGCTAGAATTTTATAGAGTCATTACAGTGCAGGAGGAGACCATTCGGCTCGTCACTGATTAGATGTCAGTTGGAGTATTGTGGACAATTCTGGGCACCACATCTCAGAAAAGATGTAACAGGCACAGCGGAGGATTACCAGCATGATACTAGGAATGAGGGACTTCAGTATAAGGAAATGCTAGGGCTGCTCTCATTGGAATAGAAAAGGTTAAGAAGTGAGCTGAGGTTTGCAGGATGATGAGGCATTTGGATAGAGATAGAAAAACTGATCCCACTGCTAATTGAGCCAATAGCCAGAGATCATAGATTTAAAATCATTGACTAAAAATTAAAGGGGAGATGAAGAGAAATGTTTTCATTCAGACAGTTGTCAGGATTTGGAACACTCGAACTGAAAAGATGGTGGAAGCCGATCTTAAATAATTTTAAAAGGAAGCTGGACAGGCGCTTGAGGATGAGGAATTTACAGGGGAATGCAGAAAAAGCAAGGATGTGGGACTAAACAAAAGTCAGTATAATCCAGAGAATGTTAGAGAACAGAGCATTGAACATAATCGAGAAAGGAAAAACACTCATTATTGCACGGTATGTGTGTGAGAGAGAGAGAGCGAGAGAGAGAGAGAAAACTGAGCATGCAGTGTAATATTGTACAAAGAGAGCAATTAGCATAATCCAGAGAGGGAGAGCACCCAGCAAAATCCAAGGAGAGAAAAAAAAAGCATTCAGTTTTATTCCAGACAGAATTGGAAACAGAGAACCATTTTAGTCCGATGCGAGAACACATATTTGCAACAGGAGATGGAAAGATGAATCTAGTGAAATCCTGAGGCAGAGAGAGAAAGAACAAATGATTTAATGTTGAGTGGGAACTGATTATTCAATGGAATACTAAACCAAAATAGAGTGGATATTGGAAATATGAAATAAAAGCAGAAAATGCTGGAAATACTCAGCAGGTCAGTCAGCATCTTCGGAGAGAGAAGCAGAGTTAATGTTTCAGATCGATGACCTTTCATCAGAACTGAGAAACGTTTGAAATGCATTGGGTTTTCAGCAAGTGAAAGGGGTGGGGAGGGGAGGCTGGGAAGAAGAACAAAAGGGCAGGTCTGTGATAGATTGGCGGGCAGGAGAGATAAATGACAAGATTTTTTTTGGTGCAAGGGCAAAGGGAGTGGTAATAGGACAAGTAAAGAAACGAAAGATGTGTCTAGAGGAGGTGTGGATGACAGTAGCCTGAATTGCTGCCGTCCAAATGCAAAGTAAAAGAGATGCGAGAGAAACAAACTTGGGGGCAGAGGTTATGAACCAAAATTGTTGAACTCAATGTTAAGTCGAGAAGGCTGTAAAGTGCTGAGATGAAAGATGACATGCTATTCTTTGAGCTTGTGTTAAGCTTCATTGGAAAAGCGTATCAGTCCGAGGACAGAAAAATCAGAGTGGAAGCAAGATGGAGAATTATAATGGCAGGTGACTGGAAGCTCGGGGTCATGTTTGCAGACGGAATGGAGGTGTTCCACAAAGAAGTCATCCAATCTGCATCTGTTCTCCCCAGTGTAGAGGAGATCACATCGTGAGCAAAGAATACAGTATACTAACTCGAAAGCAGTAAATCACTGCTTCACCTGGAAGGAGTGTTTGGGCCTTGGGCAATGTGAAGGGAGGAGGTAAGAGAACATGTGTTGCACCTCCTGGGTTTGCATGACAAGGTGCTGTAGGAAAGCAAGACGGTGCTGTGCGTAATCGAGGAATAGACATTGATGTCAGGGAAGAAACAGACCCTTAGGAATGCCAGAGAGAGAGGGAGGGGATGATGTGTTTTGTGGTGGCATCACACTGGAGGTGACAGGAATCGGGGAAGATGATCCGTTGAATATGTAAGCTGGCAGGATGGAAGGTGAGGACAAGGGGCCCTACTATGGCTCTGAGAGGGGAGGAGAGGGGAAGGGGAGAGAGCAGAAGTGTGTGGAATGGATTTGGTGGAGGGCCCACCGCGTTGGGGAAACCCTCAGTTGAGGAAAAAGGGAAGTCCTATTGGAAGCATGAGTATAGAGGGTTTCATCATCCGAACAAATGCAACGAAGGCAAAGAAATTGGGAGAATGGAATAGAGTCCTTACAGGAAGCAGTGTTTGAAGAAATGTAGATGTGGGGGTCAGAGGGATTATAGTAAATACTTGATAGCCTATTCCCAGAAACGGAGACAGAGAAGTCAAGGAAGAGATGGTAAGCGTCAGAGATGAATCATGTGAAGGTGAGGGAAGGGTGAAAAACAGAAGGAAAATTGATTAAATTTTTCTGTGCAGGGCAAGAGCAGGAAGAGGGGCTGATACATTCATCGATGTACCAGAGACAGAGTTGAGGTGGGGGGGGCCTTGAGTAGGATTAGAACAAGGAATGGTCTACACATCCGACCAAACAAATCAGGTATAGCTAGGACCCATAGCCTTTTAGTTAGAGGAAGTGAGTGGAGTTAAAGAAGAAATTGTTATGACTGAAAATTGTTGTCTTCTCCTTATATTGGTATTCTTGCAAAGTGTCCTGATGAGTGCAAGACAAAAAGCTTCGACATGTCTCTTTTTTCAGCAATACTCAAGTTCCGTACTGCCAAAAGAAATTGGTAAATGTGAGAACAAGAGGAGGGTGATGGTAGATGGAGAGTAGTTGGGCCTCCATTCAAGAAATGGAGAGCTGTTGGATTGTCCTGATGGGGTGGAGGTGTAGAGAAATTGGACGTCCATGGTGAAGAGGCAATGGTTAGGGCCAGGAAACTGGAAACCATTAAAGTGACAGAGATCATTGGAAGAGTCACAGGTGCAGGTGAAGGGGACCAGGCAAGGGGAGAAGAAAATTGGGACATAGGAAGAAATCAGTTCAGGGGGGCAGGAACAGGCTAGAATTCAAGTTCCACCAAGGTGTGAACTCAAATCAATGGATTCAAATTCGCTGGAATCATAAAATAGTTACAGCACAGGAGGCGGCCATTAGGTCTTTTGCGTTTGTGCCAGCTCTCCACAAGAGCAACTCCGCTAGTCCCACTTCCCCACCTTTTCCCTGTAGTTCCGCAAATGTTTTCTCTTCAGGTGCTTATCCAATTCTCTTTTGAAAGCCATGATTGAACCTGCCTCCAGCACACTCTCAGGCAGTGCATTCCAGGTCCTAACCACTTACTCAGTGAAAGAAAGTTTTTCCTTATGTTGCCGTTGGCTCTTTTGCCATTCGTCTTAAATCAATGTGGAACTGAACCCACTTGACTAAGCAGGGTAAAATAGGTTGATACAATTTTATATGAATAAGAGATTGTTATACTACCAGATGCTCCATGATCTTAACTTTAATAAGGGTTTCCATATTTTACCAGCAATAGACTCACTGCTTGGTGGTTTCCTTGGTCACTTTTGCTACCCCTTTTAAAAACGGGAATAACATTTGTCTTTCTCTGATCCTGAGACACCTTGTGATTTCTGGAGGACTTGTGCTAGAATTCTTGCAATTTCCTTCCTTAGTTCCTCAAGCATCCTGGAATGGATCTATCCCACCTCCGAGATTTATTCGTCACACAGCTGTTCAACAACCTTAAGAAAATAGCTTAGTTACCCAGACTTGAGTTTTTGCAGTGCAAACGGTTTGTGTTTCGAAACAGTTAGTAAATATAAAGAGGTCAGTGTTGGAACCAGTTTGAGATTGGCACTCTTGGATTGGAATGAGGAAAAGGAATTTCTGGAAGAGGTAAAGGAGGCAGCCACAGTTTGGTGATTTGGTGCCCACGGGCCCAGGAGCTGCAGCAGAAACCTACCTTCCCTAACTATGTTTCATCAAGAATCCAGTCGCTGGGTTATGCAACCTCTTCAAGTTCCAACTAACTCAGATGTACCTGCCAACCTACAGATGGCTCAGTCTATGGCTGTGAAGGTGATCATTAAGTATCTTTCCCAGCACAGCCTTCAATGCCACCTCTGGAGAGACTTGTCAAAGCAATGTCTGCGTAGCAATGTATCAAAGGCCCAGTATGTTTTTAACACACTGTTACTTTGGTGGCTCAGTTGCTGGCACTTTTGCCTCTGAATCAGGGGTCATGGGTCACATAGAAACAGAACATTTGCAACAAAGATGGAGGCAATTCAATCCATTGTGTCTATGCTGGCTCAAAAAGAGAGCCTGTCCCAATAGTGCCTCATAACTAAAATTCTCCATCCAGACAACATCCTGATAAATCTTCCCTGTCAAATGCTAAGCACATTCTTCTTGAATTGTGACCAGAACCGTACACAGCACTCTAGCTATGGTCCAACCAGTGTTTTATACAGTTCCAGCACTACCTCCCTGTTCTTATGCTCTATACCTCAGCTCAGGAAAGTAGCCTGGATACCTCCTTAACCACCTTATCTACGATCCTGCTACCTTCAGGGATTTATGGACATGTACTCTGTTCTTCTATACTTCTCAGTATTGGGTTGTACTACATAGCTGGCATGTCTAATGTACAGGTCATGTTGGTGGTCCTCAGCAATCATCTACCAGTCAACAAGAACAAAAATCATCTCAATCATTGTATCATAGAAGCTTACTGCACAGGGGGAGGCCATTTGGCCATTGTGCCTCTCCGGGCTGTTTGAAGGATCAATGCAAGAGTCCCGCTCCCCTCCTCGTACTCCATAGCCCTGCAATTTTGTCCTTTTCAACTATTTATCCGATTCCTTATCAAAGTTATTTTTGAATACGCTTCCACTGTCCTTTCAGGCAGCACATTCCAGATCACAACAACTTGCGGCGTAAAAGAGAATCCTCAGAAAATACTGCTCTGCTTCTTTCGCCAACCTTAAGGCCGGAATTTTCTGGCCCCGCACAACACCAGGATCTTCTGGTCCCACTGAAAATAAATGGGCTTTTGGCTGGCCCGCCACATACCCAACGGTGGGTCCCATCAGGGAGGGGCTGGAAAATCCTGGCTTAAATCTGTGTCTCCTGGTTATGAAACCTCAATCTAGTGGCAACAATATCCCCAGTCATTTTATCAAAAGACCCTCATAAACAATGCCTGTAGCAACTCTCTCCTCAGCCTTCTCTGCTCTAAGGAAAGCATACCCTGCTTTATTTGTCCCTTGGCTTCACCTAAATCCCTCATCTCTGGTATAATTCTAGTAAATCCTCTGCTTTCTTGCCAAGGCCTTATTCTTTCTGAAATATGGTGTCCAGAATTAAACACAATACCCCAGTTCAGGCCTTACCAGAGATTTCTAAAGGTTCAGTATAACTCCCTTGATTCCCCTCACGCCATGCCCCTTTAAACCTTGAATTCCATTTTCCTCCTTCCTTATCTACTCATGTTACTTTCTCTCCCTTCATACTCTTCCTCCCTCTTTAAACCTGATGTCCCCCTCCCTCCCTCCATTTTGATTTCCTTCTCTGACCCACTTTATCCCAATATCCTCCTCAGTCTTACCCTATAGCCTAATTTCCCCCTCCCTCACATCCTTTACCTACACATTTCCCATGTATCAGCTGATATTCCCCCTCCCCATATCCTTCATCCCTCCTCTTTTAGATCCTTATACTCCCCCAACCTCCCTTCTTCCCGATTTCCCCCTCCCTTCCCTTTATCGCATTATTTGCTCCCTTTAGGTCCTGAATTCGCCCTCCCCAATCTCCCCTTATTATCCCTCTTCCCTTTATCCTGATCCCCCCTCCTTTTCATTCTTTGGTCAGATTTCTCCCAGCCTCCCTTAATCCTGATTTCTTGCTATCCCTCCTCATTTTCCTCTCCCTTCCCATTTTTCCCTTTCTCACTGACTCTGACCCTTTATCCTGTTTTTCCCCTCCCTCACATCCTTTATACCTTTATTTTCCCCTTCCTTCCATTATCCTGATATCCCTTTTCTTCCCTTTATCTGGATTTCCCCCTCCATCCCCCCTCCTGGCTATTCCTATTACCCCTCCCTCACTTCATCTCCCATCCACTCTTTATCATGACTTAGCCCTAAAGTGTCAGCCGTGGCTCAGCTGGTAGCGCTCTCACCTATGAGTCTGGGGAGCTGAGACCCATGATTTGCACAACCTGTGCTATGTGGGAAATCCTAGCCGCTCCAGGCGGTCTAGATTACCATGTGTGCAGGAGATGCTTCCAACTGGAGAAATTCGAACTCTGGGTTTTGGAGCTTGAGCGGCAGTTGGGGGCACTACGGTGCATTCACGAGACTGAGAGGTTCGTGGATAGCACGTTTCAGGATGTGGTCACCCCGCAGCTTAAGGAAGTGCAAGCAGAGGAGGGATGGGTGACCACCAGACAGAAAAAGGGGACCAGCAGGCAGGTAGTGAGGTAATCCTCTGAGTGCATCTCGTTCGCAAACCGTTTTTCAGCCTTGGAAAACGGTGAGAGTGATGGTTCCTCTATGGAGGCTAACCAGAGCCAAAGCCATGGCACTGTGGGTGGTCCAGCTGCTCAGGGGTAGGGGGGGAGGAGGAATTGTGGAAGGCCAATAGTGGTAGGGGATTCATTAGTGAGGGGAGTAGACAGGCACTTATGCGGTCGTATACGTGACTGCAGGATGGTATGTTGCTTCCAGGGTGCCAGGGTCAATGATGTCATGGAACGGCTGCAGGGCATTCTGAAGGGGGAGAGTCAACAGCTAGAGGTTGTGGTCCATGTTGGGACCAATGACATTGGAAGAAAGAGAAATGTGGTCCTGCAAGCAGACTTTAGGGAGCTAGGTAGGAAATTGAAAAGCAGGACTTCAAAGGTAGTAATCTCTGGATTACTCCCGGTGCCACGCAATAGTGAGTATAGGAACAGAAGGATAGAGCAGATGAATGCATGGTTGGTGAGATGGTGCAGGAGGGAGGGCTTTACATTCCTGGGGCATTGGAACTGTTTCTGGGGATGGTGGGACCTGTACAAGTTGGACGGGTTACATCTGAACAGGAACGGGACCAACATCCTCGCTGGGAGGTTTGCCAATGCTGTTGGGGTAGATTTAAATTAAATTGGCAGGGGGGTGGGATTGTGAAATGTAGTTCAGAGGGGAGAAAAGCTGCGATGGAATTAGAAGTTAGAACATTATGAGTCTGGAAGGCAGAGGAAACATAGGCTGGATAAGAAATGTGAGTTTAGCATGGCTAAATGGAATATATTTCAATGTAAGGAGCCTGAGGGATAAGACAGGCGAGCTGAGGGCACAGATAGGCACGTGGGAGTATGATATCATAGCTATGACTGAGGCTTGGCTAAAAGGAGGGCAGGATTGGCAGCTCAACATTCCTGGTCATAGGGCATTCAGACGAGATAGAGAGGGAGGTAGAAGAGGAGTGGGGGTGTTGCAATATTGATCAAGGAATCAATTATAGCAGTGAGAGGGGTAATATCTTGGAAGGATCATCAAATGAAGCCATATGGGTAGAAGTAAAAAAGACAAAAGGTTGGGTGTGTACCATAGGCCCCCAAACCATCAGGGAGAGATAGAGGATCAAATATGTAATCAAATTTCAGAGAAGTGTAAGATTAATAGGGTAGTAATAGTAGGGAGTTTTAACTACCCAGATATTAACTGGGGTAGTTTTAGTGTGCAAGGTAGGGAGGGAGCAAAATTCTTAAGTTACGTCTAGAGGAGCTTTTTTAGCCAGTACATAGAAAGCCCAACAAGGGAAAGGGCAGTTCTGGACCTAATATTCGGAAATCAGCCCAAGCAGGTGGAAGGCATATCAGTAGGGGAGCATTTTGGAGATAGTGACCATAACTCAGTTAGATTTAGGATAGTTATGGAAAAAGGTAAGATTGGGCCGGGAATAAAAATTCTAAACTGCGGAAAGGCTAATTTTACTAAGATGAGATGCGATTTGACCCAAGTGACCCAAGTGGCCCAAGGGAGCAGCTACTTGCAGATAAAACTGTGTCAGAGCAGTGGGAGGCATTCAAGGAGGAAATAGTGAGAGTACAGGGCAAATATGTTCCCTTAAAGACAAAGTGGGGGGATTGAGTCCGGAGAACCCTGGATGTCAAGGGACATAAAGGTTAGGATTAAGAAAAAAAAGAGAAGCTTATGGCAGATACCGAGGGCTCAATATGGCAGAGTCCCTAGAGGAGTATAAAAAGTGCAGCGGGAGCGTAAAAAGGAAATTAGGAAAGCTAAGAGAGTGTATGAGAAAGCATTGGTGGGCACAATAAAGGAAAACCCAAAAGGGTTTTTTAAATATATAAAGAGCAAGAGAATAATTAGGGAAAGAGTAGGGCCAATTAGGGACCATAGGGGCAATCTGTGTGTGGACCTGGAGACTGTGGGTGCAGTCCTCAATGAATACTTTGCATTGGACTTCACAATGGAAAAGGACAACACAGGTATAGACATCAGGGCGGAGGACTGTGAAATATTAGAGGAAATTAACATAGAGAGGAGGTACTAGTGAGTTTAGCAGCCTTAAAAGTGGATAAATCCGCAGGCCTGGATGAGATGTATCCCAGGCTATTGAGGGAGGCAAGGGAAGGGATATTAGGGGCCCTGACAGTAATTTTCAAATCCTCTCTGGCCACAGGTGAGGTGCCAGGGGACTGGAGGACTGCTAACATTGTCCCATTATTAAAAAAGGAAGAGATAGGCCAGAAAATTACAGGCCAGTCAGTCTAACCTCGGTGGTGGGGAAGTTACTAGAAAGAATTCTGAAGAACAGAATATATCTGCACTTAGACAGACACAGATTAATCAGGGATAGTCAGCATGGATTTGTTAAGGGAAGGTAGTGTTTGACAAATTTGATAGAATTTTTTGAGGAGGTTAACCGGGAGTGTTGATGAGGGTAAGGTATTTGATGTGGTCTACATGGACTTTAGCAAGGCTTTTGATAAGGTCCCTCATGGCAGACTGGTCAAGAAAGTAAGAGCCCATGGGATCCAAGGCAAAGTGGCACATTGGAGTGAAAACTGGCTGAGAGCAGGAAGCAGAGGGTGATGGTAGAGGGAATTTTTTGTGACTGGAAGTCTGATTCCAGTGGGAATTCCACCGAGCAGGGCTCGGTGCTGGGGCCCTTGCTGTTTGTGGTGTACATAAAAGATTTGGTCTTAAATGTTGGGAGTATGATCAAGAAGTTCGCGGATTACATGAAAATTGGTAGGGTGGTAAATAGTGAGGAGGATAACCGTAAACTGCAGGAGGATATCAATGGACTGGTCAGGTGGCCAAAGTAGTGGCAAATAGAATTCAACCCGGAAAAATGTGAAGTAATGCACCTGGGGAGGGCTAACAAGGCAAGGGATTACACTACGAATAGTAGAGCCTCGGAAAGTACTGAAGATCAGAGGGACCTTGGTGTGCATATCCATAGATCCCTGAAGGTAGCAGGTGGTTAAGAGGGCATATGGGATACTTGTCTTTATTAACCGAGGCATAGAATACAAGAGCAGGGAGGTTGTGCTGGAACTGAATAAAACACTGATTAGGCCACAGCTGGAGTACTGCATGCAGTTCTGGTCACTACATTATAGGAAGGATGTGATTGCACTGGAGAGGGTGCAGAGGAGATTTACCAGGATGCTGCCTGGGCTGGAGGGTTTGAGCTATGAGGAAGGATTGAAAGATTAAATATTGCCTCCTCTCACCTCCCTCCTCACTTTAGTAAATATCACCTCCCCTCGCCACCCGCTCCCCCCACCCTCCCCTCGCCACCTGCTCCCTGTGCCATCCACTCCCCCGACCTCACCCACTCCCACCACCCTACCCACCTGTCACCCACTCCCCCCATCATCCACACGCCATGCACTCCCCCCCACCCTCCTTGTGTAACCTAGTCTCCCTCACCCCAGCCACCCTCCTGCCCCATTATCCTCTACCCCCACTGCTTCCTCTCTCCCACTCCCCTTCCAATTACTTCCCTACTTTCCTTTCCGAGCCATCACTTTCTTCCCCCAAACCTCTCTCCGGTCTCGTCCTTCCTCTCCCCAAATCTCTCTCTCCCAGTTGTTACTCTCGCCCTGGGTCTCTCCCTCTCTCTGTCCCAGGATCTGTCCCTCCTCTCCCTGGGGGTTCCTGCCCCTCTTCTCCCCAGGTAACTGTCTCCCGCTAGGGTCTTGCTGTCTCCTCTACCCGTCTTCCTTTCTCTCTACCCATACCTCTGTCTCTCTCCCTCACCCTCCCAGGTCTCTCTCTCTCCCGGGTCTCTCCCACTCAATCCCCGTGTCTGTCTCTCCCTCTTTCGCACTCTCCACTGCTCTCCCTCCCGGGGTCTGACTCTCTCCCTCTTTCCCACTGCCTCCCGAGTCTCTCTCTCTGTCTCTCTCCCTCCCTGGATCCATCTGTATTTCTCTCTCTCTCCCTTCCTGCATCTCTCCCTCTCCCTCTCCCGCTCTTCCCCACATCTGTCTCTGTCTCTCTCTTTCTCCCACTCTCACCCTCCCAGGTCCCTCTCTCTCTCTCTCTCTCCCGTTCTTCCCCATGTCTCTCTCTCTCTCGCTCTTCAACCTTCTCCCTCCTCCTCATCTCTCTCTCTGTCTAGGCACGGCTGTCCCTCTCCCCCCTCTTGCCTGTCAGTCCCTGTCCCACTCCCTCTAACTCCCCGCATCTGTTTCTCTTCCCTCTCCCACTCCCTCTCCACCTCTGTCTCTCTCCCTCTCCCCCCAGCATCTGTCCATCTCTCCCCCTCTGGCTCCCCACATCTGTCCCTCTCTCCCCCTCCCTGCATCTGTCTCTCTCCATCCCCCTCCCAGCCTCCATCCATCTCTCTCCCTCTCCCTCTCCATGCTCTTCCATCTCTCTCCCTCCTCGCGTCCGCCCATCTCTCTCCCTCTCCCTCCCTGCACCCGTCCATCTCTCGCCATCCCCGCGTTTGTACGTCTCTCTCCCACTCCCTCCACATGCCTGTCCTTCTCTCTCCTTGTCCGTCATCATGCCCGTCTTTGTCTCTCCCTCTCCCTTTACCTCCCCGCGCCTGTCCATCTCTCTCTCTCTCTCCCTCCCAACGTCGGTCTGTCTGTCTCTCTCCCTTGCCATGCCCATCCGTCTCTCTCTCCCTCTCCCTCCGGCGACTGGTCTTACATCTCCCTCTCTCTTTTCATCCGCTTACCTGTCCATCTGTCCGCCTCCCTCTTAGCGTCTGTCCCTCCTCCATCCCTAAGTCTATCTCACTCCCTGCATCCATCTCTTTCCCTCCCTGCGCCCATCCGTCTTCTCCCTCTCCCTTCCTACAACTGTCCACCTCTCTCCATCTCCCTGCCCACACCCATCCGTCTCTCTCTGCCTCTCCGCACCCATTCTTGTCTGTCACTCTCCCTCCTCACGTCTGTCCATCTCACTCCCTTTCCCTCCATGCACCCATCGGCCTCCCTCACTCTCCCACTCCTTCCCCACACCCATCTTTATCTCTCCCTCCCCGCACCCTTGCATCTCCATCTCTCGCCCTCCATTTGTGCATCCGTCTCTCTCTCTCCCTTTTCCTTCCTGCGTCTGTCCGTTTCTTTGCCTCTCCCTCCCCATGCCGGTTGTCTCTCTCCCTCCCTGTGCCTGTCCATCTTCCTCCCCACGCCCATCCACCTCTATGCCTCCCCACGTCTGTCTGCCTCCCTCCCACGTCCATCCATCCCTCTCCCTCCCCACACCAGACCGTTTCGCTCCCTCTTCCTCTCCACACCCGTTCTTGTCTCTCCCTCTCTCTGTTCCTCCTCATGCCCGTCCACCGGTCTCCCTCTCCACCATCTGTCTCCCTACCCATGTCTGTCTCACTTGCTTTTATTCCCTGCGTCTGTCACCATCCCTCTGCATCCCCGTATTTATCCATCTCTCTCCTCCCTGCGTCCGTCCATCTCTCTCCCTCTCCCTCCATACATCGGTTCGTCTCTGTCCCTCTCCCTTCCCATGCCTGTCTGTCTCTCTCCATCTCCCTCCCCGTGCCTGTCTGTCTCTCTCCATCTCCCTTCCCATGCCCACCCGTTTCTCTCCCTCTCCCTCCATGGCCCCATTCTCTTGCCTCTTCATTTCCCTTTTCCTCCTCGCGCCCGTCCATCCGACTGTCTCCCTCTCCACCGTCTGTCTCCCTTCGTCTCCACCTCCCTCCCCATGTCTGTCTCACTCCCTGCATCTCTCTCCCTCT
The DNA here is from genome assembly GCF_964194155.1 of Cetorhinus maximus. Lineage (NCBI taxonomy): Eukaryota > Metazoa > Chordata > Chondrichthyes > Lamniformes > Cetorhinidae > Cetorhinus > Cetorhinus maximus. The sequence continues at coordinate 63,173,774 of NC_135886.1, forward strand.
GCTTCCCCGTGTCTGTCCATCTCTCTCCCTCTCAACGTCTATCCTTCTCCCTCTCCACATCTGTCCATCTCTCTCCCTCTCAACGTCTATCCTTCTCCCTCTCAGCATCTGCCCATCTCTCTCCCTCCCCACGTCCATCCATCTGTCTTTCTCCTTCCTCGCATCCGTACTTGTCTCTCCCTTTCCCTTTACCTCCTCGCGCCCCGTTCATCCAACCATCTCCTTCTCTGCGTTTGTTTCTTCCCTCTCCGCT